>NW_028301604.1:55225000-55850000 GCF_987345545.1 Pholcus phalangioides | reverse complement strand
TGCAGGGCAGATATCGGTGATTCCATAATGGAGGAGAGATGTCGGTGATTACATAACGGAGGAGAGATATCTGTGATTCCATCATGGAGGAAAGATATCTGTGATTCCATAATCAGGGAGAAATAATGTCGATTCCAGAATTGAGGGGAGATATCGGTGATTCCATAATGGAGGGAAGATATCGGTGTTTACATAACGGAGGAGAGATATTGGTGATTCCATAATGGGGAGGGGGAGACATCGGTGATTCCATAATGGAGGGGAGATATCGGTGATTCCATAACGGAGGAGGGATATCGGTTATTCCATAATAAAGGAGAAATAGTGGTGATTCCATAATAAAGGAGAAATAGTGGTGATTCCATAATAAAGGAGAAATAATGGTGATTCCATAATGAAGGAGAAATAATGGTGATTCCATAATGAAGGAGAGATGACGGTGATTCCATGATGGAGGAAAGATATCTGTGATTCCATAATCGGGGAGAAATAATGTCGATTCCAGAATTGAGGGGAGATATCGGTGATTCCATGATGGAGGAGCGATATCGGGGATTCCATAACACAGGAGAGATATCGGCGATTCCATAACACAGGAGAGATATCGGTGATTCTACAATGGAAAAGATATAATGGTGATTCCATAATATAGGGGAGATATCGAAGAATCCATAATGGAGGAGAAATATTGGTGATTCCATAACGGAGGAGAGATATCGCTGATTCCATAATAAAGGAGAAATAATGGTGATTCCATAATTGAGCGCAGATATCGGTGATTCCATAATGGAAGAGGAATAATAGTGATTCCATAATGGAGGAGAAATAATACTGATTCCATAATGGAGGAGAAATAATTCCGATTCCATAATGGAGAGGAGATATCGGTGATTCCATAATGGAGGAGAAATAATTTCCATTCCATAATGGATAGGAGATATCGGTGATTCTATAATGGAGGGGAGATATCGGTGATTCCATAATATAGGGGAGATATCGAGGAATCCATAATGGATGAGAAATATTGGTGATTCCATAATGGAGGGGAGATATCGGTGATTCCATAACAGAGGAGAGATATCGGTGATTCTACAATGGAGAAGAAATAATGGTGATTCCATAATATAGGGGATATATCGAAGAATCCATAATGGAGGAGAAATATTGGTGATTCCATAATGGAGAGGAGATATCGGTGATTCCATATTAGAGGGGAGATATCGGTGATTCCATAATATAGGGGAGATATCGGTGATTCCATAATGGAGGAGAAATAATGGTGATTCCATAATGGAGGAGAAATAATGGTGATTCCATAATGGAAGAATAATAATAGTGATTTCATAATGGAAGAGAAATGATACTGATTCTATAATGGGGGAGAAATAATTCCGATTCCATGATGGAGGAAAGATATCTGTGATTCCATAATCGGGGAGAAATAATGTCGATTCCAGAATTGAGGGGAGATATCGGTGATTCCATGATGGAGGAGAGATATCGGCGATTCCATAACACAGGAGAGATATCGGTGATTCTACAATGGAGAAGATATAATGGTGATTCCATAATATAGGGGAGATATCGAAGAATCCATAATGGAGGAGAAATATTGGTGATTCCATAACGGAGGAGAGATATCGCTGATTCCATAATAAAGGAGAAATAATGGTGATTCCATAATTGAGGGCAGATATCGGTGATTCCATAATGGAGGAGAGATGTCAGTGATTCCATAACGGAGGGGAGATATAGGTGATTCCATAATGGAAGAGGAATAATAGTGATTCCATAATGGAAAAGGAATAATACTGATTCCATAATGGGGGAGAAATAATTCCGATTCCATAATGGAGAGGAGATATCGGTGATTCCATAACGGAGGAGAGATATCGGTGATTCCATAATAAAGGAGAAATAATGGTGATTCCATAATGGAGGGCAGATATCGGTGATTCCATAACGGAGCAGAAATAATGGTGAGTCGATAATGGAATATAAATAATGCTGATTCCATAATGGAGGAGAGTTTTCGGTGATTCCATAATGGAAGAGAAATAATTCTGATTCCATAATGGAGAGGAGATATCTGTGATTCCTTCATCGGGGAGAAATAATGTCGATTCCACAATGGAGAGGAGATATCGATGATTCCATAATGGAGAAGAAATAATGCTGTTTGAATAATGGAGGGGAGATATCGGTGATTCTATAATGGAGGAGAGATATCGGCGATTCCATAACGGAGTAGAGATATCGTTGATTCTATAATGGAGAAGAAATAATGGTGATTCGAGAATATAGGGGAGATATCGAAGAATCCATAATGGAGGAGAAATAATGGTGATTCCATAATGGAAGAGGAATAATAGTGATTCCATAATGGAAGAGAAATAATGCTGATTCCATAATGAAGGAGAAATAATTCCGATTCCATAATGGAGAGGAGATATCGGTGATTCTATAATGGAGGGGAGATATCGGTGATTCCATAATATAGACGAGATATCGAAGAATCCATAATGGAGGAGATATATTGGTGATTCCATAATGGAAGAGGAATAATAGTGATTCCATAATGGAAGAGAAATAATACTGATTCGATAATGGAGGAGAAATAATTCCGATTCCATAATGGAGAGGAGATATCGGTGATTCCATAATGGAGGAGAGATGTCAGTGATTCCATAATGGAGGGGAGATATAGGTGATTCCATAATGGAGGAGAAATAATGGTGATTCCATAATGGAAGAAGAATAATAGTGATTTCATAATGGAAAAGAAATGATGCTGATTCTATAATGGGGGAGAAATAATTCCGATTCCATAATGGAGAGAAGATATCTGTGATTTCATAATCGGGGAAAAATAATGTCGATTCCACAATGGAGGGGAGATATCTGTGATTCTATAATGGAAGAGAATTAATACTATTTCCATAATGGAGTGGAGATATCGTTGATTCCATAATAGAGGAGAGATATAGGTGATTCCACAATGGAGGAGAAATAATATTGATTCCACAATAGAGGGGACATATCGGTGAATCCATAATAGAGGAGACATATCGGTGAATCCATAATGGAAGAAAAATAATGGCGATTCCATAATGGGGAGGAGATATCGACGATTCCATAATGGAGGAAAAATAATTGTGATTGCATAATGGAGTGGAGATATCGGTGATTCCATAATCGGAAAGGAATAATGTTGATTCCATAATCGGAAAGGAATAATGTTGATTCCATAATCGGAAAGGAATAATGTTGATCCCATAATGGAGGGAGATATCGATTATTCCATAATGGAGGGGAGATATCGGTGATTCCATAATGGAGGAGAGATATTGGTGATCCCACAATGGAAGAGAGATAATGGTGATTCTCTAATGGATGGTAGATATCGGTGATCCCACAATGGAAGAGAGATAATGGTGATTCTATAATGGATGGTAGATATCGGTGATTCCATAATGGAGGAGAGATATTGGTGATTCCATAATGGAGGAGAGATATTGGTGATTCCATAATGGAACAGGAATAATGCTGATTCCATAATGGAGGAAAGGTATCGGTGATTCCATAATGGAGGGCAGATATCGGTGATTTCATAATGGAGGAGAGATATCGGTGATTCTATAGTGAAGCAGAGAAATCGGTGATTCCATAATGGAGGGGAGATATCGGTGTTTCCATAACGGAGGAGAAATAATGGTGATTCCATAATGGAACAGGAATAATGCTGATTCCTTAATGGAGGGCAGATATCGGTGATTCCATAATGGAGGGGAGATATCGGTGTTTCCATAACGGAGGAGAAATAATGGTGATTCCATGATATAGGGGAGATATCGAAGATTCCATAATGGAGGAGAAATATTGGTGATTCCATAATGGAGGGGAGATATCGGTGATTCCATAATGGAAGAGAAATAATACTGATTCCATAATGGAGGAGTAATAATTCCGATTGCATAATGGAGAGGAGATATCGGTGATTCCATAATGGAGGGGAAATATCGGTGATTCCATAATATAGGGGAGATATCGAAGAATCCATAATGGAGGGGAGATATCATTGATTCCATAATGGAAGAGGAATAACAGTGATTCCATAATGGAAGAGAAATAATACTGATTCCATAATGCAGGAGAAATAATTCCGATTCCATAATGGAGAGGAGATATCGGTGATTCCATAATGGAGGGGAGATATCGGTGATTCCATAACGGAGGAGAGATATCGGTGATTCCATAATAAAGGAGAAATAAAGGTGATTCCATAATTCAGGGCAGATATCGGTGATTCCATAATGGAGGAGAGATGTCGGTGATTACATAACGGAGGAGAGATATCTGTGATTCCATCATGGAGGAAAGATATCTGTGATTCCATAATCAGGGAGAAATAATGTCGATTCCAGAATTGAGGGGAGATATCGGTGATTCCATAATGGAGGGAAGATATCGGTGTTTACATAACGGAGGAGAGATATTGGTGATTCCATAATGGGGAGGGGGAGACATCGGTGATTCCATAATGGAGGGGAGATATCGGTGATTCCATAACGGAGGAGAGATATCGGTTATTCCATAATAAAGGAGAAATAGTGGTGATTCCATAATAAAGGAGAAATAATGGTGATTCCATAATAAAGGAGAAATAATGGTGATTCCATAATGAAGGAGAGATGACGGTGATTCCATGATGGAGGAAAGATAACTGTGATTCCATAATCGGGGAGAAATAATGTCGATTCCAGAATTGAGGGGAGATATCGGTGATTCCATGATGGAGGAGCGATATCGGGGATTCTATAATGGAGGAGAGATATCGGCGATTCCATAACACAGGAGAGATATCGGCGATTCCATAACACAGGAGAGATATCGGTGATTCTACAATGGAGAAGATATAATGGTGATTCCATAATGGAGGAGTAATAATTCCGATTGCATAATGGAGAGGAGATATCGGTGATTCCATAATGGAGGGGAAATATCGGTGATTCCATAATATAGGGGAGATATCGAAGAATCCATAATGGAGGGGAGATATCATTGATTCCATAATGGAAGAGGAATAACAGTGATTCCATAATGGAAGAGAAATAATACTGATTCCATAATGCAGGAGAAATAATTCCGATTCCATAATGGAGAGGAGATATCGGTGATTCCATAATGGAGGGGAGATATCGGTGATTCCATAACGGAGGAGAGATATCGGTGATTCCATAATAAAGGAGAAATAAAGGTGATTCCATAATTCAGGGCAGATATCGGTGATTCCATAATGGAGGAGAGATGTCGGTGATTACATAACGGAGGAGAGATATCTGTGATTCCATCATGGAGGAAAGATATCTGTGATTCCATAATCAGGGAGAAATAATGTCGATTCCAGAATTGAGGGGAGATATCGGTGATTCCATAATGGAGGGAAGATATCGGTGTTTACATAACGGAGGAGAGATATTGGTGATTCCATAATGGGGAGGGGGAGACATCGGTGATTCCATAATGGAGGGGAGATATCGGTGATTCCATAACGGAGGAGAGATATCGGTTATTCCATAATAAAGGAGAAATAGTGGTGATTCCATAATAAAGGAGAAATAATGGTGATTCCATAATAAAGGAGAAATAATGGTGATTCCATAATGAAGGAGAGATGACGGTGATTCCATGATGGAGGAAAGATATCTGTGATTCCATAATCGGGGAGAAATAATGTCGATACCAGAATTGAGGGGAGATATCGGTGATTCCATGATGGAGGAGCGATATCGGGGATTCTATAATGGAGGAGAGATATCGGCGATTCCATAACACAGGAGAGATATCGGCGATTCCATAACACAGGAGAGATATCGGTGATTCTACAATGGAGAAGATATAATGGTGATTCCATAATATAGGGGAGATATCGAAGAATCCATAATGGAGGAGAAATATTGGTGATTCCATAACGGAGGAGAGATATCGCTGATTCCATAATAAAGGAGAAATAATGGTGATTCCATAATTGAGGGCAGATATCGGTGATTTCATAATGGAGGAGAGATATCGGTGATTCTATAGTGAAGCAGAGAAATCGGTGATTCCATAATGGAGGGGAGATATCGGTGTTTCCATAACGGAGGAGAAATAATGGTGATTCCATAATGGAACAGGAATAATGCTGATTCCTTAATGGAGGGCAGATATCGGTGATTCCATAATGGAGGGGAGATATCGGTGTTTCCATAACGGAGGAGAAATAATGGTGATTCCATGATATAGGGGAGATATCGAAGATTCCATAATGGAGGAGAAATATTGGTGATTCCATAATGGAGGGGAGATATCGGTGATTCCATAATGGAAGAGAAATAATACTGATTCCATAATGGAGGAGTAATAATTCCGATTGCATAATGGAGAGGAGATATCGGTGATTCCATAATGGAGGGGAAATATCGGTGATTCCATAATATAGGGGAGATATCGAAGAATCCATAATGGAGGGGAGATATCATTGATTCCATAATGGAAGAGGAATAACAGTGATTCCATAATGGAAGAGAAATAATACTGATTCCATAATGCAGGAGAAATAATTCCGATTCCATAATGGAGAGGAGATATCGGTGATTCCATAATGGAGGGGAGATATCGGTGATTCCATAACGGAGGAGAGATATCGGTGATTCCATAATAAAGGAGAAATAAAGGTGATTCCATAATTCAGGGCAGATATCGGTGATTCCATAATGGAGGAGAGATGTCGGTGATTACATAACGGAGGAGAGATATCTGTGATTCCATCATGGAGGAAAGATATCTGTGATTCCATAATCAGGGAGAAATAATGTCGATTCCAGAATTGAGGGGAGATATCGGTGATTCCATAATGGAGGGAAGATATCGGTGTTTACATAACGGAGGAGAGATATTGGTGATTCCATAATGGGGAGGAGAGATATTGGTGATTCCATAATGGGGAGGGGGAGACATCGGTGATTCCATAACGGAGGGGAGATATCGGTGATTCCATAACGGAGGAGAGATATCGGTTATTCCATAATAAAGGAGAAATAGTGGTGATTCCATAATAAAGGAGAAATAATGGTGATTCCATAATAAAGGAGAAATAATGGTGATTCCATAATGAAGGAGAGATGACGGTGATTCCATGATGGAGGAAAGATAACTGTGATTCCATAATCGGGGAGAAATAATGTCGATTCCAGAATTGAGGGGAGATATCGGTGATTCCATGATGGAGGAGCGATATCGGGGATTCTATAATGGAGGAGAGATATCGGCGATTCCATAACACAGGAGAGATATCGGCGATTCCATAACACAGGAGAGATATCGGTGATTCTACAATGGAGAAGATATAATGGTGATTCCATAATGGAGGAGTAATAATTCCGATTGCATAATGGAGAGGAGATATCGGTGATTCCATAATGGAGGGGAAATATCGGTGATTCCATAATATAGGGGAGATATCGAAGAATCCATAATGGAGGGGAGATATCATTGATTCCATAATGGAAGAGGAATAACAGTGATTCCATAATGGAAGAGAAATAATACTGATTCCATAATGCAGGAGAAATAATTCCGATTCCATAATGGAGAGGAGATATCGGTGATTCCATAATGGAGGGGAGATATCGGTGATTCCATAACGGAGGAGAGATATCGGTGATTCCATAATAAAGGAGAAATAAAGGTGATTCCATAATTCAGGGCAGATATCGGTGATTCCATAATGGAGGAGAGATGTCGGTGATTACATAACGGAGGAGAGATATCTGTGATTCCATCATGGAGGAAAGATATCTGTGATTCCATAATCAGGGAGAAATAATGTCGATTCCAGAATTGAGGGGAGATATCGGTGATTCCATAATGGAGGGAAGATATCGGTGTTTACATAACGGAGGAGAGATATTGGTGATTCCATAATGGGGAGGGGGAGACATCGGTGATTCCATAATGGAGGGGAGATATCGGTGATTCCATAACGGAGGAGAGATATCGGTTATTCCATAATAAAGGAGAAATAGTGGTGATTCCATAATAAAGGAGAAATAATGGTGATTCCATAATAAAGGAGAAATAATGGTGATTCCATAATGAAGGAGAGATGACGGTGATTCCATGATGGAGGAAAGATATCTGTGATTCCATAATCGGGGAGAAATAATGTCGATACCAGAATTGAGGGGAGATATCGGTGATTCCATGATGGAGGAGCGATATCGGGGATTCTATAATGGAGGAGAGATATCGGCGATTCCATAACACAGGAGAGATATCGGCGATTCCATAACACAGGAGAGATATCGGTGATTCTACAATGGAGAAGATATAATGGTGATTCCATAATATAGGGGAGATATCGAAGAATCCATAATGGAGGAGAAATATTGGTGATTCCATAACGGAGGAGAGATATCGCTGATTCCATAATAAAGGAGAAATAATGGTGATTCCATAATTGAGGGCAGATATCGGTGATTCCATAATGGAGGAGAGATGTCAGTGATTCCATAACGGAGGGGAGATATAGGTGATTCCATAATGGAAGAGGAATAATAGTGATTCCATAATGGAAAAGGAATAATACTGATTCCATAATGGGGGAGAAATAATTCCGATTCCATAATGGAGAGGAGATATCTGTGATTCCTTCATCGGGGAGAAATAATGTCGATTCCACAATGGAGAGGAGATATCGATGATTCCATAATGGAGAAGAAATAATGCTGTTTGAATAATGGAGGGGAGATATCGGTGATTCTATAATGGAGGAGAGATATCGGCGATTCCATAACGGAGTAGAGATATCGTTGATTCTATAATGGAGAAGAAATAATGGTGATTCGAGAATATAGGGGAGATATCGAAGAATCCATAATGGAGGAGAAATAATGGTGATTCCATAATGGAAGAGGAATAATAGTGATTCCATAATGGAAGAGAAATAATGCTGATTCCATAATGAAGGAGAAATAATTCCGATTCCATAATGGAGAGGAGATATCGGTGATTCTATAATGGAGGGGAGATATCGGTGATTCCATAATATAGACGAGATATCGAAGAATCCATAATGGAGGAGATATATTGGTGATTCCATAATGGAAGAGGAATAATAGTGATTCCATAATGGAAGAGAAATAATACTGATTCGATAATGGAGGAGAAATAATTCCGATTCCATAATGGAGAGGAGATATCGGTGATTCCATAATGGAGGAGAGATGTCAGTGATTCCATAATGGAGGGGAGATATAGGTGATTCCATAATGGAGGAGAAATAATGGTGATTCCATAATGGAAGAAGAATAATAGTGATTTCATAATGGAAAAGAAATGATGCTGATTCTATAATGGGGGAGAAATAATTCCGATTCCATAATGGAGAGAAGATATCTGTGATTTCATAATCGGGGAAAAATAATGTCGATTCCACAATGGAGGGGAGATATCTGTGATTCTATAATGGAAGAGAATTAATACTATTTCCATAATGGAGTGGAGATATCGTTGATTCCATAATAGAGGAGAGATATAGGTGATTCCACAATGGAGGAGAAATAATATTGATTCCACAATAGAGGGGACATATCGGTGAATCCATAATAGAGGAGACATATCGGTGAATCCATAATGGAAGAAAAATAATGGCGATTCCATAATGGGGAGGAGATATCGACGATTCCATAATGGAGGAAAAATAATTGTGATTGCATAATGGAGTGGAGATATCGGTGATTCCATAATCGGAAAGGAATAATGTTGATTCCATAATCGGAAAGGAATAATGTTGATTCCATAATCGGAAAGGAATAATGTTGATCCCATAATGGAGGGAGATATCGATTATTCCATAATGGAGGGGAGATATCGGTGATTCCATAATGGAGGAGAGATATTGGTGATCCCACAATGGAAGAGAGATAATGGTGATTCTATAATGGATGGTAGATATCGGTGATTCCATAATGGAGGAGAGATATTGGTGATTCCATAATGGAGGAGAGATATTGGTGATTCCATAATGGAACAGGAATAATGCTGATTCCATAATGGAGGAAAGGTATCGGTGATTCCATAATGGAGGGCAGATATCGGTGATTTCATAATGGAGGAGAGATATCGGTGATTCTATAGTGAAGCAGAGAAATCGGTGATTCCATAATGGAGGGGAGATATCGGTGTTTCCATAACGGAGGAGAAATAATGGTGATTCCATAATGGAACAGGAATAATGCTGATTCCTTAATGGAGGGCAGATATCGGTGATTCCATAATGGAGGGGAGATATCGGTGTTTCCATAACGGAGGAGAAATAATGGTGATTCCATGATATAGGGGAGATATCGAAGATTCCATAATGGAGGAGAAATATTGGTGATTCCATAATGGAGGGGAGATATCGGTGATTCCATAATGGAAGAGAAATAATACTGATTCCATAATGGAGGAGTAATAATTCCGATTGCATAATGGAGAGGAGATATCGGTGATTCCATAATGGAGGGGAAATATCGGTGATTCCATAACGGAGGAGAGATATCGGTGATTCCATAATGGAAGAGGAATAACAGTGATTCCATAATGGAAGAGAAATAATACTGATTCCATAATGGAGGAGTAATAATTCCGATTGCATAATGGAGAGGAGATATCGGTGATTCCATGATATAGGGGAGATATCGAAGATTCCATAATGGAGGAGAAATATCGGTGATTCCATAATGGAGGGGAGATATCATTGATTCCATAATGGAAGAGGAATAACAGTGATTCCATAATGGAAGAGAAATAATACTGATTCCATAATGCAGGAGAAATAATTCCGATTCCATAATGGAGAGGAGATATCGGTGATTCCATAATGGAGGGGAGATATCGGTGATTCCATAACGGAGGAGAGATATCGGTGATTCCATAATAAAGGAGAAATAAAGGTGATTCCATAATTCAGGGCAGATATCGGTGATTCCATAATGGAGGAGAGATGTCGGTGATTACATAACGGAGGAGAGATATCTGTGATTCCATCATGGAGGAAAGATATCGTGATTCCATAATCAGGGAGAAATAATGTCGATTCCAGAATTGAGGGGAGATATCGGTGATTCCATAATGGAGGGAAGATATCGGTGTTTACATAACGGAGGAGAGATATTGGTGATTCCATAATGGGGAGGGGGAAGACATCGGTGATTCCATAATGGAAGGGAGATATCGGTGATTCCATAACGAAGGAGAGATATCGGTGATTCCATAATAAAGGAGAAATAGTGGTGATTCCATAATAAAGGGGAAATAATTGTGATTCCATAATGGAGGAAAGATATCTGTGATTCCATAATCGGGGAGAAATAACGTCGATTCCAGAATTGAGGGGAGATATTGGTGATTCCATAATGGAGGGAAGATATCGGTGATTCCATGATGGAGGAGCGATATCGGGGATTCTATAATGGAGGAGAGATATCGGCGATTCCATAACACAGGAGAGATATCGGTGATTCTACAATGGAGAAGATATAATGGTGATTCCATAATATAGGGGAGATATCGAAGAATCCATAATGGAGGAGAAATATTGGTGATTCCATAACGGAGGAGAGATATCGCTGATTCCATAATAAAGGAGAAATAATGGTGATTCCATAATTGAGGGCAGATATCGGTGATTCCATAATGGAGGAGAGATGTCAGTGATTCCATAACGGAGGGGAGATATAGGTGATTCCATAATGGAGGAGAAATAATGGTGATTCCATAATGTAAGAGGAATAATACTGATTCCATAATGGGGGAGAAATAATTCCGATTCCATAATGGAGAGGAGATATCGGTGATTCCATAACGGAGGAGAGATATCGGTGATTCCATAACGGAGGAGAGATATCGGTGATTCCATAACGGAGGAGAGATATCGGTGATTCCATAACGGAGGAGAAATAATGGTGAGTCGATAATGGAAGATAAATAATGCTGATTCCATAATGGGGGAGAGTTTTCGGTGATTCCATAATGGAAGAGAAATAATTCTGATTCCATAATGGAGAGGAGATATCTGTGATTCCTTCATCGGGGAGAAATAGTGTCGATTCCACAATTTAGAGGAGATATCGATGATTCCATAATGGAGGAAAAATAATGCTGTTTGAATAATGGAGGGGAGATATCGGTGATTCTATAATGGAGGAGAGATATCGGCGATTCCGTAACGGTGTAGAGATATCGTTGATTCTATAATGGATAAGAAATAATGGTGATTCGAGAATATAGGGGAGATATCGAAGAATCCATAATGGAGGAGAAATAATGGTGATTACATAATGGAAGAGGAATAATAGTGATTCCATAATGGAAGAGAAATAATGCTGATTCCATAATGAAGGAGAAATAATTCCGATTCCATAATGGAGAGGAGATATCGGTGATTCCATAATATAGGGGAGATATCGAAGAATCCATAATGGAGGAGAAATATTGGTGATTCCATAATGGAGGGGAGATATCGGTGATTCCATAATGGAAGAGGAATAATAGTGATTCCATAATGGAAGAGAAATAATACTGATTCGATAATGGAGGAGAAATAATTCCGATTCCATAATCTAGAGGAATAATAGTGATTCCATAATGGAAGAGAAATAATGCTGATTCCATAATGAAGGAGAAATAATTCCGATTCCATAATGGAGAGGAGATATCGGTGATTCCATAATATAGGGGAGATATCGAAGAATCCATAATGGAGGAGAAATATTGGTGATTCCATAATGGAGGGGAGATATCGGTGATTCCATAATGGAAGAGGAATAATAGTGATTCCATAATGGAAGAGAAATAATACTGATTCGATAATGGAGGAGAAATAATTCCGATTCCATAATCTAGAGGAGATATCGGTGATTCTATAATGGAGGGGAGATATCGGTGATTCCATAATATAGGGGAGATATCGAGGAATCCATAATGGAGGAGAAATATTGGTGATTCCATAATGGAGGGGAGATATCGGTGATTCCATAACGGAGGAGAGATATCGGTGATTCTACAATGGAGAAGAAATAATGGTGATTCCATAATATAGGGGAGATATCGAAGAATCCATAATGGAGGAGAAATATTGGTGATTCCATAACGGAGGAGAGATATCGCTGATTCCATAATAAAGGAGAAATAATGGTGATTCCATAATTGAGGGCAGATATCGGTGATTCCATAATGGAGGAGAGATCTCAGTGATTCCATAATGGAGGGGAGATATAGGTGATTCCATAATGGAGGAGAAATAATGGTGATTCCATAATGGAAGAATAATAATAGTGATTTCATAATGGAAGAGAAATGATACTGATTCTATAATGGGGGAGAAATAATTCCGATTCCATAATCAAGAGAAGATATCTGTGATTTCATAATCGGGGAAAAATAATGTCGATTCCACAATGGAGGGGAGATATCTGTGATTCTATAATGGAAGAGAATTAATACTATTTCCATAATGGAGTGGAGATATCGTTGATTCCATAATAGAGGAGAGATATATGTGATTCCACAATGGAGGAGAAATAATATTGATTCCACAAAAGAGGGGACATATCGGTGAATCCATAATAGAGGGGACATATCGGTGAATCCATAATAGAGGAGACATATCGGTGAATCCATAATGGAAGAAAAATTATGGCGATTCCATAATGGGGAGGAGATATCGACGATTCCATAATGGAGGAAAAATAATTGTGATTGCATAATGGAGTGGAGATATCGGTGATTGCATAATGGAGTGGAGATATCGGTAATTCCATAATCGGAAAGGAATAATGTTGATCCCATAATGGAGGGAGATATCGATTATTCCATAATGGAGGGGAGATATCGATGATTCCATAATGGGGGGAGATATCGGTGATTCCATAATGGAGGAGAGATATTGATGATCCCACAATGGAAGAGAGATAACGGTGATTCTATAATGTTTGGTAGATATCGGTGATCCCACAATGGAAGAGAGATAATGGTGATTCTATAATGGATGGTAGATATCGGTGATTCCATAATGGAGGAGAGATATTGGTGATTCCATAATGGAACAGGAGTAATGCTGATTCCATAATGGAGGAAAGATATCGGTGATTCCATAATGGAGGGCAGATATCGGTGATTTCATAATGGATAATGGAGGAGAGATATCGGTGATTCTATAATGAAGCAGAGAAATCGGTGATTCCATAATGGAGGGGAGATATCGGTGTTTCTATAACGGAGGAGAAATAATGCTGATTCCATAATGCAGGTGAAATATCGGTTATTCCATAACGGAGGAGAGATATCGGTGATTCCATAATAAAGGAGAAATAATGGTGATTCCATAATGAAGGAGAGATATCGGTGATTTTATATTGGAGGAGAGATATCGGTGATTCCATGATGGAAGAGAAATTATACTGATTCCATAATGGAAGGGAGATATTTGTGATTCCATAATCGAAGGGAAATAATTCTGATTCCATAATGGAGGGGAGATATGGGTGATTCCATTATGGAGGGGAGATATGGGTGATTCCATAATGGAGGAGAAATAATGGTGATTCCATAATGGAAGAGAAATAATTCCGATTCCATAGTGGAAGAGACATAATCCGATTTTATATTGCAGAGGAGATAACTGTGATTACATAATCGGAAAGAAATTATGTCGATTTCACAATGGAGGGGAGATATCGGTGATATCATAATGGAGAGGAGTTATCGGTGATTCCATATTGGAGGAGAAATATTGCTGATTTCATAATGGAGGGGAGATACCAGTGATTCCATAATGGAGGAATGATTTCGGTGGTTCCATAATGGAGGAGAGATTTCTCAGATTCCATTATGGAGGAAAGATATCTGTGATTCTAAAATCGGGGAGAAATAATGTCGATTCCGGAATGGATTGGAGATATCGGTGATTCCATAATGGAGGAAAGATATCGGTGATTTCCTAATGGAGGAGAGATATCGGTGATTCTATAATGGAGGAGAGATATCGGTGATTCCATAATGGAAGAGAAATTATGCTGATTCCATAATGGAGGGGAGATATCGGTTATTCCATAATGGAACAGAAATAATTCCGATTCCATAATGGAGATATCTGTGATTCCATAATCGGGAGAAATAATGTCGATTCCACGCTGGAGGGGAGATATCGGTGATATCATAATGGAGAGGAGATATCGGTGATTCCATAATGGAGGAGAAATAATGCTGATTTCATAATGGAGGGGAGATATCGGTGATTCTATAATGGAGGAGAGATATCGGTGATTCCATAATGGAGGGGAGATAGCGGTGATTCTATAATGGAGGGGAGATATCTGTGATTCCATAATGGAGGGGAAATATCATGTCGATTCCTTAATAGAGGAGAGATATTGGTGATCCCACAATGGAAGAGAAATAATGGTGATCCCACAATGGAAGAGAAATAATGGTGGTTCCATAATGGAGGGTAGATATCGGTGATTTGATAATGGGGGAAAAATAATGGTGATTCCATAATGGAGGTGCTGGTATCAGTGATTCCATAGTGGATGGGAGATATCGGTGATTACATAATGGGGGAGAGATATCGGTGGTTTCATAATCGGGGAAAAATAATGTCGATTCCACAATGGACGAGAAATTATTCCGATTCCATAATGGAGAGAAGATATCTGTGATTTCATAATCGGGGAAAAATAATGTCGATTCGACAATAGAGGGGAGATATCGGTGATTCCATAATGGAGGGGAGATATCTGTGATTCTATAATGGAAGAGAAGTAATACTAATTCCATAATGTAGTGAAGATATCGTTGATTCCCTAACAGTGGAGAGATATAGGTGATTCCATAATGGAGGAGAAATAATATTGATTCCACAATAGAGGGGACATATCGGTGAATCCATAATAGAGGGGACATATCGGTGATTCCATAATAGAGGGGAGATATCGGTGATTCCATAATCGGAAAGGAATAATGTTGATCCCATAATGGAGGGAGAACTCGATTATTCCATAATAGAGGGGACATATCGGTGATTCCATAATGGAGTGGAGATATCGGTGATTCCATAATCGGAAAGGAATAATGTTGATCCCATAATGGAGGGAGAACTCGATTATTCCATAATGGAGGGGAGATATCGATGATTCCATAATGGAGGAGGAATAATATTGATTCCACAATAGAGGGGACATATCGGTGAATCCATAATAGAGGGGACATATCGGTGATTCCATAATGGAGTGGAGATATCGGTGATTCTATAATCGGAAAGGAATAATGTTGATCCCATAATGGAGGGAGAACTCGATTATTCCATAATGGAGGGGAGATATCGATGATTCCATAATGGGGGGAGATATCGGTGATTTCATAATGGAGGAGAAATAATGTTTATTACTCAATGGAGGAGAGATATTGGTGATCCCACAATGGAAGAGAGATAATGGTGATTCCATAATGGATGGTAGATATCGGTGATTCCATAATGGTGGGGAAACAATGGTGATTCCATAACGGAGGGGGAGGTATCAGTGATTCCATAACGGAAGAGGAATAATGCTGATTCCATAATGGAGGGGAGATACCGATGATTCCATAACGGAGGAGAGATATCGGTGATTCCACGATGGAGGAGCGATATCGGTGATTCTATAACGGAGGAGAGATATCGATGATTCTATAATGGAGGAGAGATATCGGTGATTCCATAATGGAGGGGAGATATCGATGATTCTATAATGGAGGGGAGATATCGGTGATTCTATAATGGAGGAGAAATAATGGTGATTCCATAATAGAGGGGAGATATCGGTGATTCCATAACGAAGGAGGCAACGGTGCATTAGCAGGTTCACGCTTGAGATTAAAATAACCAACCCTCCCCCCCCCCCCACGAGAGAGCAGAGCAAAAAGAACTACAAGAATAGAGCGTCTCGCTGCAGTGTTTAGCAGGTTGAACATTGTCAAAACGCGGATTTCTGGCTACTGTCGCTGGAATAGATATACTTAGTTATACAAAGGTTCGGCACAAACTATATTTGAGAAGAAACCTGAAAACAAAGAAATGTGCAATAGAGATACTAAAATGAAAACAAATCGCAACTTCACTTGAATACCCCTGGCCCAACTCCAGTAGCACAACGATATCGTACCGATACCAGTCCGACGTCGGAACGTCGAGTGAATATCAAACGTCGGAAAGAGGTCGGAAAATTTCAAGTGTTCGATATCAAACGATATTGTAAAAATGTATTCACTCAACAAACGCCAAAATGTCTTCCTTTTTTCTCTAAAATAGTTTTACTCTCATTTTTACAGTATTTCGTTTCGAAGGAGAATGCAAATACAACGCCACAACAGGCAAAATGCCCACCGAGGTGGCTGAGAAAAAGATGCCCATAAATATCTTGTACGATATAATTAGTCTATTTTGAAATAATCCAAATTTCTCCGGATTCTCTATGTCGACTAGAGAATTCGGATGTATAATATTTCTACCGAGAATGTATGATATTTCTACGTCTGACGGTATCGAAATGTCTACGTGGTTCTACATCGGTGTGCTACTGGGGGAACCCATGGCCCGTGGGCCATGACCCCACTAAAGTTCCTCATTTCTACGCTAAAGTCGGCAATTTTAACATTGATCTCTATGGGGATCATCCAGTGTATGTCGCTCAGGAGTGATGCTGATGATGATTATGACGTCTAGTCGAAAAGCCTCATAGAAGAAATCCGAAACTACTAATTATTTTGAATATGTCAATTTATAAAATAACTAGTTTGATAAAAAGTTCCTTATTAAATCATTGTTATTATTTTACTGTTTCTACAGTCCCGTTTACACGGGAAACGGAAAAAGGGGGTTTAAAGCCCCTTCAAGAACTCTATCCACCAATTTCTGCTCTATTTTCGTTACGAGAGAATAAAGTGGTCAAGCCGGTGCTAGAACAGCCAATGCTACCGCAATATTGCTTATGGAAACGGGACTTCAGCTACGTTTGTCAAGCTACCATTTTTACATCCTTCATTGAAGCTTTTACGCGTAACAGTTTTGATGGAAGTTTAAAATTACTCAAAAAGTATCGCCATGTTTTACTGATCAACATGTAATCTTATTAATACGACTGCGTAAATAAACGGTCACGCAGTAACCACACGCAGTTCTCTCAAAAAATGCCACGGCATTGCCGCCTGGCAGTGCAGTGGTTGGGGAACTAGCTTCTCACTGTGCAGGTCTGGGTTCGAATCCCGGTTCGGGCATGGATGTCTACTAATACTAAAAAATTCCCTGGACGGATCATGCTGATCCCTTGGGAATACGTGAAGATCATAAAAAAAAAATAAAAAAAATTGACTTCACAGTGAAGGAAAACAAATTACCACATTTTAGCAAAAAAGTGTCGATTTCGGGAAAACAATTTTTCAAATAGATCTTATATTCAGTTAATACTTTACAAATCTGGTGATAAATTTGCCAATATAATGGACAAAATTATTACTCTTCATGAAGAGAAAACGCCACGTGAAAGAAGACAAACGAACTTGGATTCTATCAGGATTGAATAATTCAGTTCATTTTCAAAAACCCTGCAACCCTCTGCTGTGAAAAAATTTTACTTTCGTTGGTTGTTTGGACCGTAACTGACCGTTACAAAAATGACCTGCACAAAAATTCAAAACGTTACTACTCCCTTAATATTCGTCCGATCCTAAAACAGAAAACATTTTTCCACATATCAGTTTTTTGCAAGGAATCACGTGTGTAAATATTGGGCGGTCGATAGTTACTACCGTGTATAGGTTAAAGGTATAATAGAGATCATGGTGTCTCACTCGGATCAAAGTACTCGAGCAACTGAACAAGTTTCTCAGCTCATGACAACTTTGCTGATAATTAATATTCACTTAATATTGATGCCGCCTCTCCCAAAAGAGTATCACCACCCATGCTGGTGTTCCGACAATACGTTATTCTCGTCTATCTACTTCACCAATTGCGTTTTGATAATAATTTCCAAAATTTTCGAGTGGGAGCTCGTCAAACTCACTGGACGATAATTTAACATGGTTTCTCTACTATCCTTTTTAAATATTGGAACTACATTAGCAATCTTCTGGAACGAAACCTTCAGCAACACTACTTCTGTAAATCTGTGCAACTGGCCCCAACAGTACATTTGTACATTACTTAAGGACCCTAGGATAAATGATATCTGGTCCTTGTGCTTTGTTTGCGCACGTATTTTTTAGAAGTTTTAGGGCTTCCACATCTTCCACTTGAATATCGTTGAAGGCTTTATCACCCAGTGCATACGTAACGTATAACAAACGTAGTACTTACGTCTATATGACCTTAGTCCGTTCTTCCACATAAACGTGTTAGTTATATTTTGTTCTTCATTATATATTCTAAGGAGGATTCTCTTCTAATATACTCAACGACTAGCATACGAGACATTTTGCTTGGTGCTCGTGTACGGAAGGGGGGGGGGGGTTGGTACCTAAATTTTCTCGTTTCTGGTTGTTTAAAAATAAATCTTTCGTAACGAAAAGAATTGAAAAACTGTGTGTGAGAGAGAAAAAATGATATCAAAGGTCATGGCCAAAGGGTCGTTGCCTTTCACTGTACATAAAGGCCTCAGAATTTTCATCTTTGTATATTTCGCACTGCATTGCCAGTATATCAGCGTCTACCCCCGCCGAAACAGGAAGTAAACAAAGTAACGCCGCTAGCTAATTCACGCCAAAGGGAGAACAAGATAGCGTTCATTTCTTTTCCGTTTGGGTACCTGTGAATGACTTACTTGTCTGATGAAGAACAGTTTGTGCAGAGAACGTTCCGTTGGTTCTAATCGTATATAATCTATATTTTATTTGGTCTTCAGTGATAATTTACCTGTTTTATATGTATGGGGTGTTTCACGAAAAGTGTCCAAAAGGGAGAAAAAATTTATGATTGATTCTAATACTAACCCGTTTGCATCCACAAGAGGAATGTTCCGAAAAAATTTTATTGTCCGTTATCACCAAATGAGGGAACGAACTCCACGAAATGGCGACTGCCCCTTATCTCCAGAAAGCAAAATAATCCGCTCACGACAATGATCGCTTTGCGTAAAATATGAAATAATCAGTGGTGTATCTGGAAGTAAAGAAATATACAGGGTGGGCAAAAAGTCCGTAGAAACTTTAAAAATGAATAAAATCCGGAAAAATAACCGAAATAAAAAAACTGTTTGCAGAGTTAGCATCGCTAGATCACGGGAATTTTTTTAAGACAGGAAAGAAACCCTCAAAAACAGCCGATAGGTGGCGCTGGTACAAGCGACTTCGGTGTAAATATGCAAATGAGACGGTTATAAGAACTTACGCTCCTAATCCACAACCAGTCCACCGTTGTAAACCATGTACGTGGACCTGCTGCACTCTGCCGTTGCTGGATTTGTAACTCGCCTGCAATGTGCAAATCCCCTGTGGTGGTGGTCATGTGCAACATACTGTTGTAATAAACGATTTGGAGGTATTCTGTTCGTTATTTGCGTATCTTTTCTTTCACTTGTGTACGTCAGCGCTACCTGTCGGCCTTTTTTTTAGTTATTTTTTTCCTGTCTCGAAAAAATTCCTGTGACCTAGCGATGCTAACCCTGCAAACCGTTTTTTAATTTCGGTTATTTTATCGGTTTTTATGAATTTTTAAAGTTTCTACGGGCTTTTTGCCCACCCTGTATATAGAAAAATATCAGGGAAAGTTGGAAATTTTGAGTTGTGAAGGGTTTTTTCTTGTAAAAGAAGTGTGCATGGTTTGGCGAAATGCAAAATTCAAATTTTATAAGACCTCCTGATCAAAAAATTTTAATTTGTAAAATTTACGTCTTTTGCTTTTATACCGAAAGAAATTTACGCTATATCATTTCAATGAAAATCCATAAAAATATTGATAGGAGAAATTCTTGATTTCTGTTACTTGATATCTCAATTTCTTTTTCGGATTTTGATCAATTTAGTACATGAAGCAGTGGTGGAAAAAAATCAAGAACTTTCAAACTATTGTAACTCATGTAATTTTCATTCAAATTTTATTTTATTTTTATTGGAGGCCACGTATAAAGTTGTGTATTTTTATATTTCTTTCAGCTGCCATTTTATGGAAATGAAACTAACACCATCTCAATTTACTTTTTTTTTATTCCGATATATTTTTTTCCCACTCACATTTACTTTAGTTTTATAAGAAATTATAGAATTCATTCCTTTTGGAAACTTTTCGTGAAGCAATCTGCATAAACATATAAATGGTACTAGCAATTGTAATGAAAATTCGAAACTAATTTCATTTTCTATAGTGGAGGAAAACATGTCACAAAAAAGAAAACATAAGCAAAAAGTGATGGTTCAATATTTTGCTAGTTTTTAAATTTGTAATGCTACATTAAAATATAATAACTGGATATCAGACAGCATTTTATTTTAAAGGACAAATTGAAGGACTTTAATGTAATTGCACTGATCAAGAAGTATTTTTAAAAATTATGAATAACGGTTTTCCAGAATACTAGGCCGTCGTAGATTGGAGTTTGCACTTTATTCATCAGATCGGCAGCGGAAACCTAATCAGATATTCTTAAATTAGGATCCGTTGAAGCATAATTGCCAAATGGTTTGATGCGGGGAAAACATCGCATTTTGTAAAGAATCATGCAGTTCCGTTTTTTCTTTTCTGCTGAGAGAAATATTTCTATCTTTTATAATCTATCTAGTGACTTTTACATATGTATTTATAATACATATATTTTTCTGTGAATACGTCTGTAAATCAACTGTCTGATCGAAATGATTGCATCTCTGAAAAATTGCCTAAACAGAAATACTGTACTTCAAATGCTCATAACTCAAGAAGTATGAAACGAAACACATAAGAGCTTTTGGTATCTACACGGGAAGATCTCGTTGAGAAATATTCCACAGTATCTCATATATATGTGAAGAACTCTTCAGTTTCAATTTCCCGTATTTTTCTAGAAGAAATATGGTTATCCTAGTTTATTGTACTGGAAAGAAGGTTTAAAATCCTGGAGTTTGGTGGAAAAGTATTATTAGTAGAAGTAGTAAAATACACAAGTAGACTGGTCATCTGATGATGAAACTATGATCGTATTGATTAGCAAGAGCGTTCACACGTACGCTTTTTTTTTTCTTATATTACTCGCAATGCAGAAGGAAAAAGCTTCGCGCATATCAAAATAAACAAATAAACACTCCAAAAAAAAGTTGAATTTATTTTCGAATCAAACAGACAGTGAACAAAAAATATTTAATACCCTGAAGAATTTTTGTCCAATGGAACAAAAAGCAAGATCAGAGGTCCAGATTTAACATAAGCCTACTTTTGGTTCTGGGGGGGGGGCGAAATCATAGTTTTGCACACACAGAAATAATTTAGCCTTTTAGACCGGCTCTCAGTATATTTCGATCGAAACCATTGAAATTGTCATGCTTATAAAACAACAATGTTCAAATCATGGCCCCCACATAGGGGGGCTGACTGGGGCCCGGGACGGTTATCATCTTTTTTTGCTTTTTCACGCTATAAATCAACTGCAGAAGGGGCCCGTTAAAAGTTTGACCGAGGGGCCCACAAAGGATCCCAGCCTAGGGGCCCCGCTACAGGATGTGGGGGCCATGGTTCAAATATTACAACAGATCAGAAGTTTTCAACGTTTTGGTAGTGTGGAAGCTGTGATTGTTACGAGATTGTTCCACACGGAACCCAAACAAACATGAATATTTCTCCAATGTAGACATATTTATTACAATACAAAGGAAAATTTTTACAGCTTTTGATACTACGGAACTCCCAATTTAAGCGCCAAGTTCATGTACTATCAGAATATCGAGTCCATGTGTGTATTAAAATATTCTTGTATCGAACATTCGAGCTGTATCACTCGAACGTATCTACAAGGATCATCAATAAGTTATCTTTCTATATAGGCTGGAACAGTGACTCCTATAAAACAAAATTTGCAAAAAAGTTGTTGGAAATAGACAGTTATTACCGTCTCTTATGAATTGATGAATTAAATGTATACAACAGTAAAGGAAATACTGGATGTATCTCCATAGAGTTTCATCGAGGGAAAAAACGCCGCCGCCCCCCCCCCCCCATAATACCTCTCGTATCTGTTTCCTACTTCCTTTAAAGATGTCGTTTGGAAATAAATAATAATTTTCATCACTATTATTTTTCAACCGTGAGGCATTTATCAAAGGAAATTTTTTATTTTCTCATTAAAGACAGGTAACCTGTTACTTCATTGCTCATTACGAAGTCTTCACCTTTCACCCAAGTAATTAATTCTACGACTTTTTTTCCTGTAGATAAATTGTATCACCCTTAGGATAGGAGAAAGCATATTCTTAGCCGAAGGTCCTTGCTTCGTTGAGAGCATGGAAGGCATCACCACGTATATAATACAGTAGTATATAGTTGAATACAGTGCGTATATCATTTATATAGATTTATATAGACATTTCAAGGAATAATAAATATAAGAACAACATTTGGTTGATGTACATTTAATTCTTAAATGCATGAATTTTTTTGTCTATAACGATTTCCTGTGTTTTTACCATGAGAGAGAAAGGGAGGAGAGGGGGGGGGGAGAGAGAGAGAATTTACCGTCTTTTTTGAATTTAAAATTTCCATTATTTTTCAGGGACTATAACATGATTTTAGAACATATAATTTAGGTTTTCTTTCTGATATCAAATTATCAATTAAATGGAATAATTCATGAAAATTCAATTATAATTTACCAGCTACATGATGCATTCAGGAGTCAATTTTTCTATCCTTATACGATGGATACGCAATTCTGAAATACAGTACACTATTTATAGGGACAGATAATAATCATCCAGCTAAAGCACTCGATTAGGGCATCAGGATAAAAGGGGTACAAAAAAGGCATAGAATTGGGTTTTTTTTTCAGTATCAACCACGCGGTAAGAAGTCCTTTAAATTTTAAGGAAGGGACTGTTCCTCGAAATTGGAACCGAAAGTATCTTGAAATCCCTGTCCGATACAAAATTGGAAACACATGCTATGGCTACATCATAATATTAGAATCTTATCCTAAAACTTCAAGAACACTTGATTTGTATAGTTAAAGATCATCATCAAAAGGGTGATAGAAAAATAATATTGGAGAAACAAATAATATTGCGATAAAGATGAAAGAACTAAAAGTTATGTTAATGCTGAGTTTTTGGAATGATGTTTCGAACAATCTCTATAAACTAAGCCAAGTTCTACAGAACAAGGACGAGAACTTGATAGCGTACACATCTTCATGAATCATTAGCGGATCAACTGTGTAGTTTTCGAATTTTTTTCAAAAGAAATGCTATCGGATGTTCATTACAAATGAACTCGAAAATGCACGAGGAAAAAAATTTACCCAGTGACGGTGGTGATTCACCAAAACTGAATAAATAAGGTATCTGTAGGTAATATGGCCTGCTCTAAGATTGAGTGGTTTCTCCTGAGGCCTGTTTAGAAAATTGAGGTCTATCTCAAAGGAAAATAGGAAAAAATATATACACAGAGAGTGAAGCTTGGTTATAACAACATCGAAGATTTCGCGAAAATTTGTCGTTATAGTCAAGGTTGACGTTTGCAATACCTTTCAAATATAAAAGAAATATTCAGAGGCAATCAAATAGTGTTCATGAAATTGTTGTTTTATTATGAGAGAGAGATCAGGATGACTATACAGGCTGTTCCAAATTGTTTGCATAGCGGATATCTCTGTAACCGTTGACTTTACAAACATACTTTCAATTACAAAAAGTTTTCAAATGACGTGCAGTTAGTTTAAATCTGAAAATTTACTTTACGTACACATATGAAAATGAAGGAATTCATTTTTTATACAGTCCCCATGTGCGTGTGCTTAAAAGCCCAATTAAAAAGTTGTTTCCCTGTCTCCTGATGCCAACAAAAAACATTTCACGTTATTAAGTGTAATATTCACTGAGGTATTCGAATTCGAAAAACGAAAGTTGGGGAAAAACAGCGTTAAACGCGAAAAAAACCGTTTTAGGACATCCTGTATTTTATGAAGAAAAATACGGGAAATAGGATCGTAAATATGTGACATCACCAATTCTCACAGAAAATGTAGCCAATTGCCGGCAAAATTGTCAAACATTTCTTATAAATAACTGTTGGCGAGAAATGGTGTTGCAACAAGTCTACAGTCATTTAAAAAGTATTTAACGGAAAAAAAAAACTGAATACGCGCGCGGAAAATATATGAGATTAATATATTTGTAGTTTATATTTATAGGCATACTGATTATAAAATAATTAATAAATTATGAATTATGCAAATTATCTTCATCCTCGATTTTAGGAAAGATTATGAATTAGAGTAAAAGTCAGGGACGCCAAAAATGCCTCATAGCGTGTTATATTACACTAGGGAACAAAATTTTTGTTGCATTTATACAAGCACTTAATCTTACCTAATTCGAGTATGCTGATTTCAAAAATCTGAATTTAGTTTTTTCCTGTAAGCTCTAGACTTTTTCAAAATAACATTTTTAGTTTTTTTCTGAATTAATTTTTTCTGGCACTTTGCAGGCAAGAATTTGAGCTTATAATTCTTGCGTTTCTGGACTTTACGAGGGAAATCCCGTTTGATGCTCCAGCAGTAGTCCACTATCCTATTTTTGTCCCAGCGGCTTTGGTAGCGTTCTTCCATCGTCTTGAAATCTTCATGCTTGCGCTGTCCATGTTCATCCCTTACAGCCCGAAGATTCTTGGGGAATTGATCAAGTCGACTAAACAGGAAATGTAGCTTCACACTCATGTTGCACCCGAGCTCACGAAAAGCTAACAGCATTCTGGTATTCAGAATCTTATAGTTATCTGCTTTTTTGTTACTAAGAAAATTTTGTATAGCTGCCTTAAAAGACAGCCACGCTGACTTCTCCTTTTCATTCATCTTCGTGACAAATTAAGTATCACGCACAAGGGCGCGAATTTGAGGTCCATCGAACACACTTGCTTTGATCTTCTCGAAAGACAGAGCAGGAAAAGAAGAAACTATACGTTCGAAACATTCGCCATCAACATTCAATTCCTTGACAAACTGCTTCATCAATCCAAGTTTGAGGTGAAGTGGAGGAAAAATAATCATCTCTCATCTGACAACTGCATCACTCACAATGTTTATCATGCCTGCTTCCAGAGCTTAATGGACAGGCCACTGATTCTGGGTCCAGTGTTTGTCTCGAGCTCGGCTGCCCCACATGCAAAGAAAGCATGTAAACTTTGTGAATCCTTCCTGTTGGCCAAGTAGGACGTTAACCATTTTCAGGTCTATACTAGTGATCCAATTATGTACAACTAATCTGCAAGAACTAAGCTAGTATAAGCCGTTAGTCGATAGCCCGGGACCTTTGGCCATGTATCAGTATACAGGGTGTAAAGTTAAGTCCCTAAACACCCTTTATCTTTTTGAACCATTGGTCATAGAACCATACTTTCAATAAGAAAATTTATCCAAATAACGTGTCCATCTTGGATATGTCTTATTTTACTAGAAGCCGTATATGTATCGAGATACAAAATTCAATTTTTTATACTGTCCCCCAACTTCAAATTAGAAAGGTGTTGCCCTGTCTCTTCTGATCCCAAAAAAAAAAAAAATTCCACGTTTACGTGCAATATTCACTGAGATATTCGAATTGGAAACCGGAGGAAATTTGGGGAAAAAAAGGTTTAAATGCTGGTAAAACGGGTTTTCCGCATTTAACACTGTTTTTTCCCCAAATTTCCTCCGGTTTTCGAGTATTTCAGTAAATATTGCATTTAGAAATGTGAAATGTTTTTCTTGAGATCAGAAGAGACAGGGCGACATCTTTCTAATTAAAAGTCAGAGGACAGGGGACCGTATAAAAGAATTAAATTTTGAATCGCGATATCGCGATTCATATACAGCCCCTAGTGAAATACATAACATATCTGAGATGGACATGTTATTTGGATACTTTTTTTAGTTGAAAGCATGCTTCTATAACAAGCGGTTCGAAAGATAAATGGTGGTCTAAGGACTTGATTTCACATTCTGTATAATATCAAATTGCATAAAAACTAGAGCTTGTAGAGAAAAATGAATTTCAGATTTGAAATCAGTGATCAGAAAATAATAAATAAAATAGTTGAAAAATCTCATGCTACAGAGAACAAAAAAAATTTGTTCTTCAGTGTTATCATTCAAATTATGATAAACAATACGGAATTTCTCGACAAAATATGTCTCATTATATCCGAAGTCGTTGCGTTTTCATTGACGTTACAAGCAAGGTTCGTTAACATTATTTTCTATGGGAATCAACCGGGACCTCCGACTATTTACGTTGTAATCGAGGTGTCGTTATAAGCGAGTTCAACTGTATATCCAAAACGTCTACATTTTGGCTATATTGAAAGCAGTGATGGTAATATTGGGGGAAAGTATCAAAATCACTAATTCATGAGGCCTTCAAACGTCTTAATCCGGCCCTGACTATTCATATCGTTTCGAGCCCTCCCTAGTTTAACCGAAGATGCGCTCGGACACACGAGATTCTTCCCAAGTGTAGCTCATGGATGGAGAAATTTAGCAGGCGGTAGCACTGTACTTCAGCCATGCATAGTATAGCAATTCATGTATATAGTATCATGTTTAAAAAATTGACATTTTTTGTCTCTTAGACCTAGAATAAATTGAGCCTAGAAGAAATCAATAATGAAGTCACGCTTAATATATTTATTAGAGGAAGTTAAATGCTCGAGGCACAAGAAAACTAATTTGCAAATAATGCTCACTAGTGTTTGAAAGCAAAGGATTTTTCTTTTTAATGATAACGTAGACTTTTTTTTATCCATGAAATGTTTTGTCTCGTGTTTTAAAAGAAATTATTTATTTTCATAGAAGAGATCGCTGCGAAGATAGAAATAAGGCAAGTAAAAAGTTTTAATAGTAATTATTTTTTCGATTGCAACAAGTTATGTTTGGTACAATACACTGAACCTTTTTATTCTTTTTATAGTACAATACAGGTCTGAAACGAACCGATTTAAAAGGCTGGAAAATCATTTGTCGAGCAGCTAACAATAATTCGAAAAATGAGGAGCTAGCCTGAGAATAACCTGTTATATCTGATAACTTTTAATATAATAGAGGTAACCAACCTATCATCAAAAGATGAAGAAGAGAGAAGTAAAATGTGAAAATAGAATTTTTTTTTCAAGGAAGAAATCCAAGAGGAAAAGAGAACCGGCGACTTGTGGCTCCATTTTGGCTTCTTTCCTTGGCGGTCACCGAACCTTGTGCTAGACATCAAAAGAGTAGTGTGTTTATATGGTACATAAGGTTCACAAGTTGTGATGTTGTATCTGTGGGTAGTTAGCTGTTAGTGGGCAGTGAAAGAGAGTGTCAGAGCTCATGTTCTAGAGACCTTTGTTTCACGCACACCTTCTGGTCAGTCTCAGTAAGTATGTGATTATGTAATTATGTAAGGCTTCTATAAATATATTTTTTTAAATAAATTAACAAATTTTATTTTATTTTTCGAAACAATGACGAAAATGTAATATTCAAATGAAATGGTTTGAATTTTAATTCATAATATCATCGTCAATCAAAATAATTGCTTTCTATAACATTTGTTGTATTTTTTTGCAGTCTGACATTTTGAAGTCTTTTATTGTGTATATAAATATATATAATAATATTTAAAAATATTTTTTCTTGCGATTAATTCAAAGTATTCGCATCATTTTATTACCGTATAAAAAGAAAACAACTGTGTAACAAATACATGACAATTCATAAATACATCGGCTGATTACTTCGTTCATCTGATTGAAAGGAACCGATCAATTTGATTGGTTTCATTATATGCAGTTTCAATACTAAACCGTCAAGAAAAATGTCTGGATCATTTATAAAAAAGGGAAAAAATGAAAGATAATACAGCGATAAAAAGAAAATTTTTACATGTTCAATTTTACAATTTATAACTGATTGTTTCCAAAAAACGTTTCACCAATAGATCCTCACGATCTGTCTAAGGATAGAATATATTATCCATGATGTGTGTGTATAACTATTTTTTTTTCAAAATTAAGTTTCGTTTCAGCTGCGTGGATTTTTGAGTGGCAATTATAAGATATCAAAAAAAATATTATAAAATATCGAAAGAGTATCATTTAAAGCAGTGGATGGTCACGGTACAATAACGTTAAGTCAGCGGCGGAAAAGGTTGCATGCTAGTAGTAGCCAAAATTAAACCGATCAGTATGCGTGTCTAGTCGTAGATTAAAATTGAAATCCCGCGCGTGTGCTTGTGTTGCACAATCTATCTTCTCTCTCGTGAACGATATTAACCTCAAAGAGTCATATGCATTTAACTTTTGATAATCCATTCTATTTATTTAATTATCATAAGTACCTCCGTTCTGCAATAACTTGAATTTTTGGAATAGTCAGCGTTAGTAGAAGCAAAACAATTATTCTTACTCGTTATTCTTCGAGCCTTTGGTTTTCCTGGAATATGATTCAACCAGATAATAATTTTTAGAAATAATTTTGTCATATATTTTCTAGATCAGTATCAACGAACAAGCGAGAATCAAACATAAACATAGTAAATCTTTCTGATTGACCACCTCCCAATAAAGATTTTTTTTTACATATTAGTGCATTTCGAATGAGGAGGGTACCTCTCCGAAAGCCGGTTTTGTGAAGAACGGTCGTCTTATACAGAGGTTTTACTCTGTACATATATTTTTCATTCATTAAGAGTATGCGAACATAACTGTGGTTTTTATTCACAAACTTTCAAAAGAATTGATTCGCATTGAAACTATTTCTTATACGGGACGATAAAATGATAATTTACAATGCAATAAACAATACACATATTAATGATTCGGATCTAGATACAGTGCACCGCAAAGTCTAGACACTAGTTGAGAGCACATAGTATCTGAAAACTAGTAATTGCAAAATCACCAAATTAATTACCACTTGTTAGGGTGAACATGTACTTTATTTTCAAAGTAATAAAATTAGACTATACACTTTATCTATAAACAACATAATGACAAAATAAAGAAAAATAGCATATAAGCGAAGCGATCGACGCTATTTAAAATTTAGACAAAGTCAAATTTTCAGCCAAATAAAAATTATCTAAAATCTGGTCAGATGTCCCTCTTCGTTAATAAGTAAATTAATGCAGGTTTCAATCGAAGAAATTAAGTCTTGCATTATCTATGGCTCAAAATTATGTCAATAACTCTCAATCATAACTCTCCAAGATCTTTTACAGACGAATACTATCGATTATTTTTATAAACCTCTTCACAAAATGCCAAAGATTCTCAATAGGTTTGAGATCAGGACCACATGCTGTATAGCCGAGAATTTCAATATTTTGCACATTAAAACTAGGCTTTTGCACGACCTGTTGTATGCACGATCTGCTTACAACTACGACTTGTCGGCATTATCTTGCTGAAACTCCCACTGAGAACCAGCCTAGAGGTCCACCAGATAGTAACAGATGGTGTGTGTCTGTATGTAATGCTGAGCATTTTGGTAACCTCTAGAGAGGCTATTGATATCTGTCTAGTGCAGCAGAATGCCGAAACGATCAGCGAACCACCACCATGTCTCTAACTAAAATTAGGCCATGGTTCCTTGCCCAAATCGTGCAAATATTACCCTCATCTATCTGACCCATCTAGGTTCCACTTCTCATCGCTGAAAATAACCTAGTACCGTTTTGGTTTATATGGAACACACTAGCGAGCCTATTGTAATCTTGTGTTTTGTACTCAAGTTGAAACCCGAGAGCAAAAGCTGTTTTTTTAAAAAATAATTTTTCGAAATACTACCATACCTGTTTCTCCTATACGTGTGCAAATCGTATCCATTCGCACTGAGAGTCCAGACGAGCTTTTAAATTGTGTCCTTTGCGTAGATGTCGGTCTTTGGATTCTCCTGTCATCTATTTCATCTATAACTCGTGGCCTTCCTGATCGGTGTTAGGTAATATATGTATAAATACCGCCTCCAGATAACACTCGGTAGAAAAAAATTTTAGAACGTTGTAAAGATAGCTGGAATTTCCGAAACAGTTAACCCTTCCGATTTCAACCTCCATATTCTGTTTACTTTTTCAGAACTATCACTGTAGATCGCGGCATCTCAAACACCTGATGCTATCACGTTGAGAACATAAATACTGAACATCGGTGACGTCATTAGCGGCGAATTTGCATATTGCGAAGAATCGGGAAAATTCTCCATTGTGTCTAAACTTTTGTAAACACGAATTTCGCTGTTTTCGCAAAAACCTATTTTTATTATGAATTACAGCACTGTTTTTTGACACTAATGTTCGAAAAACAGTTTAAGAGAGAGAGAATATATAATGACCTGATAATCTTTATTATTCAATAATTCGGTTTTTTTTAAAGTTAAGACTAAATTTCATAACTAACTTTTGCAGTGCACGGTAAATCGTCACGATTAATATGAATAGTCAGTCAAATCAGGTGTGGAAAAGACACGTTTGCATTAAAAAAAAAATGGTTTGAGATTTTTATTAATGACTCGATTTGATTGGTTTTTGATATTTGAAACTAAAGTTGTAAAGAGTTCGAAAAATTTATTTAAAAAATTGAATATATATGTAATTCAACGTGGATTGTTTGATTTATGATCAGGAAAGTTTTAAGTTACACGTTCCGCGAAAAGGAATGATTATTGTTAATAAAATAACGTACATGTTATTCAGTTTAAAAGCTAGGTATAATTATGCGAGCAATGTTTTAGTGAGAATTAACATGCCAGTTAAAAAAACAGTGTTACTGGGAGGGAGGGAGGGAGGGAGGGAGATAAACACAGAAAACATTGTTTTTGCTGATTAATTGCTGTGTGTGATCCGGAAATGATAAGTTCCCCGAGAATTCGGATACGGCATTTCCTCTTATTAAAGAGTCAACTAATTCGCTAGAACTTGCGATGATAGTACTTATACTACCGTATTTACCTGACGTAGAACGACCCACTTTTTGATGAAAAAATTTTCATAAAGGAAAGACAGTTCCAAAACAATTAAAAAAAGACAACAGCTGTCACTTTATTGCTATATACTGTGCATTGCTATTATAGTAACTGCAATTCGGTCACTCTTTCTGAAGATTGCATGATTTTCCCTTAGGGATATGAACATTCATCTAAATACAGGCACGTGATATGTATGAACTTTTTTTCTCTCATATGAGACGACCTGATAGTATTAAAGACAAAAATTTGAGCACAAAAACTGTCTTATAGTCGGGTAAATACAATACAGTATATATACAGACATAAATTTCAGAGGAATTCAAAAACAACTATAATACAGTAAGACCTCGATATAACGCCACCTCAGGGGACTGAAAAAAAAGGTCTTTATAAGTGAGGTGACTTAACAGTTAGCTAGCCTGATCTAACAAATGAACATTCGTTCTAGGAACGTATGTATATGGAAATTCGCGTTTAAAATTCGTTTTACGCATAGAAACAGAAGGTTGGATCAGAAGTTATCAAAATATAGACTTTGCTAATTTTTTTCAAATAAAAAAAAACGGAATTTGTTTTTCAAATTATTGAGATATTTAATGAAAAATAAAAAAATAGACATTCATTGAACTTAAGTTCACACAATTTGAAGAAATCTGTTAAAGAAGATTGTTTCTCTGCGGGCTTGATAATTTGAACCACAACTCTCCTATTATTTCGTAACGTCAAAATGTTCTTCGGTGAACTCGGATGTTGTGAGTGATTTTTCGACAATATTCAACGTGAGAGAGCTTTCGACTTGGATAAAATTTCAATTTCACTTTGCAGTCACTTTTATTACTTAAAAATTCGTTTTCATTTGTAACCCTCACAACAACCACTGTTAAGGAGGCTTTAGAAGAAGTGATGACATTGCTGTCTATTGTCCCATATTCAATTTCATCTGGGTAGCTTCAACACAAACGTTCTGAAAGTTGAAGTCATATCTTGATTTAAACCTTCGTATCCATTCGTTACCCACAACAAAATTTGTATAAGCGGTTTTGAAATTCAAGCATGTCGCTAAACTTCAGATGCACATTACTTATATATATACACGTAGAGATCGAAATATTTGACGATATCATGATGTGAAATATGCTCAGGTTGTAGACTTTATTCATTCAATCCATTCTATTTTTATCCATACAACTACTTTAATCTGATAGCAAATGGCGTCTCATTCTGGATAGGTCTTTATATGGCTTCTCGATATAAGCGATAAAAGTTTCTTTCACAGACAATTGACTGAGTGAGACATAGTTTTACGATTGGATGCAGTTTATAGAGGAGAAATGTTTTTTTTTCTCTATTTGTGTTCATTGACATGTGTTGTTGGTTTTTCTTAAGAGAGACTGCACAACCTCTTTCACAGGATTTCACACATTGTGATTTCCCGGAAGAAACTTGTCCGACAAAATCAAAAGCGTTGCGAAAGAAGCAATACACGTTAGATTCTTATCTCGAATATTAACATCAATGTTTTATTCACGAGGAAACATAAAGTACAATGATAGGGTGGAACTTATCCTGTTATTTGCTAAAAATATCAGGAAAATTGTTTTGTGTACTCTAGATTTTCAAATTTTATATTTTTAAATTATATTTATGCAGTAGGACCCGCTTATAACGAAGTCTGAAAAAACAGCAAAATTATTCGTTATACAAAAACTTCGGTATATCCGCACCTGCTGATAAGCAATACTGTACGAAATTCACGGGACATGAAAAAACTTTGTTATATGGGGGAAATTTATTTTTTTCCGTGTTCTTTTTAAGCGAAGGACTGTCCGACTGTATTTACATTTTTAAATTTACATTTTTGAATTTACATTTTTGAATTTACATTTTTGAATTTACATTTTTGAATTTACATTTTTGAATTTACATTTTTGAATTTACATTTTTGAATTTACATTTTAAATTATATATTTTATTTAAAATTACATTTTAAATTATATGTTTTATTTAAATTTACATTTTAAATTACATATTTTATTTAAAGTTACATTTTAAATTATATGTTTTATTTAAATTTACATTTTTCAAATTTTATTCAAATTTACATTTATTTTTAAATTTTAAGTTTTATATCTTACGCTATACAGTATACATAGGGGTGATTAAAGTATTACGTCAGCATCGAGGGGGAGGGGGTTTCGGATTTGCTAACTTTTGATGACAGGGGGGGGGAGGGGGGTTTGAAGTTTGCTTTCGTCATCAACGACCCCCTTTTTGAAGATATGAAATATTCTAAGCTGTTGACAAAATTTTGCTGACAGGGGGGAGAGGGGGTCAGTGTTTTGCTGACAAGGGGGGGGGGTCAAAAATGGCTGAAAATCTGCTTACGTAATACTTGAATGGCCCCATATGTTAACATGTATGTGAGTTCAAAATCACCCAATTTAGTATCCAGGGGTGAATTCCATAACTGGCATTGTTAAAAAATATATTGTTAGAGATGCGAATGGGAATAAAACACACAAAAAAAATCAATGTTATATTTTGTAAAAAAGTGATAATCATACATCAGAGCCAAAGAAATGATTTTCTGGCTCAGCAATTACTTTTCTGCAATAATTGACCGAATATCCATTTAAAGAATAACTGATAGTTTCTGTCCGATAATTATCACGTCGTTATATGCACTGTTATGACGTTCCTTTCTCGACCCACGCGATAATATCTGATCTTTTATCTATTTAGTAAGTCTGTATAGACAAAATGTGCATTGGAAAGAAGGTCATAAGCATAAAAGAATGATTTCTATCAATTACAAGGAAGGAGACATAATATTTCTCCCTTTCTTTTTTCTGCCGCCCTCAATGTACCTGACAGGTCTGGATTTTTTTCTCAAACTTACCTCAATGTCCATGTTTAGCATCCTCATTTACACGGTGGGAAAGAGCGATTTGCTATTCTGTGGACAGACACCACCTTTTTTTTATCTATTATCACTGTGCTCCACTTATAAAATGTGGAACAGTTAGTTACCCGAAGGGAAAAGAGGTTCAAAATGATTCTCGATGAAACGCACACCCACTGCCTCGGGCTAACTAATGACCATTTTTGTGACGAGCACAAAACACATAAGATCGACAACACAAGGTCACGGCTTCATGTACCTCCTTGTATAAGAGTTCACTCACTCTCTTTTGTTCCACTATTTTAGTGATTAGTCGTACTAGTTGTTAAAAAAAGTTTATTTTCGGCAGTTGTATTTATATTTTTTAAACATGGATCAATTTGTCGAAACAAGGCCGCTGTTCATTTTTTATACCGATTTTAACTTGGAAAAAAAAAAAGAACCAATACTTAAAACTTTTCCATCGTGAATTTTATACGATGGCGAAAGAATCATACTAATTACTAATTTACGTCTTACGGTGAATAAAAATATATTGTGTATAAACTTTTTTCCAGCAATTGGTGTATATATATATATATATCTCATCATCATCATTAACCATTTTCAATCCACTGCTGGATAAAGGTCTCCTCTAAAGTTTTCCATTTTGCTCTGTCTGATGCTTTAGCCTTCCAGTTGACTCCAGCCACTTTTCTGATCTCGCCGATCCATCTTGCGTGTGGGGTCGCCTTCTTCGACGTTTAACACCATGGGAGGTACCAATCTAGAATGCTTGTGGTCCATCTGTTGTCCTGCTTTCTTGTAATATTGCATAATATTGCATTTTTAATTGGGTTGGTTTAATTTTGGAATATATGACATCCATATTTTTATGGGCATCTTTTTCTCAGCCACCTCGTTGGGCATTTTGCCTGTTGTGGCGTTGTTTTTGTATTTGTATTTGTATTTATAATATGTCCAGCCAATTTCATTTCAGACGTTTAATTCTTTCCATGATATCATACACGTTTGTGTGGTTCTTTATCCAAGTGATTCGTTTTCTGTCTCTTATTGTGATGCCTAGCATACATCTTTCCATGCTCCTTTGTGTTGTCTGTAGACTTTGTATCGTCTTGCTTGTGAGCAGGACCGCAACTAGCTGCTTGGTCACCCGGGGCAAGCGCGCATTTTGACGCCCACTTGTAATGTTGAAGGAGAGGTTTCAGAATGAAATTTGCGCCCCCTCGAGTCTAGCGCCCGGGGCACGAGACCCGCCTGCTCCAAAACGCAAATGATTGAGAAATTCTCCATTTATTTTAATTCCTTTCTCATCCCAATCCAGTTTTCTGAATACTTCTTCTAAAACAGCGGTAAAGAGTTTTTGTGAGATAGTATCACCCTGTCTGACTCCTTTCCAAAGTTTAATCTTTGCTTTTCCTTTATCCAAACGAATCGTTGCAGTTGCTTTGCCATATATATTGCCATATATTTTCTTGATGATATTGTGTGTGATGTAAGTCTTCTCTACCCCAATTACATCTAGAGCTTTAACAACAGCAGATGTGAAGACAGAGCCAAACGCTTTCTCAAAATCAAGGAAGGCCATACGCAATGGTAATTCGTATATTCCTTGTGTCTCTCTATGAGTTCCCTGATTGTTTGGATGTGATCCATTGTACTAAATCCACTTCGAAATCCTGCTTGTTCTTTTGGTTGGGCTTCGTCCAATTTGGATGCAAGCCTATATGTCAACACTTTGGTGAAGATTTTATGAATTACTGATAAGAGACTGATTGGTCGATGATTCTTGATATCCTCTTTTTCACACTTTTTGTAAAGAAGAATGATCATTGCGTTATTCCAATCTTCAGGCACATCCGATTTTGTGAGACAATTTGTGAACAAGGCAGCTAGCATATTGGCAAATTCTTCTCCTGCTTCTTTAATAATGTCTATTGAAATCCCATCTCACCTGGGCATTTCCCTTTCTTCATATATCTTACAGCCTTGTAGACTTCCTCTTTCAGCACAGGTGCTACTTGTACAAATTCTGCTCCATTTTCTTTTCTTCCTGCTTCCTTTCCTCTGTTCCGATCCTGTTCTTCATGTTTGTATAGAGTATTATAAAATTCCTCAACAATACTAATAATTTCATTTCTATCTTTTGTTATGGTTCCATTTTTCTTTTTTAGTGCAAAAATTTCCTTTCTCCCAACACAGTGTTTTCGATTTGCTGATTTTAAGCTCCTATTATCTTCCAGTGCTTTCTTTACAATATCGCAATTAAACTTCTTGACATCTTCTGTAATCCGATTTCGTCTGATTTTTCATGAAAGTCTTCTATTTCTTCCTCAGAATAGCTTGTTGTTAGTGCATAGACGTGTGTAATCTGTATCCGATATCTGCTTGATATTTGCATAACCACCTTTGCAACTCTATCAGATGTACTATCCAACTAAACTATGTGATTTTTCCACTTTTTATGAAGGAGAAATCCTATTCCTAGATCGTCCATTATCTGTTCCTCTATAGTAAAATACATGCCCACTCTCAAAAGTTCGATTTTCTCCTCTCCTTTTCTTCTTACTTCACGGATGCCTAAGAGGATGTCCCAATTTATTTATTTTTTTCCAGTTCTTCCAACTCCTGTAAATGATTTTCTGAAGAAAGAGATCGTCCGTTATACGTGGCCAAGGTCATTATCTTATGGCAGCCTGGTCCAATCCCTTTGTCTTCATGTCTTACTGGTCGCTGTCGTAATCAGGGACACTCAGACTGCTGGGGGACTAAGGCCCTTGGTTTACAGACAGAGTTCATATTTCTTTTTAGAGGGTTTTTGGCCGTAATCCTCCACGCTGGCCAGTGCGGGTTGGAGGATGCCCATCCGCGTCCGTTCACCACGTGTTAAACATGGCTACTTACAGGCTGTACCACGAGAAGGTAAGGATTGAACTTTAAGCCTCTACTCCTAGTCGATTCCTTCGAGTCCTCATAATGAAGCAATTGAAGGTCCTTCTCCTAGTTAACAAGTAAAGACGTCCTTATATATATATATGTATATACAATATTTTTACACTACACTGCATATTGCAGCTGCCTATGGCGCTGGTATATTGGTGAGTTTCGACAAAAATTAATTTTAATTTTATTTGCAACATATAATGTGTGAGTATATATATATATATATATAAATGTACATTATGTTCATATATATAATTCTACATTATATATACGAACCTCTTCAAGTGTTTCATTTGAGTAATTGCAGTAGGGTCGACTCTACCCTGGTTCCTCACATACTTGCGAACTATTGCTAGGACAATAACAAACTAGTGAAAAAAGGGCGAAAAAACACTCTGAAAAAACAGGTGGCACAAGGTCACCACCTGAATTCCCATTTTTTTTGTTTATGCGTCATATTTCTGCCAAAATTCAGTATTTTTACAATTCAAATAAGTATTTCTTATCGTAAGTAACTTCTGTATGAAAATATTTACTTTCCTAGTTTCCACGACACTGCCTGCACCAGGAGAGCTTTACAAGCACTTGAAAAATTTCGTATAAATCGTAATATAATCTAAAAAATTCTCCAGACAACAGCTGACAGAAGATGATGCAATAAATGCTGTAGGTGAGTCAGCTACAGTTTCTGAATCGGCATGAAAAATCTTGAAACCGATAGTTCATCCATACGCTACCAGGAAGCGGTTGCGTCCTAAAATCCGTGAATGGCACATAGTCGAAACATTGGCACAAAGTCGAAACATTGGCACAAAGTCACCCCAGTTTACGATATGTAACACCATATGACGCAGTTTGACCAAATTGGTCCTTGCGCCAATAAACTTAAAATCCAAATCCAATGTAACACCATAGTATTGGGAGACACACACAGTTTCAAGACATTTGAATGAGTGATGTTTGAAAAAATTTTCCTTATTTAACAAAAAACTTAGTTTTGAGGAAAAAGCATTTTAGTGAAAAACATTAGCATGTGTAATGCCAGAACCTTCCTTTTGTCCATACTTCACAATTTTATTCTTAAATAATAAAAAAAATAGAACTTTAAAAGAATTAAAAACTATATAAAAACAACGCGCTGTTCACGTACAGCGTTCACTGGGTGAAAAAAAAATGAGTCTAAAGATGAAGGCGAAACGCCTGCAAATATGTGCTCGTGTAAAAAGGCATGTAAATCCGGACTCGCGTCTGCATCGGCATTCGCTCCATCTGTAAGGGGCCTTAGAGAGAGAGTATGGTATCTATTATACTGTTTTCTTTTCATTTGTTTTTTTTCTTACTTTTTTACTTTTTTTCCTTCCTTTTTCTAATATGCGGTTAGGTTAGGACAAGGTTGTTATATGTATCGCCGATTCGTCAAACGGAGGTCACCCGAATTTCTTGCCAATCGCTTGTAAGCGAAGCGGTTAAGTTCCCCTCTGAGATTGTTATATTTTGTTAGTATTATTTTAATTATATAAAATCCATAAAAATATTAATATAGAGTGATATAAAAGCATCAGACTAGCAAATGAAAAAATTCAGGGGGGAGACCTACATCCAGAAGTGGATATTGAAAACGGTCGATTGCATGATAATGATTTTTAAACTGTATTAAAACAAAATGCTCGTAAACATTCATTCGAATTCTTTAAAATCAAGTTATCGGAAAAAAGTTATTGAATACGCCACTGTTTTTTATTAGCCGCAACAGCTAACTAAAACTTGACTTTCGAGGCATAAGGCGCGGTTTTATTACGGGAAATTATGGTATTTCACATTGAATGCATTTAAAAAGTTGTAACGAAGTCAATTTGTTGGGCGAATCAACGCTGTTTTGATTTCAGAACTAAATTACGCATAACGATATACGTGTATAAAAATACCTCTACATGAGTTTATAAACGAAATTTTTAGCATAACGCTAACATTTTTATTAACTTGCTATACGTTGAAAATTATTCCTCTATAATTAATTTTTTGGTGGAATGAAACGACTTATTTAAGAGGAGACTCGACTGCACTAGTACAAATGATAATCAGAGCAGAAACGAAAAATAATTTTTTCTTAATTATTTTTCGTTTGTATTCATGAAACAGTATTTTATTCCTATGATATGAAAATTGGTGTTATAGTGATCAATATGATATTAAACATTTATTGAACCAAATTCTTCTATGACAAACGCTGAGTCTTTTAAAAACGAGATTTCAGCTTGGTTTTGCGTGACCTTCTGTTATTAGCCCTGTTCATAAACGGATATAAAAACTTTTTCGGCCAACAAGAGAAGGCTAGTGAACTCTCGATTCCACCAGAACAAAAAGCCTTAGAAAAAAAAGAGAAATTTTATGCGAATGGGAAAGGCGAGTATTTTTTTATTAACTACAACAGCTCTCTGTATATGAAAAAGTGTTTCATGATGCAGGTTATTTACACTCACTCTTAACTGCTCTTCTCTTTTTCTCGTCTTTCAGAAATAAATGGAAATGCGAATATAAATTTTATGAATGTGTAGGCGGGTCATTATATAAAGTATTTAGAGATTTTGACTCAGAAATTCTTTGACCTAAAAAAATTGCTCGCTATAATATGACTTCTTTTTTTTTTTTGTTCGCTATCAAAAGATCTGAAATAGCGAAGGCTTCTAATCTTGGTACGTAATTGGTGTAATTTCGAAAATACGAAACAAACGAGAACATTCATCTCAAATGCGGCGCATTTTGCATTCGTCCACATTCTTTCAAATGGGGAAAATATGCGATTACTACTCACAAATCTAAACTGACGAAATATATTGAAATTTTCTCAGAATACTAGATTGTTTCCGAAAATTCGCTTTCTTTATCACCTATTTTGAATAACATGAAAAGCATTTACGTAAGTTCTCTGAATGAGTAATTCGAATAACTTGAAAATAGGCTTGTGAAAAAGTTCCCTTGATTCTAGTTCAGTTCAACAGATATGTTGTTCGTGCTTGACTTATTTCCCGAATAGATTAAATCAATACTAGCTTTCACATTGCTTGTTTTTTTTATATGAAACCAATAATGTTTTTTTTTAATCATTTTTATTACAAACATATCACGCGTATTTATGTATGAGTTGATATACTTGAAATGCCTGTAAACACTGGAGAATTTTCATTTTCGCTGTATGACTTACTCACAAATAAAAAAAAAAGAACGTTCCTGATTCTCGAGCTTCCTGTCAGACAAACTGTGCAATAATAAAAATAAATTTAGGGAACACACGACCCAAATGGCCGCCGAGATAGATATCTATCATATGAAATGTAAAAAAAAATTATTTTGTTTCTCTTTCTCTCTCTCTCTCTCTGATGAACTTTACATATGCACTTTTTTTTCCGAAACAAACACAATACAGAGGTCATTGAAATTAATTTCCCAACTCAGATGATTACGGAGGGCGTTCTACCTGTACAAATGACATTAAATTCGGACAAAAGAAACTTCAGATGATGCACTAACCGTCTGAAGAATAAAAATATTAGTACGAAGTGTACATTTAGCTATAACATTATTGTCCAAGATAGGAAACTTCTTTATCAAATAATAAATTGCATCAGGTTTATCTCTACGCCTTGCTGGGGAAGCAAGGCCAAAATTGTTACCGATTGACACTTACTCCCTTTTTTTACATTTTTTGCAATCAAACTTGGAATGCGATTTGGGTTTTTTTACAGTTTCGCCAATTAGTGGTGCTGCCGCGTGAAAAATCATTCTACAGATGTTCAGTATGTTCTCCTTGGTTTTCAACAGTGCTTTCAATTCGCAGGTCTACCGAGAACAACTACATTTGAAAAATAGAATCCACACATTCTCGGGATTAATGCGCAGAATTTCTGCTTTCAGCAGTGAAAAATGCGGTTTTTCGAATAGAAAATATAGTTGTTGACCAAGAAACGCATATTTAACATTTACAAATGATTTGTCGAGTGGCGTCGCTACCTGTCGGTGAATTTCTGTACTATTTTTTAAAAGATCGAACGGTGAGAGTGAATCATCTGAAGTGTCTGTTGTTCGAATTTTGTGTCATTTGGACCAGTAGATCTGTTACGTTATTTGGACGCCCTCTACAACCCCCTGTGTTTGGAAAATTTAATTTCAACATAACCCTGTACATTAATTAGTATCTCGAATCGACAGTGATTCGATTGCATTAATTTACATTAAGCCAAAGAGTTCTGTATTGCTTCATTTGAAACATATGTCATCCATATTTTTATGGGCATCTTTTTATCAGCCACCTCGTTGGGCATTTTGCCTGTTGTGGCGTTGTATTTGTATTTGTATTTGTATTTGTATAGTTTTCCCGTAGTAATTTATGAATAACTTCATTCACTTCGACAAATATGGATTACATCTTTTTGGTGTCAAAAATAGTCGGACATTCTTATCTTCATTGTAAAACCCTCACGTATAAACATATGATTGATCTAACCTGTTCCAAATCTCTCTGTAAAATACTATCTGATGAATTTGAAATGATTTAAAAATCGAGTTTCAATCAATTTCTTAACCGAAAACGTTCTTTTGGTTTGATAAGATTTATCATAACAACATAATTAAGGGGTCTGGTGGATAACGGGATTTGATACAAACAATAGACATAGAAGGGCAAATTTAATTATTAATATTAAAATGCCTCCTTCTTCCTGCTACTGAAGAATATTGCTAGGGTGTTGCTGGTGTTTACTGACCATTTCATCACTAGTTTCCATCAATTGTACTCTCACAAACTGACTGAATCGCCCATACCACTAATTTTTTTCCCTGTTGGTTTGAATGGGATAGAAAAACGTGATCTTGAACGCAAACTTGACGGTTTGTTCATATTTTTAAAGAATACGCCCATTTTCTCTGTTAAAGAACATATTTCTCATGAACTGTTTCATCAAAAAGAAAGGATAATGGATGTGCGCAGCTCGATATGAAACACTAATCATCTTAATCTTGAAACTAGTCGTTTGTACAGGTAAAATGCTATTTTGGGAGGTTTTCTCAAAAATACGATAATTTTTTTTCTAATTCAATTGCGTATTACAAGTTGGAAACATATTAACGGAAGAGGTTTTAAGAGGAAGGCTGATTTGATTAATATTCTAATCAATTTCAAAAAAAGCCGTTGATACTTACATTTCCAAATAATCACGAATTTTCATGGGTACCGTGTTAATCGTGACACATGTCGGTCACGTTGCTTGGCAGTTTGGAGTCCGAAAGCAGACATTTGCGTATCTTCAATTTTAGAAGCAATTGAAGTGAAATGGGGCCATTGATGTTTTTATACCCATCATTATTTATGCTCATCATATTCATACCGCAGAAAATATACTGTTCATTCTTTAACCTGCATCTGTTTCAGTGGAAAAGCCATACATATAACGCTTTTATAACCTTTGCCCGAATTCGTGAATTAATGTAAAAAAAACCCCTCTGATCTTATTCTGAGATTGCGAAGACATTTGTTTTTACCAAATGCGAACCACACAGATGAGAGTTAGTTCATGAATTACAAAATCTAAATGGCTGTAAAATATTACAGTTTTTCAGATGATACAGTAATATTACTTTTTTGCTTCGAATATACAATTTTCCATTGGTTTTCTTTATTTTTTTTACACGAAATTCCTTTTGACACTATAGTGTAACCTTCCTTCTTCGAAATAAAGAGGGGGTGGGGGTGTTAACCCATTTCAGATAAGATGCATTTTTGATAAAACTGTTCTAATGAAAGGCTTCAAAGCTGATAAAGAGTGAAGTATCGTAGAAATTCGCTTGCTTTATAATGTATTTATACAATTTTACACTGCAAATACGAAAAAAAAAAAAACTAAACATTGGGAATAAAATTATTTTTGATGCATTAAACATAAATTTCGAGTTTTTGTATCTTTCGGCACATTATATGACTTTTGTTTAGTTTTTTCTTCAATTTGCGGTAAAGGGTCCAAAGGCAGCTTGAAAATAGAAATAAGTTTTAGCACAGTTAATTGAAAATAAAAATTTGTAGTAGTTATAGCTTAATTTATAGCCTAAAGTTATAGCTTATATGCATAAAAATAAAAAGTATGTATGCATATATAAATTAGCTATGCTGTATATAGATCGTTATTTGGAACAGAGTTAATATGTATAATAATAAAATTGCGTTTGCGAACAAACTTAAAAACAATTGTTCGAAATATATAACAGTCAGTCATTTAAAAACTATAGTATATTGTGCATCGTTATCGAATAATTGTATTAAAAATTACCAAAAATTGTTGTATGTGAGCTATTTAGCATTACACCTGCACTAGATGGCTCTGGTTCATCGAGCTGATAGATGAATAATATAAAATAAACTTTAAGTATAACCATGATTATGATCACGATTCATTTCTTAAATGAACAGGATATGTGTATTTATATGAAATGCATAGTTTTGGTTTAACCTAAGCAAGTTTTTTCATCCAGAGATTTGATATCACTCCCAAAACTCAGAAATATTCATATATGATACGGTTTCTCAAAAAAATCTCCATCTCCATAGTTATTTCGATTCGAGTCTTATTATATCAGTTATATTATATAATGCGCGGTTAAACAATCTTCAAACACAAAACACAAGGCAAATTTCTTTTTTCTTTTTCCCCCGTGAATTCGAACTACTACTATAGTTTATCGATATCCGATATTTTTTTCATTTCGTTGTTTTATATATATATGATCATATCTTTTCACGTTCCTCATTGAAAACTTATTATAGAATTATATAGACACTCTCCATTATAATTCGTACTTCCGAGCTCACTGATGCAGAACTTGAATCAATCGTGATTATAGGTATACAGCAAAACTGCTAAAAAAAATATTCCAGAAATTGTTGTCCCATCCGGTCTTAAGAATGTCATTCATCATCAAAATTATTATGTTTATTACACTCTATATTTTTTTTGTAAAACTTACAGAACGCTGTTTAATGCTGATCATTAAAGTGGCATCACACAGCCATTTACAACATTCGTAAATACTATTGAAAGATTTTAAATCGACTTCGATCAAACTTTAATAGATTCAGAACGAAAGAGGCTGATTTTGAAACCATGGTTTGTGAAAAACATTTTGAACATTTAACGTTATAAAAACATCGATCATGGCTCCCACATAGACAGGGCTATAGCCAGGGACCCTTAGCTGAAACTTTTTATTTTTGTTTTATACTATAAATTTACTATGAAATACCTGGCTTGGGAGTTCGCCAAAGGTTGCTTCGAGATGCGGAAGCCCTGGTATGGATTCTTTTTTACATCATTTTTCCTGTTCAAGGTAGTACGTTATAAACGTACATTTTTTGGACATGACAGATTTCTCCGAGTGTGGGAAATAGTTGAATATTTTCTTTTTTTTCTGTAGTTCATAATGATGCATGAAAATTCAATACGCATATAAATACTAATAATTCTTGAAAAAAGAATATTTTACAGTTAGTTGAAAGTAACACTGTAGCGAAGATTATTTTTTATCATAAATTTCAAATTAGATGATGACGTTTAAGTGCAGTGAAGTGTAATGATAGATAATATCTATCCATTCGAAAGCAAATTCTAAACTCAGCAACATAAAGAAAGAATACGTTTACGCATGTTTTGAGCCATCTTACTGAGAAAAATTCTGAACGAATGGGAAAACAAGTGGATCGCATTTATTTAATTCAATGCATCAAAGAAGAGGTCATTATCCCCTGAACTATCCTTTGCTTGACGTGAACTTACAGAATCAGTATCTACGGATTTCTCTCATGCATTTACTTATTATTGGGAACAATACGAGGTTCATTATAGCTTAAATGGGAAAGTCTAAGGTTTCGGATTGGTACAAATAATGCGTGACATTTTTGCTATCCAAATATGAGTGGCTGTCAAAAGCATTATTTGGGCGTAAAGCTGAAGCTAATCGTTCACGCATATATGTCTATAATCCGAGATTATATTAACCATTTCGTGAAATGACATTGTGGTGATGAGCATACACACCAAAGGTTTCACTTTTGTTTCACTATCTTTTCGAGAATTTAAACGAGAACATAACGATTTAAGATACGTAAATGCTTTTTTTCCCCCGAAGCTTCGAGCGTCAATATATGCACCAGAAAAAGTGCGAGTATTTCTCATCCAAGAAATTTTCTTATTCACGCTTGCATTGTGTACTGGTATACACTATACGTACTCCTACAGTTCTCTTTAATGTTATGTAACTTCTCTTAGCACAGAATGCATGTTCATTTGGCGGCCGAGGTCATCGGCGCTAGCAGGTTTCGCTCCATGCACGTCCTACTGACCTCTCTGTCAGTAACCACAACTACCAACATTGGTAAACAGCAACAGCAGCGGGGTGCTCATATATTTGAGAGAACTTAACACACTCTTCTCTCTCCTTCCCTTATTCTGTTACGAGGTTTCACTTCTCTTCGGTTGAACCTGTCAAGTTCAAAAAAATAAAATAAACTGAAATTCTCGTTTTGAACACTCTAATAACATTTTTTTTCGCTTCTGTTATCCGGTTTGTCTGGATTTAACGTTTTTTGAGTAGGTCACGCACGTGTACTTTTTTAACGGGTTTTTATCTATTTATATACTTTATATCTACCATATATACTCTTATATACTTTCAACTTTTTTTTTGTATTTATGCCTTTGAAGTATAGTACCGAGTACCCCGCTTGTTTTTTTCTTTTGTAAACGGCCAAAACGTTTCATGGCATAAATGACCGTTTGAGGAGTTCATCACGCCAGTATTGAATTAAAAATTCGAATCTATCGATCAAAGGAAAATAAATGAGTTATAAAAAAACAACCTATGAATAAAGGAATATGATTCAAAATTGCAAAGTACAGTGAGGGCCTCCTCTCTCACACGGGAATACTCAATTTGAACTCTAGTATCCTCAACTTGAGAGTTGAGTTGGCTTGAATGAGTCGAGTTGCCCGCTCTCCCTCACATGGAGCTACTAAAAAAATCTGAAAGCCCGGGAGAATGAATAAAAACAACGCAGTGTTTAGTTCACCTCCTTATCTCCCTGTACATTATGAACCAAGGTAGGAGAAAAAATCGAATTTTTAGCGATTCTAGCAGCGATGTGTGAAGTTGATATTTTATTAAAATTATAAATAATTAATCATCATACACTAGTATTTCCTCAAAAAGAATAGATAGAGACGAAAATTATCCATACTTTGAAAATATTATTCATCGTACACTATTCGTTACGGCCAACGAGAATCGGATTCCTTACATTATACGGAATTAGAAAAGAGACTTACCTGGAATTAATAAATCTGCTAGTTACCTGTCAGCCCTGATGAATGATTGCTAATAATCCTTAATTAAGGTAAGTAAAATTCATGTTGTAAATATCCAATTGGAGGGAGTTTTAATTCCATACCGAGAGAGAAAAAATATACAGCGGAGGTTCGGTTAACGAGCAAAAATTTTGAACAAATTTTGACTCGGTTAACGAGCAATGCTTCGCATTACGAACAAAAATTTTGTGCTTTATTTAGTTATTCACGTTATCACAACTGAGCTCTGATGATTTTTATGCTTTCTCGCACATGTGTGTTATGGAATTTTGGGTAATATTCTCCCCTACGGTCTCTGGTAAACGTTCCTCAGTCGGAAATTTAACACACGTGCGAGTGTGAATATTTACTATACGAAACTAGATGTAGCATAGCAGGGATGCGTATATGAAATTTTTTTTAAATCCTGCTTAAAAAACTGTGGGTTGATTACATTATTGAACGTGATTTTGGGGGGGGGGGGGCTAGCTCATGAACAAGAGCCACTACTTGTAGAAGAGATTTTGTGCTTGGGGAAGACCATGGACTGGAGGTGCATGAGGATGTCATTCAAGAACTAGTGGTGAAAAATGTGAAAAATGTCTAGAAGCTGACGGTAGATGAAGTGATGGATCTCTTTTGCACGCACCAGCAAGAGGTTATGGACGGTATCTCGTCTGAGAAAAAGAGAAGGAAGGTGGAGTCCCTAAAATATATACGGGGTGATTATAAAAAAACTATCCCGCGCTCGCGCGCGCGACATATGAGCCCCTAACTATCATACCATTCACAGAATATGAAATATAACTGAATGAAATTTTGGCATAAGGTATTTTGAGATATGCGCTCAAGAATGATATGGAAAACAACAGTGTCACTCTAACAGTTACGGTTACAGTGAGAAAATTTCGAAAATATCAAATGGCAACACCAAGTTGTTTGTATTGTAATGCTATCTCCATACTGAAAAACACTAAATAGCGTTGGAATGGCACCTGTAGCACGAAAATCCCCGGAGCTAGGCAAGGAAAAAGTAAAAAGGACTTTGCCGTGCACCAGAGCATTAATGTTCGTTTCATTCGTCACACCGTTTCTTCGGCTGAGATCCCAGCCTGATTAGTCCTCCACAAGGTCATGTGGAAAATTTGTGAAACACAATAAAATGCTTTATTTTATGCTGCTTCTCTGTCCTTATTGTTTGTCCTCACTTTTAGCCTATCTACCGCCGGTGATTTTCATGCTACAGTTGCCGTTCGAACGCTATTTAGGGTTTTTCACAATGGAGATCACATTCCAATACAAAAAACTTGGTGTTGCCATTTGATATTTTCGAAATTTTCTCACTGTAACCGTAACTGTTAGAGTGACACTGTTGTTTTCCATATCATTCTTGAGCGCATACATCAAAATACCTTATGCCAAAATTTCATTCAGTTTCTGTGAATGGTATGATAGTTAGGGACCCATATGTCGGGATAGTTTTTTTATAATCACTTTGTATATAAAATGAGATTGGAGAGATGTGTAGAATGTGGGAATCTGTGCAAAACTCTGTAGAAAAGAACCACTCAAATAAAGCTGGAGCAATGTGCAATCAATTAATCTCTCCAACGAAAATCGCGTAACTCCGAAATCGCGCAACTTGGGGTAGCGTAAACCGGGATATTACTGTAAACCAAAATAAAACTCATGCCTTATAATATTACAGTTTATAAGTTTGAGAAAATGGTAGTTGGCGGGGAAATTGAAGATTTTTAATTTTATATAGAAGTATAAATCAGAAGGGGTATTTAAAATGTCCTTACACTTTTTTTTTCATGAAACATTTCCATTTTTCTATTTGAATTCTTCGTATTATATATGATTAACATCTACAGGCTGTTTCACCATAATTGACCGAAAGGAATATAAATTCTATTTTTTAGTTCAAAATTCAACAAAAATATGAAAAATAATCAGCAAAGAGAACGGAATTAATCTGTGATAGTTGAACCCCCCCCCCACCCCAAAAAATATTGTTATTGGGGAAAATACAAAAACTAAAATTTATATATGGTCCCCGATCTAAAAAATGTCTATTAGTAAATTTTGCTCCTTTCTCTATGAAACTCAAAGAAATTTACCCCGCAAAATTTTTATCACCATTCGTCGAGATATTGATGTCAAAACTCGTGATGTTTTTTGGCATTTTTTAAGGAAAATTTTCCAAGTCGATGTAGCCTTCGAAGAGTGAAATAGGAAACATCAATAAATTTGTTTGTAAAAATGCTGGACTAATCCTTCTTCGAAAAATCCTTTTTCGTAAATATCTATCTTATAATTATCGACAGTAAAGAAGTAATCATTGAAATATTATATATATTTATTTATTTATTTATTGAAATAATTATTATCCTGTTCATTCAGAAAAATTCTGTTTTTTTCTTTAGTAATGTGTTTTTTTTTTGTTTCCCTTCTTCATGTTAGTCCACTAATACCGTTAGGTGCGAAAAACTATTATCTCGGCAAATTTTGATCCAAATTTTACGGGGTAAATTTCTTTGAGTTTCATAGAAAAAGGCGCAAAATTTACTAATTGACATTTTTTAGATTGGGACTGTATACAAATTTTAATTTTTGTATTTTCTCCAATAATGATTTTTTGTGGAGGGAGGGGTTCAACTATCACAGATAAATTCCGTTCTCTTTGCTGATCATTTTTCACATTTTTATTGAATTTTAAAATGAACCATAGAATTAGTTTTCCTTTCGGTCAATTATGGTGAAACAGCCTGTATACTATGACTACTACTACTACTAGAGGATGAAGTAAAATGCTGAATGGAGAAATAAAGTCATAAATATATGAATGAAATGATATTTAAATAAATTATGCAAGCATATGACAGTTATGTCTGAGGCGTAGGCAATATGCCGACATTCCATAAAAGACACAACAGTGCTCATCTCAGTCTATAGGCATACCTTTTGAGTCTGGAATCAATGCAACTTCAACCACAACGTGCCATTACAAAGGCATGATTTTTCTAGTTGGTTATAATAACATAAATAACTAGTGTTTGTTTACTTTTGGGACTGCAACACGGAATGGAGGCACGATTTTGAATTTCAAAAGATACAGTTGCGTGAAATCAAGCTAATATAAAAGCCAACAGCGCATTCCTCTCAGAAATTTATGTGGCATTCGTTAAAAGCAAACATTTCAAATATGACGTGTACTGCGTTCTGAGAAAACACGCTAAAATTGTTGAATTACTCTCACGTATTTTTTGTTGCATGTCTGTCCGTCATTTATAACGTATGCGTCAGACTTACGGAGCAACAAAAAGTTACGCAATACTGTGTTTTATTTAAGTCAAAACGAACGCAATTAAATTTCAAATTCGATTCCACAACAAAAATCAAAAAAAAAGAGATAACAATTTTTTTCTAAAAATATCATACAAATATCATATGTACACTGAGTGCTGAATACGTGAAAAAAAGTATGTAAAAAATAAATTAAGTTAAAATAGATAACAATGAAAAAAAAAGTAAAAATAACATAAAATAAGGAGTATTTCACCATAAATCACTTCTTCCGTACAAAAGAAAATCATTATTCCACGCAATGGCCTTGAAATAAGTCTAAATGTTTTGAAAAACACCAAAGGATTTGAAAACGTACATTTTACGATACAAACTTCACGTGAATGCATATTTACATTTCATTGCACATAAATTTATGGTTTGTCATAGTTCATGACATAATGCAATATTACGTGAGATCTCTAACTTCGTGGGAATTCTATATTTTTGTGCATGAAATTTTTAGAATCGTGTGGAACATTCCACCATCAAAATAACATCAATATATAAATGCTGTTCATTACCATTCTCATTCAACACTCCGTTAAAATAGTCACGTACTTTCAGTTTGACTTGTTTTAAATGTGATAAATCCCGTTAATTATGCATAATCGCCGACCATTTTGGAAGATTTGATAAAATTCCCAAATTTATCACTTTTACCGGCGATTATGCAAAATTCTCTATTTCGTATTGGTAAATATGATGAATCGGTCCCATTATCGTGACAAGATTTATTATTTAGATGACCATACTTGAGCAAGAGTCTAAACCGGATGTAATGAACTCTGATTTGATGAATTTGTTTGAACATCGCCGAAATAACTCCTATTTGACGAATTCTGAAATCGGACTTCGATATAACGAACTGCTATTTAAAAAAAATTACCATTGTACCCCGATAGAACGAACGCTCATTTAACAAATTTAACGATAGAGCCCCCGATATAACTAACTCTTATCAAACAAATTTCATGATGGTTCCTAATGTGATATTATTACTTAGCACTTTGTATTATTACTCTTATTACTTGGGTATTATGCATAATCACCGATAAAAATGATAAATTTATTAAACATACCAAGACGATTGGCGATTATGCATGTTTAATCACCAGATATTATGCATATTAACCGATTTATCACAGTTACCGTAACATATATACTGAGTTACATTTTGATAGATTGAATTTTATAATAAATTGCCGAATCACATAAAGTATAATTCAACCTGGGAATCGGTCATGGTTAGATGGATAGATACTTGGTGTTGGAACTTTCAAATTTGAACGGTCGTTACTTGTTACATTTCATAGAATAAAAGAATTTCGTGGCCCGCCAAACTATTCTTTAGTTAATGAGATTTCTTTTGTTGCACGGTTGTTGGCCATATTCATTACCACCTGTGGAATATATACGCTTCAATGCACATTTTCATCATCAAGATGATTTGACCCAGACCTTACATGTAGCCAAGAGGCCGGTGAAAGATTTGTACTTACCATCAATTGTCTTTTGCATTATCTAAACTATATTTGTCTTCGTATTGGTGAAGTTTATTGGCCTCTGCATTTCTACATATCGAACTCTCTTTCCTTTCATCAGCTATGAAGATAACGCTTATTTTTCCTTACAAACAATAGTATCAAACTTAGAACTCGGCAACGGTTCACAAGATCTTCAGGAAGGTTTCTCGTTAATAAATAACATCTTCTATCTCCCAGAAATAGTGACCTTTCAATACAATAATGGCGTGAAATAAAGATCACTCAGAGACTACCAGAACACACAAATAAAATTGTTCGTATTCTGAAATCAACGTTATATCTTCCGGGTTATACTTCAGTTTTTTCATTTTTCAGGATGTAGTAATTCCATTTAAAAAAACAAATTTATTTTTTTCTTAAAATTTAACAGAAATACTGGATCACCTGATTTGTTGCGTTGAATTATTGGACTTAGAGTTAACGTGGATGTCTTTCACTTCAAAAGATACAACAAATAGACTATGAGTTTCCAACTGGTGGAAATTAATCAGATTCCAACAATAAGACTATGGTTTCTATTGCCGCGGAGAAGTACATCTTGGGAAGACTACAGTAGTGAACATCAGATAGCTAATAGACTTGATATTTTTTACATTGGTGAAATAACTGAAAGTGATGTTATCGGCGCTATACGGCATATGAAATCTGTCAAATCCATAGGCCCAGATGGTATTCCAGCCTACATAATCAAAGCATGTGGAGATATTTTTTCAGAACCTCTCGTAATTCTCTTTAATCTCTCCTTGCGTAAAAATGTTTTCCCATCTTCTTGGAAGCTCGCAAATGTCATTCCGGTTTTAAAAAGCGGTCTAGTATCCGAAGTCACCAACTATAGACCCATTTCCATTTTATCCGCAGTGTCTAAACTCTTCGAGCACATCGTATATTGCAAATTGTACAACCATATCCGTCTAGAATTATCTCCATCTCAACATGGGTTTTTGCCGAATCGCTCTACTGAAACAAACCTTGTTCATCTAACTCATGATCTTGCTAAGTCAATCGACGCCAGCAAGCAAACAGATGTCATTTACACGGATTTCGCTACGGCTTTCGACAAAATAAATCACCAGACACTACTTTACAAACTCCGTTCTTTCAATGTGTCCGAGAACTCTGTCATGTGGTTCACCAGCTACTTAAATTTGAGAACATCCCAAGTTTTATTTCATAACGCAATTTCAACAAAGTATGTCAGTGGATCAGGTGTTCCCCAGGGTTCGAACCTTGGACCATTGCTTTTCTTAATATTCGCGAATAACCTTCCTCGGTGCTTCAGTGCATCAAAGTGTCTGATGTATGCTGATGACGTGAAAATCTATCGCGAAGTTGGAGGTCTGGAAGATTGCATGGCTCTACAAAGAGACCTACAGTCTCTCCATGATTGGTGTGGGCTAATTTCTTCCAGCTCAATGTTCGAAAATGCCACATTATCAGCTATACAAGAAAATTGTCGTCGACCGAATTCGACTACACCATTGATGCTGTCTCGATCAGTCGTGTTTCCGTAATCAAAGACCTTGGGGTTTTCTTTGACTCCAAGCTTGCATTTACCGATCATATACATGATCTTACCAATAAATGCTTAAAACTGCTAGGATTTGTTGTGAGGAGCAGCAATAATTTCAAATCAATCGCAACAATCGCGACACTTTTCAGGACTTATGTGCTCCCGAAACTAGAGTACTGCACTATTACATGGAGTCCTCACAACAATCTAGACTCATTGATACTAGAAAGAGTCCAGAACAGATTCCTACGTTACATGTTTTACAGGCAATTTCACGTCTACATAAATGACGTAAGTACAACCGAACTGCGACGTTTTTTCCATTTCCAATCATTGGAATGCCGAAGAAGAAGAAGTTACCTTCGCTTTTTGTATAAAATTGTCAATAATATAATTGATGACTGCTACCTTCTTCAACTTATTGATTTTTCTGTGCCGATTGGAAATAGGCCTGTTCGGCGAACTTTTCGCCTCCCTAAACCCCGAACAAATATTTTACGACGGTCCCCTATTTTTGAGATGTGCAATATATATAATCAGTGCGATGTGAAACCCGATATGTTCAATTCAACTATAAGAGAATTTCTTAAAAGTTATATGTGAGTATTGAATATACATGCTATTATGCTTTTCCATATGTATTTCTATTGTTCCACTCGTTTTCGTTTTTTTGTAGTATGTTGTATTTGCGTTTTTGTATTTTTCTTCTCTTGTCCATTTCTATAATTGGGCAATCCTTACCTGTTGAGACGTGAATAAATAAATAAATAAATAAAAACCCTATGGTAACGTGACAACTTTTTTATTTTGCGGTTCCACATGATCAAACGCCACGGAACCCTTATGATCCCGGAGAGCTTACAAAGAAGAAAACTTTCTTGTTTCTAACACTCTCAAAGCTGTTCCTTATTTTGAATTTTAACGAGGTAATGTCGTTTAAAAAATCAGACCCCACTTGGATGACTAAAAAACTTATAAACAGTAACATTACATTTTTTCACATCAAATTTTCGAACCAGAAGGATATAATTATAAGTTGTAAAAACGACGTTTTTTTTAGAAATTTTTCACCCACTAGAAGTAAGGATTCTTCAATTGTAGAACGTACGTGTACTTTACGGGACACCCAGGACCATCTTAACACATGAGTCCCATCCGGCCATGGCACGGGCCACATTCGCATAGGGGCTTCCACGATAAGATCTGGCATAATGTGTGTGATTTATGAAAATAAATATGTAAATTAAAAGGTGGTGACTAAGCCTTCCGTCATTTTGATTTGGACCTATGATGATGTTGAAATGGCAGTAGAGAGAATAGCAGCCTCATAATCATCAAGGGTTTCGCGAGAAGTTCAACGTCGGAAACCCCTGAAATAGACTTGCATCTCTCAATATCATACCTTCTATTGCTTTATAAAAATTTATTTAGAGTTTGCCGGGGTTTTTTTTAGAAAACCTATGATTAGGGAATTTTTAAGGACTTCGAAATTCACTATGAATTTACTCAATAAGAATAAATATTATCTCGCTCCCAGATGAGGGGGGGGGGGAGGGCTTTCAATAAGACGGTGGAGGCCACGAGAAGAAAATGTGATCCGGGGGGGGGGGGGGCATTCGTGAAAATAAGGTTAAGAAACACTGATCTACATTATCACCTCTACTTTTCTGTTGAAAGATATTTTGATTACTTTGTCCATACACATAAAATATTTGCCAAAAACTCTCTTGAGAATGCTAAAATATAGGTATAAAAATATTAATGAACTTATTTTTAGTGTTATATGTTACTAAAACTTGGAAGTTTAATCTGTGCCTTTTTAATTTCGCGATAGTTAATGAAGGAAAAACAGTGAATGGCGTTTAATACTTCAGTTTAAATGAATATATTCACAACCAGGGCAATTTCAAACTGAAAGAAAAACATAACAAAAACGGATAATCGGTATTTGTTTCCTATCAAAGGAAATATAAATCAATTGTTTTCTGAACTCGAATACCGGTCACTATACGTGTCTTTTTACTCTGGCTCTGAATTAGGTGAAAGTCCGATTGAAATCAAATAGATTTCGAGAAAGTCGGCCTCATTGCACACAATGGTCTGCTTTGATGATCGTCTATGAGCAATACTCACAGATTGAATAGCCTGAATCGTTGAGATAATCGAATCCGTTCCAACTTCCTTATCGGAGAGACACTTATTTAGACGCGTGGCTGCTGATTTAATGTAGTTTAGGTTTTTATCAGTATCTCCTATCAGTTTTACTTTCCTTTTGTTTTCTTTCGTTCTATAAATTTGTCAACGAACCAAAAGCTGTACCATTTGGTTCGTGAAATGTAGACAGCATATTTTTTTCCGATGTTTTAAAATTACTTTGAGACTGTCGTTTGTACAGTGAGCCAAACATTGAAATAACTTGAATAAATTAATTTTTCCATCGTATATACTTTTACGAAGACATTCCAAGAATGAGTTGTAGCACATTCTCTTTTTTTTTATTTCACGTATTTCAGTTTGAAAAAAACTCGTTTCCCAAAGGAGTTTTTTATCATAGTTTATACATTCTTTTCATCGTTATAATCACATACGATTTTATTATGATATATTGCAGGTGAATGATACAGTATTTTGTTAATCATTATAAAGAGGATACTGTGCATTTTGGAGTCTTTTTCAAAGAATTGTGACTGAAATAATGAAAAAAAATAGTTGAACAGAAATAAACCATAATGTGCTTTTGATTATTGTAATTCTGGAATGATCGAATAAAATAATAAAATTACTCTACCATAGTGAAATCTCCTGCAACGATACTCGATATAACGATAAATCTCTCTACAACGATATTTTTTCACGTCTTATTTGGAAATACCTATAGTCTAATGTTAAACTGCTGCTTCTCGATAAAACGTGCGATAATCCCTCTACAACGATATTTTTTCTTGGCTCGCAGAGGATCGTTATATCGAGATTTCACTGTATTATAAACAGTATATAAATTTAAAATAAAAAAAAATTCCAATGTTAAAAACTTCCTGCTTATTTGACGAGATGTTCCAGTTTCAATCTCCACATAAACTACAAACTTTGTGACATATTTCAGAAAAAGGAAGGCCTCCACAGATTTGTTTAAAAAAAACAAAAAAAACCGGGTTACATTTTAAAATAAGTATATCATCTCATATCTTAAGTAGATGTAATGGCAACTGTTGGATAAACGATTGTGTTTCTGTGATTATATTATCACTAGTTTTGCTCCAATTGCTTTTTTATTGATATCGACTTTTACTTAATAACTCAGTACAGTATAGATTCTGACTTATTTTTTTTTATGATTATTGCCTCAAATATACGAAATGGGATTTCACTGAAATTTCGTAAGGAGGTACAAAACGAGATTTTATGACTTTTTTTTTCCTCAGCAATAACTCTACAAAGTAGACTAAATTACTGAAATTTCATGAGATGATAGAAGTTTGTGTAAGAAAGATAAATTTAACATCTAATGTATCGATCTACTACATCATTATTTAGTGCTTTGTAAATAATTTTCTTCTCCCTCTCTCTTATTTCTGGAGTCTAGATCCTTTTTTTTAATTCTTTTTTTTTTTTTTTTTTTTTTTGGGCCCGTGCGATTCGTTTTACTGAAATTAATCAATTTCTTCTTGGATAAAAATAGCAGAAATGAAAAGAATTGAGAAATCCATCCTCCGTGTTTTCTTCAAGTACGTTATACCAAAGTTGAATATGTCATCATGATAATCAATTATATTTATTTCTCTTTTTGAAAAAAGGTTACGTTTGCAGAATATACACATAATCAAATGTAATAATTGATTTAATTTTATTTCCCACTTAAAATTTACTCCTCCTGAATGACACTTGAAAAAAGAAATAACATGCTTAAAAATTACAAGCATGAAATGTCTTATCTTTGTTTAGCTGAAACGTCATGAATTTTACTCTAAAACTATATGCGTAGTGTTGCGGTACAGTCGATTGTCTCATTTCTATTAAATATTGTTCAGAGTCATATGAAATCTGTAAACTGAAAAATAAATTATTTTAAAACTCTTGTTTAAAAAAAAAACAGAAAGGGCATTCAAACCTACTCCTCCTCAAAACGATTCAGGTCATCGAAATTTTAAATCCATCGAAGTAAACGACCGAAGTTCCGGATGCTTAATTTCATGATTTTGAACATCAATCCATAACGATTGTTAAAAATATTTGACTTTTGAATGAGTGTTCGGATAAAACAGTAATGATTTCCTTTTTGTTCTTGTGTTCGAAGCACTTATTTCCTCCAGACTCACTTATAAACGTCGATAAGGCCAGAATGTATATTCAAACAGCAAACGATTATCTAACAATGAACACCTCATTTTCCTCGTTTCTTGTTTTCGCTCCAATATTTTCGAGAAATTTCCTAAAACTAATTATTTATATGATTTATTTTGACGGAAAAGTACAACAGAACCAATGGTTATCCTTTATTATTATTTAGTGCTCAAATCAATCACTTTACAGAGCAACCGTTTGACCTCCATTTCTCGAGAAATGGCCTGTCATATCGCATCCAACTGAAAAAAATCAAAATAAGCAAAACCTGTTCTTACCATCGCGTATTATTCACAAAATACGCTTTGAAGAAAATGGTATAACAACATAATTGATAACATATTTCTTTAAAAAATTTCCTCCTTTCCCTCTCTATATAACTATACAATTTCACGTATTCATGAAGTAACCTAGGTTGAAAGTCCTATCTCATACTTATTCTTTGAATTTTAGGCGTTAACTTTATTATTATTATTTTTACCTTATCTGCATATCCTAACAGTACCTTGACCTACTCGTTCTCTATGTGGAGGATATTTCTTAATTTCACACACACCACAAATGAGAAAAATCTCTAATTCTCTAAAAAGAAATTATTCAAGAGGATTCAAATTAAGATATTTTATACGATCAATGAAATACAGTTACAAACATAGTAAAACATGCCCAACTTGACTGAGAAAAATGAAATGATGGTCCGGTACAAGGGAAAGGACGTGTTTGAAGTGCATGTTTGCTTAATTTGGTTTGAAATTTAACGTCTTCGATGTAGCTCATTTTATTGCATACTAGGTTTCACATATGTGTGATCGGGAGATTTTTTTTATTTCTTCTCAATAACTGTTAAACTAAGCTAAAGCAATGAATTTGGTGTCTAAGTACAGTAAAATGACTATGCGCTGCACGATGAAGTACTTTGCGGCGGCCCCGATATTTCCAATAGTTTCCGAGATACGAACTTCAAAAAGTTCTGCAAGGTACTTTATCATTAAGCGATAAGCTGTTTTACTATACCTAGGCACCACATTTGTGGCTGTAGCTGACTCGGTTCACCAATTATTTAATCCGAAACTGACTTAAGTGTTCACACTGTATACTTTGTGATGTCTGATGACGTGGTCTTCCAGCCTTTCAAATCTGTCTCCACCTATGGGGTTGCTTGATTTTTCTAAAATGTTTAAGATCGATCTGTAGAAAATAATAACACATGTAACAACAGAAGTTAGTTCGGAAAAGAAGATACACTTGCCTTAAATGCGGTAATTTTTTTAGTGTTATTGGCTACGTAAATTTCTCTCTTTTTGAGAAAAACTAGCGTTTTAAGCCGGAAGGATTCATTTCAATCATAGTATATAGTATTCTTAGTATCTCGCAGAATTTCCGCTATAAGTTCGGGTATGGGGTGAAAATCCATTAACATTATGAGGAAACAAAAACTAAATTACTTATTAGACTTATTAGATATTATCGTAATCTTAGAATCAGTATTTTTTCCAGCATTCAAGTTTTCCTAGTTCCAAATAATATTTATATATTTCAAGGAAAATAAGAGTTTTTATTTTCATTTGTATTTTTGTTTTTAATCGGCAGCAATATCAGATACATTTTCAACATTAAATGAAGTATTACTTTTATTGACTCGAGTAATGAGGGTTGTACATACTTCCATAAATTATATTTTGGCATCAAACATCAAATAAAAAGTATAAGTTTTGAATGATAGATTTAGACACACACACAGTGCTGAAGTTTCATGTAAAATTTTCTAACAATAAACACCATTAAGGAAAATCATAAATTGTTCTAACAATTCAGCACAATAAGCGTAAATATTGACTGTGCAGAATGCAACCCGAATTCAGTGAGCTGAACAGAAATCACTGAAGTCGAACGGTGTTTTAAATCGAAGGTCATGGTCTTTAGATAAACTGTTAACGTAGTCACAACTGAATAATTGAAGCAGTTATAAAAAAAAAAAAAGAACAAAGCACTTTTCTATCTGCAAAGTCTTTACTTCACTCAGAACTTTCTTAGACAATTCCGGTTGGTGCAACTATAAGGGATTATAAAAACATATAATCAAGGAAATACGAAAACATGAGCTCAGCGTAACCTAAACTAAAACTAACACATTGTAATTAATGAAAAGCTGTAGTTGTTTCTTTATTTACTGCCCTTTTCTTCAGTTTTGTTGTCAGGCTGCACGTTAATCACTTCGATTTGCTTCATAAAACAATCATACCGTTGTGTTGGAGATTAAGAATATACATACAGTTTATAAGAAGCAAAAAACATTTAAAAGAAGCGCATAAAAGGATTTATGAGTATTTCCTTAAAACCTGATTTCTGGTCCAGCACGCTTGATTAGTTTTACTATTTTGTTTGATCTTTTCTTTGTCGTCTTCAATTATAAAAATTCAGTCTATCAGACTGAAGACAAGAACTAGAACGTTCGATATGTTGATAAAAACAAATGCAAAATTGACTCTACGTGAAAAAATGAGTTAAGATCCTCGTGAGACTTTATTTAGATATTGTTGAAACAAAACAAAAACAAAGGCATATACAAATATTAATGCCTGCAGGATATAAATATTAATAATTACTGCAGGAAAAACAGTGTATATCTTTAAATGTGGATATTTGATTTAGCGAAATTAAGTGCATGCTATCGAGATCTGATTCAAATTTTTGACAAAGTTTTTAGTGAAATAGACCCAGTAGAGTTATGGCAGGTTACGCAATACCCTTTACACGATCTCAAATCAGGTAAAAAATAAACGAAAATTCGTGAGATGAAATTTGAGAAAACACAAAATGTTAAAACGTGTTCTCCGAGGGAAAAGCTTCTTTTATTACGTTTAGGTAGGTATTTCTTCATATTTAATGATAGTTAAATGACCGTGAAATGGATTTTTTCCCTTGTCGTTTTTGTATAGAAAGTTTTGAATACAATGAAAAGCAGGTTTTCGGCGGAGTCACGAAAACGTGAGAGAATCGTTTGTGGCTGAGTTGTTTGAAGCACCTCATCGACTTTCTTCAATTAAATGTGTTGATATCAGTATTGTTTATCCGCTTGATTTGTTACTATTATTTTCATTCGCTATAACAATTCATTCTTCGTTTCCATAAAACGGATGTTTTTTTTAAGAACACTGCATATATTGCATGAGAACTTATCTATTCTATAATATAAAATTACTAACTCGAAAAAAGCCTTTTTCTAAGCAACGGAAATCGGTAACGATTTTGGGTGAAGTTTTCATTTACTTCTTAAATATATCGGGAACCGATTGGCCCATCGGAACCAAATTGTGTATATAGTGAGAGGCGTGCCCCCCCCCCCCACATCCTGCAGCAGGGCCTCTAGGCTGGGATGGGCCCTGGGAAAACCAGCTTTTTCACGGGGCCCCTCTGTGGTTAATTTATAGTGTGAAAAATCAAAAAGTGGTAAGAATCGTTCCGGCCCCTGTCAGCCCTGCCCTTGTGGGGCCATGCCGAGAGGTATGTATATTCATAATATACATATATCACCAGTGCTCGCAACACACAGGGTCGGGGTACCGCGTGGCATTGCACATATACCTTCATGGGGAAGTTAAAAGGTTTCATTTCATGGGCCCTTTGACGGATCTCATTGTTTTCTTGCTGCTTTAACATTGAAAACTTTGCAATAGTGGAAGCCGAAGATATATCCAGGGGCCCCCATGCGAATTGGGTCCCGGCTCCTTGATTGGGCGGCCCTGGATTTTATTCGTTGCTAAAATGAACACAAATAAAAAAATTTGGTGGCTCTCACAGGGAGGGTTGTCCAACAAGTGTCCAGGTCACGCCCGCCATGGAAAAGTTGACAGGTTTCATTTCGGAGGTCCTTGGGTGAATCTCAATGATTTTTGTTGTTCAACATTGTAAAATTTGCAACAGCAGAAGCCTGAGATAAATTCAGTTTGGGGCACCCACCAAAAATCTGCGCATTGGGTCCCGGGTAATTGGTTGGAGCCCTGGATTTTATTCGTTGTTAAAATGAATGTAAGTGAAAATTTTTCGTGGTCCAACAGGGCTCCAGTCTGGGGACCCCCATAGAGCAGTTTTCTGAGGGTATACGTGATTAATCACACATTAGCTTTTTTTTTTCTTTATTTTTGTAAAATTCGCCAGTAAGCTGGTGCTTTGACATATCACTTTTCATAGCACTCTGATGAAATGGGACGAAATAAACAAGATATTTTGTGAAGAGAAAAGGGAAGGGGAAGGGGGGGGGGGGGTTAGGCAGCACCTAGTTTAAAATTAAAAAAACAAAAATATATAACCTAAAGCGGTGTTTCTCAACCGCCGGGCCCTGACATCAGTCAAACCGAGACATGAGTGATCCACTGCTTCATTTTTCACCATTTTTTCGTGTGTGTGACCGGGCCTTCCATTCACAAAAGAAGAAATCAACCGGGCCGCGGGCTTCCAAACGTTGAAAACCACTGACCTAAAGTACACATATTAGATTTCATATATAGGCAGGCCTCCTTATACAGGGTGAATAGCTAACAGCACGCATCGTATATTACTGGCGAACCTAGAAGGCATACTTTCAATTAAAAAAATATTCAAACAACGTGTGTACCTCAGATAAATCATTCACGTTGCAAGTTTTATTTTATATAGTTATTAAAATAAAAACATCCTGTCCTCAAAAACCAAATAAAAAAGTTGTTGCCCTCTCTCACCTGAAGCTAACAAAAAAAAAGTCCCACGTTTTAAAGTGCAATATTCGCTGAGATATTTGAATTAGAAAATTCGAAGAAAAGTTGGGAAAACACCTGCATAAATAAGGGGAAAAATATTTTCCGTTAGTTTATACTGTTTTTTTTCCACATCATCTTCGTTTTTTGAATTCAAATATTTCAGCCAATATCACACTGAAAAATGAGAAATTTCAGGAGAGATAGGGAAACAACTTTCTAATTAGGTTTTTGAGGACAGGGTGTCTACATAAAAAGTGAAGTTTTTTTATTTTGATAACTATGTAATCCTTTGCAATATGAATGACTTTTCTGAGGTCCGATTTCTGTCTAATTTGGATACTTTCTGTAATTGGAAGTATGTCTCTGGGACCGAACCGGTAAAAGTGATAATTTTTTTAGTATTTATCAAATGTACCAACGACGCTTGGTTATTATGCATATTCGCCAGTAAAAGTGATAAATTTATCCATCTTGCGATGTATAAGAACCAGTTATTATGTATAATAATCGACTTATCACATTTTTCCGTAACATATACGCATAGAAAAACTTTTCCGCAGCTCTTTCACGTCTTTCTGGTACACTTTAAGTTGAGTTGATTGTATTCAGAAATTTATATATTTGATCTCTATGTGCTACATACCAGTCAATTTCACAAAATTCTACCAATCATGTCCATACATAAGTATACATTTTATTTCAGAGACATTTTTATGGCTAAGAACTTTTTATCAAATATTTAGCTTTTATACCAGTTAAAATATATTTCAATTTTTTGACGCGATTCGAGAAAAAATTTATCAGAGAACACTGTCAGCAGGGCTAGGCTGTGGCAACCGGGGCACTGTCCCTGGGCCCCGGAGCCCAGTGAGGACCCCACAAAAGTTTACACTTGTTTTGCATAATAATAACCCTTTCAAGAGCGGCCTCAGTGAAGTCTGCCCTAGGGCCCCGAGAAGGCACACTACGGCCCTGACTGTCAGTGTAGATTGCTTAGTTTGTTTTTACATGAAAGCAATTCATTTCATTTGCAGAGTTTAAGCTCTTGATTTCCGCATGTGTAGATCTTGTTCAATCATAGACTATACAAGATGTCCCTGAATTCAGGGTTCGAATTTGAGAGCACAGGAGTACACACCATAGGAGTCCATCAATATTCGACATTATGCAGTCGTAAACGCAGTGAGGAAATGAAGGACAGACACAAAGAATGGCGGTCTATGTGCCGGATTAGAGAGTCTACTGTATGTGAATCGATAGCTTTTCAGCTATTGGGGGGGTGGGGGCAAGAACATGATTTTGTCCTGGGGGCCTGGTGCTCTTTAAACGGCCCTCACACAGTGCAGAGTGACATTCATTAGTGCTGAACGGGCTAGAGTGGCAACAAGTTCGAATGGGTGGTAAATTTGGTGGTCAAGAACTACACTAGAAAGAGAGGAGGGCAGCAAAAATTTGAATAACCCATTCAGTGCTTTGACAAGGAGATGCCAGTATCGATTGAGGGACAATTCTAGGTTATGGTGTTTCAGGGAATTTTTATCTAATAGGATTGTTAATAAATGGAATAGCTTACCCCCTGAGATAGTAAATTCTAACACAATTGACACGTTTAAGAAGAAATACGATAAACATGTTGAGGTTAATTGAGAAGCTATCCATACTTAGAATAAGACAATCATAAATATTTTTTGTGTATAATATTTTATCATGTATATGCAGTCTTTGGTTTTATAATTACATTTTTAATAAGGTTGCTGCATTTTAAAAATATATGACATCTCCATATTTTATGGGCATCTTTTTCTCAGCCACCTTGTTGGGCATTTTGCCTGTCGTGGCCTTGTATTTGTAATGAACCCCATTGGCGGAAAAACTATAAATCCGTCTGACGCCGTAGATTAGATTCATGTGGGCCGTCTCTGCGTTCGTAAACTCCTCTATCTGGTGTGCGGTTGACACCAAGAGTACTGAGGGCCAAAGCCAAATGAGAATTTTTTTTGCCATGTTTAAGTCTAAAACTTAGTAAAAAGACCGCGCTTTCGTGGCCGCCCATTCTATGACAAATATTACCTCCAACTTGACAAAGTCTTTCAAAATAATGACCTTATATCTAATTTTGAGACAGATCGGGAGTCATGGGAGGTTTCGGCATGCCCCCCCCTCAAGGCATAGGCGGGTATGGTAAGGCAGTGGAAGGGGCGATAGTCCCCCCCCCGTTCCCCCAAAATTTATATTATTTAAGCCGGGTTTTCCAAGGAGCAGGTTTCAACACCGCGCGCAGCGTAAAAATGCTGATTGGTCAAAAAAACCCGAATTTCAAGTTTTTAACCAATCAGCGTTTTCACGCTGCACACAGCACCGAAATTCTACTCCTGGGAAAACTCGGCTTTCCGGAAAATTCTCCCCTCCCCGTTGACTATGTATCCGTCTACCTCGTTCGAAGAGCCTGTAATCGCTTATGCACCGAGGGTGAGGCTGACGGACTCGTGGGCGGAGATACGGGGGGCATGGGGGGCACCCCCCCCCCCGGCGTCAAAGGCTGATCTAATGTATATGTGTATATATGAATTGACATCATCATCATTGTGCCCTGCACCAGCAATAATGACCGTGCCCCTCCCCAGACTTTCAAGTCTATCTCCACCTATGGACGGACTCCAGTCCTTTTCTTTCATACCGTACCTGGCTTTAGCAGCAAAGTTCGTCAGTTTTAGTCATTGCCCTCCTTGAGGAGCAGGATCATGCCGTTGAGCTTAATAGTACATATCACATACACATACATAACGCATACGCATAAAGTGATTTTTTACGTATACATAAAATTCTGTAATTCCGTATAACACACACGTTGCAGAAAAACAAATATACAGAAATTTGATTAGCGCCGTATGAAACAAAACTTGAAAAGGCTGCTAAGGTAAATGGTTCATATACAGTAAAAACCTCTCTTTTGCGGACACTCGCGGGACAAAAAGAATCGTCCGTAAAAAAGGGGGTTAGTAACTCCTGTTGAATTTTTTTTATTATGATTGTCGCTTTTGGGTAAAAAAACAGGGTAGCATGAGACAAGTCCGTAGCGAGGGGGGGGGGGGTGTCTGCCCTCCCCCCCCTACCCCCCCCCCTCCCACTCGAAATGTAAGAAAATGACCGAAAAAAGGGAAAAAGATGGCCAATCGATTGTTCTATCACTTTGGTTCCCCCGAACGACATTTCTGGCTACGGGCCTGGCCTGAGGTGAGATTTGACAGCAGTGGCGACATCTACAAAAACAGACAAAAAGGACAAATTTCACTAAGCGGCTGATCGCTTGACAATAAATAGCATAAAATGATTTTATCAGAGTAATTCTTGTTTATAACATTGCTAACCATTCCATTAAATTTTTCCATGAGGTAAAATAGTCAGGGCCGCAACTAGAAACGAAAGTTTACTCTGTCACCCGGGAGCAGTATTCATTTTGGCTTCCCTTCCGTAATTTTTGACGGAAAAAGAGTAAATCAAGTGCCCGGGGCACGAGACACCTCCCCCCTCCCATCTTTAGTTGCGGCCCTGAAAATAGTTGAACAGTTTCGAAGCATGAAGGCCAATTTCTCTCTCTCTCTTGCTGTAAAATATACGCATTTACGCAAAAATTCTGTAACGCAGGCTTTCTTACGCAGTGCACGGGCACTTGGGGGGTCCTTTAGAGATTTCAGGGAGATCTGTGAGCTTCGATTAGAAAACAGTTAACTCATTATTTTCACATTGTTATATATTGAATATTATTTTGCAAAGGGGTCTGTGGCATTCATTTTATTGGCACGAAGGTTCCGGGGAACGCAAAAAGGTTAAGGAACCCCCTGCTCTAATAGAAATGAAAATGCATATACGTACGGCAATAATAAATGCTTATAAAAAGCTTTGAACAGTTATAGTGTTTGTTAAATGTTATGTTTTTTTCTCCTCATAGGAGATGGATATATTATGTTTTTCGGAAAGACGCGCATCAGTAGACTGTGACGATGTATTGAAATTCCATTCATTGTGAGAGCATGACTTGAAAGTGTGATCAAGAACAAAAAAATACAGTGCCAACATATGCCAGTTCATTTAGCCTTCAAGTAAGAATAAAAAATATAGTAATTTGTTTGTGTATAGTATTATTAATGTATCACAGGGCCGTAGCTAGAAATTTCTTTCGGATCGGGGAAGGATAAATGGTGTTACCGTGGAAGGACCAAACTGATAGATTGAGCCATATTATTCAAAATACAGAGTGAACGCTTAAGTCCCTTTTCCGCAAGTTACTGGATAACCGTTGATCCCAGAAGCATACTTCCAAATAGAGAAAAAGTATCCAAATAACCCGTAGACTTCATATACGCCATTCATATTGTAAGGGGTTGTATAGTTATTAAAATGAAAAATGAAAAACTTTTTATTTGGTCACCCTGTCCTGAAAAACCCAGAAAAAGGTCGTTAGAAAGTCGTTGCTTTGTCTCTCCTGAGGCCAATAAAAATACTCAACGTTTCTAAGTGTAATATTCGCTGAGATATTTGGATTCAAAAATAACTGAAAATGAGGGAAAGAACTGCAAATAACCTAACGAAAAGCTCATTCTATGCTTCTTTCTCCTTATTTTCAGTGATTTTGGAATCCAAATATCTCAGCGAATATTGCACTTAGAAACGTGGAATTTTTCTTTTTGTTGTCCTCAGGAGAGACACAACAACAACTTCTCAATTAGGTTTTTAGGATAGGGAAACCAAATAAAGAGTATATATATTTTTTAAAATTTAATAACAAATTATATATATGATAATACATAATATGATATATGCTGTTATTTTAGGTTGCTGTATTTTAGTTATATTTGACATCCATATTTTTTATGGGCAACTTTTTTCAGCTACCACACTCGGCAATTTGCCTGTTGTGGCCTTTATGTTTGTATTTTTATTTGTATAATTATTCAACCCGTTCCAATATGAATGACGTATCTGGAATATACAAGTTATTTAAATACTTTTTCTTAATTGGAAGTATGCATAGTATGCATGTAAGATCGACGGTTCGCCAGTTATTTGCGGCCAAGGGAGTTATCTCCCTGTATACAGGAATTGTTCGGGTAGGAAGCTCAGGCTCCTCACAAAGATCCTTGTGGAGCTCAAGCAGGCTAAGCCCCATATGTTCCGGCACCCAAGGTCCTCAATTATTTTTTTTCTGAGTTGAGAGCACTATTCATTCCCAGCATCAGAAGAAGCTCATTCTTGTGATATTCTAGTTATGTACGCTAAATTCAAAACCAATTAAATGCTTGTTTTTGGAGGCAACTTATAAGCATGAAATCAAAGGCAAGCACTAAGCACTATTGCTTTTGCTAGTAATAGACTGAAAGTGTCTGGTGTAAAGGATGTTAAAATTTCAATTCATATCCTCATCTTTTTAAATTGTAAAATAAACGTAAAAAAATGAAGAAAAACGATACAAGCAAAATTGAAAACAGTGAATGAGTTGATCTTTTTAAGTTCTTGCATTCAGTTTAGTAATTATGAATTTCAATCATAACATTACCGAAAAGTACTGTACGCTACAACGATACTCGATATAAAGATTAATTCTTCTAAAACAATATTTTTTTCAAATCTTGTTTGGAATTGCCTATGGTCTAATGTTAAACTCTTTTTGATACGACGACGGTATCATTTGCTACGATAAACCCCCAGCTGGCTCGGTTCCTTTCCGCGTACCCCCACCCCCGAATCCTCCAGGGATCACCCATTACAGATTGAAAAAACTTCTCAAAAAAAAAAGTATATGTTGAATTATAAATGGTCTATTTTTCATTTTGAAGTTTTGTTTTTTTGAAGAAATAAAATAAATTAACACAAAGATTGGAAAAAAAATTATGTGATATTTGGAACTGTGTGTGTGTGTGTGTATTGAAAAATTAGGCTCCAAAGCGGATAAATACTATCCGGAGCTACATTCACAGTTTGCTTCTATATTTATTTTTTATGTAAGTATGCGAAGAAAAAGCGCGTTCAACATGCTCCGTGCTAGTAAACGGCAACAAAAACATTATGGCTTTTCTAGAAAGTTCACTGCATTCGTCACCGCAACGAGCCCAAAAACTGACTAGGTTCGCCATTCCGCTATTGAAGAAGATCTTCAGAGTGGTATCTGATGCGAGCTCTAGCAATTTCTCCTTTTCTGCAATCGACAACGAAGCCACAGTTCAAAAGACTCTTCCTTGAAAGGATTAGATATTCCACCGATCATCCGAGTTATTTTTAATATGTAATATTTTTCAAACAAAGATATTAATCGTTCCATGTGTGTGCTCAGTTATCTCATCACCGACTGTTACATTTCTCTCGGCTTGTGACAAGAAATCGTGAAATGTTTCGAACACTTCATGTTGTCCTTTTTCAATGCACTTTGCTCAAAAATCAAAATTTTGTTTATGGATTCAATTTTGTCGACAACTTGAAAAATGCTACAATTTTTTTGAGGTGAAAGATTGAGTTTATTAATCTGGTAGAAAATATCACTGAGATATGCAAGGCTCTGTAACCATTCAAAATCTAGTCAACTTCCGATTCCGCACGGATGCAGCTTTTAGCCACTTATCCATAGCGTAAATCACGTGAATAGTAGGTAGTTGGTAGAAAAATTGACATAGAGAGAGAGAGAAGGATTGTAGGAATAACACGCACACGCCTCAATGCAAACACCCGCAACAAAAGTTTAGCACACAACACGAATTAATTTATTCTTTATTTTTATGCACGCTCAGCATGCGTCAAAAATCAAATCTAAAATACCGAGGAAGAGTGAACCGCGAGAAAGGAGAGCACCAATCCTCATTATTGGAGGATTATATTCCCTATTATTGGAGGTTGGCCGCGCGGACGGGAGGAGGGCAGACCGATCCTTCCAGTGGACGCAACCCCTCTTTCATCGAAGATTTTATTGATAGGGAGGTCAATATTAAAACTCACAATATTAGTAACAACCTCTACCTACTTTTTAAAATTCGTTTTAATATTTTTTAATTATTTTGTTCTCTTTTTTTAGCTGGGTGGCCGCCGTTGCCATTTTCTTTTCGCGTACCCCCAAACGGCCTCTCTGGTACCCCCACTTGGGAATCGCTGCTCTATAGCAATATTTTTGAGGTTATTTCGAAAACCGCTACACAGTGATATTTTTATATGTCACTCAAAAAATCATCTTCAATATATTTTTAAATTCCTCACCAGAGTTTGTACTTTTGAGATTGTTTAATAACATCGGTATTTTGCACCATACCGTATTTTGGACGAGTGTTAATCAAATTGCCGTAAAGCTACTTTCTGGTGTGGTACATGAGAGTGCTGTGCGGGGAAACTACTTTGCAGGGTGAAACAACTAACTGAATTTTATTCTTCAGCTACAGTATTAAATAGAATTTATTGTTGCGAATAAATACTTATCAATGCATTTTATCGTAGTACTAACAACGCCGAATTAGAAGAGATGCCAACAACATAAATTTGGTGGCGACTGATGATAATGTTACCCTTCTCGTTAAAAAGGTACCTCTCTACGACGATTTTTTTTCTTGGTCCGCAGAGTATCGTTATATCGAGGTTTCACTGCGTTTAAAATAATACACAGTATTTGCTTGAAAATATTATTCAAAATATTTCAATAACTTTTCGTTATCCGAAATTATTATTATTATTATTATTTTATTTTTTTTGTTTCTTGCAGGCTCATCAAATATGTTTAAACAACTTTATAAAGAGCATCTTACTCTTCAGAAAGCATTTTGTAATTTATATTATCATCGCTCTGATATTCAAAACCATAACCATAAAGTAAGTACGGTATACAGCCGTATGATAAAATTTTTGGATTATTGGTCATTTTGTTATCACTTTCATCTCAAATCAATGATATGACCTAAAAAAAATCTTTCGTCTATTTATTTGATTCTAAGTTTTATTCAGAAAAATATATATTTTTTAATGTTTTTAAAATTTTTAGAATGTCTTCGACGTGTTAGAAGAAAATAAGAAAATAGAAGCAACTGTCAATCGTCTACAATCAAAAGTACGTAACAAATCAAGTTCAAGTAATGCGTTTTGAATTCAGTCAGATCATTTTCATTTTCATCGTTTCGTTATTTATGCTGGGTTGAGATTATAATATAAAAGTTATATTACAGTTTTTTTTTCGTATTTTAGAGGTTTTTCTAAGCATGGAATTTTTATTATGGCAAGTTTATTTATTAAAATATAATTTTAATGGGAATATGTGTGTGTTTATATTTATATGCACGCAAGAAAAATTTTAACCCTTAAATACGTAGCTTTGCATATGTGCAAAGGGTAATTTAAACGTTTATTACTGCAGCCAGTTTGAAGATAAAAATTCCAAAACCGCCTTTGCACATGAGGTGAGGTCATATTTTTTCTTTTCATATTTTGAATTTGCTGATGCATGTCCCATTTCCCCACAACTCCGTTTGTTGCAGAGCACATGTGGCTGTGATTACACTAATTTGTTAAAATCTTTGCATTTCTTTTTTTTACCTTGAAGTTTGCAATCCGAATTTTTTTCTTACTATAGTTTGAAACACGAAGAAGGTAGTTAGGCTTATATATTTTAAAATAATAACCTCAATACATTTATGTTATGGGTGATTTTTGAGGCTTTGCACGTTTTCAATGAAGGCCCTGTATAAGCAGTAGAATTCGAAATAAAAAAAATTTGCAATGTTTTTTCCGGCTTACGTGTTACTTTTACACAGTTTCACATTAACTGTGAAAAAAATTATCAATTCGAAAAAAAATGAGCATTTAAAGGTTAAGCTGATTTAGTGCCATGGTTAGAAAACTGTTAAGAAACAACGAAGAAAAGATGGACAATCTATTCAAAAATCGAAAAAAAGAACAAATGATTTTTTATTAAATCATAAAAAATTACAATTGAAATCGAACTTTATGATTAAACTAATGTAAAAATGTATGTTCTAATAAATTTTCTGGAAGTACCTAATTTTTCAAATGATATTGATTACGATTTTCCTTTTACGTAGGTAATACAACTAGAAAATGAATTGTGTAAAGAAAAAGAAAAATGCGAGCTTTTGGAGTTTTGTTTTCTTGAACTTGAAAATCAAAATCAGACAAAGGTAATTTGTGCAGTTTTGAGCTGGCATATTTTGATATGAAGTTTTTCTTGTAATAAAAAATGTCATTACCTCACGAGTAAAAAAAAATGAAAATACATGAATAAAATAGGCGATTTCGTGCCTGCTTTCAAGATGTATACGGATAAACACTTCAATCGAACGTCATAAAAAAACCAGATAGGATGAAAAGGCATAAGGATGCCCACAACTGGGTATAAAAATTTATTTGGTCACAAGAAGTAAGCGTGCATTTTGGCGCCCGTCCTCCATAATGTTGAAGGAGTGGCTTTGCCAGAGGTGCAACCACAGTAGTAGGTTTGAACACCTCTAGAATTTATTCAAACTCTAAAATTTTTGCATAAAGCTCAAATATACATACTTACTCTGACGGTAGCTATCTTAATACATGGGCTTACCCGGGCACAGCTCAAGTGCATAAAATGCAGAGGGAGGGGCATGGCAATGAGATCTGCAACTATGATTTTCGAGAGTAAGTATCATGGGCGGAGGCGGAGATAGACTTGAAAGTCTGGGGGGGGGGGCATGATGATGATGATGATGATGATGATGATATATCGGTTCATATATACATATACATTAGATCAGTCAGCTCCACCTTTGACATTGGGGGGGGGGGTGGCAATTCCTCCCCGTATTTCCGCCCATGGTAAGTATGTAAATTTATTGACTATTTCATTATTCAGTACTTCCAGCTGGAGAGAATAATGTTCCAGAATATTATTTTCCTCAGGGACTCATGATGTTGTTGAGACCAGAGCCACCCGCTCTCTCTAGTTGCATAAGAACAAGAACTCCCACGCACGCACGAACCCAGTAGATATGGTTGTTTTTTTTTCATCTAAGTGATTGTACGAAATTCGAATCATGGAACTCGCACTGCCCTATAACATTGGGGACATGTGAAAACTTCGACTTAAACTCGTAGATTAGACTCATTGAGAACTGACAGTAATCAGTATCGGGGGTGCTCAAGCACGCACACCTAAAATTGATTCGAAAAAATCAAAATCTTCTACATAAAGCTAGTGCCTAAAGATCTAAAACACTTCCGACGCCATGTAATTGATGTTTATTACTGTACCGCAAAGCCGTCCTTGGGGTGAGCGACAGGTGCAGTCTCACCGGGCCCTGCTCTTTGTGAGACTGCGCATTCACGGTAAATTATTGGAGGCTCTCACCAATTCTTAAATTATTTCTTGAATTAATTCTGAATTTTCATCAATTCTGGAATTTTTTTTATACCGTTAACTCTGAATTTTCACCAATTGCGGAATTAATTTCATATTAATTCTGAAATCTCTTTTCTCCGTTAGTTCTGAATTTTTATCAATTCTGGAATTATTTCTTTCATCGATTCTGTAAATTATATCTTTCATTAGTTCCGAATTTCCATTAATTCTAGAATATTTTCTTCCGTTAATTCTCAATTTTTTCGTCCACCATTTCTGAATTTCCATTGGTACTGAAATTGTTTCTTTTAATTAATTTTAATTCATCAATTCTGAAACTTTCATTGGTTTTGGAAATTGTTTCTCTCATTAGCTTGAAATTTTCTTCAGTTCTGAATTTTCATCGATTCAAAATTTTCATAAATTTTTGTGTTGATTTACATTTAATTGTGTGGTTAAAATTTTTTATAGATATTTCTCAGCATTTCTGTATATTCAGAAATAATAGATGTATTCCTTCCCGCCCGAAGTATATAAAATCAAGGCAAAAGGGGTCCTAACATTTTTTGGTGCAACGAAATTGTTGAAACGCATCTGGTCCCATCATTATTTTAGCTCCGGCCCCGGTATATCGCATCATCCAATATACACGCTAACTTCCATAACTCGAATTTTGAACACCTTCAAGTGATTGTAATATCTCCCTGTTTTATATATTTTCTATAAATGGAAGTTCTCTATAACTCAAACTTTCGATAACTCGAAGTTTAATAACTCTAATATTAATTGCTGGAAGCACTTCGGGATATCGAAGTTCCGAATGTATAAAATAAGACTATTAGTATATGTATTTAAGCACGTGGACCTGGTAAACATTGTGCTTAGCATGACGTAAACTTTTGATCGTGTAGGTTATTAGGAAACAGAAATGTTGGTAAATTCTCCCTGCCTGTCTATCCCGCGTGACATAGTGGTGTTCGACTTGTTGCCAAATCTTACACGCGCTTCTTGTCTCTATATTTATGAGGTGAATTTAAAAATAGAGACCTTCCTTATCCATTTTGTTTGTGGTAAAAGAAATGACTTTGGCGATGGGTCTACAGGACCCTGCCTGTTTGGTGATAGCAGAGAGGGGAAGAGGCAACTTTTTTATCGGAGCTATATTTGCGGTAGTTGTCGCGCGTTACGAATTGCATTGTTGGAAGCATTTCTCTTCGTCTTCCCACCATTGGCGTATTCATTCACAATGCAATACGTGTTTTATTTATTATCGTTGCCAAATTAGTTTTTCCGGGTCCTGAATTCGTCGAGATTTGATGGTCTGGATAGCACAGAGATTCATCGCATTCTAGTGATCTCGCTCGTAACTTTGAAGTAAGGTTGTTTTGATCGAATTATTTATTGATATTTTGGAGTTTTTAGTTTTAAGTGATTGTGATTTGTTTTTAATCGATGAATTCAATCTACTTTTAACCCTCAGTTTAAAACATGGAAATTTTTTTTTTTCTCAGCAATTTAATTTCCAACCAAAATGATAGATATCTTGGATGTAAAATGTGTTGCCTGTCGGTTGAAAATGATAGCTCTTTTTAATGATTAGGGTAAAAGATACTCAAAATAAGCATCATATGTGTTCGTATCAAGTGAAAGTGTACTTCGCCGACTATTCAGGTGAAAATCATTATCGGTGAATTGCACCGAATATAAGGAGAATACGTGTATAAATTATCTTTTTTTTTCTCATGTTAGCTCGGTACAACTTGAAAGTACTCGGTACAAGTTAAATGCGAAACTTTAGCGCTCATTAAAAGTAATTCCGTTTGGTTTTCCATATGATCAGTATATATGTTAACTAATATAAGTATTTAATTAGTTAAAAATATCTCACTTTCATATTCTTTGATTAATTTTTTACTCTTTTAACTTCTTTCTGCATAATTTAAAATTATAGGCGTCACCGCTAAAAACATCATCATAACACTGATTTCTTTCCAAGTACATACCGAGTGAATATACGAGTTAGCAAAAATACATGTAAAATATTTTTATTTACACATTGTGCGATTGATTCAAATTATAATTGTGATTTTATTCCTAGAATTCAGAAGGCACCGAATCTATTGACTGTGCAGTCAATACAGATTTATGCTGGACGCAATGCTCATTGTTGAAATCTCATGGCCCATGGCAAGGAAGTCATCCGAGTAGCTGTTGTTGGTTACATATAACATCAGATGTAAGTTTTTAATACAGTATATTGAAATAAGTTTTGAGAATTAAAATAGGTTTAAAATATAAAAATATAAAAATTTATAAAAATTAAAAGCTGAGAATTATAATTCTTACTGTTGATAGAGCTAGTTCATTTATCAGCGGGTCAATTACACAACTGGTATTAGGTTCCCCCAAAAGACTAGGCATTAAATTTTAATGAAATTTTTTTCATTGTGAAATCCTCAATCTTTGTCACTCATTATCCTACCCGTTATAAAGACGTCATTGAATACATTCAATGTTGTCATATATTCAAGAACATTTTAGTAGCATCTCACGGCTCTCGGATAAATAACCAAATGAATAAAAGCCGAAACACAGTTTACGTAATTTGCAGGTTCGTAAGCAGAAACAGAAATTTATTCTGTCACCCTAGGCAAGTATCCATTTTGGTGCCCCTCCCCCCCACGTAATTTTGAGCAAGCAAAGAGTAAACTTGGTGCATTTTCTAGTCCAGTACCAGAGGAACCGTAACATCCCCCCCCCACCCTTCCTCCGTTATGTCCTTGGTTATTTGTAATGAAAGGTTATAAGGCCCTCATGTGTACCAGGGGACTTTGGACAGTATCAATTAAAACATGTTTTTCGGCACTGCAAGGAATGCAAAGATGTTCTTTCAGTGTGATGAGAGAATATTTTAGTCCTATATTCACAGCATCGTCTTAATGCATGGACCCATCCGGGCATAGTGTATATACGCGGCCTGGGGATCTCGTGATAATGAGATCTGGATACAATTTTTGAGAGTGTAAATTGGTAGGTGAGTATATATATATATATATATATATATTTCTAACCAGGTATAGGGAGCCTCAGAAAAATCACTTTGCCCAAGGGGGTCCTATAATGTTCTTTAGACGGCCCTTCCTACATTATATGTTAATATGTGAAAAGTTTATAGTATGCACACACACACACACACTGCATATATTACTTACAGTAGAACCCCGCTAATCCAAACCGACACGCGTAATTGGTGGCTGGTCCGATCAATTGTTAAATTGTTTAACGCAGTTAAAAATTTTAGTTGAGTTAACGATTCAATCAATTCGATTAAAACTCTATTAAAATTTTAAATAAAAGTTTGTGAATTAACTCGATTTTTTGGAAAAACCGATTAGATGTCATAAAAATCATGTTCTATACAGAACATTTTGGATAAGTGACCATATTTAAAAATATTTGAATCAATATTTTCATCAAAGTAGATTCAATCAAAACTGATGATTTTACTTTCAAATTGATAGGAGTATAGGTGTCGCTGTGAAAGTTCTACATCAAAGGAGTTTTAAAAGACTACCAAAATTTATTGTCTCTACTATGAACAGTCGTTTTTCGTATTCTTGGAAGCATCAGCTCATCTCACTAGTACTATTAGAGAAGAGTTTCTCTAGGAAAACAAGTAAAACAATAATCGAAAGTAGTTTCGAAATTAGTGAATAATAAACAAAAATAACTGATTTTTTTCTTCAAAAAACAAGATCCAGATGAAGAAATCACAGCTTTAGGCAATTATGCTTAGCATATCAAATTGCTCGAAGAGGGCAGCCCTAATTTTTTAACCTTTTCCTACATTTGTTTACATCTACCGAATAGATGAGTGAAAAATGAATAAAATATATTTTTATAACATATATTAATATTATTTGGTCACAAAAATATTCGATTAAAATTCGATTAATCGATTAAAAAAATTTGATTAGCAAGTTAAAAATTTTAATCGATTCCCGGCTCTAGTAATTATGTTACCACGTAATAAGGTAATAGGACCGACACGTGTCTCGATTAGCAAAGAAAAAAAAACTGTTACAAATTGGCCGAAAACCCGGAAAAAGTACGAGCAATTTTTTTTGCTGGAAAGAATGATATTCCAAGCTGAGCTCAGGATTTATATTTTTTAAAACGCAACAAATTTTTACTATGGAGTAGGTCCATGAAAACTCTTGGCTTGAGGAAATGTTCCTTTAAAATCTTATCACTAATCTGTTTAATAAAGAATTTCAGATGATTTGCAAATGATATCAGTAAACGGTTATGCAAATACTTTTTCTCGTAGAGCAAGTTTGTTAAAGTGAAATTCGGCAGTGGAAAAAAATTAGAACAATTTCTCAAATCAGTGATAAGCTAACCTTATATATTCTAAAAACCTTGGGTACAACAGTGATTCCCAACGTGCGCTGGTCCAGGGTGAGGTAGAATCTCTGGGTATGACGTAGAATCCAATATGGGTTTAATCACGGCCTCCACATCCTGAAGCGGGGCCCCTAGGCTGGGATCTTTTGCGGGCCACCCGGTCAGACTTTTCACGGGTCCTCTTCTGTAGTTAATTTATAGCGTGAAAAATCGAAAAATGATGAGAACTGTCCCGGGCCCTGTCATCCCGGGGGGGGGGGGGGCATGGGTTTAATCAACACCATTTGTAACAGAAGGCCTCCGCGCGAAGCTTGCGACGTCACTGAAGAAGTTATTTCGCCTGTAGCCATTGGATATAGCCAAAGTATATCAGGCCGATGGATGCGATATCGTCACCTTCTTTTGCAATATATGCAATGACTACAGGTGAAATGAACTTCTTCAGTGATGTCACGAGCTTTGTGCGGAGGCTTTCTGCTACAGCTGCTTTTGGTTTAATTACGTTAGGGAGGATGAGAACAAAAAAAATTTCTGGGCGGTAGAACAGAAAGTTTAGGAACCTCTGCGGTACATCAAAGAAACTGGCTTATTCGTGAGCATTCTATTTAGACACGGCGGTTTCTTTTTTTTCTACGCGCATCGCTGTCTGGCACGATTATCAGTACTAGCGTACTTTTTAGGCTGAATTTACATCTAGAGACACTCGCCGTATTGTGTCAGACCCGGCAACAAGGCCGTAGCAAGGGGGCAGGACTTAGGGACAGGGCAGCAACTAAGGGGTGCAAGCGGATCTGGTGCCCCGAGCGCCGCACTAGAGGGGGCGCAAATTTCACTCTTTAATCTCTTCTTCAACATTATGAGGGGCCGCTAAAATGCATGCTTGCTCCAGCTGACCAATCGTCTAGTTGCGGCCCAGCTTAGGGGTCTCTACCCAACCCTTACGGGTAAAAGGCTTACATCCCGGAAAGGACAGAGCCTGGGTCGTGTCTGGTCCTCCCCCCGAAATGTCAGGAAATGACCGAAAAAAGGTGGCCAAATCTATTGTTCTATCACTCTGGTCCCTCCCCACCAAAATGAAAGTATTCCTCCTCCGAACAAAATTTCTGGCCACGGGCCTGCACGACAACCATTCTTTAACCTTTAACTCAAATATATCTGTCTGTGCCTGCGCAGACACGATACGATATACGGTATATGAATATGTTCATTGGTTTTATGTTAAAGAATGTTTGCTGTGTCTGACACGACACGGTGAGTATCTGTAGATGTGAATCCACCCTAAGTGCTACAGATCAAGAGTGGAGAACAACTTAAAAGTTGTCCTGCACTATTCCGCTTTGTTTTTTTTTTTGAGTCGCTACTATTTTTTTTTTTTTTTTTGAGAGCTGCAGTGTCACGTAGCGCAAAGGGTGTCGGCCTGGTTTTATTGCGATCTCTTCTCCAAGAGACCCATAATATGGAGAAAATGGGTCTCCCCTCTTTAAAATATGGGACCCCAGTGACAATATAAGTCGCTCCTCCTGACACATCACCTAGATCCACGCGGACACTAACTCTGTGAGCCGTTTCAGTTCATCAGGGTGTGAACATAGTGCGTCGTATATCAGATTCTGGAAACCAGATTCTGGGACGTGCGGAGCCTTGCGGGAAAGGAATGGGAAACACACCTCCTATGTTGGTATATGAAGTTGGAATATAGAGACACTTTGCTTTTTTCTCCCCTCCCAAGAAGATCAAAAATTAAAAATATTTGTAATATTCAGTGTTAAAAAAAAAAAAATGATAAAAACTGTTCTGGGCTCCGGGCTGAAGCCTTGTCGGCTCCAGTGCGGCAACTACATACTTTGTCACCCGAGCAAGCCGAAATTTTTTCGCCCCTTGCATGTAGAGGAAGCAGTTAAAAGGTGAATTCGGCGCCCGGGCACCAGACCTGCCTGCTCCCCCCCTAGTTGCGGCCCTGGTCGGCTCCACACTTTTGTGGGGGCCATGATGTGACTGAAATTTCTCATCCGATGAGAAAAGGGACGAAAAACACGAAATTCAACTCAACTACTGTATTTGGCAGAGAAGGGTTCTGAAAGATCACTCCAAGGGCGCCGTGTCGAGCCGTGGATATTGATGCATATATACGCAGGGGATCCAAATCTTAGTTGAAAGTACAAAAAAAAAGCTTTGTCAACCAAAAAAAAAAAAATAAATAAAAGTGGGCCAGTGCATGGCCCCACATCCTCGAGCAGGGCCACTAGGCTGTGACCTTTGGCGGGCCCCCAGACCAGACTTTTCATGGGCCTCCGAAAAAACAATTTATAGCTTGAAAAAACAAAAAATGATGAGAATCACATCTCGAGGTCCCGGGGCTGAAGCCCTGTCAGCCCCACCCTTGTGAGGGCCATGGGCACCAAAAATAGGTCCCACATGGGTGGAGATTTTTCTCGAGCCACCTCTGACTATATATAGTGATCAGTAGAAATAGAATTTACCCTACTTTTTTTACTTACAACTGTTAGTTCCTTGAGAGCTTTGCCGGTGAATGGCCATTAGGGCAAAAGAGCAGTATATAAACAAAAGGTGGTATATGCAGGGTTTTGCGTTCCCCCCAACCCAGCTCTTTGGGCCACATAGGAATGAAGAGTAAATCGGATGATGCTAAAATCCTGCCAGTACAAACTGGTAGAACAAGTGTTAGAAACCCTTGATCGAATACCAGAATTTAGTGGTTTGAGAGAGGTGTCATTCTCTTAATTTACTCCAGTTTGCCTTTGTGTATAATACTGATCATATATCATGAGGCAACCCCAAGAGAAGAGGTTGAGGGGTAGGATAAAGCATCCATTATATGCATATTCAGACAAGAAAGCCTTGGGTGATTTTAGGCTAACATCTGGAAGTTGTAGAATGTAAGAGTAGATAAGGTATCTTAAGGGTGAAGCATTCAAGCACCTAATCTGATGCTTCAGGCAAAGATAATTTAATCCTCAATTCCAAGTATTATATGGTTTAGACCAGGACTGGATAAATCCCAGGCGTCAGGTCACCATGGTGACTGAAAAATTGGTATATATATATATAAATTGGTGCCTAAAATTTCCTTTGTGAAGTTACTAAATTGCAAGCTGAGAGCAGCAGAAAATGTTTGGAAATTAGAGCAGCATATCTGTCAACATGAAAGAGGGCCACTATGCCCTGAAAAAGTGTAAAGAAAAATTATTTTGGATCTTTTTTTTTCAGGTAAAATTTTTTTTTGCGGTTTGTCCATCTCTGGTTTAGACTCGTGTAGTATGATCTGTATGTGTTTTTATCTGTCAATCACTGATAATCACCAATTTAACTGATAATTATTAATCTGTTACACTGTGGATTCAGTGGGTAAATCTTTAATCTTTCTTCTAGGATTTTTGCCTAAAACAAAAATACTCTGCGGCTATGATTTCTTTCTACTAAAATTGAATGAAATCAATTTATTTATTTATTTCATTTATTTTATTTTTATAAACTTTGTCTTATTGAGAAAAGGATAATTGATAAAAGTATATCAAAAGTGTCTTCCCTCCCATTTGTTGAAGTTTCTTTTTATCTTTTTATAAGGATGCACCTTTAGTTGGATACTGTTGCCATTGTTCATCATTAACATTGATGCCCATGGAAACTGAAAAGTTCCAGAAAATTGAACAATCTCAAAAGGTGAAGACTTAAATCATATCACAAAAAAAAAAAAAACAAGAAAAAAATGCACCCTAATCTTAATTTCAGTAGAGGTCAAGAAAAGAGTTTATTCTCTATTTAAATTTTTTTTTAATGCATACTTATTCCTAAAAAATTTATAAATTCAATCACACAATTGTGAATATATGCTTAAATATTATAAATGAAAAATCAAACTGTAACCATAATTAAATATGCATTCTTAACTGAGAAATATGAGTACATTTTCAAATTTGGTATGAAACTGGCACAATTTTGAAATAGTTTAAAAAAAATAAAACACTTTATTTTCTCTCTTCTCAAATAATTTATTTTTACAAATATTTTTGTGCTGCTTTTCATGCTTTTCTAAAAATGTGTTGCACCTACATAATATAAAGAATATGTTCATTAGCTGGGGTGCAAAATGATTACAGTAAATTAATGATTTTTTTGCTAACTGTGATATGAATTTTATTCAATATTCAATACATTACATATTTATCTTTTTAGAAACTCAAAGATATATCCAAAAAGTTATGTTTAGCCACAAAATCTGATTATGGATGCATTGATAAAGAATGGTGCTGTGTGAGTGAAATTGTATCATCTATTGGGGAGTTACAATCTTTAATCTCATGGATTGCAGAAAAAAAAGGGGGAAAAGAAGAGAATTATGTAATTGCTGAGAAACTGCAACAGCTAGGAAGAATCAGAAAGGTATTAAATATTTAAAAAAAAAAAAATTGTGATTACTACTTGTTTCATATATATAGTTGTGTAACAATAAAATATGTTCAGGTTCAGTAGTTTAAGTTAGATTATTTTTTTACTTTGATTATTCCTTTCCAAATGCTACAAAAGTTGATACAGGAAATAATCATTATTCTGTTGATTTTCTTCTACTTGATCATCTATACACGTATATATTATTTGTCTTTCAAAAACATATTTTTATTTCTTTGACCCCTTTTTTCATATGTATAAGTTTATGTCATTCCCAACTAAGTATAATTGTGTTTTGTGTAATTTAAATATACAGCATATCAGTGGCAAACCTTTGCACATTGCCCATACTCCAGTGACTAACTACTTACAAAGTGACAGACTAGTAGCTGGCTACTTTTCTAAGAAAACTAGATTTCAGATTTCACGCACAGAATTTTCTCAAGGTGGGGGGGGGGGGGGGGGGGTTACGTTTTTTCCTGAAAAATAAAACTATAATCTCGGCTTGAGGGGGGTTAGAACCCCAACCCATCTCCCCTTGCATACACCAATGGGCACATGTATAACAAAAATCAATATTCACTAGAAATTGTGGGTAGTTTGTTTGTATACGTTTGTACAGTCAAATCTCGATAATTTGAATGTACAGCAGCGGACAAAAAACGTATTGTTAGTTGTTTATTATTGAGTTACTGTTAGGTCGACGTATCAGAAATTCTAATTTCAGAGTGTAAAATGTGAAAAAGAAACATTTATTAAAATAACAGTGCTATTATCGTATTAGTAAAGCATGTCATATTATTGAAGATGAAGAAATTCGAAAAGATAAGTTACTCTAATTTAATCATATTTAATTACTGAATGAAAATATTTAGAAATAAACTAGATGTTCATACTGTATTATGGAAATGGACAGATGATACTCACATAAATGAAACTAACTATATAAATAAAGTGTATACAAAATATGTGTGTGTGATCAGCATGTATTCCCAAGAGATCTTTACAATCTGTCCAGGGAACTTGTTAGTGTTTGTTAGTAGACATCCATGCCTGAACTGGGATTTGAACCCAGACCTGCACAGTCAGAAGCTAAGATATACAAGATTATTTTCTGCAAAGAAATGCAATGATTTTTGGCTGCCTATCTGTTCTATCGTGAGAAAGTCATTCACATTTTGCCAGCAGACAAATGAATCTGATAAATTCTGTTGTTAAATGCTAAATTCTGTTCTTATGAGCTAAATTTTACTGCTAAATGGTGAGTAGTATTGGTAAATGCTATATTCTATTGCTAAATGCTATTTCTAAATGTCATATTCTATTGCTAGATGGTAAATTCTACCAACTAAATGCTATGTTTTAAATTTCTCTCATTCCCAAAAATTTTGACTTAAAGGAAGAAAACTTCGAGTTAAGGGAAAATTTTAACACTAAAATATGGAAAAAGTTTTGGGGCTGAGTGAGTGAGTTATTGTGAATCGACTGTATATTTTTTTAATTTTCTGTTTATACTGAATAACTTTGGTTTATGCCAGCAAACAAATTTTCTCAAATTATAAAAAAAAGAAAACTGACAACAATATTTACAGAATAAAATTTTTCTTCAACACTTGATATAAAATGAATCAAGGCAAATTTTGAATCACATATAATGAATTAAATAAGTTATTATTAAATTGAAACTAAGAAAACTTCTTTTCTTAGGTTCTAGAAAAATCAGCATCAGAATCAAGGCAACAGTTGCATGACCTTCGAAAAGAGAGTTTTGTGCCATACACAAACCCTCCATTTCAAGGAGAAGTAAACTTTTGCAAAGAATGCAGTCCTGAAAGAGATTTAAATTTGATAGATGAATTTAGAAGTAGCTTTTCTTGTTGTAACCACAATAATATTTATGGTGAGAAATATGAATCAAATCAGATGGTTTCAGAGTCCTTTGGCGATCTTTCTCAAGAAAATGAAGATTTGCATGACTCTTTAGGAACCGCAGTCAGTGAAGATGAAGGACTAGGAGAAGAAAGTCGAAGAGGCGATTCTGTAGGGATGAGTAGTTTATCAGAAATGAGTGACCATTCCAGTATTGTTAATGACATAATACTTGATGCACCTTTAGAGTTCACTGATCCTATAGCAACTATTTATAAGGATCAGATAAGCACAAACTGGATAAATGAGAAATGTCAAAGAAATTCAGTAGAACTTTGTCTTGCTGCAGTAGCAAAATTAAAAGACAGTTTAGTGACCAAAGAGAAGGAAATCACAAAACTAAAAGCAGCAAAAATGAATAAAAATGAAATAGCTGAATTACATTTGGTTGTCCGTAATTTACAGAAAAACATTGATGATTTACAATCAAGTATTTGTATTTTAGAAAAAGAAAACTCCAATTTAAAGGAACAAGTCTTGGAACTGGAGGAAGCTGAAAATGATGCCAGACTTCAAGGTCAGCGCCTTGAAGAAAAGTTATCATTTTTACAAGAAAAAGATTCTCATTTTCAAGTTGAATTAGCTGAAACTAAACATGCACTCCAGTTATGTCTTGAAGAGCTTTCTCTTAAAGATGTTGAAGAAAGGGAGCTCCAGTCACAACTAAAGTTCATGGAAGTTTTAGTTCAGAAATACGAAGAACAAATAGGCCAACTAGAGTCATTACGAAATAACCATGATAATGATTCCAGACTTAAAGATGTCACAAAGAAAAACCTTCAATCAGATAGCTCTAAACCTAGTAATGTGGAAATAAGCCAACAGATTAATAATGTTCCTAATGCTTCTATTGCTGAAGTGCCGGGTGATTTGATGAAAGACCAGTTGATGTGCCATAATATACTTTTAAATTCTCCTCTACCCTCTCAAGTAAAGCATGTATGTATTCAAACAGATTACAATACTCCAGAACTTGATAAGAGTGTTAGAAGTTGTTGTGTGCAGACTGAGCTTTGGGAAAACAAATCAGTCAGAGAACTCAAAAGAGTTGTGGATTATAGTAGTGAAAAAAATAATACAGAAGGTTGTTCAAGTAAGCCTTTTTTCTTAATTTCAACTGTTTCTTTCTAAAAAGAAAAATCTGGATAAGTAATTCTCAAATTCAATATTACTTAAACCAGCGGTTCTCAAGCTGTTTTAAGTAAAAAAAATTATGGCGGAGCCCCTTAAGCCATTATTTTAATTATTCATCAAAGTTACAGATTTATTTGTACTATTAGAAAATATTTATAATTATTTTTTTAAATTTTACCGTTTTTTTTAAATTTTCCTGGAGCGGCCACGGAGCCCCTGGAGAATGCACAAGGAGCCCCAAGGGCTACGTGGAGTACCAGTTGAGAACTGCTGACTTAAACGATTGATTCTTGAAATTGTTTGTAAATAATAATACTTGATGTTTTTGAAATATTTATATATAAAAAATTTAAAATAACTTGCTCAAACATATTATATACACCTAAAAAACCCCATGAAAATATAAATAATATTAATATTTCTTGCTAAAGCAAAGTATGATGAAGCATGGATGTTAACCTCTTTACAATCATATGCATAATATTACATCTGTGCCAGTGGAATAAATTCAAACATGTTTTTTATTTGCTTTCCTATCTCTTCACCATCGTGAAGCTTTATAGTAACCCTATTATCTACTGAAGTTGCTTTTTCTTTCCCTCCTCTTCTCTTTCTATACTCCTGTTAATTATTTTTCCTACACATAATGTATCTTTCTACTATATACATGAAAAGGCGAAAGAGAACAGGTAGGTAAAGGGTGAAAAGAGAACTTAAAAAAAAAACAAACCTCTTATCTACCTTATCTACTACTTTTTCCTTTTATATTTTTTTTCTGACCAATGTTAAAATTTTTGACCAATATGACCAATAGCTTGAAAATGCCCAAAATATGACTGTATATGTACCTAATAAAATTTTGGGGAAAACATGCAAAAAAAAAATTGAGCTTAATAAACATCTAAAGACTTTAGCAGTCTCACTCTGATTATCATAGCTTGCATAGGGTATTTTTTAACTACACCTATTGACATGACCCCTCTACAGTGAATTTATGACATAAAAATAATAATAACGAGATTTATCCTGGGCCTGTGCTGAAGTCTTGGCAATCCTACTCTTATGGAGGCCATGGCTATTGATGCAAATAAAGTATGCTGGAAATTAATTGTATATTTTTTTGACAAAATTTGACGTTCTGCCTAATTTCCTTATAACTACATGCAATAAATATGAAAAGTTTTGATTTCTTTAATATGTAGCCTGTGGAGTGTTATTAATTATAGAGAGCATTCCACATTTAATATACTGTATTCATATTGATATTATGGAAATTTTTCTTATTTCACAAAAAATTGTTTTAATACCATTCTACAGGTGTAATTCAGCAAGAATTGCTCACAAGATTACACAACTTAGTCGAAGAAGATGCTCACTTGCAACAGCAGCTGTATCAAGTGGATCAAATAAATCTTGCATTGTGGCAAAAATTGCACAACCTTCAGTTTCACATTGGAGAATGCCAAAGGGAAAATGTAACAAATAAAAGTTTAGATAATGCTGCAGCAACTTATGAAATAATCTCACTTTCTCAAAGTAATCAAGATAGCCAAGCTATAAAAGATAAAAATGAAGAAATTTTACCAACTTCTAAGAGTTTAAATGATTTAGACTGTAATGCAGATAGGTTGAAAAACTGCTTATTACGTTTAGAGAAAATCAATGCTGCTTTTCTTGGAAAACTGCAACTCAGAGAAAAGTTATATTCAGACAGAGAAAATAGACAGACAGAATGGATAAATAAAGATGATATGTTAAAAAAATCATTGAAAGAAATTTTGCAGGAAAAAACATGTCTTCTTCATCAGATACAAGAACTTGAAAACCAGAAATCTCAACTAACCATTGAGAATGAAAAAATCAGTTCTAGCTTAGAAAAGCTTAAAGAAAACCATAACGAGAAAATTTTGAATTTCGTAACAGAAAGAGATGAAATACTAAATAATGCTCAAAGTAAAATAAACAACCTTCTCACCCAAGAAAAAGAATGTTTGAAGAAAATTACAAAATTTAAGAAAGAAAGCAAAGGAACTGAGGATACTGAATTCCAAAATTTAAAAGCAAATTATGTGCAAGTGCAGTTAGATCTTGTTAGGCATCGTGATAAACTAGAAACCATGAAAATAGATTTCTCAAATCAACTGCAAAATACTGTTGATAAATATAATGCTGAGCAAGGGAAACTGATTCATCAGGTTGAAGAATATAAAGAAAAAGAATCTCTGATCAACAAGAAACTGGAAGAGTTAAAGCAAACATGCAAAGAATTGCAAGATACATTTCAGAAAAAAGAAAATGAATTAGAAGAAGGTGAATCTGAATTTAAAAGCAATGTGGAAGTTTCAGAAGAAGAAAATAAACTACTTGACAATGAGCTCCAAAAGATTTTGCTTCAAATGGAACAACAGACTGCAATAGCAACAAAAGCTCTAGGTGAAGAACGAATCAAATTAGAAAAAGAGCTTCAAGAAAATATAAGTGACTTACGGTAATTTATCACTTACATGTCTTCTCTTAATGAATACTCATAATTAGTGTGCACATTTTAATGAAAAATTTTTATTCATACAATTAAAAAGGGACCATTCCTTTTTTTCTTGATTGTGCTTTGTCAAGGATATTCTAGAGCAGTGGTTCTCAACCTTTTCTGACTTGCTGAGCCCTTTTCAGTACATAATTTTTATGGCAGAGCCCTGTTTAACTCAAGGAGCCTTTTTCAGTACATAATTTTTATGGCAGAGCCCTGTTTAACTCAAGGAGCCCTTTTTAGTGTATAATTTATACGACCGAACCCTTTAGGTCTCTTTTTTATTTATTTATCAAATTTATTGATTTCTTTTATTTTCCTCGAGCGGCTACAGAGCCCCTTTGAAGAGCACACAAAGTCCCAAAGCCTCCGTGGAGCATCAAGTGAGAACCACTGTTCTAGAGTCACATAAGCAGTTTTTTCCCTATAATATATGGGTCTGATAACCGCACTTAACTTACATAAAAAATATACTAGTTTGTTTACTTAAATAGCAACTAATTACAACACATTCTTTAGATATTGAAAAATTATACTGAACTAAATTAATTCATCAAAATATTGCATATTATTTGTTTCCAGTGGTTTTGACAGAAACATTGAGGATAAGTACATGGAATACTTTTCTATAGTCATGTCTGTTTTTTTTCACAGACACTTGTTCTCTGAAAGCTTTCACATTATTATATATTTGACAAAAAAAAGAGTTTGCTTTCTCTAAAAATTAATGATAGTTTTCCAGATGTCTAGGTGCAGTTAAATTCACACCCTTTTAGTATATTGCATTTTGAAAATAACTTTTACAAAATACAGTTGACACTTGTTTTTATGAAAATGGGACATGAACAATTAGTTTGCAAATGGGAAAGACATTCAAAGAAATGACATATTGTTGAGAGCAGAGGACTAGTTCATAAAAAATGCCAATTTATAAAATCTATTAGTAACTGTATATATTTTATGATCACAATCATGTCACAGAACAAGAAGCGTATTTATTGGGGTGGGGGTTAATGGCTATAGCCTAAGGAGGCAAGTTCAGAGCACAGCAAATTTGAGGAATGCGTGGTCAAGAACATTAGTAGAATGGGATGATAGCAAAAGTTGTATACTTCGCAGTTGGTAAAACAATAAATCCACCTCTACCTACAGAGCAAGAGACTGGGTCAATGAGCCACTTAGAGAGTTTGCAAGCGTGTGAGTGAACAAAAGAGTTATCTAGAGAGCAAGGGACTGATTGGTGAACTACCAAAACAAGTGATCTAAAGAGTTTGTGACCAAAACAGTATGCTAGCATATGATTGACCTGGAGACTAAGATTACAGGTCAGTGAGTGACCATGGTCCCCAAAAGGGCAGGGCTGACAGCTCTAGTCCTGAGGGCTGGGATGGTTCTTAACATTTTTTTGTTTTTTTGTTTTGTTTTCACTATAGAGGGGGGGGGGCATCAAAAATCCACAACTGCTACAGCTGCAGGAAGTGGGGTCATGAAAGTGACCTAAAGGGTTCGCAAGCATGTGAGTTACCAAACTGGTATATAACCATATGAGTGGCTAAAAGCATGTGCAAGCATGTAAGTGACCAAAATAGTGTGCAAAGATGTGAATGGCAAAAAGAGTGGCCTAGAGAGTGAGGGACTTTATTGGTGAACAACCAAAAAAAGTGACATAGACAGTGTGTAAGCATGGGAGTGACCAAAAAACTTGAGTGACATAAAGATGGCTATTTACAGGGGCGGAGGCTGAGCAAGCTATAACTGCTGGTAAGCAAATTTGAGGAATGAAAATTAGACTAAGATGGAAGAAGGGCAGCAAATTTTGTGTAACCCACAATCGGCAAAACCGTAAATCCACCTCTGCACAGTATGGCACATATTGGGATAAATTGAGAAGCTTTCCATATTTAGATGAGACAGTCATAATTTTTTATGGGCAGTATATGTATATATAATCATAATTATTGTTTTTTTTTATTGCTCTTATTGAGTTGCTGTATTTTTTATATAGTTTAGATATATATTCGACATCCATATTTTTTTGGGCATCTTTTTTCAGCCACCTTAGAGGGTATATGCATTTACTAAAATTGGAAAACGTGTGTACTGGCATGCAGGCTGCGTACAGAGCTTCATGAGAAAATAGCCATGGGTCTCCCTTGCTCAGCAAAAATAATTATTATGAATTATCATTTAGATTTTCATGGGCATTTTCTTGGTTAAAATGCATCCCCTTTGTTTTTTATTAATTGTTTTAAATTGTTATTTTTTTCTATTTCTATTACCAAGTGCACAGTGCCTGGTACATAGGCAGAGATAGACTTCATAGGCTGGGGGTGGGGGCAGAATGATGATGATGTCAATTCATATATATGCATATACTTTAGATCAGTCGGCTCAGTAATGTGACCCATGCACCTCCTATGTACCCCTGTATCTGACCCCCAAGTCCCCCCCTTGCTACGACCTTGATCTCCGCCCATGGCCTAGTAGAGCCTACATTAGTAGCGCACCCCTAAAAGAAGCTCTGTTAGTATACTCATGTTAAGATCCATGAAACCAAATCACATTTTTCCATGAAACTGAATGAGTGAAACCACATTTAATTTCAAAACTATATGAACTTATCATTTATTATTTCTAAATTTAAGGTCAAAAGAGGAAGTGTATAAAGCCAGAATAATGGAACTTGAATTAAATGTATCACAACTGCATCTTGAATTGCAACATTTAAGTGAACATTCTCATACAGAAGCTGATGCAGATGTAAATTCTGGAAAAATTACCAGTTTCAATTGTGATCAATTGCTGAATGAACTACAGGAACTGCGCAATCGAGAGACAGATCTGAAAGACAAATTAGATGACATGGAAAAAAAAGAAGCTGCATATAAAGAAACTCTGGAACATGCTGATAGAATTGTTGCAACCGTTGAAAGGGGATATAAAAATAAAATTGAAGAACTTGAAATGTCTGAAAGAAGTTTGAAACAAAGAATAGGATACTTAGAAGAAGTTGAGAATCGCCTTCGTATGGCACTTCAAAAAGAGCGTAGAAATTTAAATGGTAGAACACCCGATGATTTGTTACTTGAACTTTCAGATGCAGAAAAAAGAGAGAATTCCATGAAAGAGAAAATTGTATCTCTTGAGCAATGTCAAAGAGTCAGTTTGCAGAGGATTAAAGAGCTGGAAAAGGTAATATCTTATTAAGATAATTGAAAGTTGAAGGAAAAACCTTGGATGTTTGAAACTTTGTGAAAATGCCTATTGCATTACACTTTTGAAAGCAAAACATCTTAAATAGTTAGCAAAAACACACAGAAAATATAAATATATATAGAGGGTAAAAATGAAAATTCAAGTGGAATCTTCAAAAAATATCAGTTATTCAACAGCAAAATTTGAATATCGCAATTGATATGATTTTCTTAGTGCACAATTAAAATAATGACTTATCATAAAATTATATAGTGATAAATGCTTATATTGATTACCACACTACTATAAAATTCCTTAAAATTCATTGTCATGCATTCATTTATTCATTGCATTTATATATTTAATTTGTTCATGTATATACTTAATTCATTAATTTATTACAGATTCAAGAAGTATTAGAACATCAAGTTAATGACTGTGAAGAGCTAGAATCATCCATGAAGAAATTACAACAAGAACATGATACTGTTCGCAAAGAGCTAGCAAAAGTTAAAATTTCAGAGAGCAGCCTAAAAATGGCTCTTACTCAAACAGGAAATTTACTTGAAAGTCGAGAACTAGAAGTAAAATCAGAAATGAAACAGTTCAATAAAGAAAAGAGGGATTTAGAAGAAACTATAACTCAGTTGAGGTCTCAGGTAAGGGAACTGAAACAAAGATTAGAAAAACATTCTGTTGAAGAAGAGCCAGCAGATGAAATTCTTTTTCAAGAGAGACCTCTTTCTTTTGATCTTCAGCCCAGCATTTATTCTTCTAATGAATGCAATGAGTTCAAAGTAAGTTAAATAGCATATATTCAGTTGAAAATTAAACATATTTAAATAATTAGTTTTGATGATAGACTGATTAGCAATTGAATTACTTTTCAACTGGTATACTGTTACTGTTGATTTCCAAGCTAATTGAAAAAAAAATTCAAGGTACCCTAAGTCTTCATTTATGGCGAAAAGGGAACCAATTATAGTGAAAATGGAACCTCCCATATCAGACATTCTCCCATTAATGGACAACCTTTCTATACTATTGAACTATAGGAAGTGGATACTTTTCTGAGTACCAGTGCCATTTGAATTGTTTTTGTCATGTTTGATTTCAACAGCAGAATATTGTACTACCATTATCAAAGGAGAAAACTAAAAACTGAAGAAATTCCTTTGATCAATCCTTTGTTTGACTTAAGGCTCTGATGTCACTGACCAGAATCATAACTTTATTCTGATAAATTTGAGATAATCACTAGCTATCTATGTATCTATTATTGTCTCAGTAGTCAGTAATTTTTTTCTCTTTTATTTCAGCAATTACATGAACAGCCTTATGGGGCCGAGGGAAAACTCATCTCCAAACAAAAACTAATGAGTGAAGAAAAATTCCCACTTGTCACTAGAGTTCACATTTATCCTGATGATGCTGATTACTTGAATAGTACCAACAGCCAACCAGTCAACATATTTTCTGAAGATTCTATTGGTATTCATTGTTATACATTTTTATGATATACCATATTTTAAATTGTATAAGGAACCTTCTGATTTTTTGGGCTTAAAATTTAGAAAAAGTTTTCATCAAGAATATTTTTTATTTTAAGATATAAAAAAAGATTAGAAACGATTAAATTTCTCATCACAATCAGCTATATCAACTAATTCACTATCATCATCAGTGTCACTCTCATCATAAACTCCAAAGAATTGTGTGACAATCAATTTATCTGTAAATGTATCTATAATACTATACATGTATGTATAAGAAACCTCACTATTTTTTGGGGCCCGAGTTTCGGCAAAAAGGGGTTTTTTTTTAACGTTAAAATACTGTAATTTAAGTTTTTAATATATTCATGAATGTGGAATTCTTTTTAAAAAACATTGTATTAATTTGTTAGTTTATGCTTTTTAAAAAATCAAATCAAATCATATAAAAGTACAAAAAAAGAAAAAAAAAGAGAGAAAAATACCAAGGAGTCAATAAAATAAATGACCCATTCTGGTAAATGCTAGTAAAAATTAGTATGGAAAACAAAATATTTAACTAAACAACTCAAATTATTCAAATTAAAATAAAAATTCATGGCAACACAGAGGAGTGTAATTTAAAAACAGTTCTGCATGCCGCACCTAAAAATATATATTTTTTGGATGTTGGAATCAAAGCAAAAACAACTAGATGCAGCATGTAATTGAATCAAATTGTTACGCTATTTAAAAATTACATGAGCAACAGAAAAGCATTAAAACAAATTTTCTATACCATCAAGGGAGAACATGTATTACTTGACATATTTTTTAAAGAATGATGAATTAGTATTGTGGGTGATTTCTGGTGGTAAAGTATTGTAGAATTTTGGGATAAGATAATTAAAATGTTTCTTCAAAAGTGTTTTATAAGGTAACGGAAATGAATGCATATTATTTAGTCTATTTGAAGATCAAGATGTATTTAAAGGTAAAAAGAATTTACCTTTGAATAGGAGGAGAATGCATTTATAGAAATATAATTGACGTAATGTAAGTACTGCAAGATGTTGATAAAGTTGTATTGATGGTGTAATAAAATTATTTGTGATGATTCTAATTATTCTCATATGGAGGCTGATTATAGGGTAAAGGGTTGAAAGGTAGTCAGAACCCCAGACAGTTAGACCATATAGTAGAACTGAGTGAAATAAGGAGAGTAATAAAGAGTTAGTAAAAACGACTGATTCAAGTAAAGTTTGAGATAGTTAAATTTATAAATTGCTAGCCGTAGTCTTGCAAGTACATGACATGACCATTCCATTTAAGATTGTGATCAATGTGTATGCCAAGGTAATTGTAGTAACTTGTTAGAGACATGAACAATTACAATCAGAACTAATAGTAAAATTGTGATTATGAGAAATTAAATTAGGGTAAAAGTGAATGTGTTAGTTTGGGAAGAGAAATTTCTAAACTTAGTTTTTGATATGTGTTTATCTGAAGGTCATTAGCAATAAACCACTTTCAAATTCTAATTAAATCAGTATTGATTAGGTTAGTTGGAGATTGTAAATCGTCAGCTGAGTAAAGTAATACTGTGTCATTGGCAAAGGTTATGATATTGCCATTTATGTTTAAGTTGCACAAATCATTTATGAATATTGAAAATAATAATGGTCCCAAGACAGCGCCCTGAAGAACGCCATTTACTATTTCCAATGGGGTGTCAAGGCTATTGTGAATTTTGACTGATTGTGTTCTATGGGTTAAATAAGAAGCAAGTAGATTGAAAGCATTATCTCTGATTCCGATATATGACAACTTATTTAGTAATATGTGATGATTCACGCTATCAAAAGCTTTTCTTATATCAAGAAATATTGCAGTGGTTTTTTTGGATTTATCAATATTTTCAGCAATAAATTTAGTAAATGTTAGAGCAGTTTCTGTGTTTTTATTACGAAGGAATCCAAACTGATTGTTAGAAAAGAACCTGAAATATGACAAGAAAGAAAAAATTCTATTTTTGATAACTGTTTTAAATATTTTTGAGATAGAAGGTAAAACTGGGATTGTCTGAAGTTAAAACCATTTTGATCTCCAGATTTATAAATGTGGGTTATGATAGCTGATTTTAAAGACCTCGGAAATTCACCACTAGCCATACATATATTAAATCTCAGAGAGTATTCAAAATATTATATGGAAGAATTTTCAAGTCCTTGGTGTTGATTGTTTCTGCAAAGGATCCAGAAGTGCGTAATTTTCTAATAATTGTCAAGATTTCATCAGCAGTTGTTGGAAAAACGTATATTGAGTGACAGTTTGATTTCATGTATTGCTTAAAATCATCATTCATGTTGATATTGAGTGAGGAAATATTAACAAAATGGGAATTATAAAGTTCTGGGCCAGTGGAAAAGGATCAGAGAATTGGAGGAAAAAAGTTTATTATGACCATCAGTTTTATTAATTATACCATCAATGAATCTTCAAACATTTTGTGGAAGTATCACATTTTGGAAATTGGTAGGAAAAATGTTCAAGTTCAGCAGATTTTATTTTGGATTTGACCAGTTTTACACCATTTTTATAGGCTATATTTAATGAGATATCGAATGGAAATTTTCGTGTTTTATAATACAGGTTTTGCTTAATTTTTGTCAGGTTTTGCAATTCATGAGTGATCCAAGGATTCAGTTGCGATCTATTATTAAATACATAAATATTGCATATTTTATGGGAGAAATATGGTCTCACTTTACTTTTAGTATAAAATTAAACGTTAAATGAAGTGAAATAATATACTAATGTGAATTTTTAAAGAAATTCATTTGTATATAGTAGAGTATAAAACCAATTTTTGTGAATTGGTATTTGGGAGATTTTTAATGAGTCTTTTTGTTTGTAAAATATCTGTAACTTCAACTTCATGTTACCAGACCTTATTGTAATGAGCAGGGCTGCAATTACGGGGGAGTGGGCCGTCTCTGAGCGCCGGACCAGAGATAGCGTAAAATTTCACCCTTTTACTCTTCCTTCAACATCACAAGGGGGGGGGGAGTGCCAAAATATGTGCTTGCCCTGTCTGACAGAGCATATAGCTGGGTCCCTGGTAATGAGAATGAGAATGAAAAGTATAATGATAAAGCTGTATAATAAATTACACTAGTAACCTCAAACCATCAGAACTTCAAGAGTATCAATATTACCATTTTACCAGTAAGAAAATAATTGTTTTAGACATAACCATATCTTCAATGTTGGAGCTAGCGTACCATTCCACCATTCACATCAATTCAATAAATGAAAAGTATATTTTTGCTAAGTACCCACTGTGTGTCCAAATTTATTTTCATTTTAAATATGGAGCTTGTTTCAGAGGCCTTTGAGACAGGCCATGGCATATTTTTTTTAATTCTTCCAGTACTTTTGTTCATGTTTATTTATTTCATCATACTATTGAAATACAAATTTGTCTTAATAATGAAATATAAATTTATCTTAACAATGAAATATAAATTTGCCTTAAATAAATAAATTTTTGATTAAATAAATAAATTTTTGATTAAATAAATAAATTTTTGATTAAATAAATAAATTTTTGATTAAATAAATAAATTTTTGATTAAATAAATAAATTTTTGATTAAATAAATAATGTGTAGATACAATATGCAATCAATCAAAGCAAAACATTTTACAGTGTGATTGTATTCAAACTAAAACTTCACAACTATTATTACACTGTATTTTATCGAAATATTTTCTGGCAACCTGCATTTTTAATAACTTTTTTTTAGTGGCAGAAAAATCTGTGGTACTAGAAACTGTCAAAGGGCCAGATTCTTCGAAAACAACTGAAACTTTTAATTCTTTTGAAAATTTATTGGAGAAACCTGTGAAAGAAATTTCTACAACTGGTTCAGAAGAAAAAAATGTAGCATGTGCTTACAATTCAAGTGGTATAGCAAAATCTGCTGAGCAAAATTTTAAAGAGGTCAGTCTTGCCTTTTTAGTGCATGCTAGATATTTTTTAAGTTCATAAGTTTCATTTAAGCATGGTCATATGAACAAATTTGATATTCTTCACACTTCTAAAGAATTACAGTCGATGCTCATTATAATGACCCCCATTATAGTGACCATTCTAGTATTAGACTGGTAGGATAAGTCCCTAATGTTTTCCTGTAATGGCTATCATATATGTTTTCCTTTTGATATAACGACCACCCAATATAAAACCCATTTTCTACTGGACTATGGGATTGTTATAATGAGTGTCCACATGTTTTCTTGAGATGAGAGACCTAGATGCTGTAAAGAATACAAAATACTCTTAATTATTTGGGCACAGAGTGCATGTGTCCTACATGTCATTTTAATGTATCAATGATGTTTTAAAAATCGAATAGATCGAAAAGTTAATGGTGTTTGAAAATTTTATAAAAAAATTGTGCTTGTGCATGAAAAGTGGCGTTTTCTAATTTTTTTGAGAGACATGTAAGAGCAACTGATTTAATTAATAATAATATGATCTCTCCACGTATTACCAAGAGATCCATATGATCTGTTCAGGGAATATGTTAATATTAATAGACAGAGGCACTGACATGAAGAAAACATTGTGGGGGGGGCTGAAAGTTGCTAGTTGTTCTGTATATATGGGACTCAATTGCATATGCAGGAGAGGGAAGGTGCATTGCACTGTTTTTCAGAAATTATTATTATTGGGGAAGAGGTTTAAATGGATTTAGCCCCTAGGTTCTGGCACCTATATATGTTAGCAGACATCCATGCCTGAACTCTGATTTAAACCCAGACAAAGGCTAATTCACTAATCACTTGATAAGGAGAATGGAATGGCAAATGAATTGACTTTTATAAGTTTATGCAAGACTTATTGGGTGCATATTTTGAAATTTTCTGTTATATATACAGGGTCGCAACTAGATCCTTTTTCAGCCGGGGCAAGAACACATTTTGGTGCCCATAAGTAATATAGAAGAAGCAGTTAAAGGGTTCATTCGGCGCCCCCTTCTGTCCAGCGCCCAGGGCACAAGACCTGCCTGCTCCCCCCCCAGTTGCAGTACTGGGTGTATAATCAAAGTTTCCATAGTATAGTTCCATATTCTGAGTAGTTTTTCTAAAAAACTACTTATCTGAATACTGCCAAATTTCATGATATTTTAATGAGGCAAAGAGAGATTTATATAATAGAAAAAAAAATAATTTTTTGATCGCAGGTAAAAAAAGTGCTACTTTTTTATTGTATTTACTTTTTTTCCTGTGGTCCATATAACATCCTGGCGTGGTTATAATTATATACTGACACTACTCAGACCTATGTAGTGCTCGTTTGTTCTGATTTATATACTCCCTATTGAAACGTGGTATATATGTTATAAGGACCATGGAAAAAAGGAAAATGCAATAGAAAAGCGTCACTTTGTCACCGGGGGGTAAAAAATTGAACTATTTTTTATTGCATAAATCTCTCTCTTTCAAGGCCAGATTAAGATGCATGAATGCCCTAAACACTTAAGTAGCTTTGGTGCCCCCTTTTCATGTCATTGGCTAAAGGTTCAGTGATTTTTTGCATTTAAACACTAATAATTTGACCGATTAAAGATTAAAACGCTTTCAATCTTTCTTCACGTTGACTATTTTTTTGGCGATAATTGTGAATATCGGATATTGCCAATTCTCTCCAGGGTGCTCATAGGTGACGTATTTCCCATCTGTCTATTAATTGAATCTATCCATTGGAAAAAAAACATACAAGAAACATAAGAAAGGTTAAAAAAGAATTGGTTTTCTTTCAGAAGTAGGCAAATATGATGTGAATATTTCTAAGCACACATTTCATTTTTTTAAAGATCCCCCCACTTCCGCTTTTTCTAGTTTTGCAAAATCTTTGACAACATCTTCAAAATCAATGCTACATAATACATCTACTTCTACTTTTACTAGATATGAAGCATCGAGCCTCTCTATTGTTCTGCAAATTTTTCTTTTAATGCTTGCCATAATTCTGGCTTCAAAATTACAAAGTTACATTTCTGTAGCTTTTTCATTAAAATTTTGCTTAAAATTGAATATTTTTCTTAATTAAGAATTGAAATAAATTTTACATTTTATTTGCTAGAATTGAGCAAGACAAAGAAATGCAACTCAATGTTACTATCACTTTTTGAATTTGCCAAAATGTACGTTTTGGAATTTTTTCTTTTCATATTTTCCAAAAAGACAGACCTTTAGTTCTAGTCTTTTAAAAAAATTCGAAGGTATTTTCTCCTATTTAGAGGTTTTTAGAATTTCTCAAACCGGCTTCAAGAGGAACCACTGAACCTTAGCATAGCCATAATATTACCCAGAAGCACAATACCTTAGTTTTGGTTAATCATCATCATCGGGTATCTTTTCTTTCTGATATATTTTCCGAGTTCATTTGCAATCTAGATATCTGGTAGCTTTTCTTTAGCTTCTACGGTGGGTCAAACTACGCAGTTAATCCACTTATGATCCATATACATCCAGTACACCTGCAGATCTGCATGTTCCAAGCTCATGTCCTTATTCTGCATAACTTGGCTTACTTGGTACCTTCTCAATGCATAGGACCACCCGGCTATGTTTCAAGGGAGTGCAGAGAGGGCCTCATGTCAATTACATATGGTTACAATTTTCAAGAGTAAGTACGCAAATTGGAAGGCAGATATTTTTAGCTAGATGGGGTCTCAGAAAAATCGCTTTGCTGGGCCCATCAAAAGCATACCAGGATCAATATTTTGAGTAGCACACAGAATATTTTCAGAGAAATTTTGAGTTACTAACCTTCAAAAAAGCATTTCAAATTAACAGATATTGATTTGGTAATATATAAAAGTATTTTCTTTTGATTTTTAATTATTTTTACAAAAATATTTTTAATTTTTTAACTGTCATTTGGAGGGTATGGGTACCTTGAGTAAGTCTATGGAGCCTATGGTACTGTTAAGAATGCCCTGGCATAACTTCATGGAAGTTTTGTGCATCCCTCATTCCAAAAACTCAGAATTAATGTTTTGAACTCTAGTTTGCAATATTATTAATTTCTCTAGATTTGAGATTTCAATATTGCTGCTGTGGAAATAGCATATGCATCTCATCTTGCTTCAAAAAGAAATTTCAACACGCTTTCATTTCCAATATGATTTTTGAGGATTTTCCACTGAATGGTTGATACCAGAGTCGCAACTAGATGCTTGGTCACCCGGGGCAAACACACGTTTTGACGTCTCCTTGTAATGTTGAAGGAGAGGTTTCAGAATGAAATTTGCGCCCCATCGGGTCCAGTGCCCGGGGCACGAGACCCACCTGCCCCCTCTCTAATTGCGGTCCTGGTTGATACTGTGAAAAAAATTGTACATTGATAAAAATATATAATTTGTTAATTCTGTTAATTCACTGGAATCAATTCTTAAATATTATATTCAATTTCTTTTGCATTGTTTGAAAACAAAATATGATTTCAAAAAATTATTTTTGTGAAAATATACCCAAATGATAAAAGATTTAAGATAAACACTTCATTGATCATTTTTTTTTTTATTTTCGTTTCAGCAATATAAATCTGACAGTAATCAAATTCCAGGGTCAGAGAAATGTCAGTCCCTTACAAATAAAATGGAAGAAAAAGCATATTCTCTGGCATGCAATGAACTTGAAGAGTGCATGTTACGAGCCATTGATGTTATGGAAATGAAAGTGGAAAACAAAGTATTCCTAAAAGTTATATTTTATATAATTTTGTTATACAATCAAAATTTCACAAAAAATTAAAAAATTCAAATTAAAATATGATTTTTAGTTAGAGCAGTATTTCCCAAAGTGGGCAATATTACCTCTCGGGGCGATGGAATGGTCGAGGGGGATGATACTAACATAGAATCCTATGGAATCATTTGAGTTGGGAAGTGATGAAGGAAAACATTTCTGAAGAACGGGGTGATGTACCAAAAAGTTTGCGAAATTATGAGTTGGAGCAATCAAAAATCATGATTTGTTAAGACCTAACAAGATCTGTTAAGACATAACAATATCAAGTTATAACTTTATTTCAATATAGGATATTTTAGAAAATGCAAATCATTGTATTAAAACATATACAGTGCTACAGATTTCTTTAAAATAAGCATTTTAGACTTGAATTTGAAAGAATAATAACTGGACATAGCATGCTATATTTATTAGACTATAAGATGCTTTTTTTTGCAAATAAGTGGATCTTTTAATAATTTTCACAAGTTTGTAGAAATACTGTAAAATCATTATCAAGAGAGAAAGGAGAAAAACCATAAAAGTTATGGCAAAGTTTCCCAAACTTTTTACTAAATTGGAACATATATTTTTCTGCATATCCTTACGACTGCTGGGGTGACAGGTAAAGGGCTTGCATCCCGAAAGGGACAGAGCCCAGGTCATGTCTGGTCTGACAGAGGGGTCATAGTGATGGACTCGCATCGCAAGGACCGGGTTCAAACCCCCACTGGAACCACAGTGGTGGTCAGCTAAAGTTGGTTTTCTGTGGTTCCCAACTTCAAAGTGTGAATATAAGCCAATCTCCCTATTAATAAGTTTCACTACAGAGTGCAACAGGACAGCAACGGTACAAATATTCAATTATTACACTTAACTCATAATTTGAAATATAGATGGCAGCACTGAAAAGATCGTACACAACAGTAAATACAGACTCAGATTGTTAGGTATACACACATTATTGCATTGGGCCGCTGAAATGCGTGTACCCAGACCTGATTATACAGGGGGCATTTACAACTAAATTGTGAAATTGTAGTTGGAATGCCATCTCCATAGAAACTACTATAAAATCTGCATTCATTCTTAATCTGTCATAAACAATCTCTTGAATCTTTCAAACTCTTTTATAGCATATAAAGATAATAAATAAACTAAAAAAAAGGATTAAAAATTATCCAATTGAATACAGGGCATGTTAAAGAAATCATGATATGCAAATTTTTTTTTACTTTTATAATATGGTCTTCCTAGTTTATGAAAACTCGACGGAAAAGTCTGGAATGGAAGGTCTGGACAGGGATGCAATCCCTGGTCGGACGGGGGGGGGGGGGGAGTAGGCAGATCTGGTGCTCTGGGCACTGGACTAGAAAAGGATGCTTAATTCCCTCTTTAACTGCTCCTTCTACATTACACAGGGCACTAAAATACATGCTTGCACTGGCTGACAAAATATCTAGTTGTGATCCTGGGTCTGGATTGTGTGGTGGTTGTCCCAGTACTTCTCACCGAAATTTACCTAGAAAATTGATGTTTTACTGAAAGACATGGAGGGTGACTTGATTATGTAATAACAAGGACTTCTTTTAAATTTTTAATTTGTTCTTTATTATTTCTTCTTATACAAATTGTGATGTCTAACAGTAAGACCAAGTTTATGATGGTGGATTTTCATTCATACACACGGTATTCAATCAGCAGCAGCCTTAGGTCACAAAGATAGCCAACTCAATTTTTTCTGCTTTAGCTCCAACTTTAAATATTTTTGGGTCTTGGTGATAGGCTTACTGGCCTTCTTATATGCTTAATATCAAGAATTTCTTTTTCAAGAACATAAGAACATGTGAACATCATGCTGATGGTAAAACAGACATAACACTGCCTACATTACAGTTTTGTATAATTATGCTGCCTTTTTTACAGCCCTCATCTCTTTCTCATTTGAACACACATTAATGGAATATTATAGTTTTATACAGATTAAAAAATTATTTGTTATAAAATTTGATTCTTTATTTGGAGTTTATTCCTTAATCTTTTGCCCACACATGTTAAGTAATTATAAATCAGAGCTATAATCAGTAATTATAATTCATTTTAACCAATGAGCTTTATTAATTTCAGCCAGTTTTGCCTACAAATGAAGGTGAGGAATGTAAATGTAAGTAAGTCTTCTTTTGTAACTGGTACTATTATTATTGACTATGATTTGAAATTTATGAAAAATTATTCACAAATCCATCACAACATGAAGTTTTATTTGTATTATAATGTTATATTTTGTATTATAAACATTATGTTTTGCCTTTTTATTAAAAAATTTTTTTACTATCAGACAATTCATAACACTTCAGTCCTAAAAGACTTTACAGAATCAAATTTCTGCTATATGAGACTATTTCAGTTACATAATCATAAAATTTTTTTAGGTTAAATTTTATAGAGAAAGAAATTTTTTGCTTATTGTTATCATAATTAAAAAGAAAGAATCAGAGTTAAGGCAAAGAATATAAAATCTTTACTTTCTCCAGACACACTATGGGTGCCATTGTTGAGAAAAAAAAATGTTAGAATAATATTATGTTGACTGTCCATAGCAGTAATGTTGAAGCTGGAGGCACTCTAGCTTTCACAGTAGTTTTTAGCATGAGGTTAAACACCCTGAGTGTTAATTCAGAAATCAAACTCTCCTACGGAAAGCTTGAGCCAAGCACTCGCAGGTCTAAAATTCTTGCTGCTGGTGCATACTACTTGGATTGGCTATTAAACTCCTGATCAGTAAAAGATATGCATCTGCTCAGGTATATCAGATAATAATTTTGAGTAGGAATCTTAACTGAAATCAATCAAATAACTCAATTTCAAAAGCAACCAATCAGAATGTTGCTTACAGACTTGCATGTTGGCCTCTCACTTCGCTCTGACCGCAGTGTCTGACCTATGCTGCAGACATTTCTTTTTACTGAGTATAACCAGTGATTGAGATTTGGTAACAACCCGAGTAGTATCCTTGGTGAGTGTGATACTTTGTGTAAGCCTAAAAGTTTTTCCTCTGCCAACCACACCCATAGTATGTCTAAAAGGTGGCAGGATTTCATTTATAATATTCGCCTTTATGGCCTTTATGTTGTTTCTTCTGGTTAATTTTTAAGCTGCAACTTCCATTTGATCCTATTGTTAATTAGATAGTCTGATTTTTTGACAACAAAAACTGTTAAAAACACTTTTGAGAATATTAAGAGAGGCAAAAATGAAAATGCATGTTTATAAAACCCAATTATCAAACTTTAGAATAGTTTGTTATATCCCTTCTTTGGCTTATTTAAAGCTATAGATAAAAATAAGGATGTATTTGCACATATATTTTCTTCTGAAATACGATAGAGTTATCTGTATAATGTACTTCTACATAACAAATTAACTTTGTCTCACCAATTTCCTAAATAATGAATATTTTTGTACAATAATGTGACTTTGTTGCATGAAGACTCAACTGAAATTATTTTATTGCAATCGCATTCATTACTTAACAAAGGAAAAACTAAAAATGAAAAACATAATCTAACTCTCAAATATTTGATATTTTAGTTTTTCTTCCTCCAAACAAACTGTCGATTTTGCAACAAATTGGTTCTGAAGCCATAATTATTGGATGGGAATATGCAGATTCATCAACTTTAGCTGGATTTGAGGTAAATCATTCAAAATGATTATGAACAAACATTGCTAATGACAAATGTTATTGCATATGAGTTGCAGTTGCAAAGTATTAAAAATATTATACTCAATGATCTGTATTTGAGAGACTATATAGATTTAGGAAGTATTCCCTTTTTTAAAATTATTTTAATAAATATTTTTAAAACTTGGTTTATGGAAATTTAATTTTCATTTTAATGAGATTAGTGTAGCAATTAATCCTTTGGTAACATAGGCAGAGATAGACTTGAAAGTCAGAGGAGGGCATGATGATGATGTCAATTTTTTTGCATATACAGTAGATCATTCGGCTCTGCCTTTGACGCTGGGGTATCTCCACCCATGTTTAGCAATAAAGACTGACTGAGGGTTGATTATTGCAGCTGCAGACAAGTTATAATATAAATTTACAGCTCCTGCATCATAAATATTTTCTAATTTAGATTTTGGTTCTGGGATTTTTTTTAAAGATATTGCAATTTTTTATAACTGGTGATATTTTTGATAAATTTTTATATAATTATTTCAGAATTTATTTCTTGAAGGGTGATAAATCTTTTAAGCATTGCAATTGTTTGCAGCTACTCTTATAAAGTTTGATAATTTTCCTTCCATTACTGAGAGCCCAAGCTTATTTTTGCATGGTAAAAATTACCCAACACTTAGTTTTTTTTTTGTTTAAATATATAGCATCAAACTTTAAGTACTCCAAATTATAAGAATCAGATGTACAATGCAGGAATTTAATAATTTTTTGCTTATACATAATGATTTTAATGACAAATTTTTCTCAATGAATATAGTTCATTTTAACATATGAAGTGTTAGGACAAATTTTGACCAACTCCTTGTTTTATTGAATCAAACATTGAAATATATTCATATTTTTATGCTATCAGACGTTTGGGTCTTTGAGGATGAGATTAATCTTTATACACTAACTAACTATATAATTTATTCACACGCTGTAGAGAGTACAACTGTGGGAAATATTTGTTTTCGCACCCAAATCTCTTAAATTTTTAGAACTAGACTGTTTTTTAATGCTTACTAGTGAATTGATAGTAATCCAATAACAAACCTTAAAACTCACTATATTGAATTTGCATAGGTCGCACTCCCAATTTACTCCCAATCAATGTATAGAAGAACTAGATTCCATCTTAAAAAATATCAAACACACAACTATAGACCTATTTCTATTTTACCTTCCACCTCTAAAGTTTTTGACATGATTCTCAAAACTAGGATTTACTCTTTCTTTAACCACAGTGAATTCTTTTCCTCCAATCAAAATGGATTTCTTCCAAGAAAAAAAAAATACAGAATCTGCACTTTTGAACTTTACTGAATATGTGTACAAAAATATTGATTCATCTTGAAAAACTATAGACATAACTCAAAGAGTTAAATGCAATGCTCATTTCAGTAATTCTGTGAATATTATCAGTGGAGTACCACAAGGATCAGTATTAGGACTATTATTATTTATTATCTTTATTAATGACTTATGTAATCTTAATATAATGGTAAAATGGTAAAATCATTACATTTGCTGACGATACTGTCATTCTTTACTCTGGAACAGATTATCAACCACTTATCACAACAATTAATAGTGATCTAATAATAAAATTTGAGACTGGTTTATTAATATAACAATCTCAAGATAAACATTTCAAAAAGTAAATTTATTTATTTTGCTTTGCATAATATTTCACCCCTTAAACATAACATAATACTCCATGAACCGACTTGTTTTAACTGTAATTCATGTAACTGTCAACACCTTGAACAAATAACTGTGATAAAATACCTCGGTATTCATATCCACCAGAATTTGAACCGGCTTTCTCATATCAACCAATTACAATATAAACTGTGTTTCATCTTATACAAGTTTTATCGTCTTAAACCTATCGTAAGGAAAACCTTTCTTTTAACCTACTACTACTCAATGTTTCACTCATTCACTATATGGTCTATCCTCTATCTCTATCGGTCTGGAGAAGAGATTATACATCTAATGTTGCACCTATTTTGTTAATACAAAAAAAAAAAATTACCAGGCTTTTGACATCTAGATTATAACACTCCATCAAACGAACTCTTCCATCAACTTCAGATCCTGTTTCTACGTTATTTCTATTTTTATAGATGATAATCAAAAAGAACCAATTCTCTTTGCTTTCAAACTCATCCCGCACATCCTTGATCGCCTTTCTTAATTCCGCTTATGCACTACTTTTAGTTTACAAAACTACACTCAAAAAACGTTTGTCTTTTCATTCCAAAATTTTACAATACCCTTCCTATTGAAATTAAAGAAGCAACTATATTATCAAGTTTAAAAAATCTTAAGTTCCATCTTTTTCAAATTCCATACATTGAGATCCACTTTTAATTTCTTCCTCAGATTTTTTCTCTTACACATAAATTTCATTTTTTCCCTCTGCTTTATCAACTGAATGCATAAATTAAATAAAGGAAAAAAAATGCTGTGTCAAATAACATACCCACCTTTTTGTTTAGAAAACTTGAACAATTGCATGTGTATTGCATTGGCATGAATATACATCAGTGTATTCTGCATATGTTGATTCATATTCTTATATCTCATAAGCGTCACAGCACCTTTAACCCTGTTACATGTTTATTATTCACACCAATTTGTACATATATCTGCCACCACTTATTATTATACTAAATTCACACTTACATTTTTCTCTTTCCTGTCCTTTATTTATTTATTTTTTTTATGTATCTTTATAATACATAACATGTTTACTCATTTTTTGTTATTAATTATTGTTTTTTTGTTTATTAATCATGAAATCCAATTTATTGTAATAATTTTAACATATAATACAAACATTTTTATTGCAATAACCAGTATGGGACTAACGTCCCCTGGTTGTCTTATTTATCTGAATGCTGTTTTACTTTTTCGTAATTATTTGAAATAAAAATTTGAAATGTGATTACTAATGCAGGGCCAGAACTAGAGGGAGCAACTGCTCCGGGCTGCAGTTTTAGGTGGGAACAAAGAATACTGTTACAAACTAATCAAATTTTAAAGTTTGGAAGGAGGGGGCAAAATAATGTTTACCTTGGGCGGAAAAATCCTAGTTATGGCCCTGACTAATCAAATATAAAATTTCTAAAAAAATCATTCACAAGTTGTGAAGTTAATACAATATTCCGGCATGCATAGAAAGTAAAAAAAATTAACTTAAGTACCAATAGATTTCATTTTTATTGTTTTAATGAAAAACTTCTCTTTACTATCCTACATTTTTTGTAGGTTTGTAACAAATGTAAAATTTTATAAATATTTTTCATTAATTCTCAAAATTTTGTTAGTACATTACTGAACTTTGAAAATTTAAAAAAAGTAACATTTTTAAAATTAATTTTTTACAGCTATTTGTGAACAATAATTTGCAAGAGAGAGTTTATATTCCTGACAGAAGAAAAGCAGTTTTAAGTGGTTTAAATTTAACCGAACCATTGATCCTTGGCATCTGTGCTGTATCAACCACTGGTGAAGTGTCAGAAATAAAGAAACTTGATTTTGTACCATCATTGACCAAAATAAATTGAAAGATTTTTTTGTAGATATTGATGTGAGTAAAACTGATTACATTTTAAGAAAAGAAACTAAATAAATTCCTTTTTTTCAATTGAATGTTTTGAAAGCTGTAAGAGATGAAATTTCATGAGTCATAGATTTTCTATTAAATGTGCATACTTATATATCGAAAAAGATGTTATTTTTAATTTTTTCATTTATGAAATGAAAAAAAAAACTAGTTTCTATATTCAAAAAAATTTCCCTCAATTTAACTTTTTTCTGTATAATAAAGGGATGCTACTAGCAGTATATAAATTATTTACTGCACTTTTTACAATTATTGCTTTAAAAAACAAAATAATTGAAGTGATCATACATTAATCAATAGTCATATTTTGTTTCCAGCATATTCCCCTCTGTACTTTAATAAATTTGGGAATGGACAATCACATACAATGGCTTATCCAAGAGGAGGGATGAGCTGAGATTATAGCCTTTTTTGTAGTAAAAAATGAACAACCCCTCCTCCCTGGGAAAAAGAAGGAAAACTCTACTTGAGAAAATCTTGTGCTGCTGATCACATATACCTATTTTGTCTTATGACATAATTACATATATATATTTTTTAAAACATACTGTACAATAACTTTCTATACACCTCACCTATAACATCTATATACCTCAAAAATATATTTTTCATTTTGTGTTAAGAATTTTTAGTCTTACTTTTGATTATAAAAATTGATTCCAGATTTTAATTTTTTTAATAGAAAATATGTTGGATCCATCCCCATAAAATAAACTATAAAAAATGAATTCACTCAAAAACCTGTATACAGAGTTCATGTTGATAAAGTGAATATATAGCTGGAGATGAAAGCTAAAGTGTCATTCAGATAAAAGAATGACAAATGAGGAAACGTATGTTAAGGATGGGCATACTTCAAAGACTTTTCAGTACACTGTATAAATTGGAAAGTTTTTCTTTCAATGTATAACATAGTTTATGAATCCTTTTGCAGTGCCTTTTATACCCCTGAACAGGGGTTTCATAAACACATATACATGTGGAAGGTCTTTTCCTTTTTTTTTTAAGTCAACATACCCAAAGTAGCTTTTTTTTATTCTAGTTTTTTTTACCACAATGATAATTTACTATACATTTCATCACCAGAAAATGTTAAAATATTCAATTTCATTTGCTGGAAATCATGCCATATTGTGTCACGTTGTTAATAAAGGAATATCAAAACGAATAGCTTTGTCCGAAACTTTAACAACTTAAACAACTCTGATCATCACATATGCTCCCTCATTCTACGTTTTTTGTTGGGATAAATCCTCTTTGTTTTTACACCTTGAGAATGGCACTCATGAGTGCTAAAACGTATGTCAGTGTATTCTAAATGGTTATTTGTCCTTATCATGTTAATATGTTTAGTATTCTGTAAGGGAATGTTATAATAAAGTTTTGTGAATACCACACTAGGTTCACAATTAATTTTTTTTAATATGCAAAGAATTTAGTTTTAGATCTTTGAAATGTGTGGTTTGATATCTAAAGGTACTTGAGAAATTATAAGAGCTAATTTTTCAACAAATATAATTGAAGTTAGAAGCAAGCTTTCTGTATATAATTATTTCTGTGCCACAGTAATTATTGCCAGCAGTTTTTTCATCATATGCTGGCAACAATTGGATATGCTTTGTTACTAGAGATCAGAATATTAAAATATTTCAAAATAATTATTATTTTGGTTTGTGTAAATCATGAATGCAAACTACTATGTTAAACAATAATGTAAAAGTTATTGATACTCAAATGAGACCAAGTTTAACTTGTCCAATGAATGACAAGATTCCACATTTTAAATGTAAATTTCATACATATTTTCTGTATATAGTTTTCGTGATAAAAACTTTTGTCAGGGTTGTGTAACACAAGTTTTTATACATCTAAAAATCTGTTTGAATAAAAAAAAAGTTTTCCTTTGTGAAAATTTTTTTGTTATTTTTTTTTTCAATTCTTCTAGTTTTTTTGTTTGATTTGATAGGTTTGCGAGACATTCTGTTACTACCCTAAAATTTGAAGAAATGATACCATATCTTTATGTTTAGAGGAAAATCAATGAAATGATCAATGCAACACAAGGGTTTTGCTCTTGATTTACGGAGGGCTCAGACTTTTAAATTGAGACAAACTTTCATAGTAGTCTGTCTCGAATATTTGCCACCACCACTAAGATTTGCCAATAAGCAGGTGTTTCTGCCATCATTGAAATTGTGAAACCACATATGAAATAGTTCAATGCAGGGCCACAACAAAGGGCAGGGTCGCAACTAGATGCTTGGTCACCCGGGGCAAGTGCACATTTTGGTGCCCCCTTATAATGTTGGCGGTAAGGTTTGAGAATGAAATTTGCGGCCCCTCTGGTCCAGCACCCGGGGCACGAGATCCGCCTGCTCCCCACTCTAGTTGCTGACTAAGGGAGGGCGACCGTCTGATGCCTGATGCCGGGGCGCGCAATTACAAAGCTCAAATTCTTTGACTAAATTTCCCTTTTGACTAAATTTTTCCCCACGCATTCCGAAAAATGTGCTGCCATCTAGCGGGACAAATACGTAATCAAGTATTTTACAATAGAAAAGAGTATTGCACTGCATTAATTTATTTTTTTCAAAAATCTTTTTGTTTGATGAACTTTCAAAATTTCCCACAAATGCTAAGGAATTTCCCACTTGGACAAATTTTTCCCACGTGTTACCATCACTGATGTGCATGGTAGCTGGAAAAAAGAGTAAGTGTTTAAGATAGTAAAAAAAAAATTGGGGAAATTCGCATTTCTCTGAAGAGAGAAAAAATAATTTTCTTTACATCAAAACATTCTCAAAAAAAAAATTGCCTTATAAACTCTCAAAAAGTATCGTTCACCTTCGTACTCAATTATCAGTCAGCTTTGAAATACTTCTCTGTCAAAAACAAAACGACGAAGAAATATATAAATCAATGATCTATGGTTTATATTTTATCAAAAAATGACGATGGAAGGGAGGAGAAAAACACTTTAAGCTTACAGAGGGATTCGAACACACAAACTTCGTAGTTGGATCCTTATAGAAGAAATAGAAGGGTTTATAAACTCATACAAATTTATACTTCTCCTCAATGGTTGGATCCCTTTGCTCTGCTGACTGCAACAACAGCTGATACCCAGGATGACCATACGTTCCGTATTTGCCGGGATATATATAGTCCCAGCTTTTTCTGTTCTTCTTTCTGTCCGGACTTTTTTGCAAATATGTCCTGGGTTTTCACGTAATTCAAGAAACCAACTTGACTTTTATCTTCTAATCAACTATTAACCACTTCCCGTACCAGAAGCTGGCGATAAACCAAATACAGGCCTGGTATAATTTTATTTTATAACTATTAAAATATTTTGATCAAGTTCTTTTTAACCAAAAAAAAAATCATATATGGTTAAATATCATCATCTTTTTTCCTAACTACTAACTGATGTCGAACGATTCTCTCAATATTTTCAAATTTACAAGAATACCAAGTTTGAGTTTTCCCAGCGGTCGCACCTGTCGCACCTGTCCCCGCACTGACGGTGAAATTACTGGGGGCTTTCACCGGTTCTTATTTACCGGAATTATATATTTCTTTAGTTAATTATGACTTAATTATGAATATTGCGGAATTATTAATTCTCAATTTTCATCAATTCTGGAATCGTTTCTTTTAATAATTCTGGAATCGTTTCTTTTAATAATTCTGGAATCGTTTCTTTTAATAATTCTGGAATTGTTTCTTGTATTAATTCTGGAATCGTTTCTTTTCTTAATTCCGGAATTAATTCTGAATTTTAATCAATTTCGGAATCGTTTCTTTTAATAATTCTGGAATCGTTTCTTTTAATAATTCTGGAATTGTTTCTTGTATTAATTCTGGAATCGTTTCTTTTCTTAATTCCGGAATTAATTCTGAATTTTAATCAATTTCGGAATTATTTCTTTCATTAATTCTAAATTTTAATCAATTTCGGAATTATTTCTTTCATTAATTCTAAATTTTAATCAATTCTTGAATCCCCCCCCCCCCCGTTAATTCTGAATTTTCATCTATTTTGGAATTATATGTATTTCTTTTGTTAGTTCTGAACTTTCATAATGGAAATGGAATTATATTTTCCCGTTAATTCTGAACTTTCATAATGGAAATGGAATTATATTTTCCCGTTAATTCTGAATTTTCATCAACTCTGAAATTATTTCATTCATCAATTCTGAATTTTCATTGGTGCTGGAATCTCATTTTTTTTCAATTTTTATTAATTCATCAATTATAAACTTTCATTAGTTTCGGAAGTTATTTCTCTCATTTTTTTAAAATTACCTTCAGTGCCGAATTGTCATCTTTTTTTTGGGTTAATCTACATTTAATGGTGTTTCCAAAATTTTCTGTATGGATATTTCTCAGCATTCCCATACATGCTGAAATTATGAATGGCGATTCCCCCCCCCCCCATAAAATAATTAAAATTTTGTAATTTATTTAATGTTGTAAGTTTGGATAATCGTAGAAATTTTTCATTGGTATCATTTTTTTCTATAAATTATTTCATAAGATTGATTGTATGCGAATTTTACAGGAAATTCACATCAATATACCAATGTATCGCACCAGATCTTATAATTTATTTGCAATTAAAAATTACCGATCAAATATATGAAAATACAATCCCATTCATCGATTCTGCAAGCTATACAATTGCCGAACAGGGCAGTTGGATATATTTCATAATCCTTTTTAAAGAATTTTAGAAATCACCTTTTTCAACTGTAAAAATTTTATAATATGATATATATATACTTTTACTTTCAGTTTTATATATATTTATTTAAAATTTTTTTACATTCATTTTTTTATTTTAATTTTTTGTATTTTATTAAAAAAATTTTTTTCGTTATTTCACCAATTATTATTATTTTTTAAAGCGTTCTTCTGTTCTTATTTGTGTTGTTTTTCTTTGTATATGTGCTTTGTCTTATATACTTATTTGTTTTTTCTCCAACTGTAATTGGATTATCTGTTGTTGGGGGGGGGGGGGGAGGAGTGATGAATAAATAAATAATTGCAATATTGAGGCAAAGGGGTCGTAAACATTTTTGGTTCCCCAAAATTGTTGAGACACATCTGGCCGCGCATCTGGTATGGGCGGAACTGCTTAGGAGACATGGATACATATTGTGAATCCGATGTAGATCTATGTAGGAACAACAAAGATTAATATAGATCTGTGTTGCCATGACATTGACTGATATAGAACTGATGTGTTGCGATGACACTGATTGATATAGAACTGATGTTTTGCCATGACATTGACTGATATAGAACTGATGTTTTGCCATGACATTGACTGATATAGAACTGATGTTTTGCCATGACATTGACTGATATAGAACTGATGTTTTGCCATGACATTGACTGATATAGAAATGATGTGTATAATGACATAAACCAACTTTGAATCCATGAATGTGATGAGCCTTAGCACTTAACATTCGTTAAAATCATTTGAATCATTTCAGCAATTCATATCATTTGAATAATTTCAGTGCCTCAGTGATTTATTAAGCATTAATATCTTAAATCCATAAAAACCTGGACACAATCATTGATCGTCGTTTATCGATACACGTGGGCATGAATATTCTTTGAACGAGCGCGAATTGCCAAATCTGAAATCTGCCAAATTTCTGATTACCCTGTATATCAACACATTTTATCAATCATAACTGAATCCGTATTTCCGTGTGTTTTATACATGAGATTAGAGAATCAGGAAATCCTTCAATGATTGAAGAAGATGCAATGAATTCTTTGAGTGCATTGAACTAAAGGAAATATATTTTTAAATTCCCCTTTGTTCGTTTTACTGCAAATTATAAACAACACAAACAATTGTTTACGTCATTTATAAAAAACAAACAAAATTACAAACTTTCTCCAACACCAGCTATTGTAGTCTCTACTATAGCTGGTGTTGCCCTCTCTCTCTTTGATAAAGACATGTATGCAGTATACGCAGTGTAATTTTTTTCTCGGAAAAAAAACAGAAAATTAATCCCGGAAAACCGAAAATGAGGACAAAAGTGAGAAATAACACCAATAAAGGAAAAAAATGTGTTTCGAAAAATTCCAAACATGGGTAAAATATCTTAATCCTTTACTCTCAAATTCGAAAGGATAAATGTTTTTTGGTCATCCGCTCACACTGAACTGTCCGCACACATCTTTGATTTGGGTGGGCATTGCTCCCAATGACTCCCGCTTCTCCACCCATTCGGTGCATTGGTCCCTGACCAACTCTTAGTTTTGCCTTTCACCAGAAAATTGTCTGATTTTAGGTATTTCCCTATAGGTATATATTCTAGAAACCTTGGTATTTCTAGCTTCCCAATTTTCTTTCAAAATTAATAAAACTATTTGAAGTCATGCTGCCATCTAGTGGCCATAATGTTTACTTATGTTGCAAATATTTGTTATCTCGAAATACATATTGTTATACACGGAATACATCCACACAGGGACCATGACTAAGAATTTGTCGGGGGCAAACTTGATTCTAGTCGTCCTCTTAGACCGGTCCACCGGTTTCCTTAGGCCGGTCGTCAACTGAAAGCGACAAAACGCGACAATCAAAGTGAGCGACAACAGCTGACAATTAGTCAGCTGAATTCGCGATTGCATTTCGTGCAGGCGAGTGTGTTCGTTAATAATCTTGAAGAAATATTGCAAAACTAAATATTTTTTTTTGAGAAATGGATCCGGAGGACCTATAATGGACACAGATGTGACAGACTCGGAGAAGGCGTTCGTCTTGTGAATAAATAAATAATATTATTTACAATCGATTACCCCTTGCCATCACAACCCAAAAAAGTCGGGACAGCAGTGAAAATAAGGGAATGTCACTTAATTTGGGACGTATAGTCACCTTAGTAATAACTTGTTATATTCGAGCAAAAGAGAACCGCCAGCACAATAAACCAGGGCCGTCTTAAGAGTATCATGGGTCCCCGGGCCAAGTGATGTTTTTCAGGCCCTACCTCAAAAATTCTCGAAAATTTCAACTAATTTTCGTTTTTGTGCGGCCTCTCTCATCTTGAGGCCTCCGGACCGTGCCCGGGTGGGCCCATGCGTTAAGACGGCACTGCAATAGACCATGCGATTCTAAGTAATCTCTCTCAATGATTTTTTTAACATTTTTTTATTTCTTTTTTTAAAACGGGGACCAGACCCGTTCTTTGCATCATCAAAAGCTGCCCAAAAGACGGCAACACATCGAGAAGAAACATTTCCCCCACCGAACAATTTTCAAACAAATCTATTTTCGCGGAAAAATCGCCAAACTTGAAACGCGCTAGACCTGCTTAGACTAGAATAGGGTTTTCAGGTTCAAAAACTGAGAAAGGAGGACGCCTGCGAGCACCTTAATGACGCCATTTTCCCGAATTTCCACAACAGATGGCGCCACTTTTCTTCTAAAAAATTAAAAAAAAAAAAAAAAAAACCCCACCACTACAATAATGTTCCCAACTAAAACAGAACCGCTATAATTTGTTACGGAAATTTTTATAAATTCGGTTATTTAGCACAACCACCGGCTGTTATGCATAGTCATCAACCACTTTTGTAGGTTTAATAAATTTTGTTTTACACATTTACCGGTGATTATGTGTAATCCCCAGCTCGTATTGGTAAAAATATGATAAATCTTGAATAAATTTTCAAATTTACCGGAAATTTTGCTCACATGTCAGCATCCCTGATGAAATCGATTAGTGCTGCTGCTTATGTTTAAAAATGTTGATAAATGGGAAGAAAATATGCAGTTTTATGCATTCTTCAATTTTATGCTTCTGTGTGAATTAACGTTGCAAAAAGTTTAAAATTTGTGCAAATGCATATGCTCGAATGTATTTGCGTATAATCCGGGCTTTAGTTATGAAAAAGATTATTCGAACTCGCCCGATAAGTTGTCAACAAAGAGAGGAACAAATATTAATGATAGTAGATGTTTGTGAAGAGTGTGTGTGTGGAGCTGCCACAATCTCTGCAAAAATTAAACGTCGGCTTCAGTTGTGAAGCTTATTTAATGTTACCATTCATTCGTTAATTTTTTTTCCTTAAAAATTCCAGACCAGGTGGAAAGGGAAGTAGGATGATGACGGCCAATAAACAGTCTTTTGGACTTGAAACGTCTCGACATTTTGACATGTCTAGAACAGACATTATGAGTTGGAACAAAAAAAGAAAAAAAATAACGATAAGTCTTTACCGCTTATAATGAATTGTGTCCATTTTTTGGTCAGTTTTATTACTTCGCCTGAGGCAGGGGGGGGGGGTGATTTCTTTCTATACCCTCAGAAGTTTTTTTTAAATCTTTTGGGAGTGTTGGTTTTTTTTTTTTTTTGCCAGAGCATTGAAAGTTTGCATCTTATTTTCTTTATTTCTGAATGGAAATAGGTAACCCCCCACCACTTCAATACACGGCATCGGCTATTGATGAACAAACAATGGTACAGTATTCTCAGTATTACAGGGCAAGCTGGGCCATGGTTAGAATAGCATCTGCCCTGTTTTGTGGCAACTTGGATTTGTCTGGGAATTTCGAGCGCTTTGGTGAAAGCGTGTAAAAATGTGTGTGTGTGTGTGTGTGGGGGAGACACTCATGCCAATGTTTCAGATATGTTTCAGAGTGATTAAAAAAAATTCACCAAAAAAAAAGAGAACGAGTCCGGAAACCTGAAAAGGAGAACAAAAGGACGAATTTTATAAAACTTAGCAGGACGCTTAAATGACACCAAAAAAGAAGACGGATGGTAACCAGAGACTAGAAGCATATTACGAGTTTAGTCATTGTAGTGACGCCATCTGTTGTATACATAGGCAAGCAACTTCTGCAAATGTCCCGAATCGGGTATGAGGGTATGATTATGTATGCCCGTAGGTGCTACCACCTATTTTTTATGCTAACAGCTTAATAATATAAATGTGCCCAACATCTTAATTTTTTATTCTGGCATCTCTGTGCCTAATATTGCGAACCTTTTGAATCTGTTATACCTAGCGATGATGAGCACTTCCCGTTTTTGAGATGTTCGTGCCCCTTTCGGATAGTTGATGAAGCAAGTTGTAAAAGATTCTTAGATTGGCCACATGTGTGCAGTGTGCATTAGTTTAGTCATTTTCATGGTTTTAAGCGAATGTTATTCAAACTTGTATATCAATTATGTTAGATCATTTTTGTCTTTCCACGGTAATTTTCTGCACACGAGGGGTAATTAAACGGGGACCTACAATCTATTGCCAATTCCGATGGCAGCCTTTTGTCTATACTCACCCAGAGGTCGGCGCGCAAAACCCCTCGGTGTAGAACTTCTGCGGTAGCAGTTTTTTTCTGTGGCCATTTCTGTTATACCCCTGCGTCAGGAAAGTTTCTGACAAGGACGAGTCGGGTATCGAACTCGTGCACCTCTAAACATCCTTTGGTACTTTAGGCAAGTATCTTATCGATATGGGCTACCACGCCGCTCAATTGTGTTAGACTTGTATGAGTTTTAATGTCTAGCTGTTATTTTTTTAAAAGGAAAATTCCATCGAGACGCAGAAAAGGGGAAAAAACATCTTTTTTAAATTGTCGCAACAAATAATTTATTCAACATTTTCAATAAATGAAATCACATTGGAGCCATCACAGATAGAAAAAAAATATGTATATCAATGCAAACATGGGTAAAAGAAAGCCCTAAAGTAAGGTAGACACTTACTAAAACAATGCAGAACACACACAAGCACCTGGCATAGCAATCGAACTGGAAAACTGACTAGAATTTTTTTCTTTACATAAACGCTAACTACGTTTGAACAACATTTGCGAACTTCATCATCCAAAGAGAGAGTGACGACAACATATCTATGATATTCTACCATTCAAAAAACACACAAAAACAATAATTGAGCTCACAATCCGTAAACAAGAGTTTACATAGAACGACTATCAATACGAACAATATCAATAATGCGATGGAGTCTTCTTGACGAAAACTTGTAACATATCGGATTCAGGTTTGATGCGTGTCAGAACTAATCATGAAATACAATAACAAGACCAATGCTATAACTTTTTCAAGGATTTTTTTCACTCAAACTTTTCGTCTGTGGCTCGGCCGAGTTTAGTCAGGACGGTACCCTGAGAAAAATGTTCATTGGTAACACTACTGCTCATAAAAAAATGAACAATTGGAAGGAGTGAAGCTATATCTATTATTATGCATATAACTGCATCCTATTTACAGTTTAATTGCTTTTATTTGTACTGTAATCAAATGGTTGATACCAGGGGCATAGCCAGAAATTTCGTTCGGGGGGAGGGACCAAAGTGATAGAACAATAGATTTGGTCATCTTTTTCTCTTTTTTCGGTCATTTTTTCACATTTCGACCAGACCCCCCCCCCAAGTCCCCCCCCCCCCCCTCGCTACGCCCTTGGTTGATACATTTTGAAAAGCTAGCATCTCAAATCTGAACTTCAACGCTAATACGTTTTACAAGGAAAGGCTCCAAAGGTGTCAACCTCAAAAAGTTTCGAAAAAATTACCACCACTTCTATTCATTTAAATATGCACAAAAATACAAAAGTATCTAGCGTAATTATTATGGTGCACTCAAAAAAAAAATCAAATATTAATATTTTGAACGCCAATGGAGGCCACCAATGAAATTAAAAATCCAGTATTATTATCCATAAAATTTGTATTTTAGAGCGACGTCATTCAAGCAACACAAGATTGGATACAGCACAGACAGAGGTAGATAGAAAAAAAAAAAGAGAAACAACTAGAGAGTGTTTCCAGGAAAAAAAAAAGCTGGAGAAAAGAGGTAAAAGATGTTTTTTATAGATAATCGCCAAGAAGCGCGAGAGAAGGATGAGTAGCCAACTTTTGGAATGAGATGAATATACTTAAGTTTTTTCATAATTTTTTGAGGATGACACCTTTGGACCCCTTCTTCCTTGTTAGATGATTATTTATCAAAACACTATTGCTGCTCTCGCCGAATCAATGCCAAGTACAACAAGTAATACGAGCCGAAAGTTGATGCACATAACCCTAGTTTTATCGATTACTATTGTGGTGTATCACTTCCATAATTTGTTTGTAAGATTTGTAATATTTAGTTTACATATGCAATTTTATACTTAGAAAAGTATAAAAGTTTCAACTGTGGGACTGAATAAAGTTAAAAAAGTTACTCGTTCTTATGTGTTCTGTTTTTTTACGAGCAGAGCGTACTTCATTTTGTGGTAACCTTATTTTTGTGGTAAATAATAAATAAAACACTTGGCAGTGAAAAAAAATTGATAAATTTCTGCTTTTCTTTTAAAAAAGAAAGGAGAAATTAGAAATATGTGAATTTAGGGTCAAGATAATAAGACTAAAGGTTTTCATTAAAAAAATGAATTTAACATGCTTGTAATGCTGCTCACATGAAGAATATAACGAATTGACTTATAATTTGAAATCGACAGACACAACTTCTGTTAGTTCGTCCAATGCAAGTGTTGGCTGTGCTTTGGGAGAGAAATTCTATTTCAAAATATCTTGGAACGTTTCTCATCGATAGTTGAGCATTTTATTTTTCTGTTCATTTGTCTGCAACTGGGAAAAACATTCATCAAATATATAACACTTTATCTTTTTTTTATATGAGTACATAGCATCAAAATATATTTTATGCTTTTGTATTGTATTCTTTGACTAGTTTTTTGGCTGGAGTTAAAAATGTGTGCGCCTAACCCCTCCTATACAATTTCATTCGACGAATGTCTCTAACATCATCTCGAAACGCGGGAGAAACAACATTTGGAGGGGTTTTTCCTAATTCTGAAACCTCCACCGACTGCTGAATATTATTTGTGTTTGTTTCGACAATTTTCCGATTCGAATGCTGATAACAGTAAAATTTACGCATTCCTGTACATCGATACCTGCAATCTAACCTGTATAGAGCACAACAAGCATAGTCTTGGGAAAGTGAATGCTTTTTAATTTTTAATTTCAGACCTTTAATTATTTATGGTTTTAAAAGACCTTTTAAGAAAATACTTTTAGATTTATTCATAACGAGATTCAGGATATGTGTGTGAATGTTGTTTTTTTCTTTTTCCCGCGTGGAGGGTTTAACTTTTGAAGCAGTCTCCGATTATCATAGCATAGGCCTGTACAGCATTGGGCGTAGTGTGGCTTACCCTTGTGTCCACAAAATCGAATCCTGTATACTTACATCGTGGTTGAATGAGTTTAAAATATTCAAACATTGTCCAAATAACAAACATAATTGTTTCCAGAAAATGGTCGTAACGGGTTTGTCAGTGGCTGAACACCTGCTCTATGACAAGCGGCATCTGGGTAGAGATTGGGATCACCCCAAAAAACAAATGATGACCCACATTCTGAAAAAGAATCCTGTTGACCATTATCTAATGCTAGAGTACTTGGAGTTTGAGACCAGGTACCATCCGAAGATTGCAGAGCAGCGTGAAACGCGAACTTTCCAGCGGTGGTCAGTAAGTCTTCTGTAACAGGACATGCTGGAAGTGGTGTAACTGCTACTTTACCCGTTTCTGCGTTGGTTGATGTCAACTGATTTGGTTGTTGTGACCTGTTTCGTTTAATCCAGTGCACAATTATACCGATGATGAATATGACCAGAATTCCAAAAGAGACTGGTATAGTGATGAATAATGGGTTATAATGAGAAGAAGTGAAGTTGATGGGCACGTCGTCATCGAATTCCGCCAAGTAAGTTGGCTGTGCTGAAAAAGAATGCAAAAGCTTCTTAGCAATCAAAACACATAACATCCGAATACTAAAAATCAGCGTTTCTCGACCTATGGTCAGCGACGATGGCATAAGTGGTCTGCAGGCAAACTTCATAAGTTAATTCTGAATGAAAAATTATTCATTGTTGTTATTGATTTTAGTATTATCCATAAGTATTCAAATAAAAATTGCACATTCATACATGTACTCAGGTTCATCATACCGCATCAAGGAAATTGCCATCCTAAATACGGGTTATCATTAATGATAGAAAAAATATACAATAAGCGACATATTTTCTAATTACTGTTAAAATAGCTGAAAGACAGGCTCACTACAAATCACAGTAAACTAAAATGTGTTTCACGAAAAAAAAGAAAGAAAAAAAGGGTGTGGTAGAGTTCAGGTGGATAAGATACTCGTCTGAAGTACCAAAGGATGTTTAGAGGTGTCGCGAGTTCGATATCAGCTCGGTTCGTCCTTGTCAGAAACTTTCCTGATACAGGAAAACAACAGAAACGGTGACACGATAAAAAATACGAGAAACTATCTCTAAAATACGGTAAATACGGGGCATAGCTAATTGTCACCAAAAATGATGCCATAAGTCGGCAAAATCTGTAATTGGTATTAAAATTGCTGGAACGGAAGAGGAAATTAAGGTCTACTGGAAATCGTGGTGAATTGAAAAGCAGTACACGGAAAAAAAGTTGAACTTTCATTATCTGACAAATATGTGAGATGGATATTTATTTTTTTTAGCAATAAATTTCCATAATATAATTTATAAGTTATGACGACTATCTTTGTTCACAATTTTAATAAATATTACGAATTTATTAATTTGTAAGCATTGTGGAAAAAACGGGACAAATGAATAAAAAAAATCGAAACAACCAAAAATACAGGAATGTCCCGTAATACGGGACATAATTGGTCTGCTGAGTTGTTTAAAACATTTTATTGGTCCTTGAATTCAGAAACGTTGAGAAACGGTGCTAAAAATCATAGGAGCATATGCCGAAAAAAGTTCAGCACTGACTATGCATAAATAATAAAATACGTTATACCATAGCTTGTAAAGCTTTCACGGCCAACATCCATAAAAATATTAGAGTTTTATCCGGACGTGTATATAAGCACAGGCCCGTCTGAAGAGCATCATGGGCTTTTGGGCAAAGTGATTTTTTTAATGCCTGCCTACCAATTTAAATTAAATAATAATAATTAAATGCCTGCCTACCTCTCGAAATATTTTTTCCAATCTCGTTATCATGAAGCCCCATCTACACATGAGGCTCCCGGGCCGTGCGTGGGTGTGCTCATGCATTAAGACGGCGCTATGCTTTCAGCTAGCGATGAATCTTGTCGATACTCGACTATAAAGCGAGTTATTGAGTAAACAACTCTAATTCACGGCGTTCTCACAGCCGGAAAATCTCTGATAAGTTTGTTATTCACTAACAATGGGAATTTATTCATGTTAAAACAGTTCTAAGAGCTATCGATACACCACTGAGAGTTTTTTTCGAAGCAGTCCCCCTGAGAAAGTATTTAAAAGCTCTTCACCTGCACTATATCATGTACTTTTTCCCACGCGTTCGCTTTCTTTTCAAGGCTGATTTCAAGTAGGAAAAAAGGAATAAACAACATAACATAGTGACAGATCAGGTGAAAATGGAAGATGTAAGAGTGAAGTGTAAGAAAAGTGATATTCCTATTCCCTGCCAGAACACCGCACTAAAAGGAAGACAGGAGCATCTCCAGCCTTACTGAAAACCGCGAGGGATGAGCTGAAAAGCGCATACCAGAAAATGCTTTCTCAGACTACTTTCAAAATTCACAACAACACCGGCAGCGGTTTATCAATAGACTACTTTAAAGGGAATGGCGTACCTTAGTTGCTAGATAACACATTCTATATTTTACAAACTGAGTATTAGAAATTTCATTGTAGAGATTGTATGAAAAAAAAAAGTAAACTGATAAAAGTATAGGTTTATATCGAATCAAATTCTTTATTATCTGAGAAACAATAAATTTTTTTTCAGCGAATGTGAAATAAATATTTGAATTTCATCCTTTCTTTCATACCTTACGCCAGTGTTTCTTAACCTTCTTTCGCCAATGCCCCCTTTGAACCATAATTTCTTCTCGTGGCCCCTTGAATTATCCAGTCACCCTTCCACCCTTATAAAGAAAGAAAGGGGTATTTATTGTTTCACCGCGCCCTGTTCCTGTTCTGGTCTAATTTTCTTGACTACCCATTCCCACGAACTCGCCACACCGGGTAACACTTGCGTCTTAGTAACTTCCCCTCCCCATTCCCAATCCTTGGTCCAGAGAAAGATCCTTTCTACTAACATAATTGATTTTTTGAGTAAATGTATAGAAAACAGACATTTTATAAATAATAACATTCTCCAGGCTCCCCTGCACTTCAGTGAGCTTCCCTACTGTTGAGGTTACATGCAGGGCCGTCTTCACATTGTCCCCCCCGCGATAAGTGATCCTCTGGGGCCCCGTAACTAGCTCGAAGTAACGAGCAGTAGGCTCTCCCTTTAAAAACTAAAGTTAGTACTATAGGAGTTACGAGTGTGTGAGTTATATTTTGTATGATTTAATTTCATTAGTGCACAGTAGTAGCATTTTAGGTTGTACATATTTAACTGAGCTCTTGAACATAATTAATAGCTTGCAAATTTGCATGCTTACTCTGGAAAATCGTAGAACCAGATCTATCACGTAGACCTTCTACGGTGATGAACTTTCCGGGCCATGCTGGGATGGACCCCATGCTTTTAGGGGGCCCCTGGTTCGACTCGATTTTGAAAGTATAGCCACACTTTTTTTCCTACCATACCTACTTAAAAACTGATTTCTTTACATCCGAATTTATATTTTAACAGCTCACTGTGACCCTCTCACCCCGTCATGGGTCCCTTTCCATTTGATTTCCTCTCGTGGCCGCCCTTAAAATATTCCAGGACCGTAAAGTGGCCATATTGCCCCCGGTTGAGAACCCCTGCCCTACGTGTTGCCGGCTCTATCGATAAGTGATATCAGGTGATATCGCAGACGTCAGTTTTAGACGTTGCCCCGTTAAGGGCCGAGATAGTGTCGGTGAAACCTTTATTATACATATATGTGTTACGATGAATGTGAAAAACAAGTAACTATGCATAATTACCAATAATATCAATGAGTTTGATAAATTCTGTCACATATCACTTTTACCGGTGATTATGCATAATTCCTGAATGAAGTTTGTAAGCATGATAAATATGGGAGAAATCACGCGAAATATCACTTAAGATCAACCATTTATCAATATCTCCCGCACGTTGATGGGTGCACTACGCATATTTTCCCATAAAAATAAAATGTTATGAAAATGAAAAAAACAAACCAAGTAGGTATTTCCACCTCTGTTCCGCGAGACATTCAAATGTGCAATCGTGCTATTTTTAATGCAATAAGAACGATTTTATTTTTTAAACCAACAAATTTATACACTCAAAGCAAACTGAAATATTCAAACAGTTAAAGGTGTAACGCGATTTAAATTTCTGAAAATGTAATAGAAAATCTTTGCACATTTTAGTAAAATATTTCTCCAATTTATTAATGTATTTTTCGATAGCAAATTGACTTAAAATAAACAGATAAATTATAGCATGAAAAAATATATCGTGCATGTTAATAATCGAAAACAGCTATAAAATATTTAAGCATCTATTTATAAATATCAGAACTTCGAAAGAGTAAAGGAATTACATTTTTTATGATATTATTATTGGTCTTAATAATTTTTTCTGTATGTTTTTGTTATAATATTTAATTTATTTATTGTATACTATGATTTTAAGAGTCGGCAAAATATATTGTAATGTATCAAAAAAAAAAAAAACAAAAAAAAAAACCTCGGTCTACAGTTTCACAATCTGATACACTATCACCTACACCAATTTAGAAGCCAGTATAAGACTACTTACTACCAAAAGTACAAATTTCACTCACAGCATAAGTAAAAATTTTGCCTTTTTTGAAATGTGTTACTACCTTCATCACTCGCTAGCATTAACCACGGAACTTTCATTTTTTCCTTACGCGAATTAAAGTAAACAATGTTTGTATGGCTGTGTTAATGTGTTAATCGAAGTTATATAATGTTAATAACGAAGCCTAGCGACCGAAAGAGCACAACAGGTCGTACAATATTACGATAGTGAGAATTATCGTTACCAAGAAGCAACGTGATTGGCTGAATAGGTCTTTTCACTGAAAAAAATCGTGTAATCGCGGAAAAGCAGTGCGCATGCGAAATACGCAACCAGGTAGAGCCAACAGCTTCTATAGCAGAAAGCTTCCGCACGAAGCTCGTGACGTCACTGAAGTCGTCGGTTTCACCTATAGTCATTGAATATACTGCAAAAGAAGGTAAAGATTTAGCATACTTCGGACTGCTATATCCAATGGCTACAGGTGAAATGGACGACTTCAGTGACGCCAAAGCTTCACGCGGAGGCTTTCTGCTATAGAAGGTGTTGGTAGGGCATTCCCTCCGAATCTAGTGCTGCGATCCACCCGAAAACGTGTAAATTACTGCTCCGCAGCCCTTAAAGAAATTTGACCTAAGATTAGTAAGTGAGTACTTAATGTGTGATTTTTTAAATTTTTTTTCCGCAAGTTTTTAAGTAGAAATAATTCAATTGAAGGGTCGGCGGGGGGGGGGGGGTGATTTCAGTCCATAAAGCAACATTTTTCAGGACACGAAAAAAAAAAGTTTTTCTTTAAAACTCTGGTTTAATTACTATGTTAAAACTTTATTTTGTTTTCATATCATGGTACATGTTATGTAAAACTCAAACCAAACTATTTTCGAAAAGCAAATCCCATTAAAAACATTTCATATAAAAACTGAAGCCAAGTCGCGAGATTCTTTAGCCGTAAAAAGTTGTGTTATGTGATGTAGAGAGCCAAGTCAAATACTATTATTAATTGTGACACTTTGATTCACAAATCACTCCAAGGCTATACACCTTTAGTTGAAGAACATTTTGGGACTTGGCAATTACGCAGCACGAGAATGTGTCGGCCGTGGTTAAGTTTTAGTATTGACGCCACTAATCGAATTACATCAATTACTGTTTATGTAAAGATATCTGTATTTACAGCGTTGACTTAATTCCACATTACAGGGTAAGGTGTAATATGTGCTGCGTAATTTTTTTTTCTTTTGCCGAGCCCCAAAATGCTCTTCAACTAAAGGTGTAGAGCATTGGAGTGATTTGTGAATCAAAGTGTCCCAGTTAATAAAAGCATTTGACTTGGCTCTACATCAGATATCAACTTTTTACGGCTGAAGAATCTGGAGACTTGGTTTCAGTTTTTACATGAAATGTTTTTGATGGGATTTCACTTCTTTTTTAAGTACCGTAGTCCTCTTTTTTGACGTTGAGTACTTTATATGGACACCGTTTTATATATATATATATATATATATATATATATATAATGCGAATCATGCGGTCACCATAGTAAGAAAGCCTTTCAACTCGTGTACATGGCATTGTATAGTGAAAAAATGTACAGAATATAATTTAAAAAATAAATAAAACGGTGTCCATATAAAGTACTCAACGTCAAAAAAGATATATATATATATATATATATATACGGGGTGATTATAAAAAAACTATCCCGACATATGGGCCCCTAACTATCATACCATTCACAGAAACTGAATGAAATTTTGGCATAAGGTATTTTGAGGTATGCGCTCAAGAATGATATGGAAAACAACAGTGTCACTCTAACAGTTACGGTTACAGTGAGAAAATTTCGAAAATATCAAATGGCAACACCAAGTTTTTTGTATTGGTATGATATCTCCATACTGAAAAACACTAAATAGCGTTGGAATGGCACCTGTAGCACGAAAATCCCCGGAGCTAGGCAAAGAAAAAGTAAAAAGGACTTTGCCGTGCACCAGAGCATTAATGTTCATTTCATTCGTCACACCGTTTCTTCGGCTGAGATCCCAGCCTGATTAGTCCTCCACAAGGTCATGTGGAAAATTTGTGAAACACAATAAAATGCTTTATTTTATGCTGCTTCTCTGTCCTTATTGGTTGTCCTCACTTTTAGCCTATCTACCGCCGGTGATTTTCATGCTACAGTTGCCGTTCGAACGCTATTTAGGGTTTTTCACAATGGAGATCACATTCCAATACAAAAAACTTGGTGTTGCCATTTGATATTTTCGAAATTTTCTCACTGTAACCGTAACTGTTAGAGTGACACTGTTGTTTTCCATATCATTCTTGAGCGCATACCTCAAAATACCTTATGCCAAAATTTCATTCAGTTTCTGTGAATGGTATGATAGTTAGGGGCCCATATGTCGGGATAGTTTTTTTATAATCACCCTGTATATAAAATGCGATATATATATATATAAAGGATATTCGAGTAATTTTTCTGTCCCGACCCTACTTTTAAAAAAATGTGTTCAGGTTTTTTCAGAGGCGCATTTATGGTTTTGTCTCCTGTGAACTACACGAATTTTGCCGCCCTTCTCCCATTCTAGTCTAATTTCCTTGACTACTCTTCCCTCGAATTCGCTACCCTGACCGATAACCTGCTTAGCCCCCTTCTGCAAGTACAACCTTTGGTCACTCCCATGCTAACACTCTCTCTTAGTCACTCTTTTAGTCATTCACATGTTTGCACACTATTTTGGTCACTCACATGCTTTCGCAGTTTTGGCGGCAAGGGGAATAATAGAATCACCTTGTATATTTGTTATATTCTTGATTATGTAAAAAAAAATTGAGAGCCGAAGCCTTATAAAATTAAATACTAAAAATATTTTAAGTTTTCATTAAACCTTTTTTGTCTGCGAGCATTGTCATTGTGGTTAGAAAGTCCATTTACATGGATCACCGACACTTCCAGGTAGGATGCTGCAGGTACGGAACTGTGCGTCTATTTTATAACAAACATCATGATAACTGCCAATCTAAATTGAGATCAAACCAAACTCTTTTAATTTGTTTGATGTTGATTAAGTGAGCATCAAACTTCGTGGTTTAATGTTCGTGAAAATATAGTGATTTTTGTTTTCTACAGATATATTGGAAGTCTTCCATGTTTCTCTAATAACCGAAGCGAATGCAGCGAATTCAGCCATTAGAAATCTCGATGCACTTAATGGAATTATTATGTCGAGCTATTTAAGTAGCTGAAAGATGGGAAGAACAAGAAAAAGTCATATATAATGTTTTGAAACGTGGAAAATAGATTTATGTCTACGCTAATCAAGGATTGTGGATTCATGTTTGAAAACTTGAAGACAAGATTACGTTTTCGTAGTTGCGTACGAGACACTTTGAAACTTTCGAAATTGATTTCAAGAATCGGATAGACGGAGTAGAGAACAAATGTAACTATGAAAGCGATAGAACGAAAGGCAATCTCTCCGCTAATTTTACGAAGTACAGATGACTGAATACCAAACGAAGATAACTGGAAAGAAAAGTCACATTCTCCTCTGTGGGGAATCGAACCACCAACCTCGCATTTTCCGGGCGTATTTTCTACCATTAAACTAGAGAATAGACATTTTCTTTCGTGTGTTCCTTTGGGCTGAACGGGACTGCGCCATCTGGAGGCTAATTTCGTTACGAGCTGCTGCTGAGTTAGGAGGCTGTCTATTGCGCAGTCCCGTTCAGCCTAAAGGAACACAGTGTTCTTAGGAAAGACAACGCCTATCCTTTGTAGTTTAATAGAAGAACACGCGTGCGCGCGCCTGGAATGTGGGAGGTTGGTTGTTCGATTCCTTACAGCAGAGAGAGAATGTGACTTTTCTTTTCATTTATCTTCGCTTGGTATCCAGTCATCTGTACTTCGTATGAAAGTGATAGATAACCGGTTTTTTCAAATACAAATGCTCAATTTTCCATCTTAGTGGCATCAGATGGCTTTAGGATACTGCGTTTGTCACTATAAAAATAAATTTCGTTAAAGTAAATTACTGAATAACCAATAAGTAAAGAATAAGGTATATACTTTTGTAAGTCATGTCGAAGTGTAAGTCATTATAGGTGGTTTCGAAGAGCCATTTATAATATTACATTATATGTTACATATAAATGATTAATGTGCTCACTTGGCAAAACTCTAAGAAAGGCACTGCGGAAACTGAAGCCCATTGTGTTTGCCACAAGGCAGACATACTTTCCAGAGTCGGTATCCTTCGCTATTGGAATAACCAGAGTACTGAGGAAAGCTCCATCTAATCTCGGGGTCATTTCAGTAGACTTCATGATGCGGAAGAACTCCCCCTGAACACTTATCAGTTTATGTTTTTGAGCTTCTGGTAAGCTCGGATCTTCTTGCTTGAGCCACTGAAATGAAAACAAATATAATACTCGTAAAAAGTACAATAATTATGGGTATTTTTAATAATGAACAAAAAAGACAAAAATAGTTTGAAACAATAAACGACAGAAAATAAAATCTTATTTTATTTTATGATTCACTTTTTTTACGTTTCCCAATGAAATTCTTTCTATTGTTTTCCAATATGAAACTCTATCAATGAAATTCTATCCATTTTTTTCCAATGAAACTCTATCAATGAAATTCTATCAGTCTCACCAATCGATAGAATTATAACTGAATGGACACATACTGTGAAGGATGCGTCGATGTTTCATATTTTGTTGTACTATTAACTACATTTGTTTTGATATGAACTGTGTTGATGTAAAAAACTACCTTGAACTACAATAAGACAAGCCCATGTTATATAGATATACCTGCAGTTTTTAGAGTATACTATGTGGCTATAGCCACCATCAAACTGGAAAATGTTTTAGTTTCTATTCATTGGATGCGAAACATTTCTCTTGGAAAATATATTAAGCAAATGTTTTCGAGTGTAATTTCCTTTCTGAATGCATGAATTAGTGTCGAAATTGATAACTTCTATCGCTCAATAGTCATAGAGATACTCTGAAAATTCCCAGCAGCAACTAATTTAAGAATCGCGTGTTCCAAGATGCAAATGTTCAGATTACGGTGTTTTCACTTTTTTAAAGTATAGTATTTGATAACTGTGAAAGCCTAGACGTTTTCTGCATTCCCAATAGGAGCCGTGAGAGATAAGTCTCCCCTCTTCCCACCATGCATAATATGGTTGACGAAGAAGAAGAAAACAGCTAAATTAAAGGGAACCTGCATTTTCATGGAACTGCCAGCGACTTACGCGATCAAATTTCTGGAGTTACCCTCATGTGTGATGAATGGTGATTGCTTGATTTTCCCTCTGGCAGGATTATTTCTCTTTTCCATTTTTTGCCATCTGATTCGTGAGGTATGCATCCAAACGCCACATTGTATGCAATTTATATTTTAAGGTGATAGTTTGAGAAAATCACGCATGAATTCAGCAATCTCGTATCAAGTATTCGAGATTTTCTACTTTCGTGGGAGTATAAATTTTGTTTTATAACGTTTCAGATAATATGTTCCTATAAAGTTGGATGGATTTGTTTTTTAAATTGCTGCATACGGAGTGTTGCATGCGTTCAAGAAGACTCTTGTGATTATTCCTCGTTTGTGACCAGTGAATCGCATATTTTAATACAAAATTATACGAAATAATATGAGAATGTTTGTTTGACTAAATAATAATTAAAAAAAAAATAATTTATTTTATAGAATTATTTTTTGAAAATTTTACAAAAAAATATTTACAGATCCAATATACAAAAAATACGTTTTTGATCCGTAATTTTTTTTCCAACGCCTCTCTATTGAGCTTCCTTAGCTTCGATTTCTTCCGTAATTTTGGAACTATAGTTGACCCTTGGTATCCGGTTTTTCGCATTCCCTGTAACCCTCCCCACTTCTATTGTTATAAATTTACTCAATCAAAAAACTGTAGCGAACACTCAGAAATTGACAACGAGATAACTTGAGGTAAATATTTCCAAGATATGAAGACAACATACTGTTAAATAACAGTTATGCACATCAGTGATTGTTCAGCACTAATGAAATTGCACTGTTTTGGAAGTGAAACACAGAGGCTCATCAAAAGAAACGGAGACCAAAGAAAAAAAAACTCAATTCATTCAAGGCCAAGCCCTTGACTTTTAAAGACAAGAAAAGATAGATTTACTTTGCGATTTTGAGCAAATGTCTTTGAATATACAGGGAGCATAGGGTAAGTCCCTTCATCCTGGAATAACTGGTGAATCGTCGACACTAGAAACATATTTCTAGTTGGAAGAATTATCTAGATAACGTGTAAACCTCAGATACGTCATTCATTATTGAAAGGGGTTATAGTTATTAAAATAAAAAACTTAATTTTATATTTGGTCATACTGTTCTAAAAATCTAATTAGAAAGTTGTTACCTTGTCTCCTCTGAGCCTCCCAGAAAATATCCATGCCTTTTCAGTGCAATATTCACTGAGATATTTGAATGCGAAAATCGCTGAAAATGGAGCGCAAATAACAGCATATGAAGCATAGAAAATGAGTTTGTCCAGTAGTTTATGCGGTTTTTCCTTCATTTTGAAGTCAAATACCTCAGCGAAAAATCGCACTTAGAAACATGGATATTTTTTAAACTGCTCAGGAGAGACAGGGCAACAATTTCGAATTGGATTTTTAAGGACAGGGTGAACAAATAAAAAAATATTTTTTTTATCTTAATAATTATAGAATCCCTTGCAATTTGAATGGAAGATGTATCTGAGGCCTACATGTTATTTGTATACTTTTTCCATTTTAAAGTATGTTTCTAGGACTAACGGTTCGTTAGTTATTCCAGGATGAAGAAACTTTCCTATGCACCCCGTATGATAAAATCTCAGTGATTTTTTAATAATGAAAACAGTTTACTAGATGCATAGACAAAAACAATTATTGATCTTCAATTGAGATGAGTGTTAATGAAACTGAGGCGATATCAGATGAACTGGAAGACAAAGACATACTATTTTGAACAATCTTTTATGCCCGAGGAGATACGTACCAGCCATAGACTGTCTCTGAGAGGAGAGAAATGGCCTGGCACCCGGGCTGGTCACATGCAAAACATGGGCTCACCAGAGCCAACCCGCAACAGACTGTTGTGTATAGGGATGTGTATATTTGTATATATATTCAAATTTCAATGAAAAATGTTCACAGGCGCTGCTTCCTATGTAAGTTTAATTGAAATTTTTGGTTACAAATAAAACAACCAAGGAATTTCTGGGGCTGGGTCGCGGGGATGTAACTGAGGTGCCTCCGGTCATTTTTCAAGCCTATGGGTCCCCCCGGGCTTCTCCCGGGCTGGGGGTGACGCTGCAATACAGGGGACAATATCCCAACGACCAGGCAAAGCGCCTGCTGCTAGGACTTAGAGGATCAGGGGTGTTGGGAGGGTGCCCGGGCTTGGCACCTCCTGTCTGCCCCAGCATGGCCTAAAACCACACGGGTAAAGGGCTTATATCCCGGAAGGGACAGAGCCCGGGCCATGTCTGGTCTGACAAAGGAGCTACGCAAATACTGCAATGGAGAGATACGCAGTTCTGCAATAGGGTATTTTTTGACATGGATTGCTCTACGGTAAGTTCTTTGCATGTAAAAGAGCCGTTGTGTCAACCTCAGTGATCGACATGTTTGAAGAAATTAAGAAGCAAAAATAAAAACATTATCGAGAATCACTGGCTCCCATTTGACCACTTTTTCTCTCTCATACCTAAGTCAGTACGTTTTTTTTCGGTATTCATGTCCAATTTGAGGCGATTGGACACACTTAAAATACTAAAATGTAAGGTTTAATTTATTCATAAATTTGTTGTATTTGCGTTGACCACGGGAACGTAACTCTCTCGAATACCAAGGGTTGACTAAATTTTTGTTTATGATAAGAAACTACAACAGTCTCGATCTCTCTTCCCCCCAGCTTATAACGTTCCCACTTAGAAAGTTTTCCTACTCAGTATGGTTTATTCTCGTTCAAAACTCTTTACTAATTCTCCTTAAGATTTCCTTTAAAGCATTTTCTCACTTGCAACGTTTCTTCCTAACGGTTATTTGAAAAATGTCATAAGCGGGATCTACTGTATATCTTCAAGAACAAATCAAATATACTTTCAGTATATGACTTGGTTGCTGCAAAAAAGCACTCACACCTTCTGATCTGAAATTACATAATTTCACTTTTATCTTAGCCCGTCATTTTTATGCATATGACGATGGCCGGTATATTACGTTTGGACACAGCTCACGGGTCCACGCGAGACACTTGGACTCGTGCTATTTGTACGCTGGTTGATTGGACGCCACCGTTTCGACGCGAGGAGGAAGGGAGAATCATTCATTTCATTACAAGCAAGCATCGATCATTGTAACATAAACATATACTTCCTTTTTTTGTTTTTTTTTCAACATGGCTGAAGCAGTATTATTGAAGCGCAATAGAGAAATTTCTGTACATGAAGGGTCATCTTTTTTGGTTCGATAAATATGCTGCTGACAAAACAAAGAAAACATGGCGATGTTCCAGAAGGCTTGGGAATGGCAACAAATGCCGAGGCAAAGGGTGCAGCGATATCGGTAATACAAATACAAAAGCCACAACAGAAAAATTTCCCAACGAGGGGGTTGAAAAAATTTGACCGAAATACCCATTTCTTATTGCAGATTATTATCAAACATACAGAACATGAGGGCGTTGTTGCAGGTGTGAGGTTGCTCAATAGCAATTGTAAAACAATACGGCGTGATGATCCGGCCGATTGTCAAGCGTCCAATCAGCCGCGTCAAAAGAGCCGTATCCAAATGTCCTGCTTCAGACGACGGCTGATTAAACCATTTTGCTGAATTCAGAACAGCTGGGTTTCATGCCACTCTCTGAATATAGTAAAAATCTTGCCCTACGAAGGTTTCAACAGCTGGCTGATGTGAAGATGAATTTTCTTTCCTGAATTCATCTTCGCATCAGCCAGCTGTTGAAACTTTTGTAGGCATAGCAGAGAGTGATATTATCTTCGAATCTTGTCCTAGTAGGCTAAAACAACCCGGCTGCCAGGTTCACAAAGTAAATGTGATAAACATTTAAACAGTTATAAAAATGGTATAACCATATTTCACAGGTTGGGATTATCTAAAGTGGTTATTTGAAAATGACAAGAATTTTCTGAATTATATTCGGAAATTCCTAGAAAATGTGCAATAGGTGATTAAATGGAACCACCAGACCACTTTGAAAAACTTTGCTTTGTAAAGAATATAGCAAAGTATGTTTTTTGCTTCTTTTATGTTCACAACTATTATAAGAAAAGGTCAAGAAAGTATAAAGAAATGTGTATACTTGGTTTTTTATTCGGCCTGAGATTCTGTGATCCCATTTATTACGAAAAATTTGATTATACTCACTTGATGACTTAATCTATCTTTCAACACAAGTCTTCGATATCCTCATAATCTTAAAGAATGTTTTTACGTGAACTAAAGTAATAAAAATTAGAAGAAAAAGTTGAAATATTTAAAGTCACACCTGAATGTGAGGTGGTGTCAAACTTTTGACTTGACACTGGAAAGCGGCTGAGCCTCCAACTTCAACAGTTGTGTTAACTGGATGTGCTCCCTGTAGTTCTGGTTTCTTTCTTATGCCTGTAGTAAAGGGACAAGAACAACGAGTTCAATGTTCGGGACGCATGTATTATGTTTTTCTGAAATTTTTCACAGATTCAATATGTATTACTCTTACTAACGTACACATGCAAATCAAAGAAGTAATTAATGTGGGGGAGTGCTTTTTTTATATTCTTTATTGAAATTGCATGTTATATCAGTGAAAACTTATTCACCAAGTGTTGGTCCTGCTTTTAAAAAGAGTTTGAATCTTTCAATCTCAAATTTTTATAATTATTCGTAGTAGCACCCTTCAAGGGTACAAATAATCAAGTCATATTGCAGTAAAATTTAGTAATTTGCATTTGAGCATTGTCCGCTTCAAGTCAAGTACTATGCACAAATTGAAATAATTCTATTTGTATGATGACTTACTGATTATCATTTGACGGACAAACGTTGTGGCAGTTTTTCTGAAAGATTGAAACATTAAATACTGACTTCGTACTTTGGAACACATTTGAAAGTTGAATCAAAGAAAGACCATGGGAACTAAAACTAAAAGAAAGCAGTGAACAGAAGCGCTATACTTAATACAAAAGCAGACTCACCAAGATGCCTGAAGCAAGGATGTACACATATATACATGCAGAAAACAGTAATGTCTTTATATGTAACTTATTATAAATTTCTCTCAAAATATGTGAAATTATCGAGAGTTTGTACCCTTTCACTACCGATGTTATAGCGAACAAATTTTTGCTTAGGGAACTATTTTTCTCAGGTTAATCAGCCGAGATCTACTTACAGTATGGAATTATATGCTAAAAAGTTGTATTTGGCGATCAGTTGGTGGAGCCATGAAGAATTAACTTGGACTTCAATCAATCAAAATATATTCATATTTTATTATATTTTAAAGTGTGTTACCTGTATTTACTCGCACGGCAAAGGTATAATTTGCATGCCCATGTATGTTGTAAGCTACGCAAGTATAATTCCCACTGTCTGATTCTTGTAAGTTCCGCAAGCTCAGGCTCCATCTACCTCTTCTCATGGCTGGAGACATTGTGGATTCAGAAAAAGGTTGGTTATTTTTCATCCAAGTCACACGAGGTTCGGGGTTTCCACTTGCAACACACTTCAGGCGGAGTGAGCCGCCCGCCGAACGACGTATCGTTCCAGAAGATGCTTTAGTCACGTTGATCAAAAATGGGCGATCTAAGCCAAAGAAACATTAGAGCTATATAATAAAATCGATTGTGTGAGCCAAGATTAAAAGTTGAAACAAATACAGCATATTAACTCCTGAAAAAGCTATGATAGTATGGATGACTCGTGTTTTAACGGTGAAGGACTGCCTCGCTCATACAATGAAAAGATAGATATATTTTAGGAAATAAGAATATAGTCACACCTCTATCTCTAGTTCTTTCTCTTTGAGGACTATGGTCATTGTCATCCTCATCTTCTTCTTTCGAACCAGGTCCATCATGAGCTAAAAATGAAAAGAAGACTAGCTTTTTTTGGAACGTACTTTAAATTGACATTTTTTGACCGTCAAACTTGGGATAGAGAGCTCGGAATTGGTTAAAATACAAACGGTTCAAAAGCATTCAAGAATGCTTTTCACGAGGCCCCGAATGCTTTCACGATATTTTCTAACAACGATTTCAAACGAGTTTATGATTTTCTTAAATATTTTTTCCCTCTGTTTACTTAAAGGCGTATAAAATACTGGTATAAAATACAAACTAACGCTTTCAACGAATTCTTTTCGTCAACGACAGACACACTTACCCAATACTATAAAAGTTATGTTTAGATCCACTTTTCCAAATCCATTAACAGCTCTACAGATGTAAAGACCGGTATCTTCTGGCAATGCATTTTTGACGCGGAGTACTCCATTTCCTTGTATTCGAAACCTATCATCACCGATAACATTCAATGGCTCGTTTTCTCGGTACCATTCAAAAAATAAGGTGTCTGGATCGGCTTCTACTGAACAAGGAAGTTGAACGTTGGTGCCTTCAGGGACTACTTTCTCACGAACTTCTGAAGCTTCAGGTAATATTCTAGGAGGTCCTAAAAATATTAAATTATTAAATGCATTAATAATTTTCATTTAAAGTTGTCTCAATCGAAATTGTTTGAAATTCTCGACCTATGCGAGTGTAAAAGTAATATGAAAAAGTTCAATTTTTAATGTCCTACAGTACAAAAAATAAATTTCAAGGCTTTAGAAAGAAGATCTCTGATAGAAATCCGAATTTCATAAACGGTGATGTAAGTTCGGTTTCTGGTGAGATAAAATCAAACGAATAACTATTTTGTTTAGGAATAACAAAGTTTTGACACAGAAAAAAATCGCGGGAAGACGAAATAATCACAAATAGATGGAAAAATTGAATCTGGAAATCCAGCGTTTTCAGTGCAATTGTATATCCCGGTTTCGTATATAAGTTATATCTCATGCTTTACTCTATAGATCTCATCTATATCAAGGAAATGGGATTATATATACTTTACGAGGTTTTTTATCACCTGAATCATTTTTGAAGGTATAATGGTATTTTTTTAGCATCAAAGGATATGACGTTGGTTTTGCGCGATAAGTATTTGAATTTCCAAACGTAATGATGCTTAAGGAAAACCAGTATAAGATTTAGATGCTCACAAACGCTAAGACGTGCAGTAAATATGCAAAGAAAATCAAAGACGTTATTGCCGCAATAAATTTTGAATCGGATCAGAGGTAAACAAAAATACATGCCATCGAATAGAAATTTAATTAAAATAAAAAGAAAACCAAAATGCATTCGAGACAATTTATTGTTTCGATTTCCTCGTGGAGAAATAAAAGAAAAATATATCACGATGTATGTGATAAAATAAAAGCCTTAATTAGCAGATGTTAAGTACATTAATTGAAGACACAAGGATGATGATGATTTTAAAAAAAAGGCTTCAGGTACATAAATAGGTTGTCGGAAATGTAAGATGATCATTTTCTTCTCGTATAATAGTGAACAATGCCTTAACGGCCATTCTGTCGTGGATAAATTGTTTTCGCAGTTACTCAGCTAATTCTGCTATCGCTCTAAAGGCGTCTGAAGAGATAAGATCTAGGCATTGTCGAGAGAACGTCAAACAGCGGCCGTCAAATAGCCATCTAATAGAAGCCTATCTTAGCCATTTGCTGGAGAGCAATAGAATAAGAAAAGGTTTAATGGAGAGAATCCTTGCCTCAGCATCTCTCGCCGTTTCCTCACACGAGATGGTGATGATGATGAGGTGCTTTACTTGTGTATCTTAGCACTGATTTTCATGACTACCAAAGAAGGACCAGAAGATGCGTGGGGCTCTCATGTTTGAGCATTTTCACTAGAATATTTTTCTTCTCTTCAATGCTGCATTATAGTAAATGACGTCTTTTATAGTTCTGTAACTGATTTAGGAATACCATTTTTTGAAAAGTTCAAACTGCATTAAAACAAAAGTGAAAAAAGTCGATTTCTTCAGATTGCTTTTCTTTGAATAAAAACTATTTTGGAATGATGAAAGTTTCATCGAATTTTTCTTCAATGGTTATTTGCGAAACGGTACCTGGAAATCTTTTTGTGCTTAGGCTCTAAGAGGTTCAGTATCCAATGGTGCATTTCATCTACTTCTCATCACTTTGGTATCTCATCAAGCGTGATATTTCAGATATATAGAAAGTGAGAAATGAAAATATCCATGGATTTATCATTAAGAGTTTTTTTGAGAGAAATGATAAAAATTATATATACCTAAATTCTTTTTCCATTATTTGAGCATTTTGTGTCCATTCCTTTTCTGTATCCTCACTTATATTTACTTCATGTTTACCCACATTTTGTGTGAGGGAATCTGATTAATTTTTTTCACAACACGACAGTATTCGTGTACGCCTGTGTTTCTTAACCTTTATTCGGCCAGGGCCACCTTATGACCATATTTTCTTTTCGTAGAACAACTTCCTCCTTGTCCAAGCCCCCCCCCCCCGCCATCCATAAGTGAGACCCTTTCTACTTATTGAATTGATTTTTATTGAGTAAATTTATAGTGAACAAAAAGGTTACAAATAAAGTCGATCTCCTGACACCTGCGCTAAAGTTCAGCGAGCCTACTTCTTGTAGAGTTTCTATGCAGTGCCATCTCAATAGCATGGGGATCTGTGCAGAATGACGTCCAGGGTTCTTCTACTTAGACTTAGCTAAGATTAACAGCTTAAATATTTACATACTTACACTCGAAAATCAGTCCCAGATCTCATCATTCAGGCTTTTCGTGGACATGAGCCCCCCCCCCCTCGTATCATAACCAGATAGGCCAATGGGTTAAAAGACGGCTCTGGTTCTGTCTATAGTTCTGTTGGATTCTGAAAGTAATCACACTTTTTCAAACCATATTTCATTTAAATGCTTTGTTTCTTCACACCAGAATTATTTTTCACCGCTCTCTGTGACCCCTTCGCCCCTAGCCATCTGTCATGTGGCTCCCCTTGCACTCGATTTCTACTTTTATCCCCTTAAAATTTCCCAAGACCGCAATGGGGCCGTATGCCCCCACGTTGAGAATCACTGGTGTGTATGCCGTGGAATTGTTTCGTACATGAACTTGAAGCTAATACTGTGCATATGATGAGAGCACTGTGGTAGTCATGATGGTGTTAAAACTTTGATTGAAGTTTCACCAATCTTATTTGAACGGCCCCCCGGAAAGTGAAAGGATGTGGGATCGATTCCCCTCAGGAGCAGTTGAATTTTCTCTCTTTCCAAAATATATTTTCGCATCAGCCAGCTGTTAAAAACCTTTGTATGGATAGCGGAGAGTGACATCATCTTCAAATAGAATCTCTTTGTACCACAGATAAAATTTAATATTGAGTAAACGGTGTTTGAAGAGAGTGACAATTAACATACTCATTACTTACAGTTATAGGCTTTTATATATATAAATCTATCTTATAAATTACACTTAGAAGAGTTTGCGCATTCAATACAATTTCTAAAGGAAGCGTAATGAGGAAAGGTTAAGAATTTGACGCTGAGTGATTTGATAGCCTGGTCTATCCGAAAGGCAAAGGCGCCCATCAAAGCTATTGATGGGAGAAGCAAATAGTAGTAACTCAATTTAATGGGCATATTCCGTCTTTGATCAGCCAAGTACGATTCTTAGCCGGAGATTTTCATGGGCATTGTTTAGTGGGTTATTTAGTCGGAAGTTTGAAAACAATTCGCCGGTTAATACAGAGCGTAGCACTCACGGAACTTCTTTCATGATAAAGGGGCTCTGAAGGATATAAAGAGATTTTCTTAAGAAATGGCAAAGGAGACTCTCTTCTCCGTTTGTCTAAAGTAGAATGAGTACGTGAGATTAGAATTATTCAGTGAGAGCAAGTAATTTGCAGAACCCATCAAATTCGTACTTCTTTTGAGTAATCTAAGAAAAGTTAATGTGAATAAGCGTTTGAAGACATTTCAATAATTTTTTATACATACTTGAAGCTTTAAACGTGTGTGGTAAGCCAAAACATCCACAACTATTACAGTCAGTGGGAAACGCTGACATATGGTGTCATTTCTCGCCAAAGTCTGCCACCCATTTCTGACACGGGAAAACCATTTTGTAGCGTTTTACTGTATCCAAAATGAAACTTATCTCTCATCTGCTCGAAAATATTTCAGGAAACGTTAAATAAAGTCATCGTAAAATGTAATTTAAAGGACCTGAGGCTGCTCCCTATGGCTCGTAAAATTTTGGTCTATGATTACACAGCGAATGATGTGCATATTATCACGTCCTTCGTGTAAAGAATGCGAGAGTTGGTTCTATTTACTCTTCCACCATTAAACTGCAGTAATTTCCGAATTTGTGCGCGACGCTTGAATTTTATACAGACGAGAGTTACTAAAACTAAGACTTTGGGACACATACAATGTTTCTTTAAGAATTATTCATGTTTGAATGAAGGTGTTGGGGGCTTTTCTAACAAATTTCAAACTCTTCCGACTTAACGATATTAAATGAAACTGAAAAGCTTTCGAACATCTTGTTCTCCGTGTTGAAAAATAATCCAAATCGATTTGTTTTAAACTTATTACTCCAACGTAATATTTTGCGTCACATATTGTTTCATTTATCACAAAAAAAAAAAAATTAAATAAATGAAAAATAAATAAATAAAAAATAAAGCCACCAGGCTGTGTCACGTAGTTAGCTCACCAGCATTGTATAAGTCTGAGTACATTTTCCTATCTGGTACATGGTTGCCTCTGTCGAATGGTTTAGAATCGCTCCTAAGCTCTGTTGCCTTGGTTAACTTTAACAGAATGACCAAAAAAAAAACAAAAAAACAGCGACGAAACAGCGCACGATTTCAAACTAAATCAAACTGCTTGTACATGTGTCTAGCGAATAAAAGCATACAAGATTCAGTTTTTCAATTTAAAGTAGGCTTATATACTTATTCAAAGCTTTCTAGAGAAGCCAATCTAGTAGGTAAAATATCCCCAAAATTTGGTTGGCATGCATTTCAGAGCACGACATTGGAAAACAATAAAAACAACCATATTTATTTCCAAGGATTGGAAGGGGATACTTCCATAGGGTAAAAATGGCACTACGAATTGAGATAAGTGACAAAAACACATGGAAATGGTTATGAAACAGTAAGCCTACTCATAAAGAACAGAATTTTAATTTTAATATTGTGAATAATACAGAATCGAAAAGTCAAAGTTACCGAAGGATGGTCAGCATTACTTGATGTGTCTAGAGTTTGTGTGTGGTGCGCAAACGTTCGAGTGGGGGGGGGGGGGGCGACGACGGCACGAGAGATTCTCCAAAATAAAAACCTCCAAATAAGAAAATCATTTTTATTTAAAAATGTGTCAAAACTAAAGGATGCCTTTATTCCAGCTGATCTACATTTATGACAGCAGGTTCGACAGTGTCACGTAAATGGTCGACATTGATATCGCGTGTGTGTTGGATGTTTCTACTCCTTGATTCTGATAAGTTATAAACCTCTCCCCAAGAATAATGATTTTTAGGAAACTCCAAAGCCAAAAATCACATGGATAAAGATTTTTTTGAATGGGGTGGCTATGATGTCTGTGATGCGAGACCAATCATTCGATTCTCTGTAAAATGTTACAGTACTAATCATTGCACTGGACGTCCAATGTAGGGATGTGCACCATCTTGAAGCAACGTTGTTGTGCTGCAGCATTCTTGTTGTTGCAGTTTATGTTGAAGTTCAGCGATATGTTCGTGTAACGCATTGCAATTACTGAGCAAGCCTTTGATTCCCACGATTGAATAATTTTGAAGAAAAATAGACCAGTCAGAAACGTAGCCGTAATTCACACTCAAACACAGTAGTAACAATTGTGTCGGGCGAATACAGTTATCATGGTATCGAGTGATCGCTAGATATTTCTGCTAAATTCTGACTGCTTTGCTCAACAACAGCCGTTTGCCAATATTTTGAGATACTTGGTAGTACACCAATACCACCTATAGAAGAAGGGCTCCGCACGAAGCTCGTGACATCACTGAAGAAGAAGGCAATTTTCGCTATTACCATTGGATATAGCAGGCCGACGAATGCGATATCTTTACCTCTTTTTGCATTATACCCAGTGGCTATAGGTGAAATGGCCTTCTTCATTGACGTTACAAGATTCGTGCAGAGGCTTCTTCTGAAGGTGGTGTGTTGAGTACACTCGGTTTTTCCGATAGGGTAATGCATTATTTATAGGGTACTATATTGAGAAATTGTCAAAAGCTGGAAAAAACTTTGGTTATAAAATGTGTGAAAATGTGTTTAAACCATTGGCAGTCGTCACAGATTTAATATACAGGGTGGTTCTATAATTACCCTTGCCGCATTTTACTGGCGAACCGTTGATGTTAGAGGCATTCTTCTAACATTAGAAAAAGTATCCAAATAGCATGTTGACGTCAGATACTTTATTCGTATTGAAAGGGGTTCTAAAGTTACTAAAATTTAAAAAATAACTTTTTATACGGACACTGTCTTAAGAAAATCCAATTATAAAGTTGTTGCCCTGTCTCTCCTGAGGCCAACAAAAAATTTCACGTTTCTAAGTGAAATACTTGAATTAAAAATTAAAAAAAAACGAAAAAGTTGGGAAAGAACAGCATAAACTAACGGACAACGCTTCTTCCCCTCGTTTACGTTTTCTTTTCCAACTTTTATCCATTTTTGAATTCAAATATCTCAGCAAATATTGCGCTTAGAAGCGAATAGTTATTTTTTTATATTTTAATAACTATAGAACCCCTTCTAATACGAATGACGTATCTGAGGTCAACATGCTATTTGGATACTTTTTCTAATGTTGGAAGCATGCCTCTAACATTAACGATTCGCCAGTAAAATGCGGAAAGGGGAATTATGGAATCACCCTGTAGACAAATGCATAGTCGGTAGGTACTTTTTAGATTATCTGTCCCTTTTTTTCTAGAAACTGATTATAACTGTAGTCAGTGACATCTTAAAACGGGCGGGGCAACAATGCTCGGGATGATGGTCCCGAGTAAAACGAGGATCCCTAAATCACGGCATATTTTCATTCATTCTGAAGTTATCATTCGATTCGACGTTTTTTGTTGTTAAAAAAGAAATTGTTATAGAAGTTGAAAAGGAGTACCCCCAAAAGTATTTGGACTCTGGGCCCGCAAACTCGTTAGGACGGCCCACTTTAACCCGTTTAGTTAAAGATACTAAAGTATCTTGTGGAATGATGCATTGCTACTCTGTTGAGTTTTTTTATTACTGTACAAATAACTACAATAAAATATAATAGCTCACACGATTCGAAATATTTGACAGTGAAATCAATCGTAATTCGGTTAAGATCATTTGTGCGTTTTATTAATTACATTCCATGTATATTTTGAAATATTCCAAACTACTGATAAAAGAAAACAAAGAAGTTTCTTTTCTCTTTCTGATGAGCTGATGTGAAATTTTTGTAACACTTTTGTCCAAGAAACGGCAGAGTAAATGGATAAAGGGTGATATGGGTGGTATGGCAGGCTCAGGTGATTTACTCCCACCCTGGCTATCGTCTCCATGGAGATTCCTCGACTTCCTTGGAATCCTAAAGCTTGAAAACTGGAAAAAAAGAATCGATATCTTGGGGTAAACGGTGATTATTATAAACCGATAAGGTAGAATTTTTCCTTCTATTTTTTCTTTATTCTATCTCTTAAAGATGAGATTGCAGAAAATTCTTACGAGGATCCTGAAATGCGATGGAAGAAGAGAAAAAGAAGACGAAACCTGTTTGTTATTTGTTTACCTTCACTTCTCGTTTCGAAGAAATGAATGTCTTATAGCGAAAAACTGATTTTTCGCGTATGAAATTAATTTGCTTTAGCCTCTCTGCGATTTATCACTCTGTTATGGAGTTTGGCAAAGCAAAGAACGTGGACACAAATTCCTGTCATTGTTGCGTTTGGGGCAACCGAAGAAAAAGGTTGATAAAACATTTTTTTTTCTTTTATATTCTTTTGAAAACTTTTTATGTGTATCAGAAACTGTTTTCTTTGTTTGCGATATTTTGTTTGCATTGCGATTCTACTGTTGAAAGATTTATTATTTGAAATAAAATAGCTTATTTATAAAGAATCCATGAAAGAAGTATGACATTTTTTTTCTTTGTCAGTCGATGTTCTTCCATCTCGCAAAAAATAAATATCTAGATGCATTTCGAAGAAAAAAATCACGGTACAAAAATGTTAAAAATTTATGGTATAAACACAAATATTTGTACTGTGTATTAAAACCGTAATAAATTATACCGTAAATTAAAAGAAAAGTTTCAGGGCTTTCGATAAAAAGAAAACTAATCTAACAATTTTTTGTTTAAAAATATATTTCGGTTTAATATTATCCTGAATACAGAAATATAAAATCGTACAATCACAATTTACGTGCATTTATAGTGGATAAATTTTTTCCCTTGACTGTATGAGCAAGAAAGAGTTTATCTTATATATATATATATATATATATAGAGAGAGAGAGCCTTACTCACCATTTTTTTTATTGCTGCCTCATGTGGACAGGTGAAAAGAAAAGATAAGTTGGGTAGATAGGGAGTCGCATGGTGAGTAGTATGTGTATATGTGCATGCTCACCTATCTTAGGGGTCCCTAGGCTGCGACCTTTGACATTCCCTTCCCCCCCCCCCGGCCAGGAGTTGTGAAAGAGCGCCTTTCTATTAAATTCGTGAAATAAAAAAGTTATCATTCAGATGAAAAAAAAAATTTCATCTCGGGCTTCCCCGTCAACTACTCCCATGTGCGAGCCATGTACAAAAAGGAAAAGTGTTTTAGAGTTTTTGGGCGAAGTTGATATCCTGAGATTATCTCAGTAGTCATTTTGGTGAATTTTGTTGATCGTATCAGAAATCAACCATCAGTTGAGCGGCAATAACTTTTCGAGTCGATGTTTGAACAGCTTCCCACTTTATGATGATTAATGCTATTTGAATAGCACGAGAGAGAGATATTCGAAATACACGTATAAAACCAGAACCACCCCCGCAGCGCTATACAGCTTCAACCCGCAAACAAAACCGGTTTTGAGGTATGGCTATCACTGCGTGTGCTATTGTAATTGTCCATTTTCCATAGCCATCCCCTTAAAACTGGTTTTGTGTAGTTCAGAATCACGTCGCGGACCCGACTTAATAAGCAATTGATATTTATTTGAAGAAGAAAAAAGAAGATAGGACATATGTAGGTAGGATATATGTAGGTAACAGATAGGATATATGTAATATGTGTAGGGATATAGGTATATGTGTATATATATATATAGAGTGTACGGAAAATGACTAACAGTTTTGAAGTGAAATTACAAAAATGTCTAAATATAGAAAAGCACAGTTTACTATGTTTATTTTTAGGGGGTTTGCAAAACTTTAAACCGTACTGAATTCCCAAATTATTTAAAAATATTGCAGATTAATGACGTTGTAGAAGAAGCTAGATTACAATGATATTCACCATTTGCAGCTACCACGTGTCGTAGTCACCTAACAAATTTAGCAGATACTTGTTACAGATATAACTTTCTAGTTTCGTTATACACTCATGTCCATAAATTAAGGATAATTCAGAATCACACGGAAATCGAAATCTAAAGTAAAAATTTCACCTGTAGAATGCATCTGCAACATGCACACATCTGCAAGAATGATATGCAAATTTCAGGAAGCCATCAGATGATGCCGATAGTACGTCACAATGACGAGAGTGTAAGAGGGGGGTATATAAGGAATGGTGGCAAAGAAGTAAAATTGTTCACAAGAGTTCTGTAAGGCGCTCAGTGCCATAAGCGAATAGTTATGACACAGAGGACGCATGTGGATGATTTTTTACGTGATAGAATTATCGGCCGCCTGGAATGTGGGCGTACTCAGATGGAAGTATCCGAGGAACTTGGAATTGCCCAAAGTGTCATCTATAGGCTTTGGCAACGATTCCAAGATAACGGAAATGTCAGTAGACGTTACAGTACAGGTCGCCCCCGAGTTACAACGCCGAATGAAGACCGGTATTTGGCAGTAACTGCCAAAAGAAGCAGACGGAGCACAGCATCCGACCTGTCTCGTCGGCTATCTGCAGCCACGGGTACCACAGTTTCAAGGCAAACCGTGTACAGACGTTTGGGAGATATTGGTCTATATGCTCGCAGGCCTGTCAGATGTGTTCCGCTCACGGCAACTCACTGTCGGCAGCGATTAGCCTGGAGTAGAGAACATGCAATGTGGACATCGTCACAGTGGGCTTGTGTTATGTTTTCCGACGAGTCCAGGTTTAGCTTGCAGTCTGATTCACGTCGGACTTTCATATGGAGAACGCCGGGTACCCGTTACTACCAAGACAACATCATTGAACGACACCGTTACGGTGGTGCAGCATTGCTCGTTTGGGGTGGAATTATACTGGGTTCCAGAACAGATCTGCATGTTCAAACCCGAACCATGAGAGCCCAAATTTATCGGGACATCATTCTGGAACAACATGTACGTTTGTTGAGGAGTGCCATGGGCGCAGAATTTGTGTTTATGGATGACAACGCCCGTCCTCATCGAGCAAACATCGTAAACGAATGCCTTGAATGTGAAGATATAACCCGTATGGAATGCCAGCATTCTCACCTGACTTGAATCCGATAGAGCATGTGTAGGACATGCTTGGCCGACGAGTTGCAGCCCGTCAACCACCTCCTACATGTGTACCGGAACTGAGAGCATTGCTTGCTGAGTGGAGTGATCTTCCCCAAGATCAGATCGATAATTTGATACTCAGCATGCCTAGGCGTTGTACGGACTGTATTTCATCGCATGGGAGACATATAATGCATTAACCATCATACCAACCATGTAATAGTAAGTTTTTGTAAAGGAGATATTTTTTACAATTGCTCCAGGGAGCAAAAATCGTAGTTTTTATGAATGGTATCATACATGCACCATCGTTTTTGTTCTTTATCTTTTGTTTAATAAATAGGCTTTATGAATAAGTAACGTTTGATTTGTTTCTGAACCTTTATTTGCCGGAGCTGGCATTATCCTTAATTTATGAACATAAGTGTACTTCGAAAGTATCTGATTTTTTTAAGTGCCTCAGAAGGAGTGCTCCAATAAGAACTCCAATTGCCAAAATATGGAGTATTTATACTCATGGCCGTCTTCAATTATTTCAGAGTCCGCAAACCCAAACATTCTTTCTGGCCTCTAGTCCGAATATTTAAGTACATTAAAATTTTATGTATAAGTATATATATTAATTCTGTATAATTTTTAATAATTTTGGGATATTCTTCAATTCGGGGCTTTGTTTCCAGGTCTCATTCACCCACCTCTTAGGGACTGCTTTTTTCTGTATGCATGATGCACATGGACTAACCTGACGCACCATCTATCGGCATAATCTGTAACACAATTAGAAATTAAGTGCAGCTCAAAATTTACTGTCTCTCCAAACTACATTCATATCGCTTTATTTATTTGTTGTTCCACTTCAACTTGTTATTTTTCGGATATCCTGTATATAAATAGTATAAGAATTTATTTTTTTAGATAGGATTTATTTGTTAAGAACAGAGTTACATTATATATAAATTCAAAAACAATGTAAATTCATTTTGAGAGAAGAGTTTCAAGTACAGTATTTGTCTTAATGTCAGTATGCAAGCCATCAACAAGCCGATCCTACAAATACTTTTAACATCATTTTAAAAATTCCTCAACTAGTTATTTCACTTGGATGAGTGAGACTCGTACTTGAACGGAAACTAGCAGCCTAAACATTAGAATTTTTTCGTAAGAATACGATCGGATCCGCAATAGTGCATTTTTCAACGAATTTTAATAATAATGCATTTCCTAACTAAAGCACGATTTTACTTAGACAGCATGGCTAGTAGTCGAAACCACCTAGGCGAATGGAAAAAAAAGTACTGTTATACTTGTTGTGGAGAAATCCTTTTCTATACTGAAGTTATTCTACTTCCGATTGAAGTTGTCAGTCCCAGCTGTTCTCTGAACGGATGATATTTTTTAATGAGGGGCAGAGGGAAATATATTTTATGTATATGTATTTTACTCTTATTTTTGTACTTTTTCGTTCCGCGTACATACATCATCAAAATTTTGAGGACGAGTAGTAGCTCGAATACTCTTTTGTATGCGCATAACAGTATACTCGAATTTATACAAAGTAAAACGTGCGTAAATATTATTATTTGGGCGAATCGTATATTTCAAATCCCAAGCACTGCTCTATTTTTTTATTGGAGGAAGAATTGTTACATTACGAGTTTCGTAGTTTAGGTAATGTGGAAGAGATATGTGGAGAATCGAATTGTATTTTTGATATTTTATCCATCGTATAATTTAAATAATAGGAATAAGCCATAAAATAATACTGCACATCATACAAAAGACAATAAATATTACATTGAGCATTGGCAATTAAAATATGCTTATATTACTAAAAATTTTATTGTAAATATTTTAATTAATAAGATGTTATTTTTCGAATGAACACCATTTTTAATATTTTGTCTTTGAAAATTTACGAGATTGCAAAGGTAGCAAAAGTCAAAATACTTCTGTATTATATTAAATTAATGATTATTGATCAACATTTCATTAGAGTTCTTGATAGATCTGTTTTAACCCACTAATGCGAAAATAATTTTTTCATGAAAAGTATTATAATCTAAAAATATTAGTTACAAAACTATAATTATGTTTATTCAAATGTTTCTCAACATCATGTGCATTTGTTACTATCTTTATGTGGCATTAATAGGTAACAAAATTCAATTGTTCGCGAACTGGGACACAAACTGCTATCATTTTTTTTTCTCTTCAGGTCCTACATTAATTGGATATATGCGTGTTTAAAATGAACACGTAGTATCTCAAAGTTCTCAATAAAATATCGCAGTTGAAAAACAAAACGAAAGAAGGAATAAGGTACATAACTTGACTACTAGCGCATTACTCTTTCTCTATTTACATACCTTGTACTTTCGTACCGATTCAATAGAAAAAAAACGTGTGCTATGAGTCATGAGCCTAGCGGAGCATTTGTTTTTATCAAGCATTTGTGCATGATAAAAATCTACGCGAAAACTTCGGATTATAGAGAAGTTCTCATTTCCTGTTCACTCCCTATCTTACAGTGCCGCATCGATCTCAATATATATGTATATTTGTATATGCAAATGGATTTTACTCATCTCCTTCCTGAGCGATATCTGAGAATATGGAGATAAAATATACACACAGACGCTCGCGCGTATGTGATGAAGTTCCGAGTAAAATGTTGTCGAAATATAGTGAAAAAAGTGAACTCTCGTAGTGAAATATAGCTCCCAATTCCCAAAAAGCAAAACTCTTATTCGAGTTTTTCTTCTCGAAAGATGGTTTTAATACTAAAAATATGATTATTGTTAAGCAGAATTAAAATGTATAGCAGAATTATAAATATTATTTGCAGTAAAAATACCAACATCTAAAGTTTGTAAATAATAAAGGTGATACATTAAGATTAAAGAATATTATAAATTAATTTACCGATAACCTGGTGATAATAATTACTTATGTTTTAGAGAGAGAGAATTCAGAACTCTCTCATTAGTATACGTTTTTTTCAATTTAGTTTGCAGTTTACATAAATTTCAATAGTTATAAGACGATATTAAACAAGTCTTATAACCACTACTTGGGTATTTACGACTTGATTTTAACAAAACCCACTCATTATACTTAGTTACATAAATTCGTGGAGCTGATTTATTTAGCGTAAATCAATACATTTGAAGAAGTTCTATGATATGCCTTAAAGTATTTGACAAATTTTACTCAATTTCCCTGCCAAACTTAAATAAGAACTACCATGCATTATTTCAAGAAGAACACGGAATGCAATCCCATCATTAAAAAACACCAATCATGTAGATCATACATGCTCAACATACAGCCCACGAGCCAAATATGGCCAGCGACCACAAACTTAATTTTGCGAAAATGAACTAAGCTGTGTGCACATCACCTGATCCTTAAAGTGACGGGTGGCATATTCCCAAACCACTTGAGTGACCCGCGGCACATTTACAGGCCAATTAGGTAATCCAGAACCGCGTCGCAGTTCACTTAAGTGGCTCCCGACACATTATTACTTCACTCAAGTAGCCCGAGGCACATTTTGAGATCACTTAACTGACCCGCGGCACACTTACAACTCACCTGTAAGTGACCTGGGACGCTGTTCTCGATCACTCGAGTGGCTCGTGGCACTTTCTTATTTCATTTAAGTGGCCCACGGCACATTTTAAGATCACTTAAATGACCCGTGGCAAATTTTAAGATCACTTAAATGACCCGTGGCACATGTACAGATCACTTAAATGACCCGTGGCACATGTACAGATCACTTAAGTGACTCGGGGCGCTGTTCTATTTCATGTTAGCGGATCGCGGCACATACTTACTTCCCTTAAGTGGTCCGAGTCACATTTACAGATCACGTAAGTCACTTAGCGTGCTGTTCCAGATCACTTAAATGGCCCGCGGCACAGTCACAGATCACTTATGTGGCCCACACTCTTTAAAATGTTAAGCGTCCTTGATGTAGATGTAGACCAATTATTTTGATGGTAATTAAAAAACATTTCGCAGATTTTCACGCAAAAAGATTGCAGAGAAACTAAGAAAAATTCTATAGCAATCCAAATCAAAACTGAAAATCTTGAATTTAGAATACAAAAAATAAATAAATACATAAAACCCAAACAAAAAAACTGCAGTCTTATTGAAAAAACATTTTATTTTTAGAGGAATGAAATAAATTCGATCTTGAATTAGAAAAATATCCATCCAAATATAACTAAGAAAAATAAAAATATGGTGTCATAAAAACGAACTCTATTATCATTGATAGAAATATCTCAAATTATTGAAATGCAATAATGCTAAACGGAAATTAAAAAAAAAGGGTTACTTACGTTGGGAAATGATATTTAGAAATTGCAATTATCTGAAATTTTGGATAACATTATACATTAAAAAAGACCGTAAATACTAAGTAATTAGAATCGGGCAATTAGAGCAACTACGGGTGGGAGAAAAACGTAAGCCGGAGAAAAGAGATTGGTATGTGAAACTTACGATAAACGCTAGATGAAATGTGGCTAAAAAACGATTTATGATGTTTTCTTCTTTTTTTTTTGCATTTTTGGAATAAAAAAATTGAATCTGTGGTTCTCGCAGGAACCAGATGTTTTGAAAATAAAAAAAACCCCACAAAATTGCTTTGATTTCTCGGAGACTTCCACGTGATTAGAAAAATGTTATATTTGAAAACAACCGGAAAGATTCATCCACCTCTTATTACAATTTAGGTTAGACAATAAACCATATATTAGAAGAACTATTGAACGATGAAATAATTCATTCGACCGAAATGATATATTTCAGGTGAATGTGTAGAATGTACATAGACTTGGCTGTGAGGGGCGAAGAGAAGAGCTACGCGTGCTCTTTTCCGCTATGAAGAAAGACTCGATTTCTTGAATATGCTTACATTGGAACAACGCAGGTGTCGGGGGATATTAGCGAAGTTTTCGAAATTTTCAACGGGATGGATAAGATGGACCACGAGTTATTAATACACCGTCAATCAACTGCTTCGACAAGGGGATACCAGTATCGTTTAGTAAGGGACAATTCCAGGTTTAGGTGTCGCAGGAAGTTTTTCTCTAATAGGGTTGTCAATAAATGGAATATCTTACCTCTGGGGATAGTAAATTCTAACCCAATCGATACGTTTAAAAAGAAGTGTGATACAGTGGGATAAATCTAAAAGCTATCCATACTTAGGTAAGACAACCATAATTTTTTTATGGGCACTGTATTATTATAGTATTGAATTTTTTGCTTTTATATTGGGTATTTTGGCTATATTTGACATCCATATTTTTTATCGGCATGATTTTTTCAGCCACCTCGTTGATTAGTTTACCTATTGTAGTCTTTGTATTTGTACATACACACTTTATATGTATGTATTCATTCCGGCGAGAAATAAGAAAATTATAACAGCCACAAGTGAAATATCAGATGCTACTAACAAAGAGCGTATCACGCTTGAACGTTTATATATTATATTATTCATAACCGAAAAAATCAAGAATATGCAATATAAACATCCAAGCAAAGATGATTTAACCTAAAATTTTTTGAAGTAATTGTTTATTTCATCATCTGCGTTTTAGTTCCAGATGAAAGTACTTAAATTAAAAAGTAAATAAAAAATAAAAATAACCATAAATAAAATAAATAGAAATCATCCAATTACTTACAAATTTTTATTGTTCTTCAAGTAAAAAATCGATTCTTCATCGCAGTTATTGTATTGCTCTGGGTTTTTACAGAAAAAATGGCAACATAAAACGTTATGCATCTAGTAGGTATACTACATATATACACCTCCCCCCACATTGCACGTGGGTTTGCGAGTGATCTTCGAATGTGATGAAGCATCGAAGTGCAAAAGTCACTCTGAGTTGACCGTCATGACTTCGTTAGAAATGAAGTTGTGTTTGCGTAGTGTCCAGAAAGACTGAAGCTTGTGAGAGGTAAAGTATGGGAGTCCCGTTTTCCCGTCCCTCAGAGCTCGTTAGCTTTTAACCAGGAAAAGCTATATGTATAGAGAGACACAAGCAGTGAGTACTGCTTGCATGTGAGTGTGTGTGGGTATAAGAGATAGAGAACAGCCGAAAAGATAAAAGCAAGTCGCACGCACCGAACCCTTTCTCTTCTCGTTAACTTGGGAGCCCAGAAACCACCAGCCTCCAGTAATTTACATTCACTCCTTGTTCCATTCTACAGAAGTTCGCTCAACTTCCATGGGATAGTAAATAGCTTTCGGCAGATGCGATGAACTAGAAATAAGTCCAGATAGATGACCAGGATTTGGTCTGCAGAGAGAAACAGCAGAGAGCCGTGCTTTACTCTTTTGAATCTTCGTATTGGTCCTCAGACTGATTTGCACTCGGTACAGCGTAAGGGGATTAGAGGGTATCGTCTCGACCGTAATGAGCAGCGTGCTTTGGTTGGCCAGCCATGAATGTCACTATACTTGTACCATTACTAATTAACAAGGAGAAACAGCTTTCGTTTAAATGGGCACCTTTTCTGGTCACGAGATTTCATTTGTTTCGTATCTACATTCTTCAAGAACGTCATAAATTTTCTTTCTAGAAGCACGGTTTACAAAGAGAACATGCAGCAATTTCATACTAAGTCAAAAGTTTAAAAGTATTTAAAAGATTGACTTTTCAGAAAACTAGATCCTATGCGCAAATAAAGTACAGGTTTAGGCACACGAGAGATATTTCTAGAGCATAGCATATTTTAGATTTTTATCAAAGCAAACATTTAAATAGTAAAGGTTTCAACTTTCGCATGGTTTTGTGCATTAATGATCTGATTTTATATACCGGGTGTATAGGTAACAGGGCGTATGACATTTTACTGGTGAACCATTGATTCTAGAGGCATACATCCAATTAAAAAATGTATTCAAATGACGTGTAGTACTCAGATATGTCATTTACGCTGCAAGGAATGTATAATTATTAAAAAATATAGATATTAACTTTTTATACAGTCCCCGTGTACCCGAAAACCCAATAAGAAAGTTGTTGTCCTGTCTCTCTTGATGCCAACAAAAAAAATTCCATGTTCCTAAGTGCAATATTCACTGAGATATTCGAATTCGAAAAACGGAGGGGAGTTGGGAAAAACAGCATTAAATGCGGGTAAAACGGTTTACCCGCATTTAAAAAGAATGCTTGGGGGGGGGGGGATGAGCATGTTCAAAACAATACATAGTTACCTGTTATACAAAATTGGAGACATAATACGAGGAAATTGTTAGAAAAATATGCTAATACACAATTTGGCTTCAGTAATTCAGTTTGCACATGCAATTATTCACGTTTGGACTGTATTATGTATAGACAAAGATCTTGTCGTGACAAAATGAACCGATTATGATAATTACGGTTCATTAAAATTCCTTTATTTTTTCAGGTTTAGAGTCAATATTTGTGAGGATTTATTTACAGAATAATATTTCCATTTGTGCTGGGGGGGGGAAGGTGTCACCAAATTTTTCCAAGAAATTATCTCTCCCTGATTTGGCAAAACAATGCGCGACAAATGATCTCCAAAGCCTAGATGATTTTATTAGTTTGAAAATAAATCGAAGTCGCGAAACCAAACGTGAAGTAGAAAAAAGTTTAAATTGGTGTTTGCGAACTTAGACATTTTTTAAAAGAAAGCACCTAGTATTTCGAAAAGATTATTTACCAAGTCAGTGATTTCACAAGGTTTTGGGAAAAGATTGAGGCTGAAGAAAAACTAACACAAATAGACACGTCGTAGATAACATCTTCATCGCTAAATTGCACGATGGCTTCAACCGCTTTAAGCTAGCAAAACATAATTGCCAGGCTATCATGCAAATATAATGCGTCAATTAACGAAGAGCGACTGCACAATTTTTTTCAGCTTAATTACGTTGCTGCAGTAAACACTGATGTACTTTCACGGCTCATCCGGAATTCCATAATTCCTCGGCCACGTGAAGTATAAGAGAAGAAAAAAATAAAGAAAGAAATGGAAAGTAGGCGAAATCGAGGAAGTTTAATCCACTTGTTTCCCACGAACCCATTCCCTTCTCAAATGAAATTGGAAGATACAAAAAATAAAGGAAAGTAAAGAAATAAACAGAGAGTAAAAGAAAAAGCCACAGCGTAAAAAAATACCTTAATTTTCGCTTTTCAAGGCTCATAACTTACTGGCTAATAACATGGTTTCGCGAGTCTTGATCCGTTTCGTTCGGAGTAGGCGGCGTGGAAAACCAAACGACGTTTTCTCTTTTCTCGCAAAACCCAGCGTTTTACTTATTTTTCTTTTCTTTTTTTGGTAAAGGAGTCGTTTAAGAACAGAATGGATGGGCATTATTTATAACCGGATCGAGCTGCAGCGCGAGGAATCGCTACTGCTGCTGCTCTACTGGAGTTTCCAGAAAGGAAAAGGAAGCACAGAAAGTACTGCAGGAGAAAGAGTTTAAGAGGTGGGGCCCAAAAACGAAGAAGAATATAAGGCCTTACCTCCAACCCCCCCAACCCATTCTCCTTCACCTCGTCATAAGAAAATAGGTGGGAGGGGAGGGGGCTGAAGTAAACGTTATCGGTAAGGATATGAAGGGTGATTGGGTAAAGTGTGACTGTCACTGAAATTTTCCACGTGCACCTCCAAATCCCGCGCCCCGTTTTTTCCAATTCAGTAAAAATGAGGGAGAAAGAAATGCGTGCCTTTCCTACCCACGGGACGATTTTGTCCCTAGGAGTCTGAATGAGCAAATCGTAACGACTGAGAATCAATTCTTGTTACTGAAATTAGATTCTATTTTCAGATTCCATCTCTGCGATGAGTCTTTTTTTTTTCTATGCGTAGACTTATGTATATACACACAGACTCACGTTCCGCACACATTCACCCTTGGCATTCTTTTTCTTAGGATGGTATTTTACTTTCTTTTCTTCGGGGTCTGATGGAATTGAATTCAATTTTTTTGTGTTCTTCTTTTTGTGTCTTCAGTCGACAAAAGACGAGTTCTTTGTTCTCTTATTCGTCTCCTTTCGAGAGCCTCAGGTGACTATTAAGAGGGAAACGACTTTGCTGGTGATTGGCACATCCAGCTTGCATATACTCGACATCCACTACTCCTCGACACATCCCTCCCCGTAATCCATGCCCCAGCCATGCAACAGCCGCTTTCCGTTCTCATTTGTTTTCGACAGTTTTTGACTGTTTTCTTTGGCCTAAAGGATTTGAGTTGACGATTTTGGCTTTGTTTCTTTTTATTTTTCTATGGCTGTGATTTTTCTTCGCAATAACAACAGTACTTTCCATTGTCTTCCATAACAATTTTACATTCACGACGAAAAACATTTTTCGTAGTTTTTAAAGCCGCAATTACCAAAAAGTGGCTTTCTGGGGTGATTGCTCTTAATGAGATACCACTACTGTCTAGAACAAAGTTTTATTATTTTGCGAAAACATTTTGAATACTAGTTGTGAGATCGAACGTCTCGAAAATGAGATGCAACTTTTTTTCTCTTACCTAAGTTACTGAAACAAGTGGAGAGACAAAGAACTGAGGAGTAGAACAAGAAAAGAAAGCTATTTTCATTCCCCATCATCCAGGCACCTGAAGGAGAAATAATAAAACTTTATTAGTATAACAGAATTTTTACGAAGAGAAACTTAAATGAATTGATACATCAATTCATTCTGTGAGAGACGTTTCTTACGCACTGCGGATCATGAAACATAATTTTACAGCCAAAACTTTGCCATTTCTCTAACTTTCAATCAATATAAAATTAAACTAACTTTCCATCTGAGTCTTAATTCTTTTAGCGAAGAAAAAACTGTTTGAGAAGCACTGTTGAAACTCGATGTTTTCAAAGCTTTTGCTCGATAATAATAAAAAAAGTTAATTCGGTATGAGATTACTATCATATATTACGGAAAACAAAGTATATAATGCAGAAAAATCTTTTATCAACATATGTTTAAAAAAATAGACCAAGAACTTCCTTTAAAAAAATGAAGATTTTAGCAAAACATTTTTTCTTTAGATTCGATCAGATAAGTGAATGAAGAGACAAGTTAGAAAGTAGTTTGTAATCTATAACATATCTTCCTGGATAGTATATTTTCCACTGGGGAAGGAAAGACCTTTTTTTATGTGTCAGAAGATTGTTCGAAACTTTGACAACTTTGTCAAAGAAAAAAAGACTTGAAGAAAATTCTGAATACTTATATCTTCATTAAGTGAGCAAAAATATGAAGCGTAATATTTTGGATATGTCAAGATCCTTTACCTAACTAAACTTCAAACTATGTAAAGTATTTAGAAAAAAACTAACGGCCATTGCATCAGATTTGTAACATATTTATTCTAGCGAAAACTTTCATACAATTTCAAATAATTTATTTTCTGAGTAAAGTTATATAAATACGGTAATGGCCAAAATTGTCTACAAAGTTGTATTTTATAGAAATTAAAACCTTCAAGGGAGAGAAATGTTTCTTTACTATTTAGGTCTCAATGAATACGTTTATGTAATTGCATATTTTGATGTCTTAGGTAGTAAGAAATTGTCATTTTATCATTAATGCAAAGTATACAAAAATGTTTTTCAAGAAATAATTATGCTAGAAACAAAACAAAAGTAAAAAAAAGTATTTTTATTCATCAGCTGTTTTTTAAATAGTAAAAGAATAGAAAATAAAGAACCGGAACTTGAATAATGAAGCGTGTTTCGTAGTCATAATTTTCAAAACTTTTCCCAATTTATGGAATTTTATGACTTGCTTTTCCCAAAGTTCGTGTTGTGTCTAAGTCTGAATTGAAAGATTGAGTACTTGAAGTTTGATACCGCTTTTTTACATGGATAAATATATAAATAAAAAAATCGATAGAAAAGAAAGGATTATAGCCCAAAACTTTACCTTTTTTGTTTAGCACTCACAAAATTTTTGATATTTTACGTTTTTAAGAGAACACAGAAGCTCGTTCTCTGATTTTAAACGTATATTAGAATGAAAATTACTTGATATGTTTCATTATATTATTTGTATACCATCTCGGACTTGTATGTATTGAGTGGAATAGATGAAATATATATTTTTAATTCATTACTATTTCGTGCTGAATTTAAATTTGACTAAAAAAATTGCATTGCGCTAAATTTATTTTCCACAAAAATCTTCAAAATAAGCATTAGTTTTTCATCAAAAGTTTTAAAGCATTCTATTTTGCTGTAGAAGTGAAAGAAATGTTTACGGAAATGAGTTTAGTACAATAACGTGATAGGTACTGACATTATGGAGAAGAGTTTCTTTTGGTTCTATTTGTCGCAATGGGTGTGTGTGCGTACTATATTAAGATATATACGTTCAAAAGAATGTAAGTATGCAGCGAAAAGCAATAGCAAACATAAAGCCGTGTTTATATTGCAGATATTCGGATATATAGGAATACAAACAAGCCACCAACATAACTTCTCTCGGTCCAACAGAATTACTTGGTTGGTGGCAGCTAGTCATTGCCTACCTCTTCGTTGCTAGAGTCATCAGCGTTTGGATGCTCGCAGCGATTTATGCCGGCACTGGAGGCCTCGTAATCGGGTACTCAGGTAATTAACGTTACCGATGGTTATACGCGATACCCTATTGGATTTCCGTTTGTTCCAATTGGAAGCTGTATGGCAGCGGGTATATTTCTTGCGAGTTCATTTCCTGTGCTTTGACCACTATAGAGTGTTGTATACCTATCTTCTACCAATGCTATAAAGGTTTTCTTTTCGTTATTGTTTATAGGTAGTTTGAAACGGGACGCACAATCAACACTATCACAAGCAAATCGTACTCAAGCGTATTATATCACGTACTCAAATGCTGCCAGACGAAATGAAAAACGGTCCTTCTTTAAATACATTAAAACAATGAAGTTTATGTGTGGAGGGACTTATCAACTGTGGAACGATTATAAACTAAATTATGCGAAAATTATCTATGATATCTATGCAACAGTTTTATTATTTTTTACTGTAGAGAATCAGTAATTTTAATTTTACTTCAAAACTTTTATCATTAAAATTCACGTGGAAGTTGCAGACAGTTTCGTTATTAGTTTTCATAAATTTTTAATGACTAAAAATAAAATCAAACCAAAGTGTTAAAAGTGAAATACGACTGACCTTAATTTCGTTATACATATATACATAAGTATGTACTGTATATACGGGGGCCGACTTTTTTTCTGTATTATTCAATTATTGATTCGAGTACAATATATTCCAAGAAACGACATGTATATATTTTCGAATATTACCTACTTATACGTTTTGTTTTTATGGTACATAAATATACTGTATATATGGATATACATTAAATTCAGGAAATATATCTGGCAACTGCATAAATTTGATATCAATTTTAATAAATACTCTGAAGAATATTTTTACTTTAATGATAATCGGTTGTTTTGGTAAAAGCATACTTTCTTCAAATGTGCATACATTAATTAACTTTAGCCATTAGAAAGTTAAATTATCTCAACAACGTAATGACAGTTTCGTTAAAAACTGACATTAGTAGTCAAGTCCGAGACGCGGAGATAAAAAAACAATTTTATATCAGGTTTTGATTTTTCTAGGTAATTCATGGGCTTTGCGTTAGAGCAACGCACTTATGAACACGGAAAATGAACGTTTCAATCAATAAGTTGAAAACAAACCAAAAAGACAAGTGGAAGCTTAGATGAAGAAATGCATTTTAAATAATTGAATGCATATCATTTTATGATGAAAATAATTATTTTGCTATGGAAAATACAAATGAGATAGAGAAATTCGTGTTAGAACTATCAGATCAGCATTGATCATCTTTTCGCACCACGTTCATTTTCTGCACACGAGGGCTAATTAGAGAGGGACCTACAATTTATTGATAATGCCGAACGCCAGCCTTTTTTTTATACTCACCGAGTGGTTGGTGCGCTAACCCCTCGATGTGGGATTCCCTGTAGTAGCAATCTTTTTCTGTGGCCGTGTCACAATTTCTGTTGTGTTCTTGTGTCAGGAAAGTTTCTGACAAAGACGAACCGGGCGGGTATCGAGCTCGCGACCCCTCTAAACATCCTCCGGTATTTCAGGCTAGTATTTTATCGACCTGAGCTCCACGCCCTAGAACTATAAGAAAACTCAGAGGAAGAATAGAGAATTATATTCCTTTTTTAAATTTTTTATTTCGGGTTTAAAGAAGAAATTAATAATTTTCGTTTTTACGTTTTACATACTTACGTGGCAAAAAAGTTCTTGGGAAACATCTCTCTAATAACGTGTAAAGCTTCCACAATGGATGTGGCACTCACTTGATAATCGTAATTTGTGAATTTTTTTTAGTATTCGATGTAATTTATTACTAATTTAATTATACGTATGATTTTCTCTATTACTCATTTCTCAACTCTACCCCTTGTAGCTCGTTTCACTGTCAGAAGGAGAATATTGCCAAGAAATGCACTTCAGGTCTATCTCGGATAGTTTTTAAGACTTGTTGCGTTGTAACTTTTTTTCTTCTCCCGCGAAAGAAGTTTGGCACCATGGTTCTCAACCTGGGCTCGAGTTTAACCTTTTCAAGTTGTGACGCTGTGAACATTACCTTGGTAGGACTTTGCAGCTAAAGCAGTGTCCAAAAATAAAGAACCGATTATTCATCGCCTTGATATGTTACATCGTACACGCTCCTTTTTGTGGGATGCAAAGGCAAGTCGGCGGAGAGATATTGGTTTCCAGTAGGATTGGTCCGATTAAATCTTGTGGATTAATATATCAATTGTTTATCGCCCTTAAATACCTTATTTGAGTTAATCAACTCGATCAATCTAATCTGACTAAAGTTCAATTTGAATTTTCATTGAAAGTTTGTACTAATTTACTTTATTTGTGACGAAACAGATGTAAATTATGTTTTATATATACATATTATTTTATATACGTGATCATATTTAAAAATATTTGAATCAATATTTTGATAAATTTTTCGGCATCGTTAAATACCGATATGTTCAAAACTGGTGAGGATTTCAGTTTCAAATTGAGTTTGATGGGAGTTTTAGAGAAGACAACAATAAAATTTACTATCTTCACTATGAACGCAATAGTATTCGTAACAGGAATCATCAGATCTTTACCTCTAGTCCCATTTGGGATCAAAATCCTTCTACTAGATATTTCCTACAGTTTATAAAGGAAACAACCAACATTATGTCGAAAGTAGTCTCGAAATTAGCGAACGACCTTAAATAGCCGATTTTCTAAGACAAAGATAAGTTTCAAGTGAATAAATTCCAGAATTTCTTTAACATGTCCTCATATATTCCTGTACTGCATAATTCAAGCAGGAGAGGTGTTAATTTCTATATAAATATAGTCTCATATATTTTTATATCTAGCGAGTAGGGGCGTGAAACGACTAATGTGATAATAATTTTTATTTATTTAAAAATACAAACTACAGGCAAAAGCCCAGTTACAGTTTGCATATATGAATATAAGATAAAGAAAAAATTTTATTTACACAAAATAAAAATTTAAAAATATACATCATCAGTATTGCCCATATCGATCATGTTTCGTTGAATGGTTCGCACGCTGACACTTGTTGGTGGCCCAGCATTGAAATCTGCAGCAATTTGCGGAAGGGTTGCACGTCTGTCACGTTTAATGATTCTCGTCAGTCCCGTTCTTGCATGATCTTTTTCCGGCCGCAGCGATGTCGTAGATTTAATTTTTTACCGGATTCCCGATATTCACGGTACACTCGTGAAATGGTCGTACGTGAAAATCCAAATTTCATCGCTACCTCGGAGATGCTATGCCCCATCTCTCGTGCGCCGACTATAACACCACGTTCAAACTCACTTAAATCTCGATAACCTGCCATTGTAGCAGCAGTAACCGATCTAACAACTATGCCAGACACTTGTTGTGTTATATAGGCGTTGCCGACCGCAGCGCCGTACTCTGATTGGTTCCGTATCTCTTTATTTGCATACGCATGCCTGTACCAGTTTTTTTTGGCTCTTCAGTTTATTATAAAGGGGCTTTGATGTGACAACACTGTATACCGAGGATTGAGAAATATATAATAATAATAATATAAAACATGATTAATTATTATTTTTCGAAAATTTTAATTCATTTTCATATTTTATTAATTCGATCGGGTTCAACATGGTAAATTCTTGAAGCGATTACATGAGATTAGGGGCAAATTGCTGAATTGGATGGAATCGTTGTTAAGAGATAGGTCACAACAGGTTATGGTGAACGGGGAATTTTCTGATTGGACAGGTGTCACAAGTGGAGTTCCTCAAGGAAGTGTCCTTGGTCCATACTAGTTTCACTTTTTATCGATAAACTCGATCAGGGTATCGATGGGATTGTGACCGAATTCACAGATGACGTGAAGCTAATGGGGGTAGTCGGGAATCAAAGCAACAGGAAGTTGCTTCAGACCCACTTGAACAGGAATGGAGCATGTCGTTTAGCGTTAACAAATGCACGGTCGCTCATTTTGGTTTGAACAACCCACGTTTGTCTTACGAGTTGAACGGTATCACTATCCCGAATACAACTAGGGTCACCGATTTGGGAATTTTCATTGACGAGCGGCTTAGGTTTTGTGAAAATTGTTCAGCAGTGGTCAAAAAAGCAAATAGAATGCTCGGTTTCATTCTTAAAAAGGTTTCTTCGCGTTCTCCTAAAGTCATTCTTTCGCTTTTCCGAGGCTAAGTTCATCCTGGACTGGAGTATGTTGTAAGGTTTTGGAGACCATACCTACAGAAGGACATTGACTTGGTTGAAGGGGTGCAGAGAAGAGCTACGCGCGTCAGTTATGAAGAGACTTAATTTTTTGAAGATGTTTACATTGGAATAACGCAGGTGTCGGGGGAAGGATATGATCGAAGTGTTCAAAATTTTCAACGAGATGGATATGATGGACCATGAATGGATATGATGGACTATGAATGGATATGATGGACCATGAATGGATATGATGGACCAATTAATACGAAGTCAATCGACTGCTTGAAATCTAACGAAAAAACGTGAGTTAATCACCGTATTAGCTGTGGCACTAGGCAAAATTTTTATTTTTGCGTTTTTCCTTTTTTGTGCTACAGTTAAAAACTATTAAAACTATTAAGAACTTTTCGCCAATCGACTGCTTTGACAAGGGGACACCAGTATCAATTGGTAATGGATAATTCTAGGTTGTGTGGTGTCTCGGGGAATTTTTATCTAATAGGATTGTTAACAAATGGAATAGCTTACCCCCGGGGGTAGTAAATTCTAACACGATTGACACGTTTAACAAGAATTACGATAAACATGTTGGGGTAAATCGAGAAGCTATCCATACTTAGAATAAGACAACCATAAATATATTTTATAGGCATTGTATTATATTTTATTCTGTATAGTCTTTAGTTTTTATGATTGCCTTTTTAATTGGGTTTCTGTATTTTAGAAATATACTACATCCATGTTTGTTATGGGTATCTTTTTCTCAGCCACCTCGTTGGGCATTTTGCCTGTTGTGACGTTGTATTTGTATTCCATTCGGCAGGTTAATAGAATATAATGGAGCCAAATATATGAATTGCTTTTTTTGTTAATGTTTTTTAGGTCGTATAATACCTCGCGAAGACGCGTATCTGTTGGGCATTGCCTGATTTCAGATCAAGTACAATTTTTCTAAATAAACATTAGACTTCGAGGTATACATAGTTTTTAAATATGAAATCTAGTCTGATTTATAATTATATGCAAATCGCGTAGAGTTACGAAAGGAAATAATATTTATAATTTTTTTTAAAGGCACTTATTAAACAATTCAAGTTATAATCATAATCACCTCTCCAAGCACATAGAGCGTACTAAGTAAGTGAGTAGAACCAAGCAAAATAAAGTGTTTGAATAAATTGAGGAGATATATTTTTCAAACAATATAAACGAACATTCATATATTTTATTTTGTTACCAACTGCAGTTGCATGAGATTTCGATTTCAAATTTTTGCTTATACTGACTCCTGAACTCATCAGTCTCCGCACCAATTGGACAAAAACATTCGTCACTGGAACATCTCAATTCAAAGCACCGAACTATAAATGTTTCAATATTTCTATTATATAATTGAAAATTTATGTGTTTAGTTTTTTTGAGATTCAAGGTTAACTTATTATGACTCAACCAAGTGTTGCTAGTCAAATCTTCTTCAGTATCAGATTTGAGCATGGTATATGTTTGTGCTGACAAAACAATAGCTGATGATATACTAGGTGTTCTGTAAGTGGTAAGAACAGCAAAAACTCACGGACGCAACACTCCTCCCCCTTGCCCAACTTTTCTGTTCTTGAATTTAAATATCTTAGCGAATATTGCACTTAGAAACATGGAATTTTTTCTGTTGGCCTAAGGAGATAAAGGGCTTCAAATTTCAAATTGAAAGCTAGAGGACAAGGGGCTCGTATAAAAATTTAGATTTTTTTTTATTTTGTGACACTGCATTTTCACTCTCAAAACTGGTACAGGGTAATTTTTGAAAGCCTTTTGAGCATTCGTCCAACTGGAATCATACCTCTACGATGGACGGTTGATGAGATAAAGACCACATTAGCACTTACAGGGCACCCTGCATAATGAATAGTATGATAGTATGATAATATACAATAACAATAGCTGAATAAATGAATAAAATATATTTTTATAAACTCAATTAATATTAATATATATAGCTACCAATACACTACGTTTGTCATGAATGATTCGCATGTATTCGTATAATGTTCGATTAAAATTCAATTAAACTATAAAAATATTTTTTTTGATTAATAAGATTAAATTTAAATCGATTCACAGCCCCAGTTTTCAGCTTCGTGTTCGATAGTTTTATCTACAGACAGTGAAATCGTGCTTTATTTGCTCGAAACCCAAGATATAAAATGTATTCTCCGTGAATGGAAGTTTTAAACCAGTGAGGCCACGGTACACCACGTCGGTTCAACATTACAGAAAAAAGAAAGAAAAGACAAAAGCAGACACTTTTCAGTTACGCATTTGTCAATGTGCCGAGTGCGGTACAATTTTAAATTGAACGCATTGCACAATAGAAAAAATTGACATACACCCACAGTTAGAAAAACCCAGGGAGTAATAAAGTTTTCTACACAGTTTGTTATCTCATGGACGTAACGGAAGTCTGTCAGCCAAGAAAACAATCTGAAAGCGTGGTTTCTTTTGAGACGCTCGTTGACAACCCTCTCGGAATGAATCCTGTTCGCAACAGTTTGTGTCGTCACAGATAGTCCCATCTCAGCAGAGACACAATGGAAAAAAAAATCTGAAAGATTCATTGAAGCAGAGTAGTTCTCTCTTTTCGAAATAGGAACAAAGAATTGACGAGGCCCGGCTCTCTTTTTACTACTAGGTAAGTTGCAAAGAAAAAGGTAAAAGAACGAGTGGAGCGGAAAAGCATTTTCTGGAAGAAATTCATACGCTTAATTGTTTCTTTCAGACAAGTGTCTTTTGACGGTTCCGTTCAAAAAGCAAGGATTAGACCAACTGCAGCAAAGAAACTGTTGCTCCATCATTCTCTCTACCTTTTACTATCAGCCCTTTTCTTTCTTCTCACTTGTAGAAAAAGCAATATGTCTCAATCACTCGCCTTGTGAAATTCTTTTCTTTTTTTTCTTGAGCATAAGAAGCTCAGCGAGATATCCTCCAAGACCTTTTTGCACTTACTTTTTTCTTTCGTCAGCCTTATACTCTGCTTGTCTTCCTCTTTGTTTCTTTCTTTTTCGTCCATCTTGTGGTCTTTGGGTTTTGTGATGAACGTTTGTTACGATTTCGGAAGTTAAATCTTCAGTCTTTGAAAGTAGAATCAACTTATTTCCTTTCATTCCCCCGATTATTTAACGATGTTTAAAAAAAAAAGATCATTTCAATTTCACACAGATTAAAAAAAACCACTATTTTCGTATAGAACTTTGCCATTGGTTTACGGAAATTTCGCCGCCGGCACATTTGGCTTGCCTTGACAATGTGAGTGACCAAGTGAGTGGTGAGTGACCAAGTAATTGACTGCATGAGTGACCAAGCAATTGACTGCATGAGTGACCAAGTAACTGACTGCATGAGTGAACCAAGTAATTGACTGCATGAGTGACCAAATGAGTAGGTAAGCGACCATATGAGTGAACAAGCGAATGCATGAGTGACCATATGAGGGCTGATTGAAAGGGTGAGTGCCCATATGAATAAACAACTGAGTTGGTGAGTGACCTCAATCAGTCATACGGTCACTCATCTGATCACTCATACGGTCACTTGGTCATTAATACGGTCACTCGCACACTCATACAGTTAGTCACTTGATCATTCATATGGCCATTCACTCACTCTCACTAACCCATACCGTATGATTCACTGACCCATACAGTCACTTACTCATGCGGTCACTCGTTCACTCATACGGTTATGGGCAGGCGAAATGTCAGTTGCGAAATTTCCGGATCCTTCACATTTCACTATCATGTACTCAAAAGAAAGTTTTTTGATCAATTAAAAGGAATATGTACGGAAACTGTATACTGTCATAGGATACTGATAATCTTGAAGATTTAATGCTATTAAATGGGGCTGGTCCGACTAATCGATTAATCGAGTTGACTCAATTGTCAAACGCAGTTAAAAATTTTACTTGAGTTAATCAACTCGATCAATCCTATCAAAATTCGATTAACAATTTTATTAAAAGTTTATAATTTAACCTGATTTATTTGACTAAACCGATTAAATGTCTTAAATTATGTTTCTATACAAAACATTTCAGATAAGTGACTATATTTAAAAAATATTTGAACCAATATTTTCATCAAATTTTTCGATATCAGTAAACACAAATCGATTCAACGAAAACTAGTGATGATTTCTAAAATTACTGATTAAAAAAATGACAAGATCAAAGTTAAAAAATTCCAAGATATGACAAGCATGTTCAGCATATCGTTCCCCTTATACCAGAGACACGAATCTGCTAATTTTCATTTTTGGGCTTATGAGCTGGTTGGGTCACTTACTTTGCTATGTTATTCCAGAAACGCGAATGTGTATCCCCTATTGAAACACATTTTACAAAACATTTTAGAACAAATTCCATAAAGTAACATGGGTAGTGTAAACATTCAAAAGTCGTTTTCCAAGTTCTAGAAATTTGCACATTCATGTTTCTGGCAAAGGGGAACGATATTAAATAGCTTCAAGCGGGCGCGGCCTTTATTTCTCTTAATATTTATATCTGTATTTTTTTTTCACACCATTCAGTGGATAGATGCGTGAAATGAATAGAATATATTTTTTTATAGCATTAATTAATATTATCTAGCTAACAAAAAAATACGTTTGCTATGAATGAATAGCATTTGAAAATATTCGATTAAAATTCAATTAATCGGTTAAATTTTTTTTGGCTAACCAGTTAAAAATTATAATCGAGATCCCAGCCTTACTGTTAAACCTTCCCTCTCTATGCGTTTTTTTCTTTCACGAAATGCCACTGTAGAAGATGCGCACATTTATACAAGGTGATTATAACTGGAGTTGTGAGAAGATTCTAATACACAGTAACTACTTTCTTGGTGAAATAAATTGGTAATGATAAAAATATAATAATTTAATTCATAGGGATGCCTGGAAGGACGTTGTGTCCCTTGGAGTCCAATATGATTTATATGTGTTTATTCATGTCTTGTCCTTTCTATGTGGTGTTTGTTTTGTTTTTGAATTGTATTTTGTTTTTGTTTTCGCAAAAAAAAATATACAGAGTGTAAAGTAATATCCTCATACACCCTTTAAGTTTTGAACCGTTGGTGATAGAAACATACCTTCAATTGGAAAAAGTATTCTAATAATTACGAGGAGACATATACGTATATTGAGATACAAAATTTAATATTTGTATACGGTTTATCTTGTCCTCTAACTTCCGATTTAAAAGTTGTTGTCCTGTCTCTCCCGAGCTCAAAAAAAAAACCAATGTTTGTAAATGCAATTCGCTTAGATATTTCTGATTGAAAGTTAAGGAATACATCTAAGAATTTAAAAAAGTTTCAATTAACTGCAACTGCAAAAGTATGCAAATGTATGTAAACTGCAACTGTTTCGGATTTTTTCTCGAGTTTGTTCCTTAATATATACCATGCTTTTCCTCATTTTTAGCGATTTTTCAATTCAAATAGCTCACTTAATACTGCACTTGCAAACATGTATTTTATTTGTTGGGCTCAGAAGAGACAGGGCAACAACTATTCATTTGAAAGTTAGAAGACAAAGGGACCGTAGAAAAAAAATTAAATTTTGTATATCCCATACTGTATATGGCCGTTCGTAAAAAAATGGCACAACTAAAATGTGTACGTTATTTGGATAATTTCTCTAATTGAAAGAGTGTTTTTAGCACAAAAGTTAAGTTTATCACCCTTTGTCTTTCTTATTTCTGATAAGTTTTTGATGATCCTTTAAGTTTCGAAACCTTGTAAATCAGAAATTCAAATCTAGTGAATTTGAAGGATTCATCCATTCATTTTATTTCGACTACTGCAGATATAAATTTTGGTTTAGTAGCACTGTTCTTTTGAATGCAGAAAAAAAAAGCAGTCATGTAATTTTCTCGTTTCATCCATCCTTTTCTATAGAGAGTGCATACACGATCAGATTACATATCGAGACATACTGAGTCACATGGGGACCACCGCAAGGTATTCTAATTTTATTACTCCGCAACATGATAGGAAAGATGACAAAAAATTCCAGAAATTCAGAAAAACTTGGTTGTGTAAAAACTGCAACAGCTCACCTAGGAATACTGAAGTTTCTCTGAAGTGGCTTAACCCAAAAAATTTCAAAGGAAGGGTATAAAAATTTCAATGCTGGAACTTTGTGGACTTGTGAGTCAGAGTGTCTTTCTTTTGACATTACATTTTGCGACTTGAATCAATGAAAATACCAAGATGAAATATGATCCGGTGAAAATAATAAAAATATTAGGAAAAAATCCTCTAGGAGAGGAGAAAGCTTAGTACGTAATCCGATGCAGTGGATATAAAAGGGTAACAGTGGAAATATTTGATCCGTGGGGAAGGGAAAGAAAAAAATACAAGTAACACTATATATATAGGAAGATGAGTTTCGAGGTCTATTTCTGCAGACTTGTTCTCGCCGGTGAAGGAGAAAAATGGGTTTAAGAGAATAATATGCTTCTCTAGAAGAATAAAAATAACCATAAATATATTTGCTTCATTATTTGAAGCTTTGCTATTTCAGAATTACGCTTCGGGAAGATATTGTATCGATAAGTAAAGCTTGCACAACAAAAGTAAGTTTCTTCTTGAGATTTTGATATCATTTCGAAACCGAAACACCGGCAGATAATGATGTTTTTTCCATTTTTTTATGATTCAGAAAAAATTTCATTTTCATACGAAATCGTATTCTGATCAATCGAGAATAAACGCAAGACATAATTTTCTGCTATAAATATATTTATGCATACAATAATACCCAGTCAAAAATTCGCAGTAATTTTATTGGATTCTCAGAAAAAAGAATGATTTGTTCAAAATTGTATCCCAACAATATACACTCCGACCTACATATTTTTAAAATGAAAGTAGATTTGTAAAAGTCAAAGTTTTTGGAAAATACTAACAAAACTGAATCAGCTATTTTCGGAAGAGTTTAAAACAAAATAAGATTTCGCAAATGTTCAAGTAATTTTCAGTAGCAATATATAACTTATGTTACCAAGATTGCCTATCGTATTGCTAATGGCATGAAAACTCATATACATATATGTATTGATATATCTTTATACAGGTTGATTTAAATTGTTTTTCCACTGAACTATCTTTAAAACTGTTGAATTTAGAAAATATACTTCTAATTACAAAATTTTTCTAAATGACGTATAGTTTCTTAAAGTATCGTTAACTTTTTCAGGCCATATATACATTAACAATTTTTTTATTATAGATTCCCAGTGTGCTAAAACTTCCAATTAGTGAAATGTTGAACTCGCTCCGAAAAGTCATTTTGCCGAAAGTTAAATATTTTCAAGTGTAATGTAACCGGATATTAAAGATGCAAAATTACTATGTTTGGTAACTTAGGGCTCTCTGTTGGCAATCCGTATTGACTTGCATCCGTATTTGCTTTCCATTATGAGAGACTTGCATAAATTCAATGAGCTCAACTGGTTGGTTTTTGTTTTATTTGGATTGTTTTATATTTGAACATTTTTTTTCCATCGCTGATATTGCTGAATATTTCTTATCTACATGGACGAAATTATTTTGCATTACAAAAAGTAATTATTTAACATTTTGAGGACCACGAAGTAAACTGCAAAAAACCATGTGTTGTAAATGTCTCTTCGGTGGATTGAAGCAAAGGCGGGCAATGTAGGCGGTTTCATCTTCAAACTTGTAGGGAGCATGATAAACGCAAATGAAAGGTGGTTTCGTTGGGAATCTACTTGAGTGGAAAGTGTATTATTGAAAGGTGAAACTATTTCAATTTTTTTTTGTCATCATATGACAAGTAAGTTTTATACGCTTTCAACTTAATTTACGTTTTTGCAATTTGTGAACCAAATCCTCAGTAACATCGACGATAAGCGCTTACAACTTCAAATTTAAATAGAGTTAAATATGTAATTTGCTGCAAATGACTTTCTGAGACGGGTTCTACATTTCGTGAAATGTTAAATTGACCACAAGGGGACTGCATGAAAAGATAATTTTTCTTATGTATGCAACGTCTAAAAAAATTATGACATTTTAAAAAATTGTATGCCATTAGAAAATTGTTTTCAGTTAGAAGGAAGTATGTTTCTAACGTCATTGGTTCCAAGAATAGTATAGTCCTTCGAAAAATCAATTTAAATAATCCTGTAATAGATTAGTTGTCAGTAATAAAATACTTAGCTATAATAATATTTTTTTAGCTACAGTCCTTTATTGTTTCAGTATTATAACTTATTAAATATTTTGATATTTCTTAATGAAAAACTGTACGGAGCAAAAAAAAAAAGTCCTCATTCTGATGGAAGCGATCTCTACTGACTTTACGTATTTAACACTCTTAATATAACTGTAGGAATAATTAATTAATGGGTAATCTTGCATGAATAAAATTAAAGATTCATATTTCTTAGTTTTCACATTCAAACAATTTTGCAGAAGTGAAGTTCTAGTGACGCTGCAAGTTTAATTGTTTAGTAGGTTGAGCTCGAGCTGTGTCTCTGATCATGGAAAGTGCATGAGACCGACTCAAAGTCAGGAAACCCTGTGACACTGAGGGCGGCAGTTCAAGCCAGAAGACAAGGGAAGGGCGAGGTTCTGATTTCGCTGCTTTGCTCTTGACATAGTGCCTTAAATCAAGTGGCATGCCGGAGCGAATGAAAGGAGGATCGCATGCCAAGAGCACATTACTTCACACGATGGATACATGCGTGAGAAACAGAGAGAAAGAGAACTGTGTGTGTGCGAGAGAGCGAGAAACATATGAACACACAACCACGAGGAGAAAAATCACATGGACAACCACAAAGAAATACATATGCCTTTCTGAACGAGAACAGAAACGTTGCCTATCTTTCGTTTCTTTTTACGAATAAAACCAAAAACGGTTCATTTTCCTGCCTGTTGTATTAAAGTTGATGTGATTTATTTTAAAGTACTATTACACAAAATATGACCACCAGTTTAAGAATTCGGTTTACACAGTGAATATTCTATATAAGATACATTTGCTATAATGGTTATATTTCTCTACAAAATGAATAAAACTTATTCGAGTGAGGGAAAAATTCCTTAATCTTACCAAGCGTAACTAGATTCGTATCCAATGTGAAATTCGATGATTGATTAAAAAGATATGTTATCTGTGTTTCTAAGCGTTAAAAATATGAGTAGCCGAATCTTAATGATAACGGAGGTCAAATTTCACATTCATTGTGGAATTATTGAGGCTCACATAAAAGAATATTTATAGATAAATTTGCATTTTGCGATGTAGTATAACTGGAATAAGTTATAAGGACGCAGAAATGAAAATGAAACTCAGACCTAACCAAATTCTTTGCAACTCACACCACATTTGACTTGGTGTTAGTAACATGACAAACTATACTAATTGTTCATACACTATGCTTAAATTTAAAACAAAGTACAAGTTAAATAGTATAGAAAGTTACTGGTTTTTTTAAAGAATAAGCTCTTTTTCTTATAATATATATAGATAAAATTCATTTAGTGTTTCATTCCTATATTAATACATAGGTAGCCTTCGAATGTCAACATAAATAAAGTAAAGTTGGTTATTTACTCACTCTGTTTTCAAAGCATCCAAAATAAAACAAACGATGTGTTTATATTCTCTTCGAAACCACGAGGCGCAGTTATGTGAAAAATATGCTCTAATTTGAAGATATATCGTAGATCTGTATCGTCAATATTTTATGTATATCTTTAGGAGCCCGCGATGCTTGTAACAGGATAGAAGCGATTGTGTAAACTAACAATCAAGATAAGATGATATGATCTGCGAAGTAAAAGCACCAACCTCAGTTTTCGGGGTCTGCGACCAAATGATTTTTTATACAATTTAACAAGGATATTTTCAAAAGCCATAAAATTTTATCACCTCTTTCTAAAACGAAATAATAAAGGTTTTATACTTCTGAACAGATTTTGAATTGTTTATCCGTTTTTCCAAAAAAGTTTCTCATCTCAGTCTTTAACCACAAATAAGTTTCGATACAATGTCATCCTCCAGAATTGTTCTCGTGATCATTTCGACGTTTGGTAAGCTATTTGTCAGTTGAAGGATTATCTAACAACTTTTGTTCGGTAACTGTAGTTTTTATTTCCACGTCGTTTTTATTTCATAATAACCTTTAACTTGTACAGCTACAATTCTCAAATGTCATCACATCAAACGACACATACTTTTCAAAACGAGAATGAAAAAGTTTTAACAGTAATTTTTATTGTTTTTGTGGAATACACACGGCCATAAAATATAAGGAGCGATAAAAAGTTTGAAATTGTTTTTCCTAAAAGTTTTTTATTTTGATATTTTTATACTAGTGTTTCATATTAGATTGAAAGAGCTGAAAAAAAAAAAAATATAAAGAAGAAGCAAATATCGCTTCGTTTCAAATGATGATGTCATCAAGGGAAGCATTTGATGGAAAACGGAAAAAATTATCATTAAATACGGACTATTTGAACCCCATTATCGTGTGGAAAAAAACTTCGACTTAGAAGATACGGAATGACACGTGAAAAATCATTACGAACGAAATCGGTATTTCAACTCGGGTATTCTAATTCACAACAATAATAGAGAATATTTAATATGTTTGGATCCGCATAGAGCTCTGAGTTCTCGTTTCAGAGTTATGTATTTGGCGGGACTTTCGTCGATATTGACAGAATGATATACTAGATTTAACACAATCACACAATAATATATTGTACATCAATAATGTTGCAAAAAAAATTTTCTTTTGTAAAAGTATAGATGAAACATAGGTGAAATTGTATGTCATACCTTGAACTCATAAATATGTATGAAATGGCAAAAAAAAAAAACAAAAAAAAAAACACGCTTGACATCGGATGTCGAAGCTTAAATGTTTCTATTTGATTTGAGATTCACGTTCCAAAAATACACACATAAACGAAAATTGTATTACGGTTCTTTTTTGAGAAATAACAAACTATCTGAAAAAATATTTTTCCAGGAATTTCAAAATGTTTCTGAAGATAATGATAAAGTGAGAAAAGAGAAGGTATACCGAAGTTTTAATTTTTTTGGTCAGTAAGTTTAAAGTTTTTTTTTTTTTAAATTTGAAAGAAGTGTCTTACCTTTCGCGCCGAATAGTTCAGGTGAATGTTGTGAGTGGAGAAGAGAATTGGTCGTGCTCCGACCGACAGGTGTCGTTCACAACTGATGATGTTGTTGTCATCACTCGCCTAACAGGTCTGTTTATATTGTCACCGGTGTTGTACCTGATCATCCCTCCTCTTTAGGCCAATGCCTTGAGCTTTGTGTTGCGCGGATCTCCGATCGCGGTACAATCCCAACTCGTCACGTGATCAACGCCATTTCCTACAACTTTTCCCCAGATCGACGGTGGACCTATGGCTTTGGTCAACAGATGGCGCAATGCTCTCTCGCTCTCTCTCCTTTAGGTATTTGGGACCCGAAAACTTTTATTTGGGGTTTGCCATTATTGCGTTTGGTCACTTTCATCGACGTTGTTGAATCATTTCATAATCAAAACCAACGTTTCATGTGTGTATCATACATATACTTTATATTTTTTTATTGAAAGATACACGAGAATTTCGCTTCAAAACTACCATAAATAACACTGCCACAATCCTTCTCTACTCTAGAATTTTATACATCATCGTCAATGTCTGGTTTAGTCCGCAAAATTACTATTAATGCCTTGTGTTTGTCGTATACAGTCAACGCTCGTTATAACGATACACTCCACGTTATAGCGACTATTACAATGACCGGTAGGATAAGTTTCAAACATTTTCATATAACGAATAACCCATGTTTTTTCCAATATAACGTCCATTTTCGACGGGACGATGGGGATCGTTATAACAAGCATCGACTGCATAATTTTTTCCCCATTTATTCATGTACATGGATTTTCTTCTTGTGGATGAGTTTTCTTTAAAAAGAGGTGATTCTACCGATTTTTTTTCTTCACTTTGAGCGTGAGAAATTTGAAATTTTGTCAAAAATTTAAAAAAGAGTGGCACATATATTTACATTCATTGCTTGCACACTCATACAAGTGAATGATTTTAATATTTATTCTGTGTTCGTAAATAGCTTATATTTTTTAATCATCTCATTTAGATCTCGGTGTTGCATGAGCAGAAAAAATTAAAAAATTATAATGGTGCAGCGTGTAAATCGTTGTGCATAAAGTTATCTCTCACTTATGTGTCGATGCAAGGAAGCATGGGAAATAGACGCATAACTGAAATAGGCGTATTATTATTTACCTTTATCTTTGACCGGGAGTGCCGAAAATTGTCTTATAACTGAGAAAAACGTATAAGTGAGCGAGTGTATAAGTGAGAAATCACCGTATATATATGCGCATGTTATGATCATCAAAGCAGGGGCTTTGAAACCTCTTCAATTCAAATTTTTTTCGCATTCAAAAAAATTTTAGCTTTTGTGATACAATATTTTGAAATTATATTTTGGGCGGGAATCGGTTAAAATTTTTAACCGGTTAATCAAAAGTTTCAATCGATTAATCGACTGATTAATTGAATTTTAATCGAATATTTTTGAACGCTAACCATTCAATAGAAATGTAGTATTGTGGTGACAATAAAATATTAATTGATGCTATAAAAATATATTTCATTAATTTCAAGCACCTATTTTCTACATGTGAACAAATATAGGATAAAGGAATAGATTAAGAAATTCTGGTCGTCCGCATGAAGCAATTTAATGTCCTGGAATTTCTTAACTCGGGTCTCATAGCTTTTTTTGGAAATCGATTATTTTAGGGTTGCTTGTTTCCTTTAGAAACTGTAGGAAATACCTAAGAGGGAGTTTTGCTTCCCCAAATGGTACTGGGGGGGGGGGCATGTTTCCCGAATGCCAAAACTAATGTTCACAGTGGAAACAATATATTTTGAGATTTTATGCTGAAACTCCAATCAAACACAATTTGGAACTGAAATCCAGTTTTCGTTGAATCGACTTGTATTTCCCAATGCCAAAAAATTTGATGAAATAATTGATTCACGAATATTTAAATATGACAATTTATCTAAAATGTTACGAAGAGACACATCATTTAAGACATCTACTCGGTCTTTCTTAATTTATTATTTAATTATTTTAATAATAAAAATTAAGTTAATTTTCGGCTATCTAATAAAGTTAATTTACATACTTTTAATGAAAATTTTAATTGCATTTTAATCGGATTGATCGATTTGATTAACTGAACTAAAATGTTTAACTGCGATTAACAACTTGTCGGTTCCACACAGCCCTAATTATATTCTAATGTTAATCACACCAGATATTTCAGCTGCCTTAAGAGCGCTGATATTACTTTACACACACCAACTCCGACCATATACTGCCATACGGCAATTCCCATCCAGCGGAGTTGGGTGGGAAATGAAGGCGCCCTCTATATCAGTTGTCACAACGGGATCAGTAGGTAAAGAACTTGTTTCGAATGTTCTTCCCCCGGATTCAAACCCGCGAACCTTGACGGTAATCTTCATGGTGGAAGACGATCATCTTACTACTGCATCAATCGGGCGATAGGCAATATAGGTATGTTCTGATATTATTCAACATGATCTGGTTTTCTTCAATTTGTTATTCGATTTCTTCTAAATCTTATTTAAAACATTCTCATTGCTTATAGATTATAATAATGAAAGCTACAGAATACACTTTTACTAGAGTAGATACTTCGCGGAAAACTAACAGTTGTAAATTGGTACTTATATGTAGAATGGGAAAAAACATTCTATGAGTGTAGAATCAGCTATAAAAAAAGTTGTTTTATACGGTTTAAATTTTTATTCAGTAACGTCCACAGAGATGCTGTTATATTGAAGTCTAAATGTATAAGGCAAGTTGTTCGTCAAAATTAATTTTGACTTTGACTTGCAGCCGCAAAAGAACAGTGATTGTGTAAGATGGTGTCAAACAACAAGAAAGAGTTTGCTCTTTTTATTCTGCGTATCCGCTGCAGGACACGTGTATCTGTTGGAAAATCGGACATGTTACAAAACTTTCTTATGCCGTAATTGGAGACAAACAGCGGGCAATTGATTCTATCAACAGGATGATGGTGGTCTGCGAGAATTCTAATTTTTGGACAACACATTGAAAAGATGTGGATCGATCATGTTTGGAATGATGATTATTTAGTTCTATTATGGCTTCCAATCGCTCCTCCCATATTACTGAAAATGTGAAAGAAAAATCTTGTGCTGGAAATTTAGCTGCAATTGTGTGTGTTGTGTTTCCGTCAAATCATGATTGGAGAAAAATATAAAACCTGAAACTTTTATACGGCATCCAATAAAAAATGTGAATCAGTAAAACTAGGGGCTTTCTCTGTTATACCAAAAGAACTTTCCGCATAACAATTGAATGAAAATTCACAGCGATACCGATGTTTGAAAATCTTGTTTTTGACACTTTTTTCGTGCTAGTTTCTAGTTTTTAAGGCTTCGACAAGTCGCAAAAATCGAGAATTTTCATTGTTGATATCTTAGCGAGTTTTCATTCAAATAAAGAGAGAACCACAAATTTCACTGATTGAAATTTTTTTGATCTCTCTGTCTCTCTCGGAGGCCATATAAATATTTTCTTCAATTGTCTTCAACATAATGAAGGTGTTATCACAGCTGAATTACCCTCGTTCTGCTGATATTTTTCAATATTTTATATGTTTATTTGAAATCATAGAATTTTTACTCTCTTGTTACACTCCCCCCGTTTCTATGCATATCGTTAGAATTTTTTAACTTTTTGCGGTCCTGTGTCGAGGTGGACTCGACATAGAACCTCATCAGGAAAAAAGGTGCAGTGGTACCTCGGATAACGAAGACGATTTGTTCCGGAATCACGTTCGTTAGCCGAAATCTTCGTTAGTGGAAACGTGATTTCCCATAGGTTTCTATGGAAAATCGTTCGATTTGTTCCAGCTTCTGCTCAAAATTTAAAGATAGGCTTTTTAAAACACCAGAGAATACTATAAAAAAGGCAAAAGCTGATTTAAGGCTAAAACGAAAGCTTCAAAATTGAATAAATGAGAATCTACAGGAAGATGATAGATGCTGAAGATCTTTTTATTTTCCCGTATGTACAAAACCAATACCAGCTTTTGTCTATTAAAGCTGATGTTGACACAACCCCCTCCATTTGTGATTTGGTCAGCTTATTTCTGTATCTGATACATGCAGATGGATAAAAATAATCCCCTAGAATGCCCAGACTGTTCAGTTTGATGCTAAAAGTTTTGTACTCAAAGAACCCGCGTGCTCTGAAATCGCTGCATCTGTTTTTTTAATACATTTTCTATTAGCTGAATCTTTCATTTTACATGAAATGGCTCAAAGCCATGGCATCACTGTACTTCATTGTTAAAATGGTCCCTCACGACAATAGGAAGCCCCCACTCTGAATTCGGCTTCTTACCAGAACTCATAAGCTATAAAAAAATTGCAAAGGGACAAACATTCTGGAATCTTCCTCATTGCGGGGTACTTGCTATAAAGAACGAACTGTACCAACGAAGTCTTAAAAAACCTCTGCACCGCTAAGGGTTAAGAATAGTGATGCACTTTAATAAAAAATTGATGAGCGCTAGTGCCGTTTCAAAAATTTGCATTTATTCAAGAAATATACAATTTAGAAATCAGCACTCCTCAATTCATCTATCATGAAGAGAGAAGATTTTAGTGAAAGTTAAAAAAAATCATTTATTAAGAAATCAAAAGATATTGAAAGAATGAAAAAAAAAATGTGTTCCACTTACGTCATCGTCGAATAAAAAAATGTAATTTTTCTAGTTTTTGTTTTTAATTCTGATATTTCACAAAGTTACAGTTACTCACAAGAAACACGTTTCTTCGCTTTCTTCGTTTGTAGCTTTACTTGGTCTTGTTTCGGTATCTTTTTTTTTGTGTGTTGTTTTTCTTTGTTTTAGTACCTTTAAGAGGAAAAGGTGAAAAAAAATGTTATGGGCGTTTGCTTTTCCTCTTTACTGTTCTTTAGACTTCACTTAAAAGGTCTCAGTAGGTTACAAGAGAAAGAAAAAGGAAAAAAACACAAGAGGTAGAAACTACTTTATTGGGTTCGAAAATCAACCTCTGAACTCAATGGATAGAGAGCAGATTCTTGCTAGAGCAGAGAAGAAGTTGGTTGTAGAAGCACTGTACGTTGTTTTTTGCTCTTAACTCTGTTGCCCTCTTAAACTTCCGAAGGGCCCTAAAGGAAGACGTTTCTTTTCTTATAAATTTTTTTTCGACGCTTTCATTTTGTCTGTTCGTTTGTTGTTTCAATTTCTTCCCCTTTCGGATTTCAAGTAACACTTTCTTTTCGATTTCCTTTAATCCCCATTTCAGGTTTCATAAGTTATGCCACCTGTTTTGTCATTTCTTTAGACTGCTCTCGTGGAATCGAAGTGATTTTTGTTGGAAGAAATTGTTGGATTAAACTGGAGGATTAAACAGAAGTTCTCCTAACTTGGAGCAATGAAATGGAAGAACGGAAAATAACAATAAAAAACGTATTAAGGATTTGATAAATGGCGAGTGAATGTTAATTTATTTTTTCGAAAAAAAATTGGCATACTCAGTAAAAATATTTGTATTTTTATATTCGGATCACGCAATTTCAATCAGCACGAACATCTGAATATCAATGGTAAAATATGTTTACAAAACCGCAAAACTGCTATCAGATTGCATTTGTAATATAAATGGGTAGGGTAACACGGTGGTTGAGTATGAGTAGCTACCGAATAACCAATCGATTATATATTTTGATTTATTTGAGACTTTATAAAACAATTCTCTTTTTTTTAACACTTCTTTGCATATTTTTATTGATGAACGTGATTGCAAAAATCGAAGAATTTGTCCGTACAAAATTTACATATTTCACTTATTCTTAATAAGCTTCAAATCCTAAAAAGGAAAAAAAACCACTTATATTGAAAATAAGAATTACTGTTATAATAAGCAAGTAAAAGAGGTACGATGGTTCATCTGAAAAAATAATTGGTAAAAAAAACAACAACAAGGCTTTTAGTTTCTTGGTGCTTTTTATTTTCATCATCCCCCGTGGAAGTATAATAATGAGGCGAAACACTCATTAAAGAGAGAATACATAACTGTTTGTGCATTTTGATTTCTCAGTCAGCAATTTGATAGCTGCCTTTTGAGTTAATCATTGTAAATAAAATTTATCAAAATATTTCGAATTAAAAATAGTATCAAAGACGCAATTAAAAAATTAAGGGAGAGAGAAAATGTTTGACTTTTAATTAAATTGGATCCATGGGTTAATTATTTTAATATATTTCCAGTAATTATATAAAAATTTGTATTGTAAACTATTTTTCATGTCATAAATATACAATGTGTTTCACGAATAGTGTCTAATGAAATAAAAAATCCATATGAGTGATTCTAAAATCAAGATAAAATGTAAAAAATAAATATATAACAAGGTGAAGATAATTGAACGGTGATATTTTCACTGCCAAAAAATAAAATTTAAAAGTAGTATAAAATCAAAAAATTTATGATGTCATTAAAAATGTTAATTGTTAAAATTTCGCCTTTTTATTATACCGAAAAAAACCCCAAAAACCCATCAAGGTACCAGTGATGGAAATTCTTGATTTTTTTTCCAGGTTATGCGGGCTGGTCTGAAAAGTAATAACGAGATGATTGTATAATTTGGCAGAAATCAATCATTTCAAACATTGTTATCTCGGTGAATTTTCATTCAAATATTATGGGATAATTTTTTTTTGTTTTTGTTGATTATTTTTGATATTTTGTATTAATTTTAAATTCAATCACATAGTTTTTGCAAAAAAACCTGCGAGTTGACCACTATAAATTATCCGCCAGTCTAAGTTGCAGATTTTCAAAGAAAGGCTCCAGAACTACACATTTGTAAGTTGAGCAGAAAATTGTTGTATCGAAGATAGTCAACTTACACAAGTTTTTCTGTATTTCTTTTGGACAGCTTGTATACCTATATACGTACGTATAACAGAAAGTTAATGTGAAAAGCAATTCTAAGTTCAATCAATCCAGCTAAATACATATAATGCTATATTTTGTGACGAATTCAACGAAAAAAAAAAATAAATTGGAGGATTTTAAAATTACTAGTAGCATTCAATCAGTCGATATAAATGTTAAATTCTGTCTTCCTTTAGCAATTTACGGAGACTTCGGGATTCTGCTAAAATTATATGTAGGTCTTGTCATCACGGCTACAATGTTCAAGATGAATAGAATGTATGCGTTGCGTGTTGATTAACAGAAAGACATAGGTCATTTCGACCACAGCCGATGCTTTATTGTAATGAAATGGCGTAGAGAACGATTTATGGACCAATTCATTCAAGTTTGAAGCAATGAGAGAGATAATATTTAGTACGCTCTAACCTTCGAAGATTACGAGAAGATTAGAGTCGTCATCCTGGTATATATATATATATATATATACCAGGATGACGACTCTATCGACCTCGTAGCCAACATCTGTTGAGTTCTTCTGCTTGTGAATTTGATATAACTATTATTCCTGGTGTAAGAACGTATTATAAAGTAATACAATAAAAACACAAAATTCAGTATTTTGGCACCTATTTTCGTAATCTTCCCCCCGCACCCTCAAACATTAATATTTCGACTTAGGTATTAATGTCGTTGGAAATTGTATGTGTTTCTAATATTTTTAGTCTCATTGAGCATGCATATGGGTCCCACTATAATTACACACATTCTTATATATTTTAGGGAAAACGTAAATTTCAGATACAACATATCTATTCATAGAAGTTTAAGAAATAACAGCAGCATTTGAACCGTCTCTATAAAAAGTTCCCGGACTGATCTTTTTGCGGTCGTGTTCAACTATATTAAACATCGATATCACCAAATGCTATGCAGTGACAGCAAAATGTTAAAAATATAATTTCATGCAAATATTTGAATTGTATATGTATTGAATATTTAGATTGTATTGTTTGGATTCTGTGTTTTACAGAACCAAATTATTTTTATACCAAAAGTATGCCATCACAAATTTTGTTTGGAAGTTCTGGATTGAAAACTTGAAGATCAATATATATATGCTTGTCTTCCACCATGAAGGTTACCGCCAGGATCCACGTGTTCGAACCTCCTCCTTCTCTTAAGATCATGGCCCACCGCTCTGTCTCAATTAAGCGATTTTATCAGGTGATCGATGAAACCTAGGCCATATTGGAAGCTGTGCGTGTATGCATTGTGAACCTAACGTGAAGTTTGTTTCTGTGTAATGCTTGTTATGCGTAGTGCTGCATCTGCCGTCAATTTTGCTAACTATGAGTGAAGTGTAATGATTGAATAATTCTATCGTTGTAGGGCGGGTTGGAACCGGGGAAATAACATAGAGAACAAGTTCTTTACCTATCGAGCCTAGGGCGACAACGGATAGATTGTGCCTTCCTTTCCTATCCAGCTCAAATGATAGTAAATTGCCGAACGGCGATATGACCGTTGTTGGTGTGCAGTAAAGTAGTTTATATCACTGGTAATGTATTTGTAGCAACAAAATATACACTACCTTTTCACAAATTTTCAATCTGGAATTTCCCGTTTTGATACAGAATTTTTTTTTTCAATTTCAATTTTTTATTAATATGTTAGATGAATGACAACAATACATTACATTAGTGAAAACTACCAAGGAGACACCAAGGTCCCATACTGGTTGTTACAATGAAGTTAATTCAATAACATTTCAATTATCATACAGTGTAAAATAGTCACTATGTACTGATTTTTGAGATTGAAAACAAAAAAATCATGAAAAAAACATCAAAATAGGAAGGGGGGGTTGGGGGAAATGTGATTACACAAACACATTTAATACATAAAATACAAATATATATAAATAATGAATAATGAATAATGCAACGGTCACAGGGGGGTGCTTTAGTGATCATAAAAAAAACAACTATAAATCAACATATGATTATGTATGAATTGGACTGGCAGAGCAGAGTTGACAGCAAGGGTATTTTAATGAATAATTCGACAGCTGGAGGTGAAAAGACAGTAATACACACACAACAGGGAGTGATTGAGATTCCGTGGATGAAATCAGAAATAATTTTCAATATTGAAAATTTGTAGCATGTGTTTTTTGAGGTTTTTTCTGAAAATTGAAAATGAGGGGGACTGTATGAGATCATTTGGAAGGCTATTAAAAAATTTAGGAATGAGAATTCAATGGCCTTTTCCATTTCTGCTTATATCAACGTAACGAGGTTATTGAAAAAGAAGAAAACAATAATTCACCACTGAATGCAAACAGAAAATGCAAATATTCGGTTCCATCAGATGACATTTTCTAGTATCTAGTGCAATCCATGTTCAATCGATGGCACCATAAATAAGGTCACGAAAAATGCTGGTACAGAACGTGCATGCTACCAAAATAACTATTCAAGCTATTAAAAATGAATCATATTAGTATTAAGAAACTTTAACCCTTTTTCGCGGACTAGAAAGGGTTAAAGTTTCTAGCAGAAACCACTAAACCCCCTGTAAAGTACAGATTTTTTTTTAATTTATGAAATACGTTTATTTTTCTTCAAATTTCAAGAACGTGCAAAAAAAGGGGGGGATAAGAAAATGTGTACCATTGAAAAATCAGTTGTACAAAATATCTGGGCTAGTCATTATTAACCCTTAAATGCGCAGCTTTGAATATTTGTAAAGTATTCTTTAAACGGCCATTAGTTCATTATTGCAGTCAGTTTAAAGATAAAAATTCAGAGTTGCCTTTGCGCGCGCGCACACATAAGGTGAGCTCATATTCTTTCCATATTATATTTTGAATTTGCTGGTAGATGTCCCAATTAACAACAGCAAGTTTTTGTTTGTTGCAGAGCATGCGTGATTGGGATTTCGCCAATTCGTCAAAATGTTTTGTTTGCATATTTCTTTCTTTTTTTACCATGAAGCTTGCAAATCCAATTTTTTTGCTTACTGTAGTTTGAATCACAAAGAGGTAGTTATACAGCGTGATTCAATAATTCCCCTTGCCGCATTTTACTGGCGAACTGTTGATCCTAGAAGCACACTTCCAACTAGAAAAAGTATCCAAATAACGTGCAAAACTCAGATATGTCATTCATGTTGCAAGGTGTAGTATAGTTATCAAAATATGAAAATTAACTTTTCAATACTTTTTCTTTCCCAACCAACACGGCTTCAAACGATCCCTTTCTACTGTCCCTTTTCATCCATGACTTTTCCAAAGCCGTTGATAACAAGTTACAAACCGATATTATATTCTTGGATTTTTCTAAAGCCTACGATATAAGTTCCTCACAATAGACTTCTCCTTAAACTTTCAAATCTTGGTCTGAATGTGCAATTGCTCAAATAGTTAGAAACTTTCCTAAAAAATCGCAAACAGTTTGTACATTTTAAAGATCATGACTTACCATTCGCCACTATAAATTCAGATACTCCTCAGGGAATGGTCCCCTCTCTTTATTGTTTTTAATATAGTCAGACCCGCGTATAACGAAGTTGAAAAAACTGCGAAACTATTCGTTATACTCGAACTTCGTTATATCCGTACCGGTTTTGAAAATGATGCGTTCAAACGAAATGAAACATGATTTACATACACGATAAGCATTTTCAATATTGTAAGCATTCTTAAAATAAATAAAGATTAAACTAATATATTTAAAGAAAAAAAGAGATTAAAATTTAATTTAAATTTTGCTTAATTCAACAAAAATATTTGTCAATCGCCTTTGTCTTTTTTTTTTGAATTGATATCATTGTATAAGAAGGTGCGCGTATACAGTAGCGCGCCAAAAATTACAACGTACGATCCCCTGCTGCGGTTCTAATCCGTCCGGGGGTGCACAAACTTCCTTTGTGTTCCTTTTCTTTTCTTTGTATTTGAAAAAACCGATTCATTTGATCGGTTGACACCATTGCATGATCCACGCGCTAATGTATACGCGCCTTTTAAGGTGCGTATACATGTTTTGGACTAAAATAATTTTTGCCTAATAATCATGCAAAATTTAATGCCTTTTATTTTAGCTAGGTCCGGGCTATTGTTGCACATTTTCGCCTGTTTTTTTTCGAACTATTCAAAAAGAAGTGCTTCTACATCAATATGATCTCTTTTTCTCTCAATCTCTTGCTAAACCATCCAAGAACGTTCTCTTCAAGACCTCTTTGTTCCAAATCGTTGATAACGAACTTTGTTGAATCTCGAATTTTTTTTGGTACCTCTCTTTTTTTTAAAATTTTTCGCTATCGACCAGCTATATACAGCTTCGATTTCCGAAGCAATAGGGGTTAGTGTTTTGCACTCGGACAATCTCAAAATTAACTCTTACAAGATATCTCCACCATAACCTGTGTTCGAATCTAACCAAAGATGGGTAAATGTGCACAAAAGGTGTTTGAAAATTGGTTTCTTGGGAACAAAAATAGCCCTAATCATTCCTTCGTAAAAGTTTTTCTGCAAGCAAAACAGCATTTATAGGAAAATAGGCTCTAAGGATTTAACAGAAAAAAGTAAAAAAAAGGGAAGAGGATTTTACCATTTCTACAATACTCAAAAATACAAATAGATTTTCTTGCAAAGAAAGAGGCTCACTGTAAAAAGTAAATTTACACATAGGAAGATTTAGATAAGATAACAAAGAAATTCGTGACAATTCGTATTTTAAAACCAGCTGAAAATTCGTTATAAGCGTACTTTGCTAAAATCAGTGTTCGTTATAAGCAATCAAAATAACATAAAGATGCAATGCGAAATTCACGGGACGAGGAAAAATTTCGTTATATATGACAATTCGTAATATCCGTGTTTATTATAAGCGGGTTTGACTGTATATATAAACGATCTCCTTGAAACCCTAAACTGCATCATTAGATATTTTGCTGATGACTGTGTAGTTTACCGCATAATTATTCACAAGTACGATCAAGAAATTCTGCAACGTAATATTGTTTCCATCCCAGACTGGTACTCATTTGGCACATGCCCATCAACCTATCTAAAACAGTTTTCATGTGAGAGCTTTTCGTAAAACTCTTCCCATCGAATTCTCATACTCGATCAACAATAACCTAACCATATCCCAAGTTTCTCAATTTAAATATCTGGGTGTCATAATCTTGGCTGACCTACGTGGGAATAACCATATCGATTATTTTCTACCAGAAATGTCTCGATAAACTTTTCTTCCTTTGCCGCCAACCTCAAACGTCCTACTCGTGACGTCCGACTTCTCTGCTACCAAACTTATATTTCTCTCGTTCTTTCTTATGCAGTTGAGGTCTGGGACTCCCCACCCCCCTGTCTAGTAATATCGGCAAACTTGAATCCATCCAAAATAAATTCGCCCGCTTTATTAATGCCTGCTGAGTCTCTTTCAGTTCCGTTTCCGATCTTAAACTCGAACTTAATCTCCACCCACTCGCTACTCACCGACTTATCTCTCACCTAGCCATGCTTTATAAGATTAATCATGGTCATCTAAATTTCAATACGTCCGGTATTCTGACTAAGCCCTTCTATGTTTTCAATACACTTGACCACACCAAAAAATTGAAACCTATTTTTCCCTCTACACCTTGTTTTAAATGCAGTTTAATCTTTTAAACTGCATTAAACCAATGTGAGAAATGACGTTTGAATGTTTACTCAACCTATATGCCTCTATAAGTGTCATTTTCCTAAAATGCTTTATAATACGCATTTCAATAGTGGTTAAACATTCGCGTTTGTGGAAAAACTCAGATAGCAAACTGATAAATCCAACCAGCTGGTAAATCCAAAAAGTGAAAATTTGGACATTCATGCTTCTGGCATGAGGGGGACGATGCCAGAAATGTATGTACGAACATGTATTACTTCAATTAATTTATTTTATATTACATTTTTGAAGCAGTACAATTTGGAAGAGATTTTTTTAAATGATTTTCCCGGCTTTTTCAATGCGTGTCACTGGCTATTAAAAAAATTATCATCTGGAAAAAAATTAAGTATTTAAGGGTTAAAATAAAAGCCTATTAATAAGGCGAGATATCTCGTCAACACTAGTTAGACGGGTAAATGAATATAGATACAAAAATGACCTCCACGTTTATCAATAGAAAACGAAATATTTTTTATACATATACAGGATGATTCAGAATTCATGGGACAAACTTTAAGCCGTTATAGAATGAATATGAAAGGTGAAGGTGCAAACTATGATAAAATACATTTGTGATACATTAATGACGCTAATTTTGGCGATGAGATCCCCAAAGGTACCAATAGGAATCGCGTGCACGAATCCTAGGAGATGGAGAAGTCGAGAGAGAGAATATATGATGGGAGACGGGCCGTTGAAGCAGGCAGATGCCCAATTACAGTGGAGTGAAGAAAGAGTAAAATAACAAACATAAACAGCACGTTGCCATACAGAAAGGCACAGAATAATACAAATAATAAAGGCACAATAAAAATAACGCAAAAAAATATATATATAATACAAATGATACCATATGTGTGTACAAAAAAGGAGAAAAAAAATGTCAAAAAAGCACATAAGAACTTCCACATTTAATAAGAAAATATGTGAATTGAAATTATTAGTTGCTTTAGCATTTTATAGAGCTTAATGGCGACAGTAAAATGCCAGTGAGGGACATTCCAAAAATATGATCAAATGACAATCACAGAACTCCACGCATATGTTTCACGTGAATGTAAAGTCGTAACGTTACATCTTTTGAATATTCAGAAAATCATGAAACTTCATCGACTTCGGCATAAAAATATCAGTACATAAAAATAAATAAATAAAAAAAGTTCTCAAATCAATCTGATGAAAACTTTTTTTCTTGCACAATAAGCAATTAATTTCCAATTTTTTTAATACCAGATCGGCTGTGAAATATAAAAAAGCATAATATTTTATATATACAGTATATATTTATTTCTTTTTTGCTTTCTCTATTTCTTACTCCAGCTATCAACCCTGACGTCAACAAATTTATGATCTCGGGGTCCTTTCATTTTATGAGACGCCATGATTTTTCACAAATTCCAAAAATAAAATACATAAAAAAATTTCCTCGTATATATATATATATATATATATATATATCTTTTTTATTATTATTATTCTTTCGTTAGATGTTATTCGTTTCAAAGTCGGTAGCACATTTTTTTTTCTGGCGTTCATTCGTTCGAATTGCTTTTTGATGTAGATGGCAACAGAGGAACTTCCGGAATTAAATTCACGAGCGACACCCGGGGGGGGGGGATGGGTTGGTGTGGGAATGCAACAAAAAATAAGAAATAAAATAAAATAAAAAAGAAGTTCACTGAAATTGAAAAATGAAGTTTCTACTCTTTTTCATCTCTTGAGGGCAACGGGATCAAACGTTTCTCTCCTTGTTTTTAGATTTCATTCTGTTTGTTTGTTTGTTTCCGTTTTTCTCGATACTCTACGAGAGAAAAGACCCCCCCCCCCACCCCAACAATTTTTTTTCGTACAATGTATATATATTACACATACAGTACCCTCTACGTACGCAACGAAGATTACGGCGAGAAGAAATTGTTCTCTCCATAACAAAATAGTGCGCGTAGATATTTTCATGTTTTGATAATCTCGGGTTATTTACTGATCCTATTATTAAAGCTTCGAAAGTATACAAGGATTTACCTGCCGCTGGTAATTTATGAAAAACTAATAAATTTCTCTGGCAAAAAGTTTTTATGTGAAAATTCAAGGAAATAAATGTATTTTACTGTGTTAGTGGTCCCAACATATCATTTTGATCACGTATTTTTCTTGTTTTTTTTCACTTTATAATATGATTTAATACAGTTTTATATGTAGGGTGCATAGCTTCAAAGACATTTTTATGACTAAGAACTTTTTATCAAATATTTAGCTTTTATAATAGTTGAAATATATTTCAATTTTTGACGCAATTCGAAAAAAATTTATCAGAGAACACTGTCAGCAGGGCTAGTCTGTGGCAACAGGTAAGTGCTGTAGCTCTGTATATATATATTTCAGGTTCTTTAAAAATTAGTACAAATTTTGTGCCTTGAGAATGTCTATTTATATTTTCAATGAATGTTTTAAAATTTGGTATGAATTCGCAAATAAATACCTTAATTTAATGTCAATAGATTCCGTCCAGCTGAGTAGGATTTTTTTTAATATTATGTATATAAAAGAAAATAAAAATGTATTCAAAATCTACGTTCCATCACCGGCTTTGTTTTAATTTATTACTTTGTTTTCAACTTTTTTCACCGGCAATGTTTCTAATTGGGAACATATGTTTGATTAATAAAAGAAAATATACTTTTTTAATGTGTGTGAAATCATTTGTGTTTTTTTTCTTTGAAACAGTGAGGTTTCAAACTTTAATCAAAAAACAAAAATGTCATTAATTTCAATACTTATGCCATTAATGTATTTTTCTAAATCATCCATTTTTGCGAAAAAAATCTTTTTGTTTTTATTTTTAATGTTGCTTCTATGGATGTTAAACGTACTCATCGCACAGGAATTTTTTTTTAGATGGATTTCTTGGTTGATATCTCTTAACCGAAATATCAGATAGGAAAAAAAAAAAATTAAGGGAATTTATATACACCACCATGTACTTTCCATTAATGAGATTCATTAAAATCGATCATCAATGAAGTGGCATCGCAAAAATTCTTTCGTGTTTACTTTGTTGCACAATAAAATACTTTTAATTTTTCAAAAATTCAACTAAATCAGATCAAAATTTCACTATAAAATCACGTACCAACATTATTTTTATACAAGTTATTTTCTACACTTGCCATTTTTTATCGCAAGACATTCAAAGACAAAAAAATATCGTGTTGTTTGAAATAGCTCTCGAAGTTCACCTTAATTATTTTGCATACATCTGTATTGATTCTAAGCATAATGGTTTCTGTATCAAACGGATCGCGTGCTCAGGGCTAATAACCGCTTGATAACACTTCAGAAAGAAAAATTTATGTAGGGATGATAACCTAGAAAACGACAGTTAAATTTCTATTTGCTGGTATTAAATTACGTTGAGCGGCGAATAAGACTATTCACGTGCTTTGTTCACATTCATTACAAGAGTAGGATATATCGCCTTAAGAATTATGAAAAGAGGTTGCTGCAGTTTCGAAATGTACTTGATTCTTACGAAAACTAGATCACTGGAAAACTGTATCCACCTTCACATTCATAGAAAGACGGAATTACTAAAGATAACTTTGAAGAATTCTATTTGAATTTCGTCGTGAAATATGACAGTAAAAGTAAAGTTTTAGTCTCATGCTTCTCTCACTACTTATGCCATGGTATTTTCTTAAAATACGATACACTTCTTCCGTAAGGCTTTATGATGATTGACAATCATTTTCTTAAAAACCGTGGAACAAAGAATAGAGAAAAAATTCAGTTTACAGAAAAAATTTCATCCTTCCCAACAGAATACTTCTACAATGTTCTTATATATTTTCCAATTTCCTTTTTTTTTAAAATTATACTTACTACTTCACCAAACACCAACTCTGGTTGCAATTTACTGTCATTAATGAGGTGTGTTGGAAAAGAAATCGCTGTCTATTCAAGTTCGTTAGGGAAAAATATTTTATCTATACCCAGGACCGTGACAGCAACCTTCACGGTGGCAGAAAAAATTATACTTACTAAGCACTCATAAAACTGTTTTCTTTTCTTCTGACTTCCAAATATTTGAAACAGAAATTTCTGTATAGGAATCTTTAATTATATCAAATAATATAATTTTTGTACATATTTTATTACTAATTTTTTTTGTACTAATTTGTTCTAATAATCTAATAATTTAAAAGTTGAATATGGTATTTATGACTGCTGAAAATATGATTTCAATCGAGCCATTTCAGGAATGATATAATTTACAAGAGCGGAAATGTTTCAAGTTTCTGGAAAAAAGTTTGTAATTATATCAAGTTCATCTCATACAGTATAGTCAAGACAAAACTTAGCTGTTCGATATGGTGGATAGAGGAAAGAAGGGTCGAGTAAAAAATCATATATATATATATATATACATACTATCATATACAGGGTGATTCAAATCTCAACGTACAAACTTTAGATTGGGGGGGGGGGGTAGAAAACACAAACAGAAAACAGAATCACTTAGGAATGCATGACCGGAAACCCCAACCTGATCAGCTGGAGGATAAACGAAGATGAAGAAATGACAAGCCAACAATGGGTGGAAAAACTCATGGTGTGACTCTCAAGCGTGCATAACTGTGGATGGTAAGAACTTTGAGCACTTGGTGTGAACTTAACGTGTACGCGTACTGCCCTCGTGTAAAGTATCGCTAAATAAAGAGTTTCTCCACCTATTATTGGCTTGTCATATCCGCATCTTTGTTTATCCTCCAGCTCATCAGGTTGGGGTTTCCGGTCATACGTTCCTATGTGATTCTGTTATGTTTTTGTGTTTTCTATCTCCCCTAGACGTTTGTACGTTGAGTTTTGAATCACCCTGTATATGTGCGTGTACACTACAATCGTGTAAATCCGGTAAGAAAGAATGAGAACTTAAAAAAAAAAAAGGATCGACAAATTCTCAGTGGGGAAATGGAGTATTAGGCTTTGTTGAGATTTCACGTTTTGTTGAAAATCCCTACTTGCTCCCGGTTTGGCGTATGCAATTAAATCTCGTTCTACGCTTTCTGAGATTAGGTGAACCCCATAATAGGGTCTTGAGGATCAGTGCCACGGAATCCACTGCAAATTGAAGTCAACGGCATCGATTCTTTCCCCTTGGTTTGCCCTCTCACTCAACCTAGGAGGAAAGAAAACCGGCACATATATGGCTTGTTTGTCAACTCCCTTCAATGCTATCTTGGTCTTCTTTTATGTCTGCAATGCGAACGGGATGAGATCAGGATGAAGGGGATTTCTAAAACCTAGGTTTCGAAGGTATTCTCCTCTATCTTCCGCTTCGGAAACCTCGGTTACAATATGGAATAGACGATTTCTAAGCCATTGGGAGAAGCCACAACTTGGCTTGGTTCTGAATTTGTTTCTTCTATCGTCTGCTATTTATAAATTGTCACTATTTGAAACTTTTTTAGCAAATCATATATATTATGAAAATATTTTCGTGAGATTTTTTTCCCTCTATCATTTAACGTGTTATGTGATATACATATATATTTTATAAAATTGAAATTTGAATATTCCGCATCTTATGAAGTTAATGAAATGTTTAGTTTAATTTTATTTTTGTTATTATTTAATTTGACTCCTCAATACTTGTGTTTGTTAGTTTAGAATTATCTAAAAGTAAAATACTGTGATGCTTCGGCTAACGAAGATAATCTGTTCTTGAATTACATTCGTTAGCCGAAACGCGATTTCTCATAGGTTTCTATGGGAAATCGTTTAATTTGTTCAAGAAATTACAAGAAATTTTAATGCAACTTTCCTAAAATAGTAAGAGGCACTATAAAAAAATAGAAATTGACCGAAGGCTCAGATAAACAACTTCACAATTGGATGAAGGAGGATTTTAAGGAAGATGAAAAACTTAAGATCGTTTTATTTTACACCAATGTTCCCAACCCAGTCGGTTTTGTAGGTGTTCTCTTATATGATGTGGTCAGCTCATTTGTCTCATACATGTAGATGAAAAAATATAAGCTCCTAGAATGTCTGGGCTGTTTAGTTTGATATTAAAAGTCTTACTGTATGCACTGAAACCCTTCAAGTTTGAAAGTCTGAGGATTTTTTAAAACTGCATTTGCTCTAAGCTTAATCATTCATTTCATATGAAATTGCTCAAAATCTCTTTCTGAAAGACAGATAGTTGTTCAAGACAAACAGAGGATCACTGAGATATTCGAATTTAAAAAATGGAGGAAAGTCGAGGAAAAAAGCGTTAAATATGTGGAAAAAAACGGGTTTTCGCATTTAAAACGGTTTTTCCCCCCAAATTTTTGAATTACTCTGCATGCTATAATAAAAAATGGGGATAATCATCTAACTAAAACATTCACGAAGTTGATGTGAGATAGAGAAACGAAAAATATGCCTTTCATGGTTGGATAGCCACCTTTCGTTTCTTATGCACTGAATTTAGAATGAATGTTGTGTGAAATCGATTCCTTCTCTCACCAATTGTGTTACTCCGTTCAGTTCCCCCACTTCTTCCATCTTCTGGCACAACTTTTAGCCAGGAGACTGTTGCCGTCGCTTTGAAGAGATAACTGAACTGCTCATTCAAATCAGAAAGTTGTCCTGCCGCCAACAACTAATTGATTTTTCGCTAACCTAGGTAATCCTTTCCTGATAAGATTCACATAGGAGAAATTTCTTTGTTAAAAGAAACCGTAGGTGGGTTCGGATCCGAAGAAAAAAAAGTGAAGTTAAAAAAAGGCCAATCATTCTTTAATTAAGCTCTTTTCTTCAAGTTTTTCTTTCATAAAGTTGCTTCAGGTAGGAGTAACATTTTCATTCACAGATCCGTAGCCAATTATTCCGTTTGCCTGCGCAATTTCCAGACCACCCATCCGTTCTGACGACTTGTATACGCTCCAGAGATGAAGAGAACCGAGAAAGCGAGCTTGTGCTTGTTACTAGTTCCGTTTTAGGAAGAAAAGTCTGAATTTCATGTGTGCATTTAGGGGGTTGAGGAGAAAGATAAAGTCTTAGTTAACAAAAGAAGCTAATTACTGTAAACCCTGGAAATGTGTTTATTCGCATTTTAAAAACACTGCTATTGTTTATATAGTAAAATAAAGGGAAAACCATTCTCTTTGGTTGTGTGGTAGACGAAATCCTCTCCTTTTATTCTGCACCAGTAATTCGATTTCTTCATTCACCTTGAGCACGAAAACAGTAGGTAGGGTTCACTTGTTCAATTGTAATGACTAGAGCCCAGATTATATACATTAAAAAGTGCCGAAATGTGCTCTTAAAAATGTCGAAATATGCCCTTAAAAATGTCAAAATATGCATAAACATCCCAAAATATGAATAATAAACCCAAAATATGAATAATAAACCCAAAATGTGCATAATAAACCCAAAATGTGCATAATAAACCCAAAATGTGCATAATAAACCCAAAATATGCATAATAAACCCAAAATATACACTAAAAAATCCCGTAAAGTTAAAAATTTCGAAATATATTCCAAAAATGAGAAAATATATGCTTTAAAAATATTACATGCAAAAAAAAAGCAGGTATGTTTTTAAAAAGCATATTTTCTATTTCTCAGCGCTTATTCATTTTAAAAAAATGTCTCCACATATGTATATAGGCTACTTATACATTAACTATATGCCCGGTTGATATTTTGAAAATATATTATTAAAACATCTCGAGTAATTAACTAAATTCCACCTGCGGGGGAAAAAAGCGATGTTGAGAAAATATTATAAGGAATATTTGAAAAATTATAAAAAAAAAGTGATTAAAGCTTCAAAAATATGTACTTATTCTGAAAATCCTTTGATTTTATGCATTAATGCTAATAAAGGCCAAAGTATGCAAATGCATTTGCAAATAATCCTTGCTCTAGTAATGACTCTTTGTCGTTTGGATGTGCAGTCCATATTCGAAGTATACAATATATGGTGTGTTTTAGAAAAATATGTCACAACCAAATATTCCTTTCCATCTTATTTTGCTATATATAGTGAAACCTCTATATAAAGACACTCTATGGACCGAAAAAAAGAGTGTCGTTGTGGTGAGGTTATCGTTATATGGAGAGGTAGATATATCATTATATATCATCAATCATCACTAAATGCTGCTATTGGCATCCTTTCTGAATTAACGTTGTTAGTACGATTATAAAATGCATTCATAATTTTTTATTCGCATCAAAAAAGTTTTACTCATCAGTTGATTAATAAAATTAAGATAATTGCTCCAGGCTGTAAAGTGGTTTAATGCACAGCACTTTTATGTACTACATACAAAGTAGCTTCATGGCAGTTTCATAAACACTTTCCGAGGGTAGATGGAGAAAAAATACTAATGCTATTAAACACCATCGAAAGAACATAAACTGGTTAAGAATTTAAAAATACGTTCAAGGTGATTTTGTGAGAAATATATATAAAAAAAAATATCGTTGTAGCGGTTTCAAAATCTTTAAATACTGTCGTTAAAGAGCGATTTATCGAAGTAAAGGATAGCGTAGTATATATCGAGAAGAGTTTAACATTAGACTACAGGCAATTCCAAACAAGATTTGAAAAATATTATATTGTAGAGGGATTTATCGTTATATCAAGTACAGTTGTAGCGACGTTTCACTTATTTATCATGAAATTTTTACTTACTGTCGTAATTCGTAATTTGGAATTTATGATTTGCACTTATATATTGTATACATTTTATTTAATTGTTGTCATTATAAAATTATTTAACTTTCAGTTTAAAGAGTTTTTGTCATTAATTATAACAATCCTATCATTGAATTTTAAGCTGCTATCAAACGATAACAAGTGAAATATTGAAAATTGATTTTTGGTTTAAAAAATACACGAATGAGCTCTGGGGTATTTAATGTTATTTCTATATGAAGAATTTTTTTTGTGAGATGACGTGCTTTTGAACGGAAAATTTCACAGACTGACTGAGAAATACAAAGGTCTGCAGTATGTAGGCAACCGAAGCATGCTCGATGATATTGGTAAAACTCGGATTCACACACAGTGGGCTTCCGATCCGATGGGAATGCAAAGTCTCTTTAGAGTCTAATTAAATCCAAAACTAGCGGTGACATTTCAACGGCGAGGACCTGCTTAAGCGAACTATTCAATGAAGGCTCTAGAACACAGCGAGACATCACTAAATTCACTCTCTTCGAGCATGTCGAACATCATCTGGCAAACGATGCATCCTCTGACTATACAAGCATTGCTGCGAAATGTTCGCAATGAAATGCTTTGTTTGCGCTTTAATTGATAATAAGTGATGAGAGCAGGGTATATGCAATCGGCTCATGAGTACGTTAGTACGTGAAAATGAAAAGCTGGACCGGAATGCTATTTCAAATACTGAAGGACGGGAATAAACAAAACTATGTATAAAACACGCAAATTGTTGATCCTCAAGGAATTAATATTTGATTAAATTATTATTTATATTACTTAGTATTGTATACAGGATGTCCTGTAAGTGCTAGCACGACCTTTATCTCATCAACCGTCAGTCGTGAATTATGATTGCAATTTAAAAATGCTCAAAAGGCGTTCAAAAATTACCCTGTATCAGTTTTGAGATTGAAAATACAGCGTGTAACAAAATAAAAAAATCTAAATTTTTATACGATCCGCCTGTGCTCTAAATTTCAATTAAACAACAGCATTAAATTCGGAAAAACCGTTTTACCAACATTTAACGCTGCTCTTTCCCAAATTTCCTCCGTTTTTTGAATTCAAAAATATCTCTGTGAATATTACACTTAAAAACATGGAATTTTTTTGTTGGCATCAGGAAAGACAGGAAAACAACAACTTTCTAATTAAAAGTTAGAGCACGGGGGGACCGTATAAAAATTTAGAATTTTTTATTTTGTTACTCACTGTATTTTCACTTTCAAAACTGGCACAGGGTACATTTTTGAAACAAAAACAATTCAAATGAACAATTGTTTATCATCGAGTTTTGCTTTTCAAATTAAGAAATCAAACTATTCAATTTAAGCTTTAAAATTATATACATCAGCTATAAATGTAATAGTGGTCGATAACACGAACAAATTATTACCTTTGTTTCATAATAAACTCCCTTATAATAATAAAAAACTTATCATAAAAATAAAAATCACTGAAAGTAAATAAGTGTTCCGCTATTCATATCACTCTAGGAACAATATTATGTAAGAAAGGTTTTTAACAGCTGGGGGATGCGAAGATATATTTAGAAAAGAGAGAAAATTCATCTGCCCTGCAGGGAATCGAACCCACGTCCTTTCACTTTCCGGGTGAGTGCCCTAGATTACAAAGGCAACAAACATCTCGATCTCTTTCCTTGGAGCTCGTGCGCACTGAACAGAATCGTACATGGACGGTCGGACCTAATTCAGACCAAAGTGAGAGGACGTGGGTTCTATTCCCCGCAAGGCAGATGAATTTTCTCTCTTTCCAAAATATATCTTCACATAAGCCAGCTGTTAAAAACCTTTGTATGGATAGTGGAGAATGACATCATCCTCGGGCAATATTATGTTTTTACGTTGTGAATTATCAGAACTATGAGAGAACCGAGTGAATATCACATATGCATGTTTCAAAGAAGAGTCCATACTCGATTTTTCTATCGTTTTATGTAGTAGCGGTCGGATCTGTCTATTCTATTGTAAAAAAAGGCATGCTCATTTAAAACAATTGAAGCAGAATAGTGAAATGAAGAAATTAGGGAAACAAGACAGAAAAGACTGTTTCACAAAATTGTGAAACATAGAATTTCAAAAAATCGACACCAAGACAAAAGTAGTGTCGCTTGTTTTAGAGAAGCCCTATATTCTGGACTTAATTCTATGAAGACATTTTGAGTATAGCAGAATCTGGGATCTTTTATTCGAGGTGTAATTGCCATATCACCTTAAACGAAAGTTTAATCTTATATGCTTCTATTAACCGAAATATGATTATTATCTATCATCCAAAATCATCCGACGGGACATAAACATTCACTTTGTATTAGGTGAAAATTTATAGCAAGCGAGTTCGTGCAAAAAAAAAGGTTCGACCACACTTTGTGTTTCCAAAATGTCTGCAATTAGTTTTTCCAGTCCGAAGAGATTAAGAGTATTTCTTCGTTGCTATAATCCTATAATCATATAATCGTATAGCAGATCTTGAAGATGAGAGATATTATTCACGAATGATGCTTTCCGTATCTACGAGAGAAATTGACTGCAAACGAAATAAGGTATAGCTTCTGTTTCTATTTTTGGTCATTTGAGGTAAAAGCGGAAGGTTTGTTTAACGGTTATAAAGGATTCCTGTATTTATATGTTAAATCGTTTGTTGTTCTTCGTCGGATTCCTTCGTCCTTTGAGGGATGACAAGTCGTTTCGAAGGCTTTGTGAAATCGATGTCCGGATCATTGGAACAAAGCCTCGTAATAGGAAGTATGTGTGTGCAACACGATATCAAAGGAATAGTCAGCAGAATCAGCGTGCCGGCTCGAAACGAGGTTCAGTATTTGTACTGTACTAAAACTGAGTTATGGTTATATTTCTTTAGAGATATTTCCAAACAAAATAAATGGTGCAGAAATGAAAACTTATACGTTACTACCAAACAGAGAAAGCGCGATATGAAAGATATTCTATTTAGATTCAGATTTCCAACTATGAATATATAGTATAATAGTAATAATATAAATTTTTAAAGTAATAAAATTCAGAGCATGCGCACATGCATTTATGGATGTACTGTATTAATAATTTATCTTATTATTTATGAGTTGCAACATTTTTACTAAGCAATTTTGCAGGCATAAATATATGCGTTCTTCAACGTCAATACAGTTTCAAGCTTTTGTTTATCTTCGGTCTTAGTTTACTTTGTACAACTTTTTCACGACAAAAAAAAAAAAATAAACATATTTTTTTTTATTTTTCAGTAAGGAAAACATCAGTCGTGGTATTTGTGAAATTTTCTGCGACAATTTTGTTTGTTCAATGGTTTTCTTTTTCTTTGAGAAGTTTATTCAACCATGATGAAATGTTACATGGGAAGACAAATTCGTCAAGAGATCACCGTGAATATGTACTGATGAATATGAAACACGATAAAATGAACGTTTATTTTTATAGTTTCAATCAGTTTGATTCAATATTTTCGTGTTCAGAGACACGCAAAAGATTTCTTTTTAAATGTTTCTTTTTGCTAACTATTATCGCGCAATCTGGCCTGCAGAACTTCAGGAAGTAAATAAAATTATTTCCGGTGCTTACGGTTTTCTATCACAATTTGAATTTAATTTAAAAGTTTCTGGCTCTGAATATTTTTTTCTCAGTGGTGGAACAATAAAAATTCACCTCTATTAGAGGTTATAATTCATATAAACGTGGTTAATTTAATTTGTCCAACATGATGCGAGATACATTCGAGTTAACCGTTGGGTGATTGGATCTGGTATTCAGTTTAGTTTTCGAAGAAAATACAAATTCATAGGCATGTATGAACATCATACGTTTCCAAACATAACTGTTTTTTTAATGGCTGTTTTTATTTAAAGTTTTTTTTTTAAATCGATAAAAATTATTATTAACCTACGATTTCATGACTGTGCATTTTTACGATCATTAATCTACGGACCGTTTATCACGGTTTTTAATTCTACTTTGGGAACGATAAAGAAATCCCCCTTTCCACTAAAGACCTAGTATAAAGGAATTAAATTTAATGCCCCAACAGTCTTCTCTGTATTATAGTCTAAAGTGACTGAGGAATGATTAGCAAAATGACTTCTCGTGTTCTTTCTATTCAAAAATTTCTGTTTAGCAATGATTCGCACGTCTGCAAGAGATTTCCCATCAGTAATTTCCCCTCATCTTCTCACCGTGTGATATCAGGAAAGATGGCCAAGATTTTTCTTGTTGTTCAGTTGAATCAGTTATCCTTTTCAGATAAAAGATAGTCACCGCTTCACTTTCGAGCCCTAACAAATTAAATGCGGGCTAAGAACAGCAATTCAGAAAATTTTAATTTCTTTTTGATTACGGGTCGTAGGAAGTAATACGAAGCACTTAATCAGGAAAACGGCTTGTTGAGAGGCGTTAATAAGACAGAACAAAGGCGTATTGAACAATCATGGCAGAAAGGGGTTTCGACTGCCCTATGTATGCATTGAACACAGCTCTAAACTGCAATTAAAGTATTATGCAGCTTCAACAAAAGAAGAAACCCATCGCCATTATTTTAATGGTCTTGTAAAACTCATATAAGAACATCACTTAAGGAAACAAATAGGTTTTCGCTCAGGAACCAAAAAGTTAAATAATCTTCTAGAATAAATAAATGATAAATTTTGGTCCTCGGTCACTACAAATAATAAACGTTTGATGAAAAGAATTTGATTAAGAAGTGGATTTAGAAGAATATAAATTGCTCAAAACGCTGAAAGTGCTTTTATTGAAAGATTTGTATTGCTATAGAAACAAGCTCCATCATCATATTCTTATTAATTCTGATATAAGGAAATTAAAATAATGTATGTTAATGTGTTTTAGAAAAAGCTATAAAATTAGGTCCAGAAAACTCCGCATTCGAAGCAGCTAGATTATATTGCGAAAGACTAGAGCTTAAAGGCATGTCACAATCAGCTTTAACATAAAATGACTTTTAAAAATGAATAACAATTAATTTGCTATATGAAAAAAACAATTAATTCGAATGAAAAAAAAAATGTTTTTTTATCAGCCACTTGAGAATTTTTTTGCTATAAAATTTGCGCATATAACATTAGAGAGATTTTTCGAACTGCACATAAATTTAATTTCTAATTTTTTCATGGTATTCCTTTGTTTTGGACGTCACAAAGCCCTTTCTTTACAATACTTCTCGTCACATCTTTTTTATATAGTCAAATATAGCCTTATATTATTCTAATGATTTCATTATAACGATTCGTATCTATTAATGCTGCATCTGGGTTCACTAGTTCCTTTTGAATACGTGCAAATAATGGAAAAAAATATTTTAAGTGGTTTTATGTACTTCAATCTACTTATGTGTGTGCAAAAAAACTTTTCATTTACATTCATTTTTCAAAGATTCTCACTAAATTTTGTTGGCGTTTATAATTAGCCATTAAAAGTTATTTCTCACATTTTTGGTTCTCCATCTGAAAAGAAACAGCTCAGCATTAATAATGCAAATGGTCCTATTTTCATGTTTTTTTCTTGCCATTTTTCGCCCGAAAATTACAAAAGCTATTTAACTCGGCAATAAGAATTCCACTTTGGAAAATTGGTGCGCAGGGACCTTCAGAGTGAGAAGGAAGAAGTCTGGTGCTTTCCTTCTCATTTAGAATACAGATATTTTCTACAGTAAGACAAGTCCGATGATCAACCGATTTGTTTCCCTTCAACAAAAGTTTCATCGAACAGCAATTATAACTTGGGAACCGTATCGTCATAAGCAAAGGCATTAACTGAAGAACGCGCACCTTGATCCAAGTGAATATGTAAAATTAAGTAGTGGAAATGATTGCAACTTGTTCCGAGGTTAATGACCAAATCCTTTGGGGAATATGTATTTCACTAAATTTCTCCTGGATAGGAAATCGTGTGTTAGAAAAGATTCAAAACAGAAAGTTTCTGAAAAGACAACTTTAATTAAATAATTCACCTGACTATGATTATAGTTAGATAGAATGATCAAAATAAATATCACATTCTATTTCTAGTCAAGGCTTTTCCTTGATGCCTGGCGTTCTAGTGGAAGCGGCCCACCCATAAGTTCAACAGGCCTAAATTTGAATCGAAGCTGGGGTATGAGGGTCATGAGGCAGATGTTTTTATCCAGTGAGTTTTTGAAATCGACTTCAAATTGCAGATCACCGGCAGAAAAATGTAACTGTGCTGTATCAATCACAAGCAATGACATAAGTCTAAAGACTTACTAGGAAAGAAATGTTTTCCTAAACGGATATATATAGCTCTCGAAATCAAATACCCATTAAACCGAAATTTAAAAAAATCGCTGAATTAAATTATGGCTTTTCAATGTTCCCATTGAAGAAGCGTAAATAACGAGAAAACTTTTTTGAAATAGTGTTTTATATCTGCAAAAAGAGAGAGGAAGTTTTTCTCATCCAAATAGAGTTTGTACAAAAATACAGTAAAATTCTCTGGAACCATAAGACATGTATAGGAACTCAAGTATGTTTTTTCAATCGTAACTAATTTTTTATCGCAATATTTTTCTGTCACACGATAACTATTATTGTTTTTTTTTCAAGTACGTATGAGCTGAGCTGTGGATTATTGTAGAGCTACGACAGGTCTTTTTTTTTTTCGTATACGATAAGTGTGGACGAATTTTTCTTTATTACTTCTTTCGAAAAAGGGTTGTCAGTTGTTGGGATTAGTTGACGTTTTCTCAGAAGTAATCAAGACCCCAATAAACAAAGAAGAGGGAACTCGAAGTTTTTCCATCGATATAAGTTGGTGAAACGTCTAAATGTGATGCACGAGATGAGATAGAATCCGAAGCTGCACCGGTGAAATTTTGTGGAACTAAATAACCATAAAACGGGGGGGGGGGGTCAACAATTATTTACGGTATTGCGATTCTTTCTTAGTGTGGTGAAATTTAATCAAAACAGAGAGTTTGCATTACCCTTTCCGAATATTTTTTTTCAAGTAATAAATAAAGTTAGACAAGTTTGTCAACTCATTACTTATCGAAAGTGATTTTAAGTACTACCGTTTATTACGACAAACAATTTCTCATGATGTTGAGGAGTATATGTAAAAGTAAAATGCTTGCAAATAAGAAAAATTAAAGATTTAGTGGTTTGGAGAGACATAGATGGCTTTTTCTCAGCCCCAGATATCAGGGAAACAGATATTTTCTGGATATTACGCTGAGGTGAACTCAGAAAGAAAAGTCACCTTGTCGGGACTCGAACCTAGGCCCTTTTGCATATCGAGCAAGCTTGCATATCGAGCAACCTTCTACCATGATACCTTCTACACCACTGCGCTGTGGCGGACTGGGGGCCATTTCCTGAAGTTGAGAGAGGCTACTACTTCAGCGCCTGACGCCACAGCACGTGAAATAAGAAAGGCGGGGTAGTGTCTCCAGTGGTGTTGATGGTAGCATGCTTACTCGGTATGCAAGAGGGAATGAGTCCCGATGGAGACATGATGACTTTTTTTTCCGAGTTCACCTCAGTATAATATCCAGAAAATATGTTTCCTTGATTTAATGGTTTATTCGAAACGTTTATAAAAACAATTGGTTTTTACCTTTTATTTCGGTTTTCTATTACTAAATCAGAATCAAATAGTTAACCTTTATGGGCTCAGAAGAACCCAACTATTTCGGTTTTCAGTGAATTATCACACGATAAAATATATAAGCTGGTTCTTTTTTAATGATTCATACCCTAATATCATACCCTTCATATGCTAATCGATTTTAAAAACGGTATGCAACTACAATTATCTTATTTTAAATAAAAGGAATGGTGCAAACTCGGGAGTAAAGCTTGTTATTGTATAACAAAACTGAAGTCTTTTATTATGTTCATTAAATTTTTAATATTTTGAAAGTTGCAAGAACGTATACTAATTAGAATGACACGTTTTAATAATACAGTATCGTGATTTGTAGACCATTCATTGTTGGAAGTTACAGGATGGAATTAATTCGACCAAATCTTTAGTATCCAATTATGATATTCTTATCAACTCACTACGGGTATACGAAAATAATCATATACCTGAAGTGCCGGTAGCTTTATAACAAATTCACAATTAGAGAAAGAAACCAATTATACCTACGATCGATACCAGAAAAGTGCCTTTCTTCAAGTTTTTCTTCGTGTAATTATACAAAATTTTTTTGAGCAAATCATCCAAAGTTTCATTTTCTTGGGAATTGATGTATCGGTTAAAGTAGAACGTAAATGCAAATGAAGTCAAATAATTGCTCTTTTGTTCTCTTTTCAAAGCTGCTGTGCAATTTAACACAAGATTTAGAAATTTCGTGAGGGAGTAAGTGAATAAAAATGGTTCTGAAAATTTAACGGAAGAAAAAGAAAATTAAACGAGGAGGTGACGTTTTGTTCATTGGAAGATGCTGGCCGAACGGTCTAGCGTTTTTCTTTTTTTTTAGTTTCTTGTCTCTAGAGAATGTCTTTTTCGAAGAGATCATCTCCGAAACGTCCTAATTATTAACTTTATACTCTCTTTTAGGCATTTGAAGTAGCGGTTCTTTTATTTGTGTTGCAGGCACCCTTTGTGTCAATAAGATGGAGGCCATAGACCCCATTTTCTGAATATTATTCAGTGTATTGTAGAAAGGCAATGAATGACTTCTTTTCATCCAAACTCCCGAATTGCTAAATATTATGAAGAAGCGATATAGAAAAAAAATTCCATAATGTGTCGAATGAGATATTTATCGAGATATTGAAGTTGTAAATTTATGATGTTTTGGTGACTTATTGTTTTGTTGGCAAGTTCATTTGCTTGAAAATATCTATTTTTCAAGACTGTGTACAAATGAATCCGATGATATAATTCAATCATTGCTTTTATTTTATTGTAGTAGAGATAGGGGAAAGTGGGAGCTAATGGGACAAGGCCTAATAGCATTTGAAAATAAAAATTTTCAAATAATTTTTCAAATATTTTTTTCACACCCGAATCACAACAACTAAGCTGCTGTCATTAGTCACAAAAAGTAAACCATTCCTGATTATTAGGGAAAAAAAGAAAGACGAAAATATATCAGTTTTTTTCAAACTAAAAAGTAAGTTTGATTTTTTTTGTTTGAATGATTTTGAAATATTAAATTTAAACTAGTGAAGATACTGCTAATTTGTATAATTTAAATATTGCACTTTTCGTAAATTTCAGTTAAATTTTCTTGCGATAAACATGTGTTTTCTGGATTACAAAAATATTACTTTTAGCCATTGTGGTCTAATGGAACAAGTATAGAAATTAGTGCAAAGTGTTTTTTCTGAAAAAAGAATTTAAATATTTGGTTTATGTAAAGCTGTGATGTAAAGCTACACCATGGCTTGAAAAAAATTGAAACTAAGAAACTTCTATTTCAATATAATGTACTTCATATTTAGGCAAAAACTCCTGAAAAATTATGTTAAAACGATATGTGTGAATGAATGGTCCATAATGAGACAAAACAGTTCATGTATAAAATTGATCATAGCCGCAAAAGCAACTGAAGTTATTTTTTTTGAATAATTTTATCATATTAAACAAATGTATATAAATAGATGTCTTTTTCTCAGCTCAAGATATCAAGGATACAAATACACACCATTTTACGATTATTTAAAATTGCATTGCTATCGTTTGTTTTTCCTGAATTATAATTTAACGCAGTGCTTCAACATACAAATACTTATTCATATCCCCCAAAACTACCTTACGTTTGCCCGGAAATAAGAAATAGTTTCAGAAAATAACAAGTTTTACAGATCATCAAGATGAAGAAATAAAAAACTAATGTTTATACACACAAGACATATATAAAAAATACACTTGACCATACAAGCTACATAAATATAATTGCATAATTACATTCATAAAATTTATGAATATTTATTTCTATATTCAGTCAATATATGTATATATATATACACACACACACACACACACACACACACACACACACACACACACATATATGATATGTTGGCTCATCTTTAGCAATAATAATGGCAGTCATACTTTGATCTGAGAATTCAATCAGGGTGGTGTTATCGCCATTCACAAATACAGAGGTGTCTGTCGCCAAGCGTGGTGGTGAGTTTTGAGTTCGAAGTGAGCGTTTTATTTGATACCATGAGTTCAATTCGAATCATACGATTTGGGAAGCCAATCGAATATTGTACTGTGAGCTCACTGAAAAGGTGTCATAACTTGGGAAAAGGATATAATGCTGGGATTACACTATGAAAGTTAAATGAAAGTTTTTTTTATAAAACTTGAAAAATGCAACCAATAAGCACATCGAGCGAATGAAACAGGCACGCTTATTGTTTGCATTTTCAAGTTTTGTTAAAAACTTTTGTAGTGTAATCCCGGCTTTAGTAAATGATCAACTAAGATGTGTGTGTTGATATACCTTGGGCTATTTACTTCGGAGATATGGGGATTTCAAGCACCACATGTCCACCATCGAATTTACTTATGTCGCTGCTATGATGGAATTTTGATTCATCAATTCCGATATACACATGGGTGATTCCATAATTCCCGTTGTCGCATTTCATTGGCGAACCGTTGATCCTAGAGGCAGACTTTCAATCACAAAAAATATCCCAATAACGTGTAGAACTAAGATAAGTCATTCATATTGCAAGGTATTTATAGTTATTAAATTAAAAAAAGTTAACATTTTATAGGACACCTCGTACTCAAAAACATAATTACAAAGTTGTTGCCCTGTCTCTCCTGAGGCCAACAAAAATCTCACGTTTTTAAGTGCAATATTCGCTGAGATATTTGAATTCAAAAATCGGAGGAAAGTTTGGAAGGAACAGTATAAATAAAAGAAAGAAGCGTTACACTTTTTGCTATCCTTTCCCAACTATTCTCTGATTTTTTGAAATCGAATATCTCAATGAATATTGCATTTAAAAATGTGGAACTTTTTTTGGTTGCCTCAGGCGAGACAAGGCAACAACTTTCTAATCAGGTTTTTGAGGACACGGTGCCAGTATAAAAAGATTTTTTTATTTTAATAACTATACAACCCCTTGCAACATGGGAATGACGCATATATATATATATGTTACTTGAATAATTTTTCTAATTGGACGTATGCCTCTGGGATCAATGGTTCGCCAGAAAGGGAATTATAGAATCACCCCCTTGTATATTCTAGCTATTGCCCATGTCAGCTTGAAGTTGTTATTACAATGGAAGTATCTATTTTGATTTTTATATTTATACCAAGGTATGTAATAATTTGTTTTTCGAGTGTATTTTCAAAAACAAATATTAATAAAAAAAACGGTTTAAGGCACATTTAGTTATCATGAAAACAACACGTCTCGATAAAGGAAATTAGGGAAAACACTGCAAAAACTTTATGTGTATATATAGTCCATTTTTTTCCTTCTCATGATGAACTGAAAATTATTCGGCCAAAAACGTATGTAAAATATTCAGGCATTACAAGATGCTTCCGTAGTGTTTATTAGGAACATTGGTGAAAATAATTTGGTTCGTGAGTACGTGGTCGAACCATGGGGGACCATCAGTAGAAAACGTACGCTGGTAACCTTTACCTGGACTCCATAGCAGTTGGGATCTGTTGACGTAAAGATTTTTATTGTTGACATTGGCCAGACCACCCTCCGTTAATGCAGTACTGTCATCGAGACACAATGTATGATTATCAATAACAGGGTAAACATATCGTAAAATAGGAAAAGTATACTAGGAAACATAAATGACAGGTGTTGGAATCCAAGTATATCCAATGAAAATGGGTTCTGATTCAATGATTCGGATGAGTGACATATTGCAGTTCAGTGCTGCTGAAAGTTGTGATTGAGAGATGTCCGGACGATTTTCGTTCAGTTCATGATCATTACTGTCCGACGCAGGGACATGTACCACAAGCAACACGTTGAATGTTGAACCTTGAAAAAAGATAAGTTGAAAATTTTGATTTTAATTTTACAATATTTTTTCTAATGTAATCAAAATCTACCTATAATCAATAGGAATGACTCAAGTTTACGGTTTCTCAGCGTATTTTTATCTACAAGGAATGCGTCAAAAGTCCGTTAAAATTTTAAAAACTAATTGAGAAGGAACAAATGATGATAAAAAAATTACCGTCATAGTCTCCCAAACTTTTTTGTTCCATCGCCCCCTTCTTCAGAAATATATTTATCTCATCGCCCCCCAAACTCAAGTAAACCCATAGGATCCTATGTTAAATCAGTACGCTCTATCGTCCCCTTCAGACCATTCCATCAGCATACCCACCAGGGGGGGATATTGCCCATTTTGGGAAACACTAGTTTACACGAAGATCGAGAGATGACACAAAATAAAGTGTTCCGGACTCTGCCACGGAACTAGGCTGGAAGAGATCTCGGCAACGGGACAAGTCCAGTGGCAAAGTTCTGGCGTTCATTCATGCTTAATGAAATCGTTAGTAGAATTCGCTATGTGTCATTCTTTTCGTCTCAAACTTGAGGAACTTTGAAGAAATCGCCTTCTCCAACAATGATTTCAAAGATATTCAGAGCTGTTTTTTCTCAAGTTTCCTCCGTTTTTTGAATTCGAATATCTCAGTGAATATTATACTTGGAAACATGGAATTTTTGTCGGCATCAGTAGAAACAGGGCAACACCTTTCTGAGTTTTGGGACACATGGGGCTGTATAAAAAGTTATTTTTTTATTTTATTAAATATACCCCGAATTGCGAATGAATTGAGGGATCCGCGGAATATTTGAGTACTAAACATTATTTAGAAACTTATTTGAACTTATTAGAAACATTATTTGAATCTAGGATCAACGGTTCGCCAGTGAAATGCCATATCCCTGTTTGCTGTTGCACCGTGTATATAAAATTGATTTTCTGTGTGTCTGTGTGTGTATGTTCTCCGTAGAAATCTACAATTTTCAACCGATCTCCGCCGAATTTTGCATATATACCAAACGAAATCTGACGTGTAAACGATAGACTACATTAAAATTTCGTTAGATCTGGCCAAATGCCCAAAATGGGCCAAAAAAATGTCGAGAAAAAAAGGTTCGTGAGCTTTAACAATGACTTTTGGAATGCTTACTTTGGTTACCGTGATTCCTAAACAATTTGTTTCAGACATGTTTACTACTTTACAATGTTTCGTCACTTCTTCGAAGCTCCTAGTATATAGAGAAAACCAGGGCAGCAGCAGATATTATAGCTAGTTTCTGTATATTATGTGATCTTTCTTTATATAGGGAGACCAAATTAATTGTCCCAATTCTTTTAGCTCACTGTCTCCATATTGTTGCAACGATTCGTGTGAGTGATGAAACATGACGGTATCTCATCGTTTAAGCATTAGGAACACATGTCAACTTTCAGGGGGGCCATCTTTCGAAAAAAAAAATCTCTTCTCTATTTTTATTTTTCAATTCCAAATGGCATAAACCATAAAATGATTCCTTCTCATTTGATCTCTTTCTTTTCTAGTTCACGGTGGAAAATTTGGTGGTGACTAGAGCAAAAAAAAAAACTGTCTCCACTCTGAAATGTCTGGTAGCCACGTGGCAAGTGGTGACCGTTAATTTTCACCTTTACGGGCAAACGGTAATTTTTTACCCCCCTTCGTTCATTTTAATTAGTTTTTGAAGTTTAACGAGCTTTTTACGCACCCTATATTTTGATAACAAAAACACATAAATAAACATACTCGTTTTGTCTTAACCAATACAAAAAATACGAGTGTCCTTTATCGTGTCCTTATTGACACACAGGGCTTGAGTTATGAAGAGAGACTTCATTTTTTGAATATGTTTACATTGGATGAACGCAGGTGTCGAGGAGATATGATCGAAGTGTTCAAAATTTTCAATGGGATGGATAGGATGCACCATGAACTTTTAGTACACCGCCAATCGACTGCTTTTACAAGGGGACACCAGTATCGATTGGTGAGGGACAATGCAAGGTTATGGTGTCGCAGGGAATTTTTCTCTAATAGGGTTGTTAATAAATGGAATAGTTTACCCCCGGAGGTAGTAAATTGTAACACAATTGACACGTTTAAAAAGAAATACGATAAACATGTTGGGGTAAATCGAGAAGCTCTATCCATACTTAGAATAAGACAACCATAAGTATTCTTTATGGGCATTGTATAATATTTTATCATGTGTATATATTGCTTTTAATTTTTGTTAATTGCATTTTTAATTTGGTTGCTGTATTTTTGAAATATATGACATCCATATTTTTATGGGCATCTTTTTCTCAGCCACCTCGTTGGGCATTTTGCCTGTTGTGGCGTTGTATTTGTATTTGTATAATCCTTTTTTACACATGAACATCATGCGCGGTTTCTGTATATCGGAAATTAGTTGTGTAATTAAGTATGGTAAGTAATGCAAATTACAATAGGGGCCATGAAACTGAAATTCAATTTTACACTAAACAATTAATGATGAATAATAGTCATAGTATAATTTAATAAAACAGAAAAATCGTATTTAGGAAATATATTTCTGACTAATGGGACCTTGGGAATAAGAAAAACAAAAAAAACTCGCTTCTTTTATTTTCAAGTTTTAAGCTATCTTTCTTTGTGTTCTAATACTCTGGGGATCAAATCTTTTGTACTGCATCTCGAACTAAATTTCAACTTCTGAAAATGACTGAGGAAATATACTGTCATTATGCAAAATATTTGCAAAGCAATGACAATTCTTCGACTGAAAATTTCATCAGCAATATGTCTATTTTGACTAATTAAATTTATTAGCTACACGCGATTTCACAACAGAGTTCCCGCAAATTGAATATATTTTCCCAGAACACGAATTAGATAACAAATATTCATTCTAATTCCCGTTCTACAGAATGGATATTTCTGTATAAAAATAAATCGCGTTCTAAAATTAATCATTAAAAGTAAGAATCTGCAGAATGTGAAAGGTACCATTTTGATTTTAAAATTTCAGTTTTTCCACCATCCATTTTCTAATAGTCAGAGAAGTAACATCAATAATCCAAAAATTGGTCAGAATGTGTTTAGGGCAAAATGCATTGATAATTAGTACGAATAATTTTACATACAAATATAATTCCTTGTCAGTGGTTAAAATTGTATCACTGATTTCGGTTTAAAACAGTATTAACCATTTACCTGGCATAGCAGAAATCACCCTCCAAATCTGCAAAAACGCCGTATCATTTTTTGTATGAAGTATATTGTGTTGCTTTCGATCTTCAGTAGGTGCAAATTAAGGGGATAGGAAAATGTATTCTACTGAGGAATCAGCTTTACAAACTATTTGGATTTGTCCTTGATAAAATAAAAAAAAATTCAGAATGCGAAATATGTCGTCAATGCCGGTAGAAGGGTTGAAGTTATCGCATCCAAAAAACTGCGATATTTTCAAACGTAAACGAGAGTAGCATCCAGGTTAAAAATGCTAATTCTACTACACTGGTAAAATATAATACAATCTCAGATAATTTAAATAGTCGAGATGATAGACGCCTCTGGGGTGGAAACTCGCGAAAAGAATAGTTTATTTAAGTCAATGGTTTCCAAACTTTTTTAGTTCATGGCACCCTGCGTGCATCAGTTTTTAAACGGCTATCCAAATCAAAACATAGGCTTACGGTTGCAGATTATTAATAGAATATGTTTTCGCGGTATCCTCAACAACCAATCAAGGCGATTCATTGCACCACAGCACCACAATCTCTGAATTGAGGAGCCTCTCTCCCTCTTCGGGAACCTCTGACTTAAGTGAATAACGTAAATAAATACCCCGTGCATTCAATCGATGCCCCATCTTAATATTTTTTAATGAAAACGCATGGTGACTTATCATCCAACTTAAAGAAGCAAATTCACAATACGGAACAATGACCATTCAAAAAATTCAAACTTGAGACATACCTTGTTCTTCTATTTCTCAGAGACTGTTTCCTGGAGATTCTCGTTCGATACTGCAATAACTTTTTCTCTCCCACTTTTCGAAATGCCAGCTCGTCGGCTCTATATGGTTGCATTGTTTCCCCCAAGGGAAGAAAACTCTTTGAAAAAAAAAAAGCAAGTGTGTATACTTTGTCTGTCTACACGTTCTGGATCGAAAACGTTGCGGATCTCTCTTTTATCGTACGGAATCTTACAGTATCACATGACGGAAGAAACGATTCCTTCGACAAGCAAATGCAGATGGCTTCATAAATCCCGATGGTATTTTGACATCACCACAGGATTTTATGCTGTTCTAGAAGGCGTTGAATCGTGATTCATTGATATAAAACGGATGAATGTGATGGTTGAGGAACAAGTGTACACAAACAAATATTTCGTCCAATGTGAACTTGAAAGCGGGAAGTTGTAACTTTTGTGTGGTTGTAATGACTATTTATGAGGTTTCCAAGTGCGTTACAGTTTTTCTACGATTCATTTCTTTTCAACAACGTTATAAAAATCCCCAAGTGTCAAATATGCAAGGTGATTCAGAAAAGATGGGAAAAACTTTAAGAGATGATAGTACACACCAATACAAACAATTTTCATCAAACAATGCATGGTCTAACATGAAACGCAAACGCGCCTGTGCGTATCGAAACGGCGGCTCCGCAAACGTTAAAACGGCATTTCTGTTGAAATTTATCGGGAGAAAAAGAACACCATGCATGCAAATGTAACCTGGGGAAGAAGAAGAAATCGTATGCAAATCTGCGTCACAGTGAATAAAAGGCGCGGACGCCTGCCCTGTGAATTTATTCCAGTGTGCAACCATTATAACAGTTGTAACGCAAAGGTACACCAAAAAACGGCGACTCGACCGCAGGAAAAAATTGCTACCGCAGGGAGTCCCCCCATCGAGGGGTTAGCGCACCAACCTCTCGATGAGTATAAAAAACAAGCCTGCCGTACGGAATCGGCAATAAATTGTAGTTCCCAGTCTAATTAGCCCTCGTGTGCAGAAAATGACCGTGGTGCGGGAAAAATGATCAATGATAAACTAAAATTCGTTTATAATGAGAAGTCTGCTATATCAATTTTCCTTTAACGGACTTCTACTGTAGTAAGTTTAGCGCACTAGATCTAAGAATAAGTGTACTTCTCTCTCTAATCCGTTAATCAGTTTATTTAGGAAACCACAACTACAACAAATTGACTTAAAAAATTAAGGAAACCAATGAGTGAAATTGCTTGATCGTGTGAAAACAAATCACATAAATTCCTGCCCGGGGCTCGCAATCTGACTATAGTTGGTTCATATTTTTCAATTACAAAATTGAAGCATTAAATGTTGCTCTCCCCTCAAAAAATTGAATAAAAAATAATTCCTCTTTATAATTGAACCTAATAAGCTCAAGGAATTTGAGGCTCTTTTTAAAATAACGAAACAGAAAAAAATCTTTAATTAAGCATCCCGCGTCGTAAGATTAACTTTGTATTAACTTCCGCGCTTTAATTTCTGAGGTTTTTTCGTCATTTTTTTTTACAACCGAAGATGTTGCAAAAACCGTAGTATTCACGGAGTTTAAAATAAATAAATTGAGAACCTAATTACTTTTTCCTGGCCTAATGAAGTTTTTTTTTGCCTCAAACAAGCTTTAGAAATGCAGAAAAAGAATAAAAGAAAAAGTATAAGGAGATCCGTTGAAGTTGAATCAAAAATTGCTCGTTTGTGTTTAAGAAATTACGGAAACAAAATGAAATCAACATTGAAAAATGTTGATCGATATCGCGAACACTTCGACAAAGTTCTGAGCTACTTTTGCACAAAACTCTGAAGGCGTTTGTAATTTAGAATATAATAGCTATGGGTGTAATCACTCTTCTCTCTCTATTACAACTTTTTTTGAATATTTTAGTAGACAGCCATTTTCACGGTAGCATTGCGTATCAACAGATGGCAGCAGGTGTGACATAAATTTTTTTTGGGAGGGGGAGGAGTGTTCATACACTGTGCATACAGGCATATGTGGAGATAGACTTGGAAGTCTGGGGGCACGATGATGATGATGATGCCAATTCATATATACATTAGATCAGTTTACTCCACCTTTGACACGGGGGGGGGGAGTGTCGGGGAAGTCGACAAACGTCGGAAAACTACTTTTTTTGGGAGTGACGACCGATGATTTCCATGTTTACTTAGGGCACCATGATTCCCATGATTCACACTTGGACAGGCAGGGCTCGGGTTGTGTGAATGTAATCTTTTTTTATTTTTTACATTATACCTTACCTACAAAGGGGGGAGTGTCTTTTTAGCATGTCTAAATATACTATAGTGCCACCGTATCCGCGTTTCGGAAAATGATGTGCTTGAGACAGATCGAAGCATGTGTACATGTTGATCATGCTGCATTGTTTATTGCTCACATGCCTGTATTGCGTATTGCAGTACATCGCGTTTTTTGAGGTATTTGTTTTACATTACGTTTTCGTGGGTATTGCGCTGTATTAGTGATAATGCATATTGCATTGTGCGGCATTGGACATTCCGTTTCGTTGCATGTTGCGCTGTATTGCGTATTGTGGTGCATTGTATATTATTGTGTATAACGTATTGTGCTATCTTGAGTATTATGATGCATTGCATATTATTGTGCATAACGTATTGTCCTATCTTGGGTATTATGATGCATTGCTTATTGTGCTGTATTGTTTATTGCGGTGCTTTGATGATTGTGGTGCATTTTGCTGTATTGCTGATTGTGGTGCATTTTGCTGTATTGCCGATCGTGGTGCATTCGGGATTGTTGTGCATCATGTATTGTGTTCTCTTGCATATTGTGGCGCATTGAGAATTGTGCTGTATTGCTTATTGTGGTGTTTGCTTTTTGCGATGCATTGCGTATTGCTTATTATGGTAGATAGCGTATTGTGCTGTGTTGTTTATCGCGATGCATCGTGTATCGCGCTGTATTGCTTGTTGTGATACACTGCATATTGTGGTGCATTGGGTATTGTGCAAAATTGCTTATTGTGGTGCAGTGCTTATTACATATTGTTGTGCTATATTGCTTATTGTGGTGCAGGGCTTATTACATATTGTTGTGCTATATTGCTTATTGTGATGCAGTGCTTATTACATATTGTTGTGCATCACGTATAATGGTGCTTTGCTTATTGTGCGATGCATCGCGTATTGTACTACATTGCGTATTGCGGTATATCACGTATTGTGCTGTATTACGAATTGTGGCGCATTACGTATTGTGGTGCATTGTGCATTATTGTGCATAACGTATTGTGCTCTCTAATGTAATTTGGTGAATTGCGTATTGTGCTGTATTGCATATTGTGGTGCAATTGGGTATTGTGCTGTATTGCATATTGTGGTGCAGTTGTGTATTGCGCTGTATTGCTTATTGTGGTGCACTGGAGATTGCGGTACATTGTGTATTGCGCTGTATTGCCTATTGTAATGCACTGTAGATTGCGGTACATTGTGTATTGCCTATTGTAATGCACTGTAGATTGCGGTACATTGTGTATTGCGCTGTATTGCCTATTGTAATGCACTGTAGATTGCGGTACATTGTGTATTGCGCTGTATTGCCTATTGTAATGCACTGTAGATTGCGGTACATTGTGTATTGCGCTTTATTGCTTATAGTGGTAGGTACACTGCATATCGAAATTGAAGTGGGAAACTAGCAATTGAGTGACTATTTTGCAGGCATCCGTAGTGCCTGAGGAACGTTTTTTGCGAAATCTTTTACTTGACGATATAAAGAAGATATGACGAGTAGTTAGGTTCACTAGAGGAAGTGGGTGGGTGGTTGACAGCCAAATGCGTCGGGTGGGGGGGGGGGAGATAAGCCCCCTCTACTTCATGCCATAAAAATGTACTAATGCAACTCTTGGAACTTCGTTAATTGCCTTATTTAAAATAACTGCTTGTGTGATTCATGTTTTAACAGTCGCTTTTCCTATTTTTTCATTATTATTACTACTGCCTCTCCATAAAAGCTGCAGTAGTTTATGAATGTATATAAATTCAGCAAATTTAATGGCTTTTGTTAGAATGATGTGAATACCTCATTATTACGGGGAATAGAAGAATTGAAACTTTTATACTGCCCCCGATCAAAAAACTGTCAATAAGTAAAATTTGCTCTTCTCTTTGCACCTTGAGAAATATATGTAACAATTCCAATGAAATTCGTTAAGCGTAAATTCGCTAAGATATCTATGATTAAAATTGTTGATTTTTTTCACTTTCGAAGTTTTGAAATATTGTGAAACAATTTTAAAAGTAAAATAAGACAAATGATCATGAAGAAGAAGGGAATGCAGCTTTGGCATACTTATGGTATCTCGTTACCATGGAAATTGTTCTCCTGAATACAGTAAAAGAATGCACAGTATTTTAGTTGTGAATTGTTATTAAAGTGAAACAAACATGATGAAATTAATTTCATAAATTTTATTATTAATTTTTATCTAGTAAATAGTTTCTGTGCACTTCTTCTTTGAGGAGTTTTTACTGAAGAATGTTTTCTTACATGGATTTCAGCATTTCTTTCATTTTTAAGAAATTGCTCATTTATAAAAATCTTTCGCATTGTAGACGCTTCAGTGATTTACTCCTTTAACAGCATTGTGTCTGAATGCACGATGAATCAAATAGACGGTGTCGGAAGAGAAAACACGAAGTGCTTTACAACCAGGAAAATAGGATTTGAAATTGCTTCAAACGCAAACTACAGTTTCGTCTAGTTAGTTGGCGCCACTGATGGTCCCTCATTAAAGCAATCGGTTCCGAACTGGACGTTGTTTACTCTAACCAAACTCATCGAACTTCCACATTCACTTTGTCTAGTTTGCATCCATCGAGGCTTCCAACGTGAAATACTAATCGGAATTCCAAATGCAATGAAACGCTCTAACGAAGTGCCAAGTCTATTTTGTGAATACTTTTGTGTGAAACACATACACTCGACTGTACAAATGCTATCAAGACATTTACGAGTGCCAGGTATATATCTCAGAATTGAAGTATTACTTATTTTTGAAGATTTCACGATTTGTTATCTAAACTGAGGTTCCAATTAAAGTGTTAGAACACAGTCAACACACTCGTTACTGTATCCTGAGACGTTAAAGTTTTACAAACTTATCAGAATACTCTTCTTGGCTATAATTGGTATATTGTCATAATTGGTAACATGGCTAAAGCAACAGATCGTGTTTTGGAAAAGCAAATATTGTTATTCACTGAAGTATTAAATTTTTTCTATCTTCTTTTTAGATAGCCTATTGTCGGCCTTGTATGCAGACTGAAAAGAAAGTTTTGAATTAAAAATACATGCGTTGAAAAAGTTACGATTGGATATGAGCACCAAATTTCATAAAAGAAGCAACTTGCGGATAACCCATCATTTTTATTAAATGGCGATGATCAGTTCTGGAAGAGAGAGAGTGAGAGCGAAAGAATAATATATATACCTTTTAATAAAAATATTAGTTCCAATGTATGTTCAATGAAGAAAAAGAGATTAGTCATGGTTACATTTGAAGTCACAATGTTTGAATTTTAAATCGTTGGTTAAATAGAATTTAGGACTAAAATATTCCGTAATATTTACTTCGCTCTTATTTAACTTCTTTGCCGAGTGAACAAACAGTATCATGCACTTTTACCATTCGCGAAAGTACTATGCAATGCAATTAAAATTGTTTCATACACTATAACAGTTGACCGCAACCTTTATATGTGTATGGAAGCATGTGTAACTTTTTGTGAAGGGCGTGAGCTCAAATGTTTAAATTTTTGAGTCAAAAACGATTAATTTTTTACTCGTTTCCAGGCGTTGAAGAACAGTCTGGTGGATGTCGGGTTGGGGACAAATAATGCATGGAATTTATAAAACAAACAGAACAAAATGCCCAATATTTACCGAAACAATTCAAAAACAGTTTTTGTTCCAGTGAGAAAAGCAGAAAAAAAAACTGTTGCATATGAACCGTATAATTGAAAGTTCTTAGCACGTCTTAATATTCTTTGTATTTGTTTTTCCACTATTTATATATATATATACATATTAATCTTAAACAATAATCTGGTAATCGGCTGATTAGCTTCCGACTCATAAGGAAAAAATAGTGAAAAAATATTATTAGAAAAGTGATACAAATACGAGGTGCGTATGTATGGCCAAAACATCCCACGGCCATTTGTCTACCTTCTTAGATGCATTTAACACTTCTTATTATTCACTGGTGAAAAAAAATATTATTTCTGTGAATCTTTTTTCTACGTACCTCCAAGCAATTGATGGTGGAAAAAAAATTAAAGAAGAAAAAAAATCGAACATACTGAAACATATTTTTTTACCACCCTATTACGCTTCAGGTACGCGAGATACTAATTACAAATATTAATTATTTTCTCTCACAAATCCAAAAAGATGAGAGAAATTTGTGTCTCCTATCTGAGGAAGCTTTAGTGTAACATTTTTTTTCCTCTAATTTGGTTTTGTTTTCTTTTGTACCTTAGAAAAATTTGTACTTCGTTCACGTCGCCATCATTTTTTCATTTTCTCACAAAAGTCGAGCACTTCTTGCGAACGACTACGTATTATTTAATCTCCTCTCCCCCACTTTCTTGAATTCTTCTGAGAATTACTTTTTCTTACGAGAAGAAATTGTAATTCCTTTGCACGCGTCGTTACACTTCGCTAAATGTTTCTTTATCTTTTTTATATTATTATTATTATTCCGTCTTACGATTTTTTTAAACTTTTTTCCCAATTTTTTTTTTTAGGTTTATCGGAAAATCTTTGCCGCTGCTGCTGTTGAAGTGACGATGAGCAGCTATTTTTGAAATTCTACACGACTCCCATCATTATTTGCTTGGTTTTGTTTCATTTCATTTTTTTTCGAACCTGGTATTTTCTACTTATTTATGTGCAACTTATAACAACTCTACTCAAAGCCCGCTCGTTAACTGTAGCTGCTACCACACATTTAATGCTAAGATGTAGTTTCCTCGCATGTTATCCGAAATCGAGTTGGTATAAATATTATATACGATAATCACATTGGATAAAGCACCAATTCGAGAGAAAAAAATACGAGCTGATGCATTCAATGACGTTGATAAAAAATATTTGATTTAAATCCGTTCTCCGATAAATGCAATCTATCGAAAGGCTACCTCCATTTAATACAGACTTTTTCTCGTCTTAAATTTTTACTATAATTAATGTTAATTTTCCTTTTAATAGAGGGCAATGTGTTCCGCTTCTCTTTCTTAAGAAGCGAATTTTTTATCAGAGGAAAATCATTCCATTTTCTTTTTGACTTGACCTCACTACTATGTAGTAAGTAGGAAGAGTTTATTTTTGCTAACGGCTAGAATTGCCTTTTGGAAGTTTTTAAATTATTTTTACGGAAGAGACTTTCTGGATACTAATCAACTTTAGAAAGAAAATGTTGTTGTTTCCACCGGGAATCAAACTCTGGTCTGCATTCCAGGCCAGTGCACTAACCAATATACCACAAAGAGACAACTATTTATTTTCTTATTATAGCACGCACAGTAAAGTGATGCGCTGAGTAGAAGCACAGTAGTCCTGAACTTGGCGATAGGCGTCCAGGTGGACACAGAGAGAAAGATATGTTATTTTTTCAGCAACCAGTATTACAGCACTACAAAGAGACTTTCTGGATATTAATGCCGAGATGAACTCGGAAAAGAAAAACTTTGTTGTCTCTGCCGTGAAATTGAAATAGAATTTTTATCGGAAAAATTTATGATGGAAAATTATAATAAAAAAATATAAAGCGACAAACACCTGTGTAATAAAATCCCGTTTATTTTCCATCTACTGCATTTGTTATGTAGTATATCTCTATACTACATAATTTTCTACTCTTATCATTTTCTACAATAGCTTATTAGTCTTATAGGAAATTTCCAATTAACGAACGAAATAGATCGAGTTATAGCTGAAATATAGTTGAAACACTCTTTGGTGAGATATGGAGGATCATACACTAAATTATTTCCAAGACAAATTATTTTGATAATTTAATATATTCATAATATACGTATTTCCCCCAACAACACCTTATGTTATGTAATTGAACGAAATCTCAAGTAAATCACATTGGTTATTTTATGTACCGTAATTCCCCATAATGGAGCCGCGGCTTATATAGCTTTGAAACTAATTTTTTAGCTTTTGCGGCTAATTCAAAGCCACGGCTATCCAATAACTTCTAATCAATTCTTATGGCATTTTTTGCCTATTTTTTTAATCCAGTTAAAAAATTTTTATTCTTCAGAATAAAATCTAATCTCTTGTAATACTATTATTTTAATTGTAATAGACAGTTTGAATGGTAAGTTTAACGCACATTTAATTTTATTTCGATATTAGTATTTTTTTAAATTCCGGAAATAAAAATTACTTTCGGCTTATACGAAGCTGCGGTACGGAAAAAACGTATCGCTTCTAAAAAAGGTTTTTTGTTGGTCACATTCCCGTTGGTGCGGTTTATTTACTGGAAATTACGGTAAACTTTCTCATGACTTTCCGAAGTTTGGGTGAAATAATGTATTTATTTAATGACAAGAAATATATGCCTATAATTAATAATATTGAATGCTTGATAACGCGGCCAGTTCTGGCTGTAGAACTATGGTGTATTTTTATCAACACACATGCAAGTGCATGCAGATTTTTACTATTAAATATGACTAGGAAACCATATAAAAATATTAAAAAAATTGCAAGAAACAACTCTCAAATGCTGGTATGGCTTCCTAGATGATGGTGACAACATTTGGAATACTTTTTGTTACTCTTGGGAAGTTTCGTCTGTGACCAACGGCTAAGTAAACAGCTATCGGACAACGATAAGAGCAGACGCCCTGTATAAATTGGCTATTTTATTATTTTTTTAACCCTCCCATTGGGAAGCATCCAGAGGAGAAAAAAATTGAGGGTAGAGAGTTAGAATTAAAAAATTAAAGACAAAAATTAAAGAGACATCATGACTGGTCCGATAAACCACAACTGTTGATTTTGTGCTGTGGCTTTATCGAAAAACGAGTGTGGAGGAGGTTTAAAGAAGAATTCCTTTTTAAATTACGAGACGTACATTTTCAGAAAACATTCTGCCAAAGATATTCTCTTCTCAGCAGATATATACCATGAGCGAAGATACGGGGAAGGGGGGGGGGCCAGCTTCAAAGGTGAAGTTGACTGATGTAATGCATATATGCATATATCAATTGACATCATCATCATCGTGCCCCCTCAGACTTCCAAGTCTATCTCCGCCGATGATATATACTAAATGTTTTGCTAAGATTCAAACGGCAACATTAATTAAGAAAGAATTAAAACAAAATATCTTCATAAATGCACGTCTTTATTTCTATTTTTCAGCATAAATTCAGTAAAAAATAAGACATTTCCAGGTGTCAGGGCTGCCAAGATAGACAAAAACAGAACTCTGAAATGTGCTGTCTATGCGCCCTCAGGAATAAGGGGGGCATAAGGAACCACCCACACATGGACATAAAATTAACATATCAACATTAACATGAGATTAAGATTAACATGGTTATAGTATATCTACGCACCCACATTTTTGTTAGACGGAAAAGATAAAAAATTAATTAGATAGATCCTAAAGGATTGAGAATAAGCAGATATTTACAACTGAAAGTGATATTTTAGTACAAAGCTATTTTTTGGACAAAACTCCAATAAAATTTCAATTTAATTTATGAGAGTATAAGAGATTAGGATGGCATGCAAATGCCGGAAAAATATTGATTCATCAAATGGATGCAAAACGATTGAGGTACCAGATGGTACATATATATATACACATATATACTGTATGTATACATGCATCATATCAAAATTAGTTACGCTTATAAATTTTTGAATTTTGGCAAAGAACGCAGTTTTCTAAATATTTTTCACAGCAAATAAACGGTTATCATTCGACATTTAAACGACTGAAACATCATAAAACGACTGAGGATCGGTGATTCTCTCATAGGAGATTCTTTTGCGATCGATGTACCACGGGCGTGGGGGGGGGGGATTTTCAGCTACTGGTCCCGCGGACCACAACAATTTTTTTTCTCGGTGGTCTGATCGTTTAATCAGTGGTCTCAGACCAGCAAACCACCAATGATTCCGAACGCTGGAGGAGTTATATCAAGCAGATCAGGTACCCTGAATGCGGTTATACCACAGAAAAAAATTATTTTCAGTATTTAAAAAATGTAGGATGTTGCACATCACGAAACAGGGAACACACTGCATTTATATAATTTGCATATATTTAGTTTAAAATGTCATTTATTGTTTGCTAGCTTCACGAATGCACAGCAACACGCCTCCTCCTCTGTACATGGTATTCCTACTAAAATGTAAGGGTTAAAAAAATCCTTATTGCTTGGCTTGTCAAGAAATAGGAAACGTAATTTTTATCCAATCTTAATCTTCTGCTCACAACTAAAAATAAAATGGTTAGGAGTTGCTTAGAAGCATGAACGCCGAAACGAGCTCAAAATATACAATGCCTTTATTTTAAAAATACGGGGTGATTATAAAAAACTATATCCCGACATATGGGCCCCGACATATGAAACTGAATGAAATTTTGGCATAAGGTATTTTGAGGTATGTGCTCAAGAATGATATGGAAAACAACAGTGTCACTCTAACAGTTACGGTTACAGTGAGAAAATTTCGAAAATATCAAATGGCAACACCAAGTTTTTTGTATTGGAATGCGATCTCCATACTGAAAAACACTAAATAGCGTTGGAATGGAACCTGTAGCACGAAAATCCCCGGAGCTAGGCAAGGAAAAAGTAAAAAGGACTTTGCCGTGCACCAGAGCATTAATGTTCGTTTCATTCGTCACACCGTTTCTTCGGCTGAGATCCCAGCCTGATTAGTCCTCCACAAGGTCATGTGGAAAATTTGTGAAACACAATAAAATGCTTTATTTTATGCTGCTTCTCTGTCCCTATTGGTTGTCCTCACTTTCAGCCTATCTACCGCCGGTGATTTTCATGCTACAGTTGCCGTTCGAACGCTATTTAGGGTTTTTCACAATGGAGATCACATTCCAATACAAAAAACTTAGTGTTGCCATTTGATATTTTCGAAATTTTCTCACTGTAACCGTAACTGTTAGAGTGACACTGTTGTTTTCCATATCATTCTTGAGCGCATACATCAAAATACCTTATGCCAAAATTTCATTCAGTTTCTGTGAATGGTATGCTAGTTAGGGGCCCATATGTCGGGATAGTTTTTTTATAATCACCCTGTATAAGAAACTCGTGTTGCTCTCAAGCAACATGGTCGAATATAGGATTAAAGCAAGTCAAAAGAAAACAAAGTCAAAAAGTAGTTTTGCTTTTTTGGTAGAATAAAGCAAAATAAAAACATCTTGGAATATTTGGATTGTCACAACGATCACCGAGCGATCGTAAAAAGGCCCATCATCACCGTTCTCAAAGGTTAAATTTCTTTTAGCACACGATTTTCTGAGCGGATAGCTATTTTTCTATAAAACTCGGTTTTCCAAGTTCCAAAATATCCAAACGCAAAAGATATGGTAACATGTCTCATGGGGATCTCACCAAATGGAGTCAGCTGACGGTTTATGTGGATGCCATCGGTTTCCGTATCCGGACATAAATCCATAGCCATCGTGGTGGTTTATTAATATTACCGCATGAAACAGGTTACACGCAATTTAACACATATATCACTAACATTGACGGGAAGGAAGCTTGCAGCAACTATTAAAGAGAAGATCCTAACCTTTTTTTTTTGTCTGTAGAAATGGAATGCCGCCGCCCCCCTTTACGTTATTGCCTATTTATTAACTTGGTCCTCTTTCTATACTTATATTTTTTAATACCATGGCCATTAGCTTCCTTAATTTGTTTCAACCTGAAGTGTATTGCTTTTATTTTTAGTCGTCTCAATCCCCCTTCCTCCTCCTTTCTTTCTATGGATCGTCGTGGGTCGTTGCAATTAATAATAAGCTCTTTTGCGAAGTAAGAGAGACTGGGGAAAGAAGCAATGGTACCACCGTGTGTGTGTCTTTAATAACGAACAGCGAGCGAATGAACGCTCTCATGGAAATCTTGGGCCAAGAACCGAGGGTGGATAGCAATAAATTTGAACACACGCGGGTTGAATACAAGTGGGCGAGTTATTCGTAGCGAGATTGAAACCTCGGCATATACAGTAATTCGGAGTACGTTACGTCTTTTTTCCAACCTCGCCCAACTTCATCTACTTTTGAGCAAGCAGAAAGATGGAAACACTAGGTATGTTATACATACGTTTTTTTTTGTTCTTATTTGGAATCATTTTACGGCTAGGTAGTAGTATCATTCAAATGAAATGGCCGAGGGCGTCCCTTCCTATATAGATATATATACATTGATGATGTAAAGCCTTTTTGGCTTTTTTTCGTGACCTGCATGTGCTGCTTAATGAACATCAACGTGAAAGAATTATGGCCAGCAAAAAAACACAACGTGTGTAAGTTCTTGACTGTTGTTTCGTGTCTTTTTCTACACGTTCGACCAAGATATGTATGATAAAGCTATAATAAAAATGAATGAAATAGGGAGATAACAGAGAACAATATGAAATTTCGGTATTTATGGTCACCCACGAAAAAATTGTTTTTGATTCATCTATTTTTTTTCCTATTCAAAAAATAATATTAAAAACTAATAAACATTGATTATCAATTCATTTTTATTTATTTTTATGTACATCACACTATCCAGCCTCATAAATTATATATATATCGAGTAAAAATGAGGTATACGACGTTGGTAAAACCGAAGGCCACTTGGACAAACAGATGAGTAAGGCTGTACAGTAAGTTAAAATTAAAATATACCCGTGAAACAACAAAAAAAGTAGGAAAAAATGAGGTCTATTGATTTTTTTATGCAACACTATTAACTTAAAGGGTCGAATTTATTTATTTTTTAATTATTAAACGTTCTTTCAACAGATATGTGTGATATATACTCGGGAAAATTTGTAGAGTTGGCTACTAAAATATATTTATGTCTGAACATATGTATACTTGAAGCCTGAGATATTGTACTGTTAAAGCCTAGCAGAGACAGACAGATAGGCGATTTTTTTCCCAGCCAACATATCAAGGAAACAGATATTTTCTGGATATAATGCCGAGGTGAACTCGGAAAGAAAAGTCATCTGGTCTCCGCCGGGACTCGAACCCAGGCTCTCTTTTAAACCAAACTAGTGTATGCTACCATCTAGACCACTGGAGACACGATCCTGCCTTCCTTATTTCACGCACTGAGGTGCTGAAGTAGAGGCATTAGTAGCCTCTCTCTTAACTCCGGCAAATAATCCCCAGGTAGGACGATAGAAAGATCTCTGGGACGGGTAGAGAAAACAATTTCTCTACATCACACTTGTTGGGCCGTTTGCTGAAGTTAAGACAGGCTACTAGTCTCCATATTAGCGCCTCATACCACAGTGCGTAAAATAAGGTTGGCAGGGTCGTATCTCCAGTTGTGTAGATGGTAGCATGCTTGCCCGGTTGCAAGAGGGCCTGGGTTCGTGTCTCGGCAGAGACCAGGTTACTTTTTTTCTGAGTTCACCTCGGTATAACATCCAGAAAATATCTGTCTCCGTGAAAGACTAGCATATTTACCATTAGGATGCCAGGAAGTCCGTTTTTGAATTATTCGAGATTATGAGACGACACAAGACCACGGTTAATACAGTATACGACGATTTAAGTGCACCATGACCATTTCATGGATTGTAATTACATTGCATAATCTGACCGGAGGAGTTTGTGTGTACGGCTTGAGAAAGACAATATTATCAGAAACTGGACGCAAACAATACTGAACCGAAAATCAATGAACTAACCATTCAGCTACCATACGATGGTTTCAATACAGAATAATAACAAGAACAAGCAGCCATTAAAGCTAGAGTAGGAAGAGTGTACCAAAAAAATGTTAGAATACATTACATATACAAATAGGTTTGCAAGTATAAAGATCTGTGATGGAATACTAACTGTTATTCTCATATGTGTACATTATATACATAAGTTATGTATTTTTCTTTTTTACCGTACGTTGCATATGAAAATATACTCGCATATACGAATAACAAAAATGTGAATAAATGTTATAGGAAAAGCACGCAATACGGGAATTCTTGCGTTCTCATTATATTGTAGTTTTATATATCTCGAAAAACACGTTTCTTTGGCAATACGTTTCTACAGCAAAAGTGACTCTTAAAAAAATCGCAACGTCTGTAAATAACAACTATCTTATCCGTGCATTGCTTTTAGTTCTCAGATAGAATACAGATTCGCGAATGCGCTTGCTTGCTCCGAATTTGTCGGATATTTCACAGAGATAAATACATTTTATTCCATCAAGTAAACATTTTTCGATACAATGTACCCTTTCGAAGATTGAAGTTGAAAGTTTGGAATAAGAGCAAGCTTCCAGCCATCTCCTCTCTGAATGCATTTCTCGCTTCTCCTTCTTCTTCCAACCGCCATCAAATGTAAACCTTATATAGTGATCATGAAATCCGTTTTCCCGGTGCCATTAAAAACATTTCAAAACATCGTCCATACCTAAAAAAACACAAGACGAGAAGTAGTTGAGTATTTCTAATGGAAGGAAATGACAGCTATAAATGCAGTAGAGCATAAAATATACTATAAATTCGGTAGTATCGCAAAAGTGTGTGCGTAAAGAAAAAAAAGTGCTACTGTACCTCCCGAGAAGATGGTTCATACACACTCTTCTTTCGTTCTGTGTGCGTGTTTTTTTCCTGAAGATTGTTCCATAGTATTTTGTCGAAGCGAAATCATGATACCTCGGTGATCGCATTCTAACCTGGCGATAGAGACCCTAGGCTCAGTCGATCCATTACTGAACTTACAGCAAACAGGCAGTGAAGCCATAAAAGAAAAGATAGAAAATTTATCGGCCCTCCCTCCTTTTCTGTACCTTTGTCAGCCGTAAAATCGGCAGGAAAAAGGAATGCTCGTAGCAGGATAAAAAAGGGTGGCCCATCGACGGTGTTTTTTGAGAGCCCGGATACCCGCAGGGGATTTTTAAAACGAACAAAATCACATTTTCCGATTTTCTTTCTCGTTTCTGTGTCCCTTTGCCTTTTTTTTTTCTAGTCGACTCGTATTCGAGAACACTTTGCAGGTTTTTACCAGAACCGATAAGATTGCGATTTTCCGCGTAGCAAAGGAAACTGCACAAGAACACATAGCAGGCAATCGCCACAAATTATTTATGGCCACTCATTCAACTTTGAAAGAGAAGAACTCTATTTTTTTTTTTTTTTCAAGTTTCATCTTATTTCTTTGTAGTATAAGCATATATTTTCTTGTTTTTTCCTATATAAGTGGATTTTCAGATAAAGAGAAATATCTACGTTACGCGTGATTTGAAATAGAAGTAGACGAATATGCAATTTCAATACAAACGAAAAAAGTATGACATAATTTAAATACAAATACAAAGGCCACAATAAGCAAAATGTCCATCGAGGTGGCTGAAAAAAGATGCATAAGAAATATGGTTGTCAAATATAGCTAAAATACAGAAACCCAAAATAAGAACAATTATCACGAGAAAATAAATACACACTAAAAATAAAATTAATACAAACTAATGATTATAATAAAATGAAATGCATTGCCCCATAAAAAATTATGGTTGTACGCTAAGTATGGATAGTTTCTCGATTCATCCCATTATAAATATCGTATTTATTTTTAAACGTGTCAATCGTGGTAGAATTCACGACTCCCAGAAATGTTTTCTTTCAAGATTTAACATTATAGTATATATATGGATTCTGTATTCATTCTCCATTTCTGTTTATCGTATTTATTTACGCACACATAAAATATGCAAAAGAACAAATATTGCCTTAGAACTCGTACGTTAATCATAGAGTTGTAGGCAAAAGTACGTTAATTACTGCTATTAACTGTTAACTGTACTGTTATTAATTATTATTAAATGCAAAAAATAATTTTTTATCAACTTTTTATGAGCTCTACCACCATATATTGTATTCTTATTTGAATAAAATAATGCTCTATATTTTCTTTCAATGAAGTTTTTCGATAAAAATAAGGTTCAACTGAAGAATTAATTTTAATCATTATATAGAGACGCAAATAAAAAAGCAAATAGAAAAAAAATGCACGTGATAGAGTGATATGGCGTAGATGTATAAAGATATTTGACTTAGTTTTGCTTATAAAATTTAGATCACCGGTTTATGCAAAAATGTTACGCTATGTACGTGATGATACGAAATTATGAGCACATGTTAGCACCATATCGAGTAATAAACAAAAACTTAAAGTTTAAAAATGTAAAAAAATTAAATACAGGAAAAATGTTTTTCGTTTTCCCCCCTTTGTCTGAACATTGTTGTTAGGAAAATTCAGACTGAACAGAATAAGTTTCGAGACGATTATAAAAATATTTATATAGTGTACTACCCACACACATTTATAGAAACATAAAGTCTTCATTCTCTTCATTATGTTCATATTATAAAATGACTGCTGTATGGATATCAAGACGAAGATTAAGAACTGAAAGTGTAAGGCATTCCTGAAGTATCAGAAGCATATCCTAAAGTCATCTAACAAAACAAACTTCTATGTATGCAGTTATTTCGAAACTAAGTGAAAGTTGTGTAAAATAGTCTATAAAATGAACCAAATAAAGATCTCAGATGCAGTAACTTCCTTACTTGACCTTAAGCTTATTGACCCTCCACTCAGTCCATGTATCACACTTAAAATAGTATATAGAATAATCATGTGTGGTGCGACAAAATGAACAAATAGAACACAAGGGAGTAAATTAGGTTTAGAAATTATAATAAAAAACTATTTTTATTCAATTTATAAATTTCAAAGGATTTGTGGTATTAATCGCATTATTTTCTCAAATACACGAGAGTTAGATTTTCTTGTCATGGAAAATGTGCATCGAATTTTATTTTCGAAGGCTTTTGTTGTTGAACTCGATGTTCCCAACGGCACAATTTTGCTCATCCCTTTCCTTACATTTGCAGATGTGTCAGCACTTAATTGGTTTTTACTTCTACACATTTTCCTACAGTTCTGTGGTTTTGTAAGTATCCTTTATACATATACTTCTATTGGATGTTTTTGTTGTCTGTCCTTGCAGCCAGTTAATTCGAACATTTATTTCGCTTTATGTTAGCTAGAAAATTATTTTTACAGAGGTTTTTATTTTTACCTAATTACCTAGTTAAAATGAATATAACACGTAAATAATTCAATGCTGACTTGGTCGTCCCTGGTAGAAGAATAGCGGTGGTGTTTATTCAAAATATTGTACGAGTATTCTCAAATATTAATGAAAAAATGTATGTATTTTTGACTCTTATTGACTCAGCATAAAAGAATGTCAACGTGTAAGCAAAAATAGGAAGAAACATAGCAGCAAGTAGAAATGTTTTTTTTCTGGCAGTATTGACCTGCAAATATCTTGAAAGGAAAAGAAACCATGAAAAAAAAAAAAGCGCGAGACCAAGCTGAACAGACGCAAAAATTCCTCACAAGTCGCGGATGAAGAAAGAAAATTCAGAGAAGTTTCAAGCTTTCACTACATTTGGTTTCACAGCCTGTCTGTCCATCTTTTGGGGGCACAATACTATAAATTTTGGCAAATTGCTTCCTTCCCAAAAGAGGCAAAGTAAGGTTATAAGGGCGAAGAAGGAGGTGGTTTGAAACTGATTTATGAATTTGCGCGTCGGAAATTTTCACCGAGGGGGGAAATGACCCTGAATAGAAGTTCGGGTCGGAACTCGGCCATTCCCTAAATTTTCTGTTGAAAATTCTTTCGGTCGCCGTGTTTTAAATATGTCTGCAGACATTTATTCTGTTTATGGTGAAGAAGTTTACTGCAGCTTCTAAAGTGGCAAATGTATCGAGACAATTTATTAGTTCTTGCAGAATCTAAAAAAAGAAGAAAACTGTTGCGTGTGAATGCATCGCTATTTCTTTCTTCTTTGATTCGATTATTTTACGGCGCTTTGAATATTTTTCATAAAAGTTGATATGTTATTCCGAAAATATAAAATTCTGTTATATATGGTTTGTTTGGGAAAGCAAATGACTCTATTTCATGCAGCGGCTGTTTGATATAGCTTCTAAATCCCACTCAGGTGACTTACGAACGCTCATTTTCTTCTTGATTTTGTTATTTTTTGCGATGGAAACAAATATGCTTTGTGTCCTAATCTATCGTTATACGATATTTCATCAGTTTACTTGAGAAACATTAGACTTATCACTCTTAAACGACGCAGTAAATCTTTCACACACCCTCCATATTTTTTAAATAATTAGCTGAAATGAAAAATTTTCCTCCGTAAAAGTTTTCTTTCCTTCAGCGAATCAAAAGGAAACATTCGACTGATGAAACGGTGTTTCGCTAAATTAGTTCCCTCATACATACAAGAACACATATTTTGTTATGAATCATTAGTATAGTAGTTATTCAGGCGGATTGCGTCAAATAGTTCCACAATCCGAATGTAATTTTTCACGTTTTTTTAAATAGAAATATAGTATTTCGCAGCACAATTGATTGCGCTAGCGTTAAAAATGTTTCGAGTGTTAATAGACTTTATTATCTGAAATAATTTTTAACTATTATTGTAGAAGGTCAACGTTATCGAACAATGTGACTGAAAATTACCTACACTCACCTGAATGCGTGTGAAATACAATAGATATCGGACCATGCATTCAAAATATACATCGATAAATTGCGCCCAAGTCTACTCTTTGTTTTTTCTATTTCTCTTCGTTTGTGTTGTTGTTTTGTATTGAGGATTCCCAAAAAGTTTTCCCTTGTCTTCCTTTTTCACCATCATTTTTTTGGGCTTAGCTGTCTGCTTTTTATTCTCTCTTATGTCTCTTATCGATTTATCATGCTTCGTTTTCATTGTTATTTTCTTTTGTTTCGATTCATTTCCTTCTTTCTCCTCTATCTAAAAGCTTTTCCTTTCTCTTGTTGTTTTCACTTTCATGTTGCTTTAATACTTATTTTGGTGCTTATATAGGCAAGTTTGAAACTACAGTTTTGCCTCAGTTTCTTTTACAGTGACTTTAGGATCACCTTGATTATATACTTCAAATTTCCCAAATGAAGTTTTAATTCATTCAATTTGCTCTACGTTTGTTTTTTTTTATTCATTTATTTTGTCATAACATATTGGATTTTATATTTTGTCCACTTTTTTTTCAAGTTTGTAATGTAAAATCTCAACTATCACAGAAATACAGACATTCAGCCTTATATCGAAAAGCCTTATAAGAGAAAAATGTTGCAAATAAGCACTGCGGAGAAAACAGTTGCTAACCCTCTACCTAACAAATTATATCCATTCCTGTAGAAGATAATAGATCCCAGAGGTCATGGTGACGTCAGTAGCCTTCAAGTTTTCAATCTATTTGAGGACGGCAGGGATCAGATGTTCCTGAATCAAACAAGAGGTAACTGGAGAGGGAACGCAAGAAAAAGACGGGCCATCACTGGGCCAATCAAACAACCATTATAGCCTTAAGAGTGTCGCATTCCCTCTCAAGAGATTGGGTCGTTTATTCCACTTTCTGGTTTCGTTCGCTATTTCCTACATCCAACCATCCACAATCTGTTGATCCTAAGAATGGTTGGATTTTTAAAAAGATACAGAAGATGCCTCCCGATCTTGTTTGACTGTAAGATGGAAGAGGAAGGAATATTCCCGTTTCTTTTTCAAAGCAAATCCATTAGGTTTAAATTCCTCAGCGTGACGCATTGAAACCAGAGGCTTTTCAGAATTTTTTTTTCTATTTCACCACCACTCTTTGATCTTAAAAAGTCTTCTCAAACTTTTTAGTTTGATTCTTTTTCTAGATGCTATTTCAGAAATACTTGGCATCACACGCACATAAAGAAGTTTTCCAATATTTTTATGGCTTTTCCCCCATTCATAGATAGATACATGGAGAGACACCACACTGAGGCATCTATTCATACGTTTATTTCATTTCTCAATACACAAATATACAACCGTAAACTCACATTATTATAATTTTTTCGATTCTAAGAACTACATGCGTCTGAAGGGGAGACCAAGTCATTGGTTTGTAATGAAAATTGAAATAGAGGACATTGACATAGATCTTATGCCACTTTCTATCTCAAGATCAGATAGTGAATCAAGTATTCGGTCATTATAGTGGGGTCAGAAATGAATTACTTTCATGTATAATTTTTGTCTTCTGCAAACTTTCATCAGAATGTTTCTACCCATTTTCGAAATCCGCTTTGAATGAAGAAGACCTCTCATTTTACAAATTTTAATCAGAGCTCATTCCCATCCGCCCAATGCCATAAATATGTCATTAGGAAATTTATTTCCATCTCGTGTCACGTATGCAAGACTTTGGCGTACATTCACCACATACAGTCAAATATAAACTGAAACTAGATTTATTTTATAACGTCTTTCTCTCCGAATCACATTCTTCATATCTTATTATAGCGCGACCTACTATCACTGCAATCATATTAAGTATCCCTAACATCGATCTATTCAAAGATTTTCATAATTAGAATCTTACAAAAACCAGAACCACTACCAATATTCATAATATCTTTAAAATACCGCTGTGATAGTCAAGTTCTGACACATTAAGGTTTTGAAATAAATAATATAGTAAATATTATATTAAATAAGTATAACTTGCGTGTATAAGTAAGCTCGGAACTTAAACTGTATAGGTGATAACTTACGTACCTACGATGGATTTTTTATACATAAATATCATCCGTGATAATATTATGAATTAGACATTTTTACTGGTATCACTTTATCTATTTAATTTTCTCACGATGGTCTAATACTTGTCGTATCAATACGACAACTAATTTTGTGCAAGAGGCTTGAAATTGTGACCATTTTGACTCAGCTTTTATGATCAGAGTCATTTTGAATGGATTTTTGTGAAATCAAGAAAGGAAAAAAATCGTAAAACCGCAATCGATTCATGGGTGGTGAAAACAATCTTGCACTCAAAAAAATTATATGAAAGGCACTAATATTTTTCTGATATAAAATTAAAAGAATTAATACGTATTTATCTAAAGTCATCAGTCATTTTTTAGCATAAAACTAGAACGATCATCATCACCAAATGATCACTAATCCGTCTACAGTATTTAGGACAAATTAATTATTGGATAGTAGTATAATTTTATAAATTTACTTACTTAAAATACTAAGTATAATATTATAAATTCTTTATGAATGATCAACAAGTGAAAATTAAATAGTTCGTTTTGATTGAGTTTTTTTAAACGAGATACTATATAGCTTATTATGAAATCTGAGTTTGAGATGCGAGTGACGAGAAAACTGCTTGTATTTTTCTCATATGATTCAAATCATTCTGCTCGATAAAATCGTGTACCTAAGGCATGATTCGCCCTTCTGAATGAGTGTGTGTGATAGCTCAATCTATTACTTTTACTTTTTCCTAAGGAGTGGGTTCGTTGCAAAATAAGGAGGACTTTCCTGGAGATCTGTTACTTTTCTGACGTTATCGAGTCTTCTGCAGCGTATAATAAAGCTAGCAGACCTTAGTGACACAGTGAAATCTTTGTGCAAGAGAAATGAGTACGGTCTTATTGGATCTTTGTTCTATCTCCTGTTCTGAAATGTTGCACTTGTACTTTGGATGACTGTCCTTAATTTCGTACAAAGCTAACCGGGAAAATAAATGACCTTTCTGATATATCCTGCTGTACTTTAGTCTCTCGGCTTCTCGTATTCTTCTTATATATCTTCTATTTCACGCAACCAGCGCGAAGTTTGGTGTTTCGTCAGCTAAGAAGTAAATCACAGAATAATACTTGAACCAGAGTTTGATAAAAAAAAAAGAAGGAAGAATGAGTTATATCAATGGATTATAGCGTATAATATATTCATGTGTTCTCGCTGTTTTTATTCGGCTATGTATACCAATTGTGGAGTTCGAGAAAAATGGAACAAAACATAAGTTTTTATTTTCACGATGAGCATGATCCACAATACTGTAATTTTGACATGGTTTCATTTATGTGATATTTATTATATCGCGAGTGAGAAAAATAAAACCTCGCGTCTTTTTAAATCATGAAACATTTAATTTCACTAATATTGAGAATTTTTTTAATACCGTATTTACAATTACAGTAGACTCTCGGTAATCTAGTTCGGTCAGTCGAGAAATCCAGCGTTTGTGAGCGAGTTTTCTTCGTCTTCCCATAGAGGAGGAAATTGTGTCATTGCACACACACGTCTATGTACAGAAGTTTATATATAAATATATATTTTTTTTTTCAAACCGAGCACAACTCAGGTCTATCGCCATAGACAATTTACTACCTAGTGAGTTGTGTCGGAATTGTAAGTTTGTGTACCTAACAGTCTAAGTGCGTATCTAGTGTTGTGTATGATTTTTCAGTGCTACCATCTATATCTCAGAAGTGAAGTGAGTGATTCGTAGTGACTGAATATTTGTACTGTTTTTAGGCCTGTTGCTCTCTGTGGCAAGACTTAACGCTAAGCTCACATTTGCGCCTCGAAGTTGGGAACCACAGAAAACCAATTTCAGCCGACCGCCACTGTGGTGAGGCTGGAACCCGGGTCCCCGCGATGCGAGTCCGTCACTATGACCACTCGACCACCACAGCGGCAGAAGTTTATATTATTTGAATGGACTTTTTAAACTGACTTTCAGCCATCCGGTGATTTAAAAAATATTATGTAGGCCCTACTACAGACGAGGTGTATATAGATGTAGTTTCACTTCCATTAAAAATCAATAAAAAGAATTGAATTTTTTTTTATGAGCAAATAGATTCGAACCTTTACAAATAAACCCGACTTTCTTTTAAATTATCTGGGAAAAGAATCGTTTGTGTTTCCAAATATGCTCCTGATTTTTTCACGATTCACCAAGGACATCATTTCAAGTCTGTGACTGGGGGAAGAACGAGAAATGGCATTTTTACAGCAACTTAAAAGAGTATGTATGTGGGTGAAGCATTGCAGCTATGGAAATAAAAGTTATTTCGAAGTTGTAGAACATAATGCGTGACACTCACCAAAGATCGAGCATGACACAAGCAGCTGTTCTGAGTAGCTGTTGCCTTCGGCGGTTTTCTACATGTTCGTTCATCTCTAGCACTAACCTAACCGAAAGATCGACGTCGAAATGTTTGAACGGTGAAGTTTTTCGGGCTAGTATAAGCTTTTTTCATTCATAAAGTAAATAGCATTTTTGAAAATGTAATGTCTTTCTCGTCTTTCTCCTCTCCAGGAAATGAAAAAAAAAAGTGCAAATTCCAACAATGACACGAATTTTTCTTCAATTCGAAAAAAAAGGAATCTCCGTCTTCTTTTTTTCATGGCCCATTTCCTACACAAATGAGCAATTTCCACGAACATCTTTGTAATACGAGGTTTTATATTTTTATATTCATACCATCTTAACCGCACATACACATCGTAAAGAACTAGTATTTCATATTTATTAAATGCTAATGTAGATCAACGAAGGCATTGGCACAAAGCCAACTAGCATCCCACTGAATGATAACGAATTCAACTTTGAATGAATTGTATTTTTGTTACAAATACTGTTTTAGGTACAAAATACTAGACCAGCGTTTCTCAACCTTTCTGAATCCAGGGGACCAGTAAAATACACCAGTAGACAATTTCACGGAACTCTAACTTACAGCATGGTCATGGTGTAAGTTAGAGTTAACGCACTAACCTTACCATGCGTTCCGTATTTTACGGGACATTTCTGTGCTTTTGCCGGTCCGATTTCATGCAAATGTCCCGTTTTTTCTCAGCGAAGCTTATTCGAATTTATAATCCTCACTTAAAAAGTTAGTTTAAAATCATGAATGAAGATAACTTTCATAACATAAGTTATACTATGATAGCTATGACTAAAAATATAAATACTCACCTTTTTTTCGTGAACTACGTTTTAATTCACTGCGAGTCCCAGTAGTCCTTCACTTTTCCACTGATTCATAATTTTCAAGCGATTTCAACAACAATTGGTGATTTTGTCGACCTATGGTAACGTTTTTGGTGATAATTAGCATTGTCCAGTCTTTTGTCGTACTTCAGACCACAGTTTCCCGAAATGAAAGTGGTCCCCATAATGATGAATGTTTTTTTTCATGAAATACATTTTAGTTTACTGTGATTTGCTGCAGTCCTTTATCTCCCGACTCTTCAGCAATTTTAGCAAATTTTTCATAAATTGCATTTTTTGGTTGTAATTTAACTTCATATTTAATATTGCGATTTCGAATATTTTCTTCGATATGCTTACCGTAAGTATGAAGGTCTAATTTTTGTTTGAACCCATAAGGATATTACTTAATATCAACAAAACATTTTTCATTTAGTTAGAATTAAAATTTAATTCATTCCCATTTAGTTAGAATCAAGTCTGCCTGTGTACCACCTGTACCATCGTCACGGACCATTGGTTGAAAAACGCTATACTAGACGATACTAAAGTCTTTTTGAGATGAAATAAAACAAATCATTCACGATGTAAATTCGTAAACTACAGGGCGTTTCAAAAAAAATCACCCGATTTGGAATGCGTATATTACGAAAAATATTGAACATAGACACTTAAGATTAATTTTATATTACATGGCTAATTAATCATAAAGCTTTTTTACAAACCAAATTAAAGGTGCTTAATATGTCCACCTTGGGATGCACGGTATATGTCTGTATACGGTAGTCAAATTCGTCCCAAACTTTTGCGAGCACGTTTGCATTCACTGCTTCCACGGCTGCTGTTATGCGTATCTTCAGTTCGGTTAATGTAGCTGGAAGGGGAGGCACATAAACGTAGTCTTTTATGAAACCCCACAAGAAGAAATCGCACACTGTGAGTTCCGGCGATCTTGGAGGCCAGTGATGTTTAATTGAATCGTCAGGTCCCGTACTGCTGATCCATCGTTTAGGAATGCGATTGTTCAAAAATTCTCGAACGTCCAAGCTCCAGTGTGGTTGTGCCTCGTCCTGCTGGAAAATGAAGTCAGACGAATCGGTTTCTAATTGTGGGAAAGCCAATATTGACAAGCACTGAAGTGGCGGTCGAAGGAATAGCGTTAGCGCTACCTGTCAGAAACTGCGTGAAACTCGAGATTTCCCTCTTTGTACCTATACATTATTCGATCAAAACGGATTAAAAGCTGAATAGTTATGATTTTTTAAAATGAGATTATTCTTTTTGAAACACCCTGTATTATTTCATTATGATGTATAACAGACATACATATCAAAGCATTAAAATTTCACTTATTATTGAGTAACATTTCCAAGATCTAAAAGAAATGGAAGAAGGAAAACTAACTAAAACTCACACTCACTTACTCACTAACTCGTGAAATAGTTTCAGAAATAATAAAATTCTTCATGAATGTTTACATAATCTCAATCTGAGATAATAATAATAATCACTCCACCGTAATCATAAAATGTCATTTTATGGATGATTGGAGTTCCATAACTTCGTTTTATTTATAATATTCTCGTTTTTTTTTCAAAATATTGATTCCAACGCCAAGTTCTAACATTCTCCGTATTGAGATTGTGAGTCAAAATAGTTTGGGTCTAATTGAATGTAATCATTATATATCAATCCAAACTCATTAAAGTATTCAAAATTTGCAATTGTGTGTAAACAAAACTTGTAAATTTGCGTTTAAGCTTCTGTGTAAGTATCAAACAAACAAGACAAATCGAAAATTACATTTTAACTTTAACATTTTAAGGAAGAATGCTTATATATAAATATTTTGTACTATATATCGTAGCATCAAGAATAATTGTCAACTCAGGAGGAGAATTCGGAAACGTCACTCGTATACGTTTGAAAGTTTGTCTTGGGTCATTTAAGAGACAGAAAATTTGTTTTAGTGAACAAGATACCTTTTCGAATTAAGAATGCTGCATTTGACTAACTTGGTTGCGACAATTGAATTATGGAAAGTAGTTTGTGGTAGTCTTGGTACTGCAGAGTTTCCAGGGATCTTCCCAATTAAGCAAATGATTGGCTATGTCTTAAATCCTGGGATTCAGGTTAGAATAATCGAGTAAGACGTGCAGCAGAAGCATACCAACATAATGCCACCACGCGTTCGAAGTAATATAATTAAAAATAAGGCAATGTGTTTTCGTGAAAACTTTTCACCGTTACCACGTATTTTGAGGGGGCTGATCCCACAGGAATAGATAATTTGACGTTTGTTAACTGCAGAAAAAAAATCATCAGCTAACGTAGAAAATTCTTAAATTTTTTTCCGGAAATTAGATAAACGAAAAGATAAATTTGTTTCGTAGTCACTCGAGTGATTTATTGGTAAATGTAAGATGCTCCACCTGTAGACATTATGTTTAGTAATGTAATATAGTCTAGAGAGGGCAAATCTTTATAAGACAAATTTGAATATCTAAATGAAACTTTTTGCTGTTGAGAATTGAACAATTCTATAGAAACCCGTTTTTCTACATCTAAATACTGTACATAATATAATTTTTTTATGTCTGTTGCGATTTCAATTATTGTATTCTAAAGTATGAAACACTGAACCTTCTTGGCAAATATTTACAAACATGAACACGTGGGAAGGGTTTTGTAAATATTGTAGCTCGATGTGAAGGAAGTTCGTTACACAAGTGCGTGTTTTAAACCTATCATTTGCCCTTGATAATCGTGTTAGCTGGGACAAAAAGAATAGAATGTATCCTAAGTTTAATAGCCCTGTGAAAACTTTGTTTGAATATTAATATTTTGGCTGTACTGAATAATATAGCAAATATTTTTTGCTATCATCCATTTTGTAACGAACAAGCTGTTCAGCTGGAGCAGTAATATTGGTGTCCTCTTTATAATGACGAATAAGTGGTCAAATGAAGGTAAAGGGTGGAGTGTCAAAACACCATCCGGCTATTTACCTGGACATCTTTGATTCTTGAGCTGGTTGCTATTAATACCAGTTTGTCATCTATTTTACCCTTTCCAAACAATGCTCTAATACTTCAACACTATCCCTTTCGTGGGTCGTGGGATCTATACTTCACGCACCAATCTTCTCTTATTAAATACCTACTCTTTCGGGAAGCTCATTTCCTACTATAATAGATTTTTCTAGCAATTGTATGACTGGGATCACTTGTTGCCACCTCAAAATTGTGCATTTTTAGGGGAAAGAATATTTCCCACCACAAAAAAATTATTGAGGACAAATATATACAATAAAATGAAAATTGTTTTTTTTTATGATATATAATATATATTGTCTAAATTATAATAAATCATAACAAAAATTGATAAATTCCAAAGAGCAATGAAAGACCCATGAAAGAGTTAATCGAATTCGTATAATTGTTCATTTGCTCATCTAATGGGACAAATTATTTATTTAAAAAGGAATGGTCAAAGGCCAGTGTAATTAGGTTTCCGAAAAAAAAACATACGATTTTCATCGAGATTTAATTGCTTTGTCATACCACGAAATATGTAACACGACAAAGCAGCTGGTTTTATTTATTTATTTAAAAAAAAGACTAGAAAAACGAGGGTATCGGGAACGAAGAGCATTTGCACCCACACAGAGCAACGCACCCACTGAACAAAAATAGCAGGATTAATTATTTCCCTCCTAAATAGACAGGTTTTCTGTTTAAGTTCTTTGCCGCTCCAAGTAGCGAGTTGAAGACATTATAGTACAACATACAAGCGCAAGTTAGGGCACTTACTTACTTTTTTGAACATCTGGCAGTTCCGAAAGAAAATTTGGAAGTAAAAATTGAAAATGAAACGAACTAGATGAATAAAAGAAAAGCATACAAAAGGAAAAAAATAATCACTATAAAAAAAAGGGTTTTTTTTGCCTACGTAGTGGTGAGTTCAGGGAGAGGGTTGTGTGACTAAAGAAGTGTTTGTGTGGGCTCGGATGTCACAAGAAGGTACTCCTAATAGAACAGATCTACACATGTCCTGGGCGTTACTCGTTCATCTTGATTAAAGCTCAGATGGTTGTCGGAATTCCGCGTAACTGGAGGTTTGTTTTCCATGGCAGAGAGAAGCGTGGTGATGATGGTGATGCCTTATCCTCCAGATTCCGGCCCCTTCGTTTGCCAGCTTGCTCTACGAGAATTCGTTTTCCCCACCGGTGTAAAACGCAAAATTAGCCATAAAGATAAAAGTGTCCCAGTAGAATACTGATAAGCAAAAGAATCCTTTTCACTCGTTAAGTTCCGTACTCGTTAAGCTAAAAAGGATTCCCGAGTAAATCATTTCGACTCAAATGAGTTGCGAGCCATCGGCTTACAAAGATATTATGGGCTTTTGCTAGATTGCAAATTACTGAATTTGTTTCTTTTTAAAACTTTCTAGTTTTTTCTAAATAGACTTTTATTTTTGCCGATGACACTCTTCCTACTCGCTTCTTGGAGCTCGTATTCCTTTGAAAGTGACAACTCCTGCAAAAAAGACAACCGCCTTCAGTTAAGTACGAATGAATCAGTGGGTGCCATTTTAAGCGAGCTCTCTAAAAACCTTCCCCGCTATAAAACTCTTCGTACAATAATAAAATTTCGACTTGATGAACAACTCTTTAATAAACTGCAAAGCATTTCTAAGAAGGTGGAGCGAGAGGTTTAAGAAATTTCACTCGGGGACTCATTTGTTTTAATTAAAATTGTATTACCACGATTAATAGCTTAATTCAGGTGGATGCGTCTTCTGGGAATATGTGGCTTGGATGGGACTTCAGACATATAAAGTTTTTGTATCTATATACTGTTTCGAAACTTTTTTGTAGCAATCACAGATTTTTCGGTTTTTTGAAAAAAAAGTAGTCTGAAACATATTTTTTGCTAATGAGTTGGAGGTGGAGTTTGTGCTATTGCCCCGTTGTTAATTAATCAACCTCACAGGACCAAGTATATTCTTCTTTTTCTTTTCTACTACGGATTAAAGTAGGGTTTCGAACTTTTTTATGGTTTTAAGTTCGATGGGTTAGTCAGAATCAGTCTTTAAGATGCGAGATTTCAGTTGTGAATTAACCCTTTATACGTACTGAGAAATCTGAAAGTCTGAAGTGAAAAAAGGAGGTGAGACAATTGCTCTAACGCTAGTATCACGCTTTAGAAAAAATAAAATTAATGCTGTATGCGTCCTTTGACACATTATGGAACAATCTATTTATCTACCACTCAATGTATTACTTTTTTGTTCTTAATATAATTTGTATATAATATTTCTTTTATAATATAAAACATATTAGCTTCAAATCACACACAACACGTTGATTGAGCATTCAGCTCTGGTCTGGAGAGTCAAGTCATCGTCTCGCGCAGTCTTTGCACTTGGCGAGTGTTGGCCACAGTCTTTGGTGAGCCGCTGCATTAATAAATAATTAATAATATTGACTAATTTTATATTAAATTTATGGTAAAGAAGATATAGACGCATCACAAGTAATATGTCCCCTGGAGGCGATCCTTAGGGGCCATTCAAGTATTACTGAAGTACGTAGATTTTCGTCCATTTTTGACTCCCTTCCTCCCTGCCAGCAAAATTTCGTCGGCTCTGCCCCGTTCCCACCTCCTAACGCATATTACGTTCAGAGACGTACGCGGGAAGGGGGGAACCCCCCTATGTTCCCCAGTTTGATGGAAAAAATATTTTTAAAAACTTAAAATATATATAACCAAAGAAAATACCTTTATACGTTATTACAAGCAATTTCTGTTAATTTCAATGATATTTGACGGCTAAGAACTCAAAACTTCTCTTTAAGAAGGCCATTGTTACCCACCATCTAAGCCTTTCGTACCCCCTCCAAAGGTCGATCCTGCTTAAGCCTCTGATTGGATTGCCCTTCGAGAATATACATAGGGAGCCTGACCACCACCGTCTGACACTGCTGTAGTGAACTTTGCTATGTGTGCATGGGGATTATTTTCCAGATGATTATAGACTGAGCACACTATATTTTTTAATTAAATTAAACATTAATTAAAGGAGTGGCATAGATTGCTGTTGCTAGTTGGTGCGAAGTATCGAGCATTGAGCTCTCGTCTTCTTCACGGTTTCTCTTAATTCCAGAGATGTTGATCAGTCAATAGCAAGATGGTTGCTTAAAAACAAACATTTGAATAATTTGAAGTAATTCCGTTCTATTTAGCTATCGATGCGATTAATGAAATTATTGCGGATGTGTCTGGTCGTGGCTAGCCAATGATTACTAGTTCCTTTTTTCCGAGTGTAAAGTGGGCCCACACCACGTGTGATTAAGTATTTCAGGGGAAATAGTGAATAAAATGCACCAAACGTTTGTTTCTTTTTTAATATTCCACCTACGCACAAACCAATCGCGGTCACAGCTTTAACTCATACAAGAAAATTGTTTTCAGGAGTGGTAGTTTCTTTGCTTGCCCCGTAAATCATCACAGCTTGTCTTCTCGTTCACATCATACAGGAGTATACACGGTACAGAGGTGGGAAAGAGAGGGTGGCGATCCTCCATCTACGAAAAATTGTAGCGGTAGGGCAGAAGTAGGCAATTCGCCCCGATCACCATGCAAACCCTCGGTGAATCACAATCCCCCGTTCGAAGAGCATGAATTCGCTTTTGTACGGGAGTCCAGCAAATCACTAAGGACAATGCATGTGACACGCTGAGTGGGCAAAAACTTTTTAGCCAACCCACCCCCCTCTGTAAGTGAGACAGAACGTGGGGGGTCTGTTGAGGTCTACCAGAGAGGGAAGTCTATAGAGGACTTATGAATAGGGGGGGGAGGGGAATGTTAGTTCAGGTTTCCAAAAACTAGGGGAAGGTTTTTTTTTCGTTTTTGGCATTCCTAGTGAGGATGCCATTAAATATATTTCATATTTTTATAAAGGGTGATTGATTACACACGCATCATTAAAATCCCTACCCCTTTGTCATTAAAAGTCAGCAAATCCAAACTGTCCCCCCCCCCCCATCGATGCTGACGTAATACTTGAATAGCCCCTGACATTGTGGACCAATTTTTAAAAAAAAATTTCTCTTGTCTGCTATTGTGTCTTTTTAGGAATTTCGTTTCATTTATATGTACGCGGTAATATGTTACGCGGTAAATGTGATAAATTGGTTATTATGCATACTTACCAATCGTATTGGTAAGTTTGTTAAATTTATCACTTTTACCGGCGAATATGTATAATACCCGAGCGTCGTTAGTAAATTTGATCAATATTGAAAAAATTATCACTTTTACTGGAGATTATGCATAATAACCAAGAGTCGTTGGTAAATTTGATACATACTTCAAATTAATCGCCTTTATCGGTGATTATGCATAATATAGTGCAATTGGGGAATTTGATAAATATGAAAAAAAATCCAAATGAGTGTAGTATGTGTGATGGATATAGTCGGACCCCGATAACAAATTTTACGATCGTACACCGATGTAATGATAAAAAATTTTGCTATCGTACCCCGATGTAGCGATGAAAAGTTTTACGATCGTACCCCGATATAATGATACAATACATGTATGAGTTATCATGTATAGTATATCGTATAGTACGATTTATCATGTTTACCAACGACGCGAATTGGGTATTGTGCATAACCACAGGAAAAATTGATAATTTTTTAGTACTTATTAAATTTACGAACGACGCTTGGGTACTATGCATAATCTCCGGTAAAAATGATAAATTTAGGAAAATTTATCAAACTTAATAAAATACTCGACGATTATGAATAATAACAGTTTATTATGTATAATAACCGTATTTACAGCCTTTACCGTTACATATATAAACGGGGGCTGAACTAGTATGTCAAGATACCACTGTATATGCAAACCAATCCTGTAGAAACCCTTGGTAATTTTTTATTAGCTCGAAGGAGCGAATCGAACACGACACATGATCAAATATTTTGATACTCGATCAAACGTTAATAATCATTCAAAATTATAAATCTTGATTTTTTTCCTCTTTTATTGTCGTTTCTATCTATAATTTTGACTCATTTTTTGTATCATTTTATATACTTCTTATTTAGAAAGTTTTGCAAAACTTGTCACAAAAAATTAACATTTGTAATTATCCAAACGGATGATCGCAAAATAGGACATCGCACCAAAAAGTCGTTTGATCATTTTTCGCATCCATATATTGGTGATAGGTCGAACTAAATGTGGGAAAGAAACATATGACGTCATACATCTCATCATATACTTGTCAGTAAAACAACTCCAAATAATTCGACTTATAGTCCAAGACAAATATTATCGATCCCAATTGGATCTCGGCCATTAGTACAGCCAGCTGTTGGATTTTCCCGAGGAAAAATAAACGTAAAAGAGGGATAAACTTTCGGGTGTGTTCATACAGAAAATCACTGTGATCAACTCAGAACTCTCGCTCCTACCACCGTCACCTTATATTCCGGTCGGAAAAATGGGCATCGCACTTATATATGTCTTTTTCTTGCTCTCTCTACTGAAATGACTTCAAACGCTCCGCTTGGTACGAATGCAGCAGCTGTTCTATTCTTGTTCAACATCAGTTCTTTAGAGCTTGTGTTCGGGGAATGACATTAAATCAGGCTTGATTTTTGCTGCCTTCCAGACGTAACGTAAAAGGACAATGTCTACATCAATGTACACAACACCACTATGAACAACGTCTCGTCATTATTGCCTCCCTTCTGGCTAGTGCCTTTTTCTTGGAAAAGTTGCTGTTTGCAAAAAGACCTATGTACAGTATAGATCAAAAAAGTTATGTAATTTTGTTCGGAATATGATTTAGAAAGACACGGATATATTTCGTCCTTTCAATTATGCTACATGGAAAAGCGATTTTAGGCCTACATAAAAATTGTGAATTATAGCTAATCGGCTACTAGAAGGAGGATATAATCGTACGTTTTGTTCGTGATTCCGAAGCGACGCCGATTTGGGTGGAAGAAATTCAAGATTGAAATTCGTATAAAATATTCAACAAATTCAACGTCAATTATGAATCTTGAGGGATAGTTCGGTAATGATCAAATAACACGGAATGAAGTGTAGGTACGCACACCAATATACGTACTTGATTTCGAAAGAAAGTAAAAACTCATCAAAAAATGGATATACAGTTTAATAAAAATATTTTAAGAAAGGATGTTTATTATAATAAATTTTAATTTTTATATATAAATAAAATATATGATGAGTCTATTGTTCTATACGTAATATACGCAATCAACCAATTTTTTGAAAGCAAATAAAAAGTTATTCCTAATTAAAGAAAAAGTGGACGGCTTTTATATAAAAGGAACCAAGCGCCATTAATTTTTTTAAAACTGAGAAAAAGCTATTTGAAGTTATCTTCGTTTCAGTTATCTCTTCAGTTGGTAGTTGGTTCAAGTGCATACAGACGGAATCACAGCCTATAGGTCACTTAATTCTATTTAGATAAAAAATCCCATCTCTTTCAATAGTTCAGATGACGGTATATCTCAAAAATGTTAAAAATGACGCTTGGTTCCTTTTATATAAAAATCGTACAATTTTACGTTATTTTACGTTTTACGTTAAAAGTGATCATTTTATCATTATTACGATGACTATTTTCAATTATTCGATAACTATATACATAATATATTTAGTTGATCGTGGTTATGAGGATTCTGTATATCAAAAGCTTAATGTATACAGATACAGCGTGGCCATAAATATGAATTTACACCATCGAATTTCACAAACTTTTCATACACACACGTTCACCCTTATAATCCATATGCTTTTATTTACTTGTGAGCATTGTAAAGCACAATTTTGGTTTTTCGCCACTGCACAGTCTAAACATACCTCTTAAACATTTTTGATAATATAAATCTTTCATGCCTTTCGTCTGTCTTCATGTCAAGTATAGAATTGATGCAATTGTAACCGATGACATATGTGTTTAGAGGCCGCTTGCAGAAAGTAAATATATATTCCAGGAAACATAATATATCTTGGTGCGAGTCTGATCTGAATCATCGGGTTACTTGTCCATTTTAGCCTATCTCCCCAATCCACGTTTTTTTTTCCATAGACTTCAACCATCAGGGATTTCGATTTGGAATTCAAATGCTCAAAGGCAATCGGCTCACCGAACTATCTTCAAATGACTCGAGGAAAATGTAAATTCAGTACTACCAACCCACCCTCCATACGCACAACGAATAAGTATTAATGTATTCGAGGCGATTTCTGGATAGATGGGGGTTGCTTTTGGCTTAATGGCCAACCTCCTTTCCCGTCTACGAGGAAGACTCCTAAGCTCTCGTATAATTATTGACACCGCGATTTTATTCATTATTTTCGATTTGGGTTCCAAAAACGGCTTCTCACGGATCGCTGTTTGATGGGCGCAATCGCGCAATCGCCTTCTCTTTCGTACGCGAGGAAGTCGAATTCTCACACATTTCCATCTTTCCGACTTTATTTCTCCGCATTGTAAGAAAAGCCTTCTCTTGCATTTGGTAACTCCTGATTCTACCACCGAACCTACCCTCTATTTCGGTAGATTTTTGAAATGGAAAGTGGGTTTGTGATGTGTAACTGTCCTTTGGCTCAAATGTCCCATTTTTCAGGAGATTTGCGAAATCGAAGAACTTCGAATCCAGAAGGGAAAGGTTCTGTGACAAATGTGTTTGTAGGAAAACTCGCCCTGCTAAAACTTCATCACTCTGCACGACGAGTGAAATTTCCATTCTCATTTCGCTATCTTATCTCGCGAATACGAGAATTCACAAATACGGGAAGTCGTATATATATATATATATATATGAGAACTGCTGGGCAGTTTAATGGAAAATGACACTGCTGTTTTCTTTGAGACGGCTGCTCACAATTACAAAGGCAGGTGGTGATTTGTCATCGACGACACAAATTAGAAAATGAGCTTTGGTATTCAATATCTAAATCAAGGATGAAATAGAGAAAACTTGGTTCTGTTTCTACCAGATGTTTGTTATAGCTCTTTTGGCTCATTTTTTATCATCACACTTACACTTGCGATTTATTTTTGTTTATCATTCCCAGCACGTAAGTGAAAACGGCGTTGCATTTAGTTTTACACATAAAGATGATAATAAATATGGTCTAAATTGATTTAAAACGAATGATAAAGAACTATAATGAGAGGGAAACCATTTAAGCGATATTAAAAAAATAAATCACGCACACACGGAAAATTCGAAAAAAAAATTGTGTCCGGTCTTTGGAATAACTTGTTGATCACCCATATTCATATTTATTGTTAAAAATATCAAAATATTTTTTACGTTGATAACTTATGTAAAAGTTTGCTTCGCGTTTTTTGCAAAAAAAAAAAAAATTGTGTTTACATTGAGCTCTGAAAATTTCCATCAAGCTCTTACTGAGATTTATATTTTATTGATTTATTTTATTTTCATTCACGTGCCAAATCATAAGATGAGCGCAATGGTGGAAGTTTTTATATGCTTTCAGTTGATTTTATGTTAACGTTGTTCGTACAGTTTATCCATGGCGTAGGAGTGCTTTTCACACGGGCGCCTTGCATGTCATAAGCACATTTACTGCCACGTAAAGAAAGAAGCTTCCAATCCAGCGCTTGCCTTCTAGTAAGTTAGGTTTTTTTTGCACCTTGGTTACTACTATGTCTTCCTTGGAAACAGTCTTCTCATCGCCGAGTGAGATCTCAATGTATTTTACTTTCGTTTTCTTTATTTAAACCATCCCTCGGTCACTGTCTCAGTAACATACTCTACTGCCACTCGTGTAAAAGTTGTTTTTTCTCTCTAGGAGAATCTACGATGACAAAGTGCTTTCCTGCACTCAGATATCGTGCTTGGTTCTCGTAAAATGCTGGTAGTCTCTTACGAATAACTTCGAATGACATATTCATGAGGTAACACAATCTGAAGAGAATGTGAAAGAGACACGACATGTGTGTGTGTATGTGTATTATTATTATGTGTGTGTGGGTGTGTGTGAGTATACATGTAATTACTATCCTTGTCTCGAAGAAGAAAAAATATTTTAATTAAGATACTTAATTGTCACGGCGAAAATTTATGTTATCATTAAAAATGGAATGGAAATTTTCTTCTATGAATTTTTTTTTTCATTATACAATTTTCACAGTCCCACATGATTGTCTCATCCTCCCGCGATTTCACTTCAAATCTCGTTTTGAAAATCGATGGGATAACTGATGAAGTATCTTCTCATCTTCTATATCAAATGCAAAAACTTTCTTTACAAAATGACAAAGATCTAGTTTGATCTAGTCACAGTTCATATAGACTAAAAAAATTCGCGAGTTACTTAAGAAAGTACAACTCTTTACTTAGTCAAACAAGGCACGTTTGTGTAGATAATGTCTCAGATCTACTCAGAGTATATATTTAGAAAGAAGCAAATCTGAAGATTAAACACGGTAAAATAGAAAAAGACATGTATTTTGTTAGTTTTTTCTTAGAATACTTGGTAAGAGGTACCTCGCCTGTTGTTTGTATGTGAATTCTTCTAACCTCGAGCATTCAATTTGAGAGAGCCCGAGCCAGATCATTTTTAAAACTCAATTGAAAAAAATAAGTAATCAGTTCCATTAAAAATTCTCTCAAAAGTGTAATTCTCCGTTTATTTCATTAATTCAACGGGGTTTTGTCTCCGGTTTAATTCTATAAATATAAGCTGGAAAAAAACATTTCGGCTTATGTATCATTTGCACGAAATGTTGAATCATTTTCATAAAAGTTCTTTTAAAATACGAAGTATCAAATTTTACGATATTCAAGAAAAATAGTACACTCACCTCTTGGCTAAAAAAAATGCAATATTTTACCTTTAGCACTTTGAATGGGTTTAAAGATAATTAGTCATTCTCAAATGTATAAAAATCTCGATCATTTAATTGAAACTGTGAGACAAAGTATTTTTTTATAATTACTTTCAGCAATCTTTGTAACTGCTGGAGATAGGAAACATCTAATGAATACAAAAAATGTTGACATTAATACACTCATGTCCATAAATTAAGGATAATGTCAGCTCCGGCAAATAAAGGTTCAGAAACAAAACAAACGTTACTTATTCATAAAGCCGATTTATTAAACAAAAGATAAAGAACAAAAACGATGGTGTATGTACGATATCATTCATAAAAACTACGATTTTTGCTCCCTGGAGCAATTGTAAAAAATATATCCTTTACAAAAACTTACTATTACATGGTTGATATGATGGTTAATACATTGTATGTCTCCCATGCGATGGAATACAGTCCGTACAACGCCTAGGCATGCTGAGTATCAAATTATCGATCTGATCTTGGGGAAGATCACTCAGCAAGCAATGCTCTCCGAAGTTCCGGTACACATGTAGGAGGTGGTTGACGGGCTACAACTCGTCGGCCAAGCATGTCCCACACATGCTCTATCGGATTCAAGTCAGGTGAGAATGCTGGCCATTCCATACGGGTTATATCTTCACATTCAAGGCATTCGTTTACGATGTTTGCTCGGTGAGGACGGGTGTTGTCATCCATAAACACAAATTCTGCGCCCATGGCACCCCTAAACAAACGTACATGTTGTTCCAGAATGATGTCCCGATAAATTTGGGCTTTCATGGTTCCGGTTTGAACATGAAGATCTGTTCTGGAACCCAGTATAATTCCACCCGAAACGCGAGCAATGCTGCACCACCGTAACGGTGTCGTTCAATGATGTTGTCTTGGTGGTAACGGGTACCTGGCGTTCTCCATATGAAAGTCCGACGTGAATCAGACTGCAAGCTAAACCTGGACTCGTCGGAAAACATCACACAAGCCCACTGTGACGATGTCCACATTGCATGTTCTCTACTCCAGGCTAATCGCTGCCGACAGTGAGTTGCCGTGAGCGGAACACATCTGAGAGGCCTGCGAGCATATAGACCAATATCTCCCAAACGTCTGTACGCGGTTTGCTTTGAAACTGTGGTACCCGTGGCTGCAGATAGCTGACGAGACAGGTCGGATGCTGTGCTCCGTCTGCTTCTTTTGGCAGTTACTGCCAAATACCGGTCTTCATTCGGCGTTGTAACTCGGGGGCGACCTGTACTGTAACGTCTACTGACATTTCCGTTATCTTGGAATCGTTGCCAAAGCCTATAGATGACACTTTGGGCAATTCCAAGTTCCTCGGATACTTCCATCTGAGTACGCCCACATTCCAGGCGGCCGGTAATTCTACCACATAAAAAATCATCCACATGCGTCCTCTGTGTCATAACTATTCGCTTATGGCACTGAGCGCCTTACAGAACTCTTGTGAACAATTTTACTTCTTTGCCACCATTCCTTATATACCCCCCTCTTACACTCTCGTCATTGTGACGTACCATCGGCATCATCTGGTGGCTTCCTGAAATTTGCATATCATTCTTGCAGATGTGTATGATAATTCTACAGGTGAAATTTTTACTTTAGATTTCGATTTCCGTGTGATTCTGAATTATCCTTAATTTATGGACATGAGTGTATTTTCGATTTCAACTAGATATACTGTATTTTATCGCAGGATAGTACTAATATCCAAAAATGTTCAATGCAAATGTTAATTCAAAATCATAATGTGTTACATAAGGCGGAGTTTTTTGATTTTGAATTCATAAAACAAAATGATGAAAACCGTGAAATAAATCTTGAAAATTATTTTATTTGCAAACAATAACTTTTACACGATGTGAAATATTCCAGGTACGATTCCATAACTCTCCTCGCTGTATTTTAATGGTGAACCGTTGATTCTAGAGGCATAACTTCCAATTAAAAATTATGCGAATAACGTGTAAAACTCATACGTCGTTCATGTTGCAAAAGGTTGAATATAAAAATTCACTTTTTATATAGACATCCTGCCATTAAAAACCCAATTAGAAAGTTGTTACACTGCCTTTCCTGAGGCACTTTTCCAAATGCAATGTACAGTAAGATATTTGAATTAAAATACCTAAGCTTTTTTGGAATTCAAATATCTCAACGAATATTGTACTTAGAAACGTGGAGTTTTTTAATTGGCCTCAGGAGAGACAGGGCAACAACTTTTAAATTGGCGTATTGAGTTCAGAATGTGCCCGTATAAAAAGTTAATTTTTACATTTTGATTACTATACAACCCTTTGCAACAGAAATGACGTATTTGAGTTCTTTACGTTATTTGGCTACTTTTTCTAATTGGAATATGCTTCTAGGATCAACGGTTCGCCAGTAAATTGCAGCATGGGGGAATTATGGAATCACCCTGTATAAAAGCCCATTGGGGTGAAAATGTGCCCGAAACTATATGTAATTTTAGAATATAGTGATAACATCAATCTTCAAAGGCTTATCCGAAATTTCTCTTTGCTCACGCCTCAAAGCATCAACAATGGAGAAGACGAGCTTTTACGCTGAGGCTTTCATCATAGTTGAATTGTTGAAGGTGGCTTAGATAAAATGCTATATCAAGTTATTCGTATATATATAGGTAAACACATTACGACAGTGATCAGAAGATAACGATGTTTGGAAGACACACTACCAATAACTTTTGATACACCTCTTAGTGACGGCACGCGTGAAAAGACGCTGCATTCTTATTTGAAGTTGGAATATGAAGCAGGCTGGCGTTGCATAATTTGCGACCGAAACCGAAGTTTGTTTCCGTGGTTCGTTTGATGAGTAAAAGAAGGGAGTGGTGGCAGAAGATGCGGTTAGTGGGTCTGCTTCCCATCAGACGTGCGAACCGAGGCCATTGCTCTCACCTGCGTACTCAGTTGAGTTACTTAACCAAAGAGAGCTCCGGAGATGTTCTACACGAGCGTGCGGCTGGGCCATAACCGTACATCATGTTGGATGCTACTTCGACTCCTTCAATCGAACTCGTTCTCTTCATGGCGGAGGAGCACAATTTCTCTCTGATCTCGGGCATCATTCCGGTGAAAAAGAAAAAGGAAGAGAGAGAGAGCAACTTCATCAAACCTCCGGTACCTGGAATCAAAGACAAATTTATTTAGAATACGTTAAGAGAAGATGGGATGTCAAAGAATTTTCGTGACCCTATTGTCTTATGGATCGATGCCTAAATTTTAGATAAACGTTTCATGCTATTAATGCGGTACGGAAATGCAAGCCTAAAAAAAAAAAAAACAAGTTCCTTAAAAAGTGCTCGGTATAATATTATTTGATGTGTTTTCGTGATGCGATGTGTAATAATGTTCGATTGTTCCATTCAATATTTATTCATTTTGTAAAAAGAATGCGTTTACAGAATAGCCGTATTTTGGCATTATAGAAAATTACTTCAGTCGACTATACTTAAAAGTATTCTGATTCGGTGTTATTCGAAATATTATGTATGGAATAATAAGTATTTGAAGTAATATGTATTAATTCAAAAGTATTCAGAATATACGGCGTAGTTCGAAAGAACTCTCTTTCTCACAGAACTATACTGATGGTTTTTGATAAAAATTTAAATAAATTTCTTCAAGTTTTAGATTTTTTTCTGTGAATATATATACAGAGTGATTCAAAACTCAACGTACAAACTTTTAGGGGAAGGTAGAAAACACAAAAGTAAAATACAATCACATAGGAATATATGACTGGAAACACAAACCTGATCAGCTGGAGGATAAACGAAGATGCAGAAATAACAAGCCAATAATGGGTGAAAAAACGTTTTATTTAGCGATACCTTACATGAGGACAGTACGTGTACACGTTAAGTTTTACACGTGCTCAAAGTTCTTACCATCCACAGTTATGCACGCTTCACAACGGCGACGCATTGATTGTCGAACCATTTCATAAATACCCGGCATCTCGCAGACGTTTGCAGCTGCGACGTGGATAATAAGAACTTTGAGCACTTGTTGTAAAACTTGTGTACACGTACTGTCCTCGTGCAAAGTGTCACTAAACAAAGAGTTTTTCTACCCATTATTGGCTTGTTATTTCTGCATATTCGTTTATCCTCCAGCTGATCAGGTTGGGGTTTCCAGTCATATTTACCTATATGATTATGTTTTCTACCGCCCCTAAAAGTTTGTATATCATATATATATATATATATATATTTATTTATTTATTTATTTATATATATAACACGTTCGGGTATTATAGAATAGTCGGGCAATATGACATACTGGATTCTCTCCGCTTTCAGGTATGACTGTCGAATGGAACAGTGATAAAGTACTTCAAAATGACCCCATGATGCTTTATAGAGTCAGTGTCGCTCTGTTGTCACCATCACCACGGCAGCTATAGGAGAACCTTTGTTTTTCTACTTCCTGATATTTACAAATGTGCCCATTAATTGGAAACTAAGCACAATGTACATCACAAGTGCTTTATTTCATTGTGCTGTGATAATTTTTAGCTTGCGATTCTCTCCGGTTAACGTTAGATGGAACATTTTTTTTTCACAGTTGGCGTGCCGGATAATATGGAATACCATAAGTATTATCTGAGTTATGCTTCAAAATGGAAAGTTTAGTAAAGTGAGAGGGGTCTAGAAATAATGTGTGTCCTGTTCTCTATGGGTCCACCTTGACGGTTTTAGGGCAGATTAGGAATATTGAATTTGTGACTTGTAAATAGACTATGGCACCACCGCATCATCAACAAAAGAAACAGACGATGAAATTTTTATTTTCCATTGTCATAGGCTCATTAAATCTTATTTGATCGATTCGAATTAGTTTTCTTCATTTTGAACCCTCTATTCCTTATTACCCCACAAAAATGATTTTTTTTAAATGCCTTTTTCATACTTAAAATATCCATTTTTAAATACGATACACTTGTCAATGCAAAAACAAAAAACCAAATTTTATAGAAATATAAGTTTCAGGTTTCTTTTCTACCATGTTTCAAATCCAAATAATCGAAAAAATAAAAGTGGTATTCTATATATTTTACCCGAATGTATTCTACATATTTTTTTTCTTTGGCAATCATCTACAACAAAGTTGAAATTCGATAAACCATTACTAAAGGATGGTGTGAATTGTCGTTATATTAGTTTTTTTTTATAGTTCGAAATTGCGCCAAGCAGGTTTCAAAAAAGATAGCGACAGCACATTGTTGCATTTGGAATGAAATTGCACAAACCACCTTTGACTTCTCTTTCTACTTGTATACTCAGCGTGGATATTAATTGATAACTCCATTGTTTCGAATATAAAAATGTATGTCTTTCATTCCTTAATTCATTTAAATACATAAAATGACACTGTTACCAAAAAAAGAATAACTGTGAACTGAAACTAAAAACTTCTGCTGGTCGGTTTTTGTATTTAAAATGCATATGCCAAAAAAAACGCATAGTATAAATTTTACACTATATCTAAACATGAAACCTCAAGTTATTGTAAAATTTTCTGATATTCCTCTCTTTTCAAAGAAGAGAACAAATTTTGTAACTACGTCACTTTTATTTAAATAATAATAATAATAAAGTGATATAAACACACATCGAACAAAGCACTTTGGAACAACGTGATCACTTGGAGCTTCAAGCAGTTTAATTTCTTGACTAAGTGCTTTACTTTATTTCACTCTATCGCTCAATATTTTCTCACCCTCTGTTGTCGTGAGAAAGTTTCTCGGTTTTTAATGGATCGCAGGCGAGTAAACGCATCTACCATAAGAGTTATTCTATCCTTCTTGCTGTTAGTGAAAGCTTTAATTGATGAAGCATTCTTAGCTGAAATTTTATGGTCGAAACGTGGTGCTAATGATTAATAATATACTGTAAGATATCAATCGGCTTTAAATCCACACACGGTTGGTTTTCGCCGTCTTAGTGAGACGAGAAACGTGCTTTTCCTATCGAAGCAACTCATCTTTCGCTCCGTTTGAATGACCTAAGCTGTTCGTGTGTGATGAAACAGAAACCATCTGTGATGGGACAGAACAAAAAGTAAAAAGAAAATGTGAAAGATGAAACCAAATAAAAATTCAAGACATTTCGGCTCAATAAACAGATGCTCTGATTTCTTTATCTCGACGACAACTGCATCTTTAATGAGATAAACGTTTTTTATACATGGGACGTTCATTTCATTTGAACAGAAAATCTGCGAATGCTCGATTCACCTTCGTTGAACGAATGAAAAAAAAAATGTTCGGAACACGGCAAAAAATTGGAAAGGGGCAAGCCGCTTTAAGTATGCAGCATTAAATTGTTTGCGTTTGTATAATAAAAATAGCTAACACCAATCCCCGTTCTTTGTTCCCCTCCTTCCCAGAAGACTTTCAACTTTATCTATCAATCGATGAAGCTCTATTTATGACTTCGAGAACATGCTTCTTCGTTTGGTGCAATTAATAGTGGTCTACTGATAGAAATTTTTTAAGTATCGGCTGTGGCTTTTCAGGAAGTTTCCGTTCGTTCACGCTCCGGCCATAAAATTTTCAGGGAAGGCAAATCGATTTTTACTAAAGTTCTCTTTCATTTTCTATCTGAACGGAACGACCAAGACACACGCCACGATTTTTTGAACCGCAGTGCATTTGTGTACGAACATTCTGCCGAAGCCGTGACTTGATGCCATTTTTGTATATTTTTTCGGTTTTTATCCCCCCGTATAAATATTGGACCATACAATATTGACATTGGTTTCTCGTATTCAGCATGTAAGCGTGACGAGTTTTTTTTTTTTGAACTTCAGTCATGTAACAAAATACTAATACTCACAAGAATTCATCGTATAAATATAATCGCATTGCCTATAAAATACCGCCCACATTACACATCAATGGAGGATTGTACATACTCAAAATGTCCATACAATACTTATATACCTCTAGGACAAATTTACACACAATACCCTTCCTCGATAATTGATCTTAAATTCAAAGTATTAGACACTTTATATGTAAAGAATCATACATACAATATTTTAATTTATATTTTGCGCAAAGGGGTTCCGAAATTTTTCTTTCCCAGTTTAACAAAAATTCCTAACTCTTGTGTTGTGTTATGCTTTGTTTCGTTTCACCTACTATCGATGTGCGTGTGTTTTGTTTGAAACCATAAGTACAATTATAAAATTAGCCCTTTTATTTGTTTCCAAAATATTCTCACGCGAGTATTCTCATGCAAGTACCACATGTGTAACATTAATAGACAAATGCAAAATTGTCGTTAAGCTGGAGGTCCTACCCTGATTTGCCATTTTGTGAGCATAAAAAGACTGTGGTGTAGCAAAATGATCGAAATGAAACACCAACAAAGAAGACTAATACATAGCATTGCACTGTGTTAGCGATAGAGAAAAAGTTACCCGATTTTTTGAACCAAGTTATTTTTAATGCAATAGTGAAACAGAAAAAATAATTGAAAAACAGTCTGCAGATGCTATTAATACATTTAGGCTTCATTCCGAGTTAATAATATACATAATATTTTTTCGAGTTAATTCATCTGGAGCAATGTTTTCAAATGCAGCAAACGATTTTCAAACGTGTTTTTTGAAGATTCGTATTTTTCGTTATACTTTGTTGCATGCAAAACTAAATTTCTCGAAAAGTACGCAAGACATTCTAATGAATTTTTTCAATGTTGTTTCACTTAATACTAGTTGTGCAATGAACTAAGAACTTGAATATATGTTCAGAATTCAACTTTATTCAACTTTGTTCATTTTTGTCGCACCACGGTCATTTTCTGCACACGAGGGATGATTAGACTTTGACCCTACGACCGAACAGCAGCATTCTACATTCTGCCTTTTTTTATACTCACCGAGAGATTGGTGCGCTAACCCCTGGGTGTGGGACTCCGTGTGATAGAAATCGTTTTCTGCAGTCATATTGTCGCCATTTCTGTTGTACCTGCGCGTCAGGAAATTTTCTGACAAGGACGAGTCGGGTATCAAACTCGTGACACTTTTACGCATCCTTTGGTACTTTAAGCGAGTATCTTACGACCTGGGGGGCTACCGCGCCCCAGAGTTTAACATTTTACAACTGTTTGAATAAAATATTGGATTTTTTTGTTAAAATTCACGTATTGTTTCACGAAAATTCCCATATTTCAAAGAATATTTAGTGTACCATAGAACTTTTAGTTCATTGCGCGAAAAACTGTTATGGTAACGTACTGTATCAAAATTAATTGAATATAAGTGATAGTTTTGGTGCATAATATTTGGCAACAAAAATAAATTAATTTCGAGCACAAAAAGTTAGCTCAAAAAGTTTTAATTGCTCAAAAGTTATCAAAATATCTCAGAAATTTTACTGGATTTCTTTATATTATACTGAGTTATGATTAAAACCACACTTTTTTGTGTGTAGAAACCTTGCTATTTAGAAAAGTGTAGAAAAATAATAGTCAGTTGGCTTAGAAAAATCGGATGATTTTACACTATTGGGATTTTGTTTTTTTCTTCCAATAGTTTAAATCAGTATTTTGTAATTGTACGCGCGAATTAAAAAATTCTTTACATTGAGAACAGAAACCGTTGCAAATATCAAAAAGGTTTTCAGTTTATACGTAACCGTAGTTTATTTATGTTGCTATATTTTATCGAGGAAACATCGTACTTTTTTGAAATATTGAACCTCTTTCGATGACCATATAGTTCAAAACAAATATTTAATAAAAATTTCGTTCATGCATAAACAATTTTTAGTAGGCAATTCAAATTTCCCTCGTTGCGTGTTTCCAGCGTTGATGAATTTCAGTTACCTGGATTGCGGCATGTACGTGCGCATATGTGCATGCTAACTTAAAAAAAAATGAAAATGGATGTTTTTCCTATAGCATCATTGTGAAGTTTCAGACCGTTATGATTTGATTCAACATAAAAAAAAAAACTCTATTTATTTATCACTGCCATTTGGAGCCATACATTCCTGAACAGAAAAAACGATTTGGATTGAGAAGGAGTGATTTCTGTGACTGTGTAAAGCTTTCTTGAGGAGCCGAGAGAAATGGAAAATAACGCTTCTTTCTTGTGGTGTTTCGTCTTTGCGAAGATTTTTACTTTTATAAACTGCCGTTTCTAGCCAGCCATTACCGTTGTGTTCAGTTGTAGATTTGTGCTAAAAAATGGCATAGTATAAAACACTACGTTGATCCACAGAACTTCGAAAAGAACATATATATATATATATATATATATAAGCCCTGACAATAGAAAATATAGCGTTAGTTCGTAAAAGTCTTGCAGACAATGTGTATAAATATTTTGTATGTGAAAACAATTACTAGTAATATTGAGCATCGTTCCTTGAACAATAAATGGCTCTGTATATCATTCAATCTACGTGAAACCAATTTCTTTGGAAGTTATGAAGGGACACATAATGAAGATTGCTGTTAGCCGACTTTGAGTTATAGCTGTCATGGCTTCTAATATCCATGTTTTCAGCCACATCAATAAATATTTAAAAATATATGTTTATATTAGAACGGAGAATCTTTGTGTTCAGAATTAAAAAAAAAATATTGAAGTTTTAAATGCATAGATACATACACTCTCCGGACAGAAACTTAGACCCTCTCAGTAACATCCGCGTAGAGGTTGAAAACATTACAAATCAGTTGATGAAGTGCTTATCTCCTAGCCAAGATACATTGAGAAAGTTCCTCATTCTATAAGTAATAAATAAAATCAGTTAATGAAGATTGATGGATCCCATAAAAGAGTATTTACATGTCTTAAGGTAGTTAGTGGTCTAGAGTATTTAAAACTGAAAGTTAATTCACATAATCATAACCGTATATCTTCGTTTTTCCACTCCACCACTGACGAGAACTAAATGCTACTTCGTCACGTTAAAAAGATGTAAATCTGATCGATTCCATTCAGAGTAAGCGGGGTTTAATAGGAAGATAAATTTCTGAAAATATATTTTGGTTTTTTTTCAGACAGTATCTAATAAACATGAAAGGATCATAATGCATAATCTCTCATTTCTCTCTATTACATGCGTGTGTACTGGAGAGAAATAGACCTCTCGATATGACCATTTTTTTTTGGCCCAATATATCAAGGAAACAGATATTTTCTGGATATTATACCGAGATGAACTCAGAGTCGCAGTCGATTCGTCCGTATCAGATGACTTTTCTTTCCGAGTTTACCTTAGCATAATATCCAGAAAATATCTGTTTTCTTGTGTGTACTAGATTTCAAAAATTTAGACCAATTGTTTAGAAAAGAGTATGTGTGGGAAACGTGTATCTCTTCTCTAAAAACATTTTCTGCAATTATCATTATCAAACATCCCAATGTGCCGATCCTGCGCCGAAGTTCTCAGAATATAACGCGAACATATTTCAGTGCACTAGCAGAGATTACTAAGCTATCCGGGAGATATACATAGGTATTCACTCAAAAATACTCTTCCGTAAGAAAAATTAAGAGATGAAAATTATTTCAATAAACACTGCTTTCATTACCACATGTTTTTTATGCTATCAACAAAACTATCCGCGTATTTTCCCTTGCTTAGCAGCAAAGTTTGATGCCTGAAGATGTAGATTATCTGTACATCGAAGGGAAAAAAACACACACAAATAATCAACACACATTTTTTTGCATCCTCATCTTCTTCATATTATCTAAACTTTTCATGTGTTCCCCCGCCAGCTGTTTCCATCACGGAGAAACACAACTGCTACACTCTAACACAAATTCATTATTATTTTCAACTGAGAAGTAGAGGAAGAGAAAAAAAAATGGAAGGTGATCGTAAATTCATAACAAAGGGCGAAGAAAAAGGTATAAGAGAATAGACGGATAATTAATTTTTATGACACGATATTGAAAAGTGATTGTTTTTTATTTATCGTTCATGTCTATTAATTTTACACGTGAACATTTACTTACATTATTTATTATCGAAATTATTTTAATATATTTAAGGGCTGAAATTAAATCAATCTATGTGAGTTAGTCCAAACCACAATACGAATATGTACAGCCGAAATTGAAGTTGATTTCTATACACGACCACCATTTATAATATTCTATGAATAAATCGATCCGAACACATTTGAGTTTTAAAAAACAAAAGACGCGAGCTGCCTACATATGGTGTCCTGTAAATCCCAATTCAGCCTTTATCTCATCATCCGCTCGTTGTAGAGGTATGGTTTCAATCTTAAAAATGCTCAAAGTGTGTTCAGAAATGACCCATTACCAGTTTTGAGAATGAAAAAACACAGTGTGAAACAAAATAAAAAACTTATCTAAATTATTTTTATACGGACCTCTAACCTTTAATTAGAAAGTTGTTTTCTCGTTTCTTCTGAGGCTAACAAACATATTCCTCGTTTCTAAGCGGAATATTGGCTGAGATATTTGAATTCGAAATCTGAGAAACCTTTAGAAATGAGGGAAAGGAGTTAGTTTATGCTGTTCTTTTTCTAAACGTTTCTGCGATATTTTAATTAAAATATCTCAGCCTATATTGCACTTGAAAACGTGGATTTTTTTTAGGCTCAGAAAAAGACAGGAAAACAACCATCCTGAGGTATCTGATTTCTACACGTTATTGTAGAACTCAAAACGATCCATTAGAAAAAAGATACCTTTTCTAATTGGATGCATGCCTCTAAGATCAACGGTTCACCAGTAAAATGATCTGCGTGCTGTTACCTATGCACCCTGTATACATGTATGAAGTCAGAAACAGATTTTTTTGCTACTGTAAAAATATATTGAGTAACGAAACGCGCGGTGTTATGTTCGTACAAAATGACCATAATGCATGCTACACGTGGAATAAGAAAATTTCTTGCATCTCTCATGATTTCATAGACAGCATGATTAGCGTAGCCAATTTTCTGTAGCTTTACGATTTTATTGAAAGAAATAATAGGTCGTTCACATAAGCTATAGTGGTTTTCTACTGTTGTAATTGTTGTTTGTTCAAAATAAAACTTATTCATAGTTTGTAACTTATTTCTTTCGTCCGTTAAAAATAGCCAATTTCCATTCGAATCAGTTGTTTTTTTGAAACCAAATGAAGAAGAAAAAAAAAGTAAGGTTTTTTTTTGTAAGGGATTCAAGTGAATGTATAATGATATAAATAATAATAGACTGTAAAACGTTGCGTGACATAGAAATATAGTGATAGGGTTTTCGAGTTCAGGGATTTCATTTCTTGTTATAGAGAGTTTTTTATTTATATGTTGAAGTTTTTGAAATTAAGTTCCTAAAGGAGAAATAGGAAGGGAAAAAAATTGTAATCTCGAGAATTTGCAATAAAAATAATGAAAAGGAAAAACAATTGGCCCCGAAGCCACAAAAGAGAAAAAATGAGGACAAATAAATGCCATTTCTTTAAATTGAAAAAAAAATCAGGTTAGTAAATTTCACCCGTCAACCTAAAGAGAAAAACACGAAAATGAAAAAAGTGAATATTAAAGTTATAGGGAAGAAGATAGTTTAAATTTTTTTTTGTTCCATTTTCCACCTGCTCCTTCATCTGATTGATAGTCAAAATCTGATATCGATTTTTGTTTCCATTCGAAAACTTTTCGTTTTGCTCTGCCTTGCTGTTTTTAATACAGATATCGTTAAAAAAATAGTTTGTTAATTTGAAGCATAAACAAATGAAGAAAAAAAGCACATTGTATATGTATTAATATTTTGCTATAAGTGCAATTTACGTGATTTTAATCAGTGGGTGAGATTTGCAAATGGGTGAGAATCAACTTGCGGGAGAGAATCAGCAATGATAGCTAGTTATTTTGACTAGTGTATCTGGAAGTCACAGACTAGAATTAAAATTTTCTCTGTTGGTTACGGGCGCGGTAACCTCAGTTCGGTTATTCTTCTACTGCAGGATGTTCAGAAGTTTACTGAATTCGAAACCCGCTACTGCTTGTCGTGAATCTTTCCCGACAAAGAGATAGTTTCTTCACTTATGGAAGAGAGATGGTAATAAGGCATAGGTTTTTAATTGGCGGGGTTCCGTGACAGCATTTTTGATGTTCCGCATGATCAAATGCCACGGAACCCTTAAAAATGCCAGAATCCGGAGAACTTTTAAAGAAGAAAACAGTCTTGTTCCCAATACTTGCAAAGCTCTTCTTTATTTTGAATTTTAACGGGATGATTTTTTTCAAAAAAAATCAGAGCACTTGGATGACTGAACATCACATTTTTTTCACATCGAATTTTAACCAAAAGCTTAAGAAGTTCATAAATGTCATTTTCGGTTTCATCAGGAAATTATAAGTTGCAAGAGCGATGTTTATTTGGAAATTTTGTATCCATTAGAAGTAAGAATTCTCGAATTGCAGAATTTATATGTACTTTAGGGGGTGGGGGGGGGCACCTACTGAAATTCCATCTAAACACACGAGTTCCACCCTGGTACGGCAGGGGGACCCATGGCCCCCACATCCTGCAGTAGGGCCTGTAGGCTGGGATCTTTGGTGGGGCCCCAAGGCCAGACTGTTCACGGGATCTTCTATTATGAATTTATATGGTGAAAAAAAATGATGAGAATAATCTATTGGGCCCCCAGGCTGGAGCCCTGTCAGTTCCACCTCTTATAGGGACCATGATGGAACCGTATTTGCTTAGGGGCTTCAACAATACGATCTGGTACAATGATTTATGACAATGAATATGTATAGGTGGTGCCTATGTTCTCTTAGGCCCAGGAGCTGTGATGCTGTTGAGACAGCAGCAACGAAACACTTTTTTGGGATAAATATTAAAAAAAAAAAAAATTGAGTTCCGTAGAAAAATCTCATCATCATCAAGGGTTCCGCAAATTCCGCGAGAATTTTTACGTTCTAAACCCCTTTACTAAGGTTACCGCACGGGCAGCATAAGAGATATCCATGCTGGATGGGTTGTGTAATACCCTCTCGGTGAGAGACAGGATAAAGCTGCCCGATATTAGCTTTAAAGTGTTGGTACCGGTTTAATTAGCTATCGTATTCGTAAAACGACCTTGGTGGTACAAAAACTATCTCTACTTTAAAATAATAATTATTTCGTTTGAATATATTTTCAGCGCATTTGAAGAAATTGACAATGAAGTCTTGCCTGTAGAATACCCGATATTCTAACAATATTAATCAATAAGTATCTCAGTCTATAATTTCCTTTTACCGTCGTTCCCTTCGCATAATCCACGGTTATACATAAAAAACGTCGGAATTTCTTAGTCCGGAAATATAAACCACAACGCTTTATCTGCAGTCTTTTTATTTTCTGAGAAGTTAAAATAAAAATACTTATTATATAGAAAAATATTTTTAAAATAAATTGGTTTTTTTTGAAGATTTATAGATGGCCGCGTATATATACACTCATGTCCATAAATTAAGGATAATGCCAGCTCCGGCAAATAAAGGTTCAGAAACAAAACAAACGTTACTTATTCATAAAGCCCATTTATTAAACAAAAGATAAAGAACAAAAACGATGGTGTATGTATGATACCATTCAAAAAACTACGATTTTTGCTCCCTGGAGCAATTGTAAAAAATAGCTCCTTTACAAAAACTTACTATTACATGGGTGGTATGATGGTTAATACATTGTATGTCTCCCATGCGATGAAATACAGTCCGTACAACGCCTAGACATGCTGAGTATCAAATTATCGATCTGATCTTGGGGAAGATCACTCAGCCAGCAATGCTCTCCGAAGTTCCGGTACACATGTAGGAGGTGGTTGACGGGCTGCAACTTGTCGGCCAAGCATGTCCCACACATGCTCTATCGGATTCAAGTCAGGTGAGAATGCTGGCCATTCCATACGGGTTATATCTTCACATTCAAAGCATTCGTTTACTATGTTTGCTCGGTGAGGACGGGCGTTGTCATCCATAAACACAAATTCTGCGCCCATGGCACCCCTAAACAAACGTACATGTTATTCCAGAATGATGTCCCGATAAATTTGGGCGTTCATGGTTCCGGTTTGAACATGCAGATCTGTTCTGGAACCCAGTATAATTCCACCCGAAACGCGAGCAATGCTGCACCACCGTAACGGTGTCGTTCAATGATGTTGTCTTGGTGGTAACGGGTACCTGGCGTTCTCCATATGAAAGTCCGACGTGAATCAGACTGCAAGCTAAACCTGGACTCGTCGGAACACATCACACAAGCCCACTGTGACGATGTCCACATTGCATGTTCTCTACTCCAGGCTAATCGCTGCCGACAGTGAGTTGCCGTGAGCGGAACACATCTGAGAGGCCTGCGAGCATATAGACCAATATCTCCCAAACGTCTGTACGCGGTTTGCCTTGAAACTGTGGTACCCGTGGCTGCAGATAGCTGACGAGATAGGTCGGATGCTGTGCTCCGTCTGCTTCTTTTGGCAGTTACTGCCAAATACCGGTCTTCATTCGGCGTTGTAACTCGGTGGCGACCTGTACTGTAACGTCTACTGACATTTCCGTTATCTTGGAATCGTTGCCAAAGCCTAGAGATGACACTTTGGGCAATTCCAAGTTCCTCGGATACTTCCATCTGAGTACGCCCACATTCCAGGCGGCCGGTAATTCTACCACGTAAAAAATCATCCACATGCGTCCTCTGTGTCATAACTATTCGCTTATGGCACTGAGCGCCTTACAGAACTCTTGTGAACAATTTTACTTCTTTGCCACCATTCCTTATATACCCCCCTCTTACACTCTCGTCATTGTGACGTACCATCGGCATCATCTGGTGGCTTCCTGAAATTTGCATATCATTCTTGCAGATGTGTATGATAATTCTACAGGTGAAATTTTTACTTTAGATTTCGATTTCCGTGTGATTCTGAATTATCCTTAATTTATGGACATGAGTGTATATAAATATAAAAATCAACATTTTTTCCTACACAACCATTACAAACAAACTCTTCCGTTCCATTTCGTCATCGATGGATGAAATTTTCACATGAGGATTATATTATATGCCACTGTGGATTATAAGATATATGTTATAAATTAACTGGATTTAAATTTAGAAAAAGTTACAATTCTTATATCTACCGTAATTTTTTTTACTAATTTCTGTAGTTTCGATAAATATGCCACCCAGAATGACCGTTACTGTTAGTGGTGGACGCCTGTATAGTTCTCAAGTTCTCATTTCATGTACGTGCTAATCAGGTTTTGGTTTATCTATACAAGCAATTTTATTCACAATCCTTGTCGATTACGTTTTTGTTTCATCAAATATCCATCCTTACGAATATATAAACACCATCGCTAGAAGAAAAAAAACCACGTATAAATTTAAGAATGGAACTTTTCTGAGCCAGTGTTTGCTGAAATCCAGAACATAAAGTCTTCGAAGTTCTTGGACGCATCCATGTGAAATTTATGAGTACCATTTCGAGGTTTGGTTTTCTTCTCTTTTTCTAGAAGTAGTTTCTGTGTAGCTTTGGTAGCTTTTGTGCTCTTCTGAAGAGAATGTCTTTTTGATTTGCATAAAAATTGCATTTTACGGACAAGCTACAGAATCTGATGATAAATCTTTCACTACCACATCCATGGATGAAATTCAGTTTTCCGAGCGAGACTCTCAGGAGAAAAGCCCTAAAATTCCGGTAATACACGCGCATCATGCTGTATATTGCCTAATATATAACGTACGACGTTCGACGGAAAAAGCAGTATATCTTCCAGAAGCATCTTTGGTCTATCGCAGTATTTCGGAATTCAGACACAGCATTTATATTTGATATTTTAATAGCTTTCGTAGTTCCTGATACATATCTTATATGCAGAATCTTAATTAACATTCCCATGACAAAGATACCATATTTATCATAACATATTTCATATTAGATTATTTTATATAGGAACGTCTTGTGAAAGAATACTGAGTAATCTCTTTTAATTTACTTTAATGCAGGTAATTGTGAATAATTTAATGGCCAACGTAAAGAGATGTTATTTATTTCTGATACGCATCGATCGTACCTGACAAATGCTTCCATTTCAATCAGTGGAATCAAAGGTATCAAATGTTGCAGCAGGTTAAAAATTTTAGGGGGAAGCACAGTTCATAAGATTCCATCAATAAAATGTAACAAAATAGATTTTAAAAAAATTTAAAGTGCGGTACATATTGCCAATAAAAAATATCGTTCGCGCTTTTATTTGCACACGAGCATTATACATGAAACTGAGTGTCATACGCTTCTCAAATAAATAAAGTCTAGGGGTAAATTGTATTTAAAGCACCTAACAAAACACCTTAAAAACTTACCCTAGGAATTCCTCACATAGTTTCAAAAACACGAACTACTAAACAACCACCAAGCGAAATATTTTCCGTTTAAACCCTGATACTGAGCAGTGATAATATGATAATTTTTCAGGTGTAACATTTTTCAAGTTCATTCGATTGGCATTCGATAATTATTGGGGATTAGTTCGTTATTTGTTCAAATTTACGTAAATATGTGAATGGAAAAAATATTAATGCGGAAATTAGGGCATACAATCCTCAATATGCTATCACAAGATGGATATTTTGAAAAATACGCTCAAAATCCCATAAATTAACCCCCCCCCCCATTCCTGAGTTCAAAAACTTTTCATATATTGACACAATGTAGGGTCAAAATGACCCCAGTATATTTGAAAGAATTGTAAGCTATAAAACTGGTAATAATAACACAAAATGATAGAATAAAATGATTAACCGTTATTAAAAATAGCAATTGATTTTATTCAATATGTGCGATTAAACAAAATAACAATTCAATTTAACAAAAAAATTTAAAAATAAATGTTCGCTCATTTTGCGAAGATTTTAGTGAAACAATATTGGCTTTTGTATTCATTTCAAAACGATGAAAGAGTAACATAGGCTGCACCAATCAACAAAATATTGCCGATAAACGATCAAAAATGACGCAATAATATCATTTTCATCACTTTCACATGATTGCCAAATCCATTGTTTTCGTTAATTAAAAAAAAGAAAAGTAGTAGAATTTCAACGAAAGTTGCATAAGAAGATCAAGAAGAAAGTACACTTAGAATATTATTGTTCAAAAAATAAATAAATATAAAAAAAAAGTGCATAAATTCCCCTTTGGGATCAATTTGACCACAAAATGAGCTAGTAGGATCAAAGTATGTGAAACATTCTCAAAATGACACGCGTATACACGATTAAAAGTTTTTTATATTCGCATAAGGAAAACAAAAGGTAAGTTTTCTATTTACTTATTATTATTATTTTTTTTTTTGTGATACTGTATTCTTCTTCAGTATATGAGAAAGAGAGAATAAAAGAGAAACCATTTCAAAATGCGAACGAAGGCATACGTATCTTTCACACATTGAGCTGACAAAGCTTCTCACAAAATCATTGTTCCGCAGCGAGAGCCGATACGACAGATGGATGCAGAAACTAAAGTGGTCATTCTGCGAAAAGTTCTAAAATTTTGAAAGTTTTTGCCGAGGTCTTTGGCCATTTGTTATCCTACGTCAAGTAGGCTGAAGCCTGTGATCTATCAGCCATCAGGATTCCAGTCCCAAAAGAGACGCTGACTGAGAAATTCTGAGCTCTTATAAGTTAGTGTGGCGCATGTGAGTGTGGAGCTTTATGACTCTGCTTTGATCGACTCTTTCGTTTTTAGTCTGCTTTTAGGCTCTACATTTCAAGAAACAACGACCAAACGAAAAAGAGGTGATAGTTACCCATTTGTTTTTTTAATTAAAGAAATGGGACTCTCCGTCTTATCAAGACCTTCTCCACGATCTAATTATGAAAAGGAGAAGAATGACTTGAGCAAAGAAAAAATTAGCCTAATAAAGCACACATTTTATTTTCTTCTCCATTTTTTCCGTCCCAAAGAATTTTTTTATTCTTTGAAGTAGTTATTTTAGCTCAGTATAAAAGCTAGGTGAGCCGAAAAATTGAAACCCCTTTTTGAAGTACCCTCGGAAAATTACTTCATTATTAGATTGGTTAATGACTGTGTTATTGTTTTTCATAGTCACTAAAATAAAAAAATACTAACGTTTAATTTCTTTCAGAAGAGGGGAAATTTTCGTAAATAAAAACAGGAAAAAAATCATAATTTTTAAAAAAATATATATGTTTATGCTCCAAAGATTTACATATCTTTTTATTATGTCTTGTTCACTCTGTGATGGTGATCATAATCAGCCTAAAACAATTCAGATTCTATCTATGTGAAAAGAGTGCGTTCGGTTTTTTTTTAAAAAAAACTCCCTATATATTTAAAAAAAACCCATGCTACATTTTTTCTTCATTTTTCATATCGTTGAACCGATCCCTGCACATCCAGGAAATATCCATTTTACATTGTGTATTTATCACAGATGAAGGACCCTTTCATATTGATAAATATTTCAGTAGCCAAATTATCGAACATCGAGCGGTAAAAACCCCCCCTCTCTTTTTTGTGAAGTGGCTTTTACAACCTACGAAATGAGAGCGCTTGATGTACCATGCCAAGACAACGAAAAATTGGTCCTTGGTTTTTCGATTCAATTTTAGATGTAGTCATACCAAGATATTTTTATACCTTTCATGTGCATGTTCATAGTCTCACTCACAGAGGGTGAACGTGACTGCTGGATCCAGCAAGACAGTGCGATCTGTCATACCACGAATTTCCACATGGCAATGATGAAAGAATTTATTTGGTGTCAAAATCATCTCAAAAGAACTGCTGTGGCCCTCTAGATCTTCAGATCTACTCAGTAACGAAAAGTTTTTTTGTGAAAGTATTTAAAACAGACCCCGTACAAAGAAACAATTTCATACACTTTGGAAAAGTTGAAGGTGATTATTTCCGTTGCCATCCAGAGTAAGATATAAACACGAAATACTTCATCAGAGAGAGAGAGAGCTCACAAGAGTTACAGTGAAAAACATGGAAAAATAAATGAAAAGACAGAGGCTATAATTTCTAAGACTTATAGCAGTTGAGGTATGTATTTTTCTATATAGAGTAAGGAAAGTCCCTTGGCCGCATTTGACTGGTGAACCGTTGATTGCAGAGACATGGTTCTAATTAGAAAAGTATCCGAATAACGGGTAGACCTCAGATAAGTAATTACTATTGCAGGGGGTTGCGTAATTATTAAAATAAAAAAATAACTTTTTATCCTGACGTGCAGTCCTCAAAAACCTTATTAAACAGTTGTTGCCCTGTCTCTCTTGAGCCCAACAAAAAAATTCCCACGTTTCTAAGTGCAATATTCGTTGCGATATTTGAGTCCGAAAATGGGAGAAAAATTGGTTTCGATTTTGAGTTCAAATATATCAACAAATATTGTATTAAGAAACGTGGAACTCTCTTTTTTTGTTGACCTCAAGGAAAACAGGGCAACAACTTTTTTAATTGGGTTTTTTAGCACTGGGTGTCCCTATAAAAATATATTTTTTATTTTATTTTAATAACTATGCAATCGGTTACAATATGAATGACGTATCTGAGATCTCTGCACGTTATTTGGACACTTTTTTCCAATTCAACGTATGCATTCAGAATCAACGGTTGGCCAGTAAAATGCAACCAACATACTTTACTTAACACCCTGTATATGCATATCAGTTCATTACTCTCATGGTGCAATTTTTCCCGAGGGGTGCAATTGAAATTGAGTGTATCTGTATTTTGAAGCGTGTGGATAAACTAGTTTGATAGTCAATTGTTGTTTCCATCATACGCCGGACGCAAGGGAAAAAAACCTGACCTGTTATAGAAGTTTGTTGAATGGTATGATACCAAAAAATTCTTGTCCACTTTATTGAGAATGATAAAGTATATTACATGAATTTTATCGATACAATCAATTCAAAATATTCTTTATGAGCTCATTTATGCAGGTGATAACAAATTATACGCACTGTACGTTAATACAAAATTGCCTAATGTTTCCATCGATGACTCTTGAGAGCCTTTTATTTCATTTTCTTTCAATGAGTTCAGAAAATGTTGGGAGGTAATAATCGATAGTGCGTGGGTCACAACAATTTTTTAACACTGCAGCCAGAATATCTAAAAAAATGAATTTTTCCCTAAATTTTTGTTAAACATCTCAGAAGAATCTCTAATGAAAGTATTGATTTAGACTAGAGGTCTTTAACGCATGGCCCACAGATCAAATTTGGCCCTCGGAGCCTTTTTGTCGTGTCCCGCCGGTGGTTTTCAGGAAACGGTTGAAAAAATTGAAAGATGATTAATTCTAAAATTAATGAAAGAAATCATTTAGGAATGAATGAAAACATTTTAGAACTAATGAATGAAATAATTTTTAGAATTAAAGTATTTAAAAAAAAATTTAATTTCGGAATAAATGGAATAAATGAAATAAATAATTTCGGAAATAAATGGAATAAATGAAATAAATAATTTCGGAATAAATGGAATAAATGAAATAAATAATTTCGGAATAAATGGAATAAATGAAATAAATAATTTCGGAATAAATGGAATAAATGAAATAAATAATTTCGGAATAAATGGAATAAATGAAATAAATAATTTCGGAATAAATGGAATAAATGAAATAAATAATTTCGGAATAGACCTTGATTTAGACCAGTGATTCCGAACAGTGGGGGCGATGGAATGTTCCAGAGGGGAGGTAGAAGCTACGGGTTTAACATAGGATCCTATGGGTTAGATTGCGTTGGGGCGACGGGAAAAAAGTTTCTGAAGAAGGGGGCGATGGGACAAAAAAAGCTGGGAAACTATGATTTATAGACAAATACAATTTAATATATTTATAATAATTATTTATAGACAAGTTCTTTTGGGAAAATTCACCATTATTATCGGTTGTTACAGAGTTCTATTGCATTGAATAGAAGATTTCTGATGAGCGAGATATTTACAATTCGACTTGAAATAACACATTGAAACCGAGAGATGAAAAACAAAAGATAAAAGAATCGAATCAACAAATCCGTATATTTGTCATTTATTTAGTTAATTTCCCATCACACAGTTGTTACACATGTACTTAATTTATGATAAATGTGCGTTCTCTCGTATTACGTATCACACACACATCTTTAATACAACTAAATAAAATTAATGATCGAAGTTATGATAAAGTTAAAAAAAGTGTGTATACTTGCCCAAACCCTTGGTGTTACTACTGCTACATAAATAAAATTGTGAGCCACTAATCAACGGAAAGTCTCTGGTGGATTTTCGTCTTGAGGTATTCGTCCACAAACTCGATCCGAATGCTCGCCTCACTTCAACGTAATCCTACCAAAGCAAAAAAAAAAGGTAATAAAAAACTCGGTCAATTTTTTTTATCATTCTCTATTTCCCTTTCCCCCCCCCCTTTTCATTGATCTTATTTTTTTTTTGTTTTGTTTTTTTTCAACTTCGTGTTCCGGGTCTCATGAGCTTTGCCACCATGACTTGGTTCGGAAGTGTCCTCAAGGAGAGCGTCTCTTAGACACTATAGCAATAAAATAAAGAAAAACACGGTACTTAGTGATTCGTCTAAGAAGCTAGTGGTCCTTGACCTTATTTGTTAGTCCCTCAACGTCCAAAAAAAAGAGTCATTTTAGGTCTCTGAGTTATCAAGATCGTGTTTTCCCAAGAATCTAATGAAATAAAATGTTTTTCCAGGAATGAAGTAGTTTTTTTTATCGGATATATATACAGTAAATACGTCTATATGTGTGTTTTCGTGCAATATGTGTTAGAGAGAAGGTGTGGCATATGGCGACATTTAGAAAACATAGAGATGGCATATTCACAGTTTCTGACCAAATACGAATGAAGTTGGAATGAAGTGCTGCTTTATTTGCTCGTGCTGAGAAGTGAAATATTTAATGCGAAATGATTGTAACACAAAAAAAAAATTTGGGAGGAAAAATATAGTACTGTATTACCAATAAAAATATGAAGATCTGATGGGAGATACTTAAGGTTATCCGACTACGTTCGAGAGCACTTTTCTATAAAATGGTATTGGAGTGAACTTTAATAGCATTTTTTGATAGAAAGTGTCCCGAAATGGGGAAAACAGTATCAAATTTTAATCTAAATATATCATTTTGTATGAAAAAGTCATTTTTTATGTAAAAATTTAGGCGAAATTCTAGTAATATTCAAAACATGACTGCAAAATTTTTTTAAATGAAATATTTTGTGATGTTCATAGTACCTTTAACTAGTGATGTGTTTGTGTGTTGCAGTATGAACGAAATATACGTTTTATGTTGCAGTGTATGAACCAAATTTTAAAGGATTGCAAGATATGCTCATAAGTTACACGTTACCACCAAATACGTTAATGTTACAGTACGTGTGAAGTTTTTGAAATTTCATCCTACAAAATCCTTACATTCAAACACTAACTCAAAAAATATATGTGATAGACTTTAGATTTCAGTTCATAACCGCAACAATATATAGCAAAATATTATATTAAAATTTCGCAATGATACACTATGAACAGATTTTTAAAAATCATATCACAAACTCAAGTAAAATGTCAAAAAAACATCATTCTTCGTAAAACACGTTTAAAGTTTTATTCACGGATTACTTGTATGTACAAACGCAACACTAAAGGAGACAACTTCGGTTGCAAGCGTCATATAAACAAAACAGGGCCTGTTTTGGAATCACAAAGAATAGGGCCTTCATAAAAATAAAATTAAAATTAAAATCGATATATTCTTCGAAAATGACATTTTCAACGTAGTCGGATACTTCAAGGTACATATGTATATAGTATACAGCACAGTTTTTCTCAAATTTCACTGTCTATATTCTTTTACAAAAACTAAAATTCACACTGTTTCTGTTGATTGGGGTTTTTCCTTACAAATTCTTAAACCTTATAAATCTGTTACTTTTTACCCATGTGTAGTTTTCATACTTTATTCTGTATTCTAATTTTTATCTTTTTTCATCAGGAAAAGATAATCATATATTGAAGTCTCAAAATAAATTTTTAAAAATAAGCATTATTTGCTTAAGGAAAAACTGCGTGATATTTTTTGCAAAATCTACTCTATAATATAAAATCACAAACTCGAAAAGGGCCCGTTTCTATGTAACGGAAATTAGTGACGATTTTATGTTACAGAAGTTGGTTACGTTTTTGTGTCAAGTTTTCATTCAACTCCTGAATATATCGTAAACCATTTGACACATCGGGAGCAAGTTTTGTGTATGTACCGAGAGGTATGTATATGTATATATCACCAGTGATCCCAACACACAGGGCCTGGGTACCCAGGGCAGGGCAATGGACATATGCCTTCATGGGAAGTTGAAAGGTTTCATTTAGAGAAAGAATCTCATTGGTTTCTTGATTTTCGTTGCGCCTTGTGCTGTAATGCTTATTGTGGTGCATTGCAAAATAGTGGTGCACTGCAAATAGTGGTGCATTGCTGATTGTAGTGCACTGCATATTGATATGCATTACGTATTGTAGTGCATGACATGCTGTATTGCTTATTGTAATGCAGTGCGTACGGTATATTTTGGTGAATTGCATATTATGGTACTTTGCATATTGCGATGCATCACGTATAGTGCTGTATTGCGTATTGTGGTGCATTCCTTCCTTGCCAATGGTGGTGCATTGTATATAGTGGTACATTGCTTATTGTGCTGTGTTGGTGAATTGCGTTTTCTGCTTTATCTCTCATTGTGGTGCACTGCATATTGTGATGCATTGATTATTGCGCTTTATTGCCGATGATGGGTGCTTTGCGTGTTTTGATGTACCACATATAGTGATGCATTGCTCATTGTGCCTTATTGCCGATGGTGGTGCATTGCGCATTTTCTGTATTGCTTGTTGTGGTGCATCGCGCATTTTCTGTATTGCTTACTGTGGTGCATTGCGCATGTTCTGAATTGCTTGTTGTGGTGCATTGCGCATTTTCTATATTGCTTGTAGTGGTGCATTGCTTATCTGTATACTGCATATAGTGGTACATTGCTTATCTGTATACCGCATATAGTGGTACATTGCTTATCTGTATACTGCATATAGTGGTACATTGCTTATCTATATACTGCATATAGTGGTACATTGCTTATTGTATATTGTACATTGCTTATTGTATATTGTACATTGCTTATCTGTATATTGTACATTGCTTATTGTATATTGTACATTGCTTATCTGTATACTGCATATAGTGGTGCATTGCTTATAGTGATATGTTGCAGATAGTGGTGCGATGCATTGCGTATTATGCTGTATTGCTTATTGTGTTGCACCGCATATAGAGGTCATTATTTTTACGCTGTATTGCCTATCATAGTGCATCACGTATATATTGTGGGGCATTGCATTATTGTGGTGCACCGTATATTGTGCTGTATATGATGGCGGGACATTGCTTATGGAAATCAAAGTGAGAAACTGGCAATTGAATGACTATTTTGCAGGCATTCGCAGTGCCTGAGGAATATTTTGCTTGACGAATTAAAGAAGATGTGACGAGTAGTAAGGTTCATTGGAGGAGGTGGAAGGAAGGGGATTGGACGCCGAAGGCATCACAGGGGAAAAGCCCCTCCCCCTCTGCAAACTGTAAAATTTAAAACTATTATGAATCAGAGTATTGACAACTCGAACCCAATCATACCGAAATTCACGACCCAATCATTTAACATTCACAAACTGTTTATTCTGAGATCACGAATGATTGCTGAAACTGCCGTTTTGGATTATCATAAAATTCCCATGGCAGTCATAAAAATTGTAAACGTCAGCCTCGTGATGAAGTTATTAAAGTTAATGAATTTCGGTTGGTGTGTGGATTTTGAAAAGGACTGAGATAAAATTTGAACGAAGGATAACTTTCGTTTTCAATATGAATCAATTTTATATACATATAAAACTATGCACACCTTAAATATTGGGAGGCATCATCATTATAGTCGATAGCATGTTTCAGGAAGCCAGTTCAGAATTCAAAAATATGCGCACATAAGATAATTTTCGTCAAGCTTTATAAAATTTATTTTTTTTCATAAGTTTTCATTTATTTTAATTATTTATTATTTTATTTTTCGCGCACTTCACGACGATCACTTCATGCATTAATGATTTATTTGAATCGGCAAAAAGAGATTAGAACCGTTTTAACATTACTAGATGAAATTGGCAGCTCGACAATAAATCTAATCAGTAGGAGTTGTGTAGAAAACCACTTATGTGATAGTAATGAAATAAATATCGACCTTAATTTTCAAAGTTTTAAAGAATAATTCTATTTTTAGGCTCAACTCATATATTCTTTTTTCGAAAGGTAGGATTTTGTTTATTAATTCAAATTTTTACGGAAAACGATATACATACTCAAGTAAAAATACTTCATTCGAATACATTAGTTTGAATTTCTGTTTCGTTTGATAACGTCTTCATCGATATAACGCCTTTTGATGCCTGACTTGTATTACGTCACTGAATAAATAACAAAAAATACTAAAAATCAAAATGACATTCTTCGCTTGTATCAAGTACTTTTTTATACTTATCAAACTAAGAGAAGATTCGAAAAACTGATCTTACTTGCAGTCAAAATTTGAAAGCCGAAGATTTTTGAAACTAAGAATTTCTTCTATTAAAAAGATTAACCATAGGGCAAATATTTAGAAAAGCCGTAGCGGCTTCCGGATTTGTTTTCCAGTGCTCTTTAAAGCATCTTTTCAGTAGCGCTTCGCTCCTCGCTTTAATTTTATGACGAGCCGGCACTTGCATCTCTTTCGTCTTCCTCTTCTTCATCCTCTTTTAGGTCTATTTTTTCCCAATTTGCTAAAACCGAGTTTATTGGGCACTTAAGAGCTGCCTCCTGTCGTCCCCACGACTACCGGTTCATAAAGATAAGAGGAAATGATTGAGAAAATTATTTTCACGTGATTCTTCTTTCTCTTACTTTTCCACCTAAAGCAGTTTTATGAGCTGAAAACGATGAAGATGCTAAAAAAGAAGAGCAAAAGGAAGATAGACTATCGGGAAAAAAAAATGGGGAAAAAAAACTCTCCGTTCATCTTTTTTGTTCTTGCGCTTCAAGCTCTTATAATAATTCTGTTCTCTTTTCTCTTGTGCATAACCCAACTTTATAGTTCACTTTTTCTCAATGGACCGGTTCCATTTTTATTTATTTTCTCTTGTACGTCGCTATCTCATTTCCTTTTCCCGAAATAATAACGGCTTCGTTCTCACCCTCCATCTACCGTCTTCTATTTTACTTTGCCATGGCTGCATACCTATACATTTCTTCAAAATTGTGACGTTCCATTCACCAAAGGACTATGGAATATTAAAAATCGTGTGTGCGGTTTCGCGCACGGATGCGATTCCATGTTACTATTTTTCAAAGATCATTTTCAGCATTCATGAATTCCCGTTCATCTAATTACAGTCCCGCCAAAAAGTTTCAGCTCATGAAAGTTTTTATAGCTATAGAGATCGAGTTATGTAACAAAATTCGAGTTCACGTTATGAATAAAAAGTTTTATTACCAAAAAAATTTGTGATGCTTCACACTTGCCTCAAAATTAAATTCACATTGTTTTTCATCATTGTTTTAGTATGTGTAATTATCTTGAGACTGTTTTGAAGAGACGAACGCAGATGATTTCTATAGAGCAGATATTTCACAGTGGAGTGAAAAATTTGTGAATCAATGAAAAGTGGGACAGTAATTTGTGTGTCAGTATCAAAAACTTGATTTCCCCTTTCAGTGTGATTGTATCTGAAATCTCGTTTCTTAAAGAACAAACAAAACAGGAGTTTTGGGAAAATTCCTTAGATAAGTTTTTAATTAAAATATATTTTGGTGAGAACCAAAATATAAGTCAGGTAATGAAATTGATAAATAGATTATTTTGTTGAAAAACATTGTCTAAATCATTATTTCTGTATTTTTCTGACGTTCAGATATAGATAAAAAATACACAATGACGATCTTGATATTTTTTGCCATGTTATAGTATGATATTATAACCTTGTTATTACGTGTAGCTTATACGTGTAATTACGTATTACTTCGTTAACTATATTGGCGTGTGTTAGGTAAATGAAATCTATTTGAAAATTTTTTTAATCAAATAAATACTTTTTTGTTAAAATGCAGTAATTTTCTCTCCTTCACTGTTCAGTGAAAACTTTGGAAGAGAGATGCATACACTGCGTAGTGTTTAATGCGCGATCGTTTCTTTCTTCCCTGTCTTTCGAATTAGATCACATGTTGGTCATAAAACAGGGCAAGATTTTTTTTTAAGTTATTTCAAAATTTCATGGAAACTCTTACGCATAAAAAGCTTCAATGAATGATGTAAAATTGGTAGCTTGACGAAGGTGACTGGTGGGAACAGTAAAGTGTTAACAACGATTCAGTCAGAGCCTTGTAATAAAAGTAGTTATTTTATTAATTGGCATATTAAATATAATTAGTGATTTTTCGGATTATTTTTTTTTATTTTTTCTATTGATTATTCATCGAGAGAGAGAGATACAGAGAGTCACATTTTCATACCAAATTCTTTTTGTTACAATGAAGACTTTTAATTTTCTTGTGACTGCAATCGATCTTTATCGCACTGAAATGTGAATAAATTTATTTTACCTTTTTACAAGAAAAAGACTTTGATACCATTTTGGAATTTATTATAGCCTGCATGATTCGCGCAGGACTTGGTCATATTTTCAGATGAAGTTATATTCTGGGCATCTTATTAATAAGGGGGTGATTGCGCGGGCCTCCGTTAAGAAAGATCTACTTCAGGCTGTCGGCACCCTAGGCACTACTAATTTTGCCACCCCTTCGAGATGCTCTTATATTTGTTTCTTACTTTTTTAAATAAAAATCATGCCCCCCCTCCCCACCTCTCAATTTTCAAAACGAAAGCCATCTCAACTGTTTCTTCTTATAAATATGGTTTTTTTTTTGTAGGGCCTACTGTTTCACACGCACATTCGTAACATAAATTAGATGCCGTAAAAATTTTAAACTGTAATTGCGAGACTACATCGTGAGACTACATTTGTAACTGTGATCAATTTCATTTAACATGCTTATTTCTTATTGCGTTAATGACGTTCATAGTGTTGCAGAATTACAATCTAAAGCTGTGTAAATTTTCCAAAACTTCTGAATTAGAACTGGAAAATAAAAAAAAAATAAACCATTCTCATCTCAAAATTGTTAGCGATACTTCATTCATTCAAGGAGTGTCACGGAAGCTGAAGTCGATTTTTCAAAAACATGACTTTAAAAAATATCTCATTCAATTGTGCAAATCGAATGCAAAAAATTTCCTGTCAATGGGGATAATTTGTTTTTTCAAAAAATATTATGAATATAATGTAAAAACATGAACACACAAGAAAATAAACTTTGGACGCGATTTTCTCAATTGCAGTTTTTGAGCTCATACGTAATATTAAAAAAAAACCTGCTGCACCGAAAATTCTGAAATTTTGTAGGAGTATTTATACGAAATGCGTTAGTAATATGAAATTCGAACTTTTTTTGATATCTGATCATTTGTTAGAATTTTATGAATTTTAAAGCCTGAAAAAATATATAAATTTCAAAAATATGAATTCAACATTTTTTTAACAAAAAATACTTTACATCGGTTAATTTCTAAAAATGTGAGGTTCGTTTTACTAACACACGGCGAGTAAACATTTCTGCAAAATTTCAGAATTTCGGAGGTAGCAGTAGTTTTTTTTTTAATCTCACGAATTCAAACACTGCGCGCGCAATCTTAGAAAATCGCTAATTAACAACCGCGTAAACATTTAAAAAGTGCACATACACACAACAAGAGGGGAAAAAACTTCCTCGCGATTTTTTAGAGTTATATATATATATATATATATAATATCATTGATCTCTCAATTTAAAAAACGCCAAGTTATACGTTTGGTGTACGTTCGGTCAATTTGGCAGGATTTTGAAGTGACGTCATCAATTTTTAAAGCGTTATAACTCATTAAGTTATAGGTCAAACTAAAAAACTGAAAACACTTTTCCATATTAGTTTTCCACAAGGAGTAATTATTGGGCGGTCGATAGTTACCACACTGTAAATATTTAACAGGTAGTGACACTGCACATTAGAAATGCATATTAAAAAATTGCGCTATCACGTAAAAATAATTTCTGTTAATAAAAATGTAAGCATTAAAAAACTCGACACGCAAATTCTTAATATATTGAGCCTGAAAGTGAAAGTGTATATGAATTAAGATTGACCCAAAAAATGCAGTTTCTCTTGGATTGTTTGCTCGAATAATTTATATTATTTTCGCTTTTGGGAATTAGTTACGCAAATATGAACCTGTATTTCTTTAATCACATTCTAGATCTCATATTTTTTTAATCTGACATACCATCCTGGCATACATATAAGCAAGAAAAAAGACACAAAAAGTCATATTAAATAACTTTTATTGTAACTTCTATTTACTCTCAGTAACTATCAAAAATCGGATATGAAAAAAAAATTTAATCAATGATAAAGTTATTGAAGAAAAAAAGGAAACCAATCCTTATTATTCTATGTTTAATAAGTTTTTATAGAACATAATGAATAGCGCAAACTTCCAACTTATTCCGCTTTACCTGGTACCCTTAGATGAATACTAATATGAAAAGCAGTTTTTGTTCTTCCTTCATGTACGTTTGAAAGGTTAACACAAAATGATTAAAGTCAACTAGATTTTGTAGTTATTAGCACAAAAACTCTTCTTCTAATAAGAGATATGTCTAAAATTCACCTTTTTTCAACAGAATTTTAATAAATTGTGCTCACCCGCAAGTTTAAAAGAATTCGAGCTCAACTCATTTCGTGCCTATTTTTCGTAGAAATGAAACGTGTATCATCAAAATGAAATGAAATATGTATCATCAAATCTACTATACATGTATTCATGAAAATATTCAATTTAGTTTGTTGCAAGAAAAGAATTATTCGTCTTACCTTTCTACATTTATACGCATCTGTAAACATTTATTTTATCCAACGCAGTGCGCATCGACTCAACAATACTAGTGAAATATCAGGATTTAATCACGTACACATCAAAATAATATCCGAGAAATACGATTAAATTAATATTTCAAAAATTAAAATTTGGCCAGATTTACTGATTACATCATAACACAATGATATATTCAATTTATTTCATAAAATTTGCAAATTATTTTTCGTCAATAAAACAAAATGAGAAGAACACATCATGTTCCACGAACAGGAGAAAAATGTTAAAATACGCATTCGTACGAGACGGAAAAGAAGTTATAAGAAAAATTTATCGTAATAGAAGCATTGCCTGAATTCGAAGAAAGAAAAAGGGGATCACTTTTGGAAAACATATCTGAGCTGCAATAGATGGAAAAAATGAAATCCTTTTTGTCAAATCTTCGAAACGAAAAAGAGTTATGACTGGAAACTCGGGAGAGTTAGAATTTTCAAATCTGGCAGGTGAAAGGCAAAAAAAGTACATACAAGGCGAAAAAAAATACTGAATGAGACAGAGATCGTTTAAGAGTCATTATTCAACTAGTCACTGAATTTTCTTTGCAGATTTTTATAGCTAAATTCATCAGAATGAAAGTGAAAGTTCTCATGAAGCTAGATCAGATTTTTTAACGGATGGTAGAATTTCCGAAACTTCGATGCTGAGCAGTTAATGCCAAGAAAAATAAATAAGTTTCTGTTTTTTAACAGGTTGTTCCTGTGTAACGAGCATTAAAAACTTGCCAATTTGGTTATTCCCTATCAAACAGATGATCGTTTACAATAGCACAGAAGATATGATTTATAGATTAAGATAGAAAACCCTTGTCTTTTAGATCTAAGGTCTACGATAATCACATTCAGAGTGTTAATTTGCATATGTTTTTGAAAAAAGATATTACTTATTCATTACGATACACTCCAATAATTATGCTCGTAAATAATTTACCTTTAATTATATGGAACAAATATTTACGTCAGTTATGACATCAATTAAACAAAATTTCAATGTTATATTAACGTGGAACTTCTCGCTTATGGGAAAAGTATTATAAATACTGTAATACAGAATAAGCAAAATACTGTGTATCAAAGGAGAAATATTCGGTTTTTATTATTTTGATGTATCACTCGTCAAGCCTTTCAGACCCTGATTTTATTCAAATATTATATGTTTTCATTTCATCAACGGAAGGAGATTACTTTTTTGATGAAGGAATAAATTTGAGAGGGCGCGGTAGCCCAGGTCGATAAGATATTCGCGTAAAGTACCAAAGGATGTTTAGAGGTGTCACGAGTTCGATACCCGATTCGTCCTTGTCAGACACTTTCCTGACGCGGAGGTATAACAAAAACGGTGATAACATGACCACAGAAAAAGATTGCTACCGCAGGGAATCTAACACAGAGGGGTTAGTGCACCAACGCCTCTGGGAGTATAACTAAAAGGCAAAATGTCAAACGCTGCCGTTTGGTTCGGAATCGGCAACAAAATGTACGTCCCAGTCTAATTAGTTCTCGTGGGCAGAAAATGACCGTGATTCGACAAAAATGATCAAATGTTTGAGGAAAAACGACGTAGATATATCAAAAATTTGCGAATATTTTCCACATTTTAGATATATCTAAGTTATGTTTATTTTATTTATACGATAACTACATTTGAGTTCGTAGATTTCAGCAGTGATTCACATATTAATAATTTATTTGGCTGATATTATTCATTCATATTATAGACGTCACCCGAAGAAACCCAGTGATGCTCCAAGTTACTAATTCGATTTATTTGATTTATGAAAATTTTAAAAGTTGAAACTCATCACAAAAATAATACAGTGTAGCATAATTTTTTTCTTATTCCTTGAAAATAGGAAATGGTTTTTCCTTCAGTTATATTAAAAAAAAGGAAAATTTCAGTAAAATTCGTTCCATCTTTAATTTTGAAGTAGCGTCTTTTATGACGGCACCATCTGTCCCTTTAACAGCCCCTGCCCTCTCGAAGCTCCTGAATTATGGATGATACCTTATTGAACCAAAAATAAAAAGAATGCTTGGTATGGAGACCAGAGAGCGTCAGAGCAAAAAGGGTAAGAAAAACCAAGTTCAAGCAAAGCCTAGGGCCTCATTCTGTCACATCCAAGTTGAAACTGAAAAAAAAGTAAATAAATAAAAATTGTTATCGAATTTTTTTCCCCTTTCTGGAAAGCGAAACTCGAAAAGTCACGAATCTTGAGAAACCAGATGAGATCTTACCTAAGGGCTGCAGCGTGCTTGCCATCTGTTCCTTCACTTTCCGAAACATGATATCCGACTCCGCCAAATATAGTATGCCAAAACAAATTTCAAATTTTCTTTTCTATGAAATTCCAGAAAGTGAAGGCAGTCTAAGTAAATGGTATTACGAAAACCGACAAATGTGGATACCTTTTTTAAATGAGAAAATCACAATATTATAACAGGTGGACATTTTTTTCACTTTTAAATTCCAATATCTTATTATAATCAAACTCTTACTGCATTCAAGAGGAATATTTTTTGAACAATAAAATTTTTCGTTTACTTGATTTCTATTACACTCATAACACTATGTAACACGATTTTTTGTCCTTGGTTAGCAGACCACATTTCCCAATGGTTTACGACCACAAAAGACTGACTACAGCGATTTCATGCTTTACAGTTTACACTATCGTTTTTTTGTAGTGAGGGGATCGATATTTGTGAATTTGCCATTTACCATTGGCTGTTTCGGTGACTGGAGTATTGAAAATGACCAAAAAAAAAAAGAGCTTTTCACACTGATAATAATTTTAAAACTAAATAACTTCTAGAATATAAGTCACGTATCTAGACGTTTAACAGAAAATAAAATTTGAGTTAAAACAGAAGTTTTAAGTATTTAAAAAATAATGGGACTTTTATTACCATGGGACTTTTTTTTATATAATGGGACTTTTACTCCATCTTTATTACCATGTACACCAGATCTTCCCTTGTAGTTATGATCCCGTTTTTAACCCCCGAAAGTGATTGCCATGATATATTCGATGTTGTCCCATATATAGATGCTGTAATGTGAGAATTCTTTGGTAAAATTGCTCTTTTGGGTAAACGCCCATTTTTTCTTTGAACTTTTCGAGATGAGCGTAAAAGATGCGATGTGTCATATGGACTGTAATTATAGTAAAGAATGTGGAATACAAAGAACTTCCCAAAAATTTCAAAGGCCGATAAAGAAACTTGGGATATACCGTATATGTTCGTATGCTTAACAGGTTCTTAGGTAGAAATGAATTATCTTTTGGGTTAGATAATACAATTGAACGAGTGACGTTAGTAGACCCAAAATTGCAATTGGGTTCTTAGGTAACCACTAGACCAAAAACCACTTCGAGCTTGTGGAAAACATAAAAATCTATTTAAAAAATATATATATTCAGTGTTTCACCTAATGGCACATCATATCCTCCACGCTCATCTCGAAAAATTCAAAGAAAGCATGTGGGTGGTTACCCGAAAGATCACTTTCAACAAAGAATTCTCGACCTAGGGCATCTATATAAAGTAGAAAACATCAACAATATCGTGGCAATTACTTTTGGGAGCTAAAAACGTTAATACGAAGTATATGTAGGAATAAAGATGGGAATATTTAAACTTTTGTTTTAACTCAAATTTTATTTTTTGTTAAGCGTTAAGATACGTGACTTATATTCTAAAAGTTATTTGCGGTTTTAAAATCATTATCAGCACGAAAAGTTTTTATTTGTCATTTTCAATATTCTTGTCCCCCAGTCATTTAATAGTAAATGACCAATTCACAAATATAAATTCCCTCGCCCCACAACCAACATGCTTATTCATGCCAAGCAAATACACAAATAACAATATTTACCAAAGGGCAAAGAAAAAGTTTTTTTGTTACATTAGTGGAAAGAATAAAGACAAAAAATAAAGTGGAATTAAACAATCAAAAGAATGAAGTGTTTGTTCAAGGTTCACATAGAAAAGAATATTGGATTCCAAACTGAGCAAAAAATATGTAGTTTGTATAGTGAATGTATAGTTTATGATCCTCAGTGAAAGCATAGAATTTTGAAGGAGACTTTGTGAACTCATGCATTTGGACTGACTAAAATTCTGTGGGTAAAAATGATTTTTAAAAAAATTGAAATTAAAATTTATGTAGAATATCATATATATCTAATCCACTCTCCAATTGCCTTTTTCTGTCTCATTTTACAGCCCTGACTCACATTTGATTTTTCTTAACTCTCTTGAGAATGGTAAGCTAGAGAGTAAAAAACAGAAAGCAGACAGTAGTCATATAAACGAATAGACATGCATTGATTTTATTCAAATACACGTTCAAGCGAACGCGTAATCCCTGTAACTTGGTAAAGCCAACATAGGAAACGGCACTTTAATCAAGAAAATATTTCTCAAAGAAGTACGTATAAAAAGAATACTGCATATATTGATATGCTATATGAATAAATTCATCTCATCAAATGTACTTTTGCAGCAAGTCTCTTATAGTGGCTTATAGACGTATAGTAAATATAGTGTTCTTATAAAACTGAATGGGTAAGTTTTTGCTAAATCAATTCACATGCACACAATATAGCGATGAAAAAATCGAAATTATGAAAGAGGAAAATGCCAAAAATATATAAATATATACTTTGGTGAATTATCGGAAATAAATTCTCTTTATAAGCAGTTGCGATTTTTTGCAAAAACAGTACTTTTTACTCCTTGAAAAATCAATAAAATTCTGCTTGGCCATGCATTTGGACTGAGTAAAATTCTTGTCTTCCATAGAACCTTCCACTAGATAGCCTACCCCTTTCAGTATTCCATTGACTCATTTTTGGATTTTCTTGCATTGGACATTTTAAATTTTGTTTCATATATAACATACATTAATTTCCTATAAAAAAACTTTCTTACCCCGTGATGCAAGGGAAATTGTACCAAACAGCCTATACTGAATGTTTGACGAAGTGTTTTTAAAATTAAGTTTATTAAATTCTATGGTTGATTCAAAAATCAAAGTAGAAAGTTAACAATGACCAGAGAAAACATAGGGGAAGAATCCATCTATAAAAATATTACTTCTGTAAAAGACAATATTGGGAAAAATATTTAATTAAAAATTTCATACGGTTTTTTTTCGATTAATAAAAATGTCAATTTTTTCACTTTTTTCTTAAGAAATTAATTCTGTGTACCGTAATTTCACACAACTATGGTCCGAAATAACAAAATTTTCCAGATTAATCATCATCATAACTTCTGTATTTAAGCTATTCAAAAAAAAATTTTTTTTTGCTGATATTGCCTGTAGAAAGATCAAGCATTAATATTAAACACTTTTTTTATTCCTTATGCAGCTCAAATATGGATTTTTAAAAAATTAAATTTTGGACCACAGTTGTGTCCAAACTAGTCCATCAAATATTTTGTGTTATAAATTGCTTACGAGCCAAAGCTGAGAGAATGTACTATAACTATATCATATATTCATCTTTATCCTCTTTGCTAGAAGAAAATGAAGAAAGGGTTTCTCTAAATTCGACCCCCTATGGGGGGTCAAAAAGGGTGGTTCATAGAGAACTCACACAGAGCCAAAACCATTGAAGCCATCATCATGAAATTTGGTCAAAAGTTTCGTTTCATGATGTAAAGACTAACTATGAAGGGGTTTTCCGAAATTCAACCGCTAATGAGGGTCATGGGGGGGGGGGGGTTCAATAGTGGGAGAGGGAGTCGTATGGAGAAATCAGCCGAGCCGAAACAGTTGAAGCCAAAATTCAACCCCCTAAGAGAGGGTTCAAGGGTTCTGAGCCGAAATCGCTGAAGCCATAAATATGAATTTTTTTATTTAAAAATACCCACTATACGTAATACCACCATTTCATAATGTAAATACCCACTAAGACGGGATTTCTGAAAAATCATCCCCCAAGGGGGTTATGAGGAGTTCAAATGTGTTACATGGGAAGAATCATCGACTAGTAATTTTCAGATTACTAAATCCAGCGAGTGAAGCTGCGTGTAACAGCATGTGGTACATAAAAATGGTTGGACCGTAGTTAAGAGCAAAGTACAATTTTCCATTATTTTTCCAATAAATATTTTATACTTACGCAACAGTAAAAATGTTTATTAGACATATGTAAGTACTAAATTACCTGTAATACAGAACATCAATAGCGCAGAACAGCTTGTAGTAATTTGTAGCCGAGAATTATTTGCGTAGCAAATAACTACGTAACAAATACTATAATATGGAGGTAGTCGTACAAAGTGACAAAAATGAAAAATTTCAATAATCGATAGCGCAACGAATTTTGTTTATTAAAATTTAACGTGACGAATTTCTGTCGGAAAAATGGAAGCGCAAATTTTATCTTTTTTTTCATTGAGGGGAAAGTAAAAAAAATTAATTTTTACATTTATGAGGGTGATTTATTAATGAGACTCAATTTTGCTCTTTTTGCTTATACTTTTTTCATATTTTATTTTAATTTACGAATCAACCGTATAATTTTTACTCCTTCCGAGAACTCACCAAAACATCACAAACACACGTATATACATTATTCATATCACAAAAAGAATAAAAAATATATTCTTCGGGATTTATTCTATTCGATTAAGGCATATCTACATCTTTGTCTCAAAACTCAAACATCTCCACTGACAACAGCTAGCCCGTCTAGAACCATTTCGTTTTCTTAGTCGTCACTGTTAACAACAAAAAGAAAAAGTTGCACTTTAAAACTAAAAACATTCGACAAGAATTTACAGAACAGAATGTGCTATATTTGTGAATGTTTTCTACTCAAAAAGCAATGCTCCTGACGATACCAACCCGAAGTAGTAAAGGAATGCTCTGGTTCAACGCATTGGCCTCTTGAGGCAAGCAGAAGTCTCTGTGTTGAGGCTCATGTATAATTTATACGGCAGTCATTGTTCGTTGTCCCGGCCAGATACGTACGTGGGTGTAAGAAGGACAACATAGAGGAAAAACGTCGTCCGTGTCCGTTTCTCCAGGGCAAGCCATAAAGGTTGAGCAGCTAGCTATCTGAAGACCGTCGCAGCTGAGGAGAAATCGCAGCTAGTGCACTTTCCTGCCTCTCTCGCTATTCTTTGTATAAGAGCGGTTATTTTCCATGATTCATAAATAAGTCATAAAGTCATATAGAATATACTACGCCTTCGTCATAAATCTAGATGTATGGCAAGAGACTGTGCGAGGAAGCACCACAAAAATCTTTTTATGTCTTTACGATAAAGTTAGCTTCAATAGGCTCTTTTTCCTTCATCTTTGAAGAAACTTTTTCATAGGTCAGGAATGCATCGTTCGACCTCAGTCGAACACTCACACTGTCGAATTTACTCATGTTCGACCACAGTCGAATTTATTCACCCTAATAGTTTAAATACTAAAGCAAATTGAATGTTCGTACTCTTTGTTCATCCACTCACTACAATCAACCACACTATACATGTACAGTGCACCGCAAAAGTATAGACGTTTATGAAATTCACTCTTAAATTTAAAAAGTCAAATAATTGAATAACAAGGATTAATAGATACTTCTCTTTTTCTCTGGAAAGATTTTTCGAATATTTGAATATCAAAAAAGTGCTGTGATTCGTAATGAAAATAATTTTTGTGGAAAAAGTGAATTTCGTGATCGCAAAGTTTAGACACAATAAAGAATTTTCACGTTTGGTCGTCGAAATATGCAAATTTGCCTCAAATAACGTCACACTGTTCAGTATTTATGTTATCCACGCGATAATATGAGTCATTTGAAACGCTGCAAGCAACAAAGAAGAAGTAAATAGAATATGGAATTTTTGAAACCTGAAGCTAAGACTTTTTTGGAAATTGCAGCTCTCTTACAACGTTCCAAAATGTCTATCTGTATTAAGTATTAATTGTTGATGGTATATATATATAGAAACACCGATCGGAAAGGCCATGCATTACAGATATAAAAGAGATGACAGAAGAATCTAAACACTGGCATCTACACAAAGGATGACTTCTCCGCAAATTAGAAACTCGCGTCTGAACTATCAGTGTCAATGGATGCGATTCATATACGTATACGAGAAACAGGTACAACAGCATTTCAATTTTTTTTTGTTGAAAAATCAGCTTCGAAACCCGAGCACCAAACACAAAGATAACAGTGAGCTTGCAAGTGTATGTCATATGGACCGAAATTGTATTCAATAATTTTCAACGATGAGAAGAAGTAGAGTTTGGACTTCAAGATCAATCATCCAGATGGATGAGGGCATTATTTGCACAATTTGAGTAAAGAATCACGGATTAATTTTAGTCACAGACAAAGTGGTGGTTCACTGATGGTTTCGGCTGCACTCTGCTGCAATGGGCACGTATCAATACTCTTTCTTAAAGGTCGCCAAAATGCTCAGCATTATATACAGACATAAGAGGATGATCTATTACTGTCTGGCGAACTTCTAGACGGTCTCCAGTGGGAGGCAATATAATGCAGACAGGTCGTAGTAGTAAGCAGGTCGTGCAAAAACCTAATTTAATGTGCAAAGTAGTGAAGTTTTCACTGAGCTAGTATGTAGCCTCGATCTCAAACCTATTGAGAATCTTTGTGGTATTTTGTCGAGAGGATTAGAGAAATAATCGATAGTATTCGCATGTAAGAGATCTTAGGGCTTTCATTGGTATATGACCGGAGTTGGTGTGTGGTAAAGTAAGTAGTAACCTAGGGGTTTTGCTCTAATTATGTGGGGATCATGCAGATATCTTAATGTCACCGTAAGCCTCTCGTGAGATAAAATAACCATTTGCAAGACAATATCTTGTTTTTAATGACTACTTTACCGCACACCAACTCCAGTCACAAATCGCCATATGGCAATTTCCAACTAGTGGAGTTGGGTGGGAAATCAAAGCACCATCTATCGGTGGTCGCCTCAGGCTCGATAGGTAAAAAACTTTTTCTGATGTCCTGCTGGCTGGATTCGAACCCACGGACCTTGACGATACCCTTCATAGTGGAAGACGAGCACCTTACCATTGCCCCTCTCGGGCTTGTTTTTAATGGCTGGTGCAAGCCGTGCTAGCAGGTTTAAATTAGTTGCTTCGCAAGTAATTGTGCCAGTCGCCATGCACAGCCTTCAATTCTGAAAGCAAATTTATGTGGAGAAGAATGCTCCTTTTTCTGCAGCTACTTTTTGAACCATATTTTTCTGACACCATGTTTCTTACGATTTCTATTAGGAATGCACTGTCTTCCCAATACAGAGCCGACAAGAGCCAAACTATCGCTCGTCACGCGCATCACCCACCAGTGAAATGGAAGATATTGCGGATAGGGCTATATAGTAAGGGCTGTCTCATCCCTTTGAAGTTGCTCTTGTTATCTTGGCTCAATGGGTCTCGAATCTGGTGCGTGACGTCACTGCTCCGATATTTTCAACTTAAGCATGACCTAGAAATACTAGGGCAGCCAATCGCCGGTTCTGTCAGGGCGATGATGTTAGCTGATACCGACTCCGGCGCGTCATGGGACAGCTCTTATTGGCCCTGTATGGGCCTCATACACGTTCCGGAAGTCTTCTTAGGAAAAACTGATCAGGCTGGTCTGTAGGGTTTTCCGGATTTTCGGCTTGTGTGAATACCCCTTCCACCACACACGCTCCGGAATATCTTTCAGTTCGCGGTTGAGTGATGCACGTGACGGATGATAGCTTGTCACTTATCGGTTTTGTATTTTCAGACAGTACATTTCTTAATAGAAATCGCGAGAAAAAGCATGTCAGAAGAATATGGTTCAAAGAGTGGCTAAAAAGAAAAGGGGATATTTCCCCACATAAACTTGCTTTCAGAATTGAAGGTTGTGCCTAGGGGTTGACACAGTTACTTGCGGATTGACAGAGCAACTAATTTAAAACTGCTAGCAATTGCGAATGAATGAGTTTATTATTATTATAGGCCGGAGCCCTTATATTACAATCAAGTAGCAAAAAGAACGGCAAATAGGTATCGTACAAAACCATGAAATTAGATCACTAGGAGTTACACAGAAATGTCACAATGCAATACAAAAAAAACGGAGCAAAAAACACAACAGCAGCTTAGAAGCAAATCGAATTTTCCTTGCAATAATATTTTAAAAGATATAAAAAATCATTCACTAAAACAGTATCTGTCATCAAGAATTTAACCAGATCAAACAATGAGAAGAATTGTAACTGTGATAGTGAATATCTGATTCGCTCTAGCTCTACACATGAAAAAAATCAGGGCACATTCTTGGTTGCAGAATGGGCAGGTAAGGCGGAATCCATCGATTCCCTTTATGGAGTTACAACGTGCATGCAGCATATTTTTGATGCAAAATGAAACTGTTGTTACCATTCAGAAATTCTTCCGAGAGGAAATATAAATCAAGATTTTTATAAAAAAGGGTGGAAATCCGACTCATATTCATAAAATGGCGAATGCTTATTTTACCTCACGAGAATCTTACTGTGACTAAGATTTCTGCATGACTCCTACACACCAGAAAAAACAGGGCCCCTATGCTACTACTACTTTACCACACACCAATTTTGGTCACATAGTCATACAACAATTTACTACCGATCGAGTTGAGTCGGAAATTAAGGCGTCATCTATCGGTGGTCGCTTTAGGTGTTGGTAGCCAAAAGAAATTGTTATTTGTTAAGTTGTTCTTCCCCAAGATCGAACCCACGAACCCTTCATAGTGTTAGACGAAAATCTTACCACTGCGGCAGTCGGACACAGGGCCCTAGGCTTTATCAGGTCCCGAAGCCAAACTTTTCACTGACCCTTCTATAGTGAAGGTATAGCATGAAAAAAAAATGATAATTGTCCCAGGCCCTAGCCTCCCCCCACCCCAATAATTGGGAGGGGGGGCATGAATTTCTGATAACTTGCAAAAGCTACGAAGTTTACAACTAAAAACATACTTTTCTCAAGTTTACATTTAAAAACTTACTCTTATCTCAAGTTTACAACTATAAACTCTTCCAGAAAAAAAAATCCCCTGTTCATATATTGACCGAACCATGGCTTCAACCAAACTGAACTGACACTGTGCCACACACACTCCGTTCAACATGTACAGTTCCACACTGTGCAGTTATTCAGAAGCGTTTTTTCATCAGGCCATTTTCTCATTAGGCCGCCGACTCAAGTCAGCGAAATCTGCACAGTTTTCTACCACACACGTTCCGGAAATACCAAAGGCCAGGGCTGCCCACTTTTCCTCAGAAGATTTCCGGAACGTGTATGGGACCCTTAAGCGAGGTGAATTGTAATTTCTTTACCGACGGCAGCAGCGCTGAAAATTGTAATTAGTGATTTGACTGATTTTTTAATTGAATTGGTGACCGCATTCCTTTTGAATATTTCATATTCATTTCAAAATTTCAATTTAATAAATTTTTATCACTTTCGATATTTTTTATGCAAATAAATCCATTTGTTCTTTAAATTTTTTTATTTAAAGTAAGTGAATCTAGTGATAATATTTTCGGACATGTAAAATATTGATTTGGCTTCTATTACTTTAGGTTATATGCTCAATCGGGGATGTAAATTTTTGAAGATTTGTCCAGCCCTGGTAGATACCATTCTGATATGCCCTAGCAGTTAAAGATATCAGTAATATATCAAAATAGAAAGTGACAAAAGAGTCGATGATAAAGTATAATTTACCGGATTAATAACTTTTGCTGTAACATATACGCCATATAACAACACTAAAAGAAACCACTAGAAGAAAAAATGAATTTCGATGTTTATTTGAATGTAATTTCTTTAACTCAACGAGTTACTTTATTAAAACATGAAAGGGTTGAAAATTTCAGAACAGTTATTCGTTTCATATGCAATGATTCGATAGCTATTTATTGATAGCTTTTTTCTTCAGCTATAAATCTGTGGTTCAAGTGCAAAAATTTATTCAAAACTGATGTATCCAAAGATTTTCATGGAACGTACTTAGATTCAAAATGGTAATAAGACATGCGTTTAGTCTCTGAAATGTCTGAAAATTGTTGAAAGAGTTAGTATTTTCTGGTACCCAAATACTCATTTGAACCTAATTGAGCATAATTGGAACAAACTCCATCGTCTTATTCTCATTTTAGATTTTCCATCACACACTTTCAATAGCTATTAATTTGACCGAAGTCTACTTAGGGGCCAAGTATTACGTAAGCATATTTCCAGTCATTTTTGACTCCCTCCCCCTCCCTTTTGTCAGCAAAAGTCAGCAAAACACTTACCCCCCCCCCCCTCCCGTCAGAAAATTTCGTCATCAGCTTAGAATATTTCATATCTTCAAAAAGGGGTGGTTGATGACGTAAGCAACCTTCAAACCCCCCCCCCTTGTCATCAAAAGTCAGCAAATCCGAAACCCCCTTCCCCCCGTCGATGCTGACGTAATACTTGAATGACCCCTTATCTCCAAATACTAGTAAAAATACCCTTCCATCATCTTCTTATGTTACTCACAGACAATCTAGAGAGAGAGAGCTACTGCACTAACTTCTATTATCTTTAAGGTGCTGGAAAAAGTTTAAAGACAACCGAAAAGTTATCATATCTCGAAAACCTGTTGATGTAAATACATTAAAATTTTAAAGTGATAATGACAAGTAGAACTAAACATTTTCCAGTGAAAAAGAAATTTATGAGTGCTACACTGTCTCAGAAAAAATTGCTGAATTTATAATAAAAGTCGAAACCTGGAAAAAAGTATAAGGACACGGGAAAATTATGCACAAAATCATTTAAATAACTAAGAAAATCGGTTTTTTTTTAATCTATAACCTTTGTCATTCTGGATGTCATCAATTGAGAAAAGTCATAAATATAACTTGCTGCGGAACCTTTTCTTCGAAGCCTTTGATTGCTACCACGAGGTCATGTTTATTTTCGTAATGCGTACCATTTCTATACATTTCTCATGCACCTACGTTTTACCATAATTCTTATGCACCATAAGTTTTCATGCACCTACAAGAACAAGTTTTAAGATATAGCGGTTTTTCGCGCGGTTGTCCTTAAACTTTTTTTCAGAACCTTATGTGTGTATTCCTCCTTTTCACACTGTTCACCGTGTTAGCCGCCGGCTCAAATGATTTGCATATGCATGCTCACACACACAGTGTCAATTTTATTTTTTCATATTATTTCCATAATCTCTACATGATACAACAATTTTCAAGGCTACTCAATGCTTCGTCCTTGGTAGGATTTTCTATTACAAGCCGTGTAAAAGGCGAGAATCGAAAACTAAAACTTGGCGTTTATAAACTTTTAGACTTTTAAATGATTCGGATATTCTGTTGAACCGAAACGGGGAATTTTAGTGCTACTTGACTGCATTAGTCCCCTATTTAACAGGTTAGATGATAAATTTGCTCATAAAAAATGGAAAATAATTGTTACTTCCTTTATATTGTAGAGGAAAGCACAAATAATTTTTAATTTTTCGGTAGAGATACGTTTGGTAATTTCTTTGTTGACGTTGAAAGACCAAGAGCACAACACGCATTTTAATTCTTCTATGAAAAACTTTTTTTTTCAATACGTCATCTTGAAGTTACGCCAGTGTATTTTTCTAACGAAAAATTTTATTTGCATGTTATGTTTTTTACTTTATTTTACGCAATTATCTTAATTAGTTATTCCGACATCTTTGCATTACATTCTGCTGTTGCAATACGTAAGGTTATTCATTTTTTTTCTCGTATCAATGTTTAATGAATAACTGCGAGCTAATAAATTTGAAAAGCGGTTTAGGGAATTATTCAAATAGGTTTAAACCTACTCCTAAACAAATGATTTTAAATACAGGAACATATTTCAGAATTAGTTTTCTTCAAAAGTTATACAGAAGTATTTTTTTTTATTTTACTTATAATTGTCATCTCACATTCAAATAAATGCATCTTCTCGAATTTTTATCTTAGTAAAGAGAAAGATTCGAAATTCAGAATTAAATTTTTCATTTAGCTTTCACCAAGTTTGAACATAGACCCTTCTTTCATCCGTATTCAATGTAGGTGGTATTTATTCAATACAAAAAGACAACCTTCTCCTTTTCATTGTAATCGCATTAGCGCGAGCTTGTTTCCCATGAAGACGCTATTGTGAGAAAATCTAGTTATCTTTTTATTTCGTAGCCTTGGAAGCAGAGACATTCGAATAGAATCACAATATTGAGCGCCACAGTCGACGGTATGAGCCTTTTTTTCGCTTCCTGGTGGTTCACCAGTAAACGTGAGGTGGTTGCTGGCAGTAGTGCGGAGTTTCCAACGCTCTGCATAATTCATGACAATGCTCCCCCTTGTAAAGGCATGAGAGAGGGTGCAATATGTGTACACGCAGGTAAAATAAAGACTCGCCAGTAGATCCAAAAAAGTTGCAAAACCGAAAATATCGTGAAAGAGAGGGAGAGAGAGAATGATATATATATATATATATATATATACAAAAAGAGAGTATCACGCAGTCGTTCATCGCATTTTTGTACGCGGGTATTTCCATATCTAAATGCGTTCGACACAGTAAATCTCACATTGTTGGCTTGTAGTATTCAATAGTCGCCGCCTGTCTTTGCATTCAATAAAGAGATCGAATTCTTTTTACTGGTTTTTTTCTCCATATTATTTTAATTGCTTCGATATTTAACGGCTGTATTTTTCGGATCGCGTCATGCTCGTCAAGCACGTATCCGGATTTGACGAAGCGTGCTTCGACATTAATATTGCAGATTTTACGCTATTTTTTGCGGTTGTTTTTTTTTTCAAGGTATAAATAGGCTGTGCGATCACAAGAAGCATATATGCCATTTTCAAATAATACCGTTCGTAATTCGGTTCTAGTTCATGAAAATCACGACATAACAATAACTGTATCCGGTACGTATTATGGAATTTATTTGCTATTAAGAAATAAACACATATGAGTCACTCACTTATATCTTCAGATGTTTACTTTTAACGCGATCAACAGTCAAATGCGACAAAGGTAACTATGGAATCACCCTATATATATGTTTTTTTTGTTTTGTTCACTTCTACATAACGTTTTTCCTTTACTGTCACTATCGCGACATTCTTTTAAATATTATTCTCTGCATCTATAAGACTCATTCACTATCAGTCTTTATACATCATGTTTCTGTTTTACAATTTCAAATCTATATATATTACAACCTTTTGAATGTAATTTCATCAAAAAGTTTCAAACGACTTAATTCAAATTATTTTTGTTGAACATGTTTTGGATTTTCCAAAAAATCCTCATGGAAAATATTCCTCAATTTATAATAATTGAGGAATATTAATTCCTCGATATAATAATCCTCAATTTCAAAATATGTAAATTTTTAAATCATAAAGTCTGAAATGATCGGCGAATAACATACTGTTTTGGTCCAATTTTGTTCTTTTTTTGTCTGTAACAAAAGTGTAACCGATGAATACGCATATGTTAATATTCTCAATATACTTTTGTATATTTTACAATTGAAGTTTATTTATTGGAATGTATTGAAAAATATTGTGTGGCAAACAAATAAACCTTCCACAATACAAATTTTATGTAAAATTTTGATATACAAATAGAAAATGATACCCTATTTATTTTGACCAGTTGGGAAAATTGCCTAGAAAAATGCTGAAGAGAGAAAATTCATTTATACATATAATTCGTAAGGCAAAAAATTGCATTCTTTGAGTTGTTTTCTTATATTTATTTTTTTCCGCAAAAAAGAAAGAACTGCATTTTGAGCTCGCTGCAAAATGTGAAAGTGAAAAAAAAGTGTAAAAATTTTCTCTTTTTTTCGTAACAAGTGAAGAAGAGAAATGATAAATTTTTTCGTTCAATCTTTTTTCTCACTTCTCCAGAGATTTGGCCGCCGCTGTTCTCCTTTCGCCCATCATTCCTCGCCTCAGCTCAATGTTTTGATGTGTAACTGGGAGGGATTAAACCCATCCCGGAGAATGGGAACGAAAAATAACGCGAATTCGGAAGCACCAGGCGGCAATTCAACGCTCACGCAAAATCCATAAGAAGACAGATTTCGGATGCGTTCTAATGTGCTTCACTGCTTTCCGTAATTCTTTCAAGGATTCCTCGAAAAATTGCCGATTCTTTCCTTTTTTAAACATATATGTATCTATTCTGTGTCACCTTTCACTCCACAACGGTGTCATTTTCTTGATCATATTTTAAAAAATTTAAGAGCCCCCAACTATTTATTTTAAAAAAATATATTCATCAAGGATGATCATAGTAATTTAATTATTAATAAACTAAGAACATATATATGAGTTTGATGTTTTAACTAAAATGTATTATTTCGTATAACTGTTTGAGAGTATTATGTGCATGGATGTGTCCGTATATACATATCTGTATATAGATTGACTGTCTAGATTGGAACGTACAAAAATTCTGTTTTATCTACAAATCATTTATATGATAATTTTCGACGGGTTATTCTGCAGATTAACAGTAATATCTCACAAGGCACTAATTTATTCCAGTGTGCGTCAACTTTACATATCCTCTTCGTTCCAGGGATACACATATGTGTGTACCTTCATTTTTAACGGTTTTGAATGGATTCTTTATTCAAGTCAAGACCATATGTATACTTAACTCAAAAATGGTCTTAGTAAAGATATTTTGTCACAAATTAGTATATTAGTTTATCAATTAATTTTTTTTCTTTTTAAAGGGCATTTTGACGTACGATGAACACAAATCAGACAAAAAAAAATTTTTTAATAGCCAATTTTGGCCCAAGTTTGAAGAGGCTATACAAAGTATTGTTATTCATATATAGAAATCCTCATTGGTATCCCAGCAGAACAATTACACAAAGAAGTGCTATACAAACATAGAATTTATATCACACATATGCCATTACTCAAGAAAAACGATTGAAAACAATCTTTATGCTTTCTTGCTCCGAGGTTAGGCAATTGATTTAATGGGAACAGCTTATTAATAGGCAATAGCTTTTATTTAATATGTTTAAAAAGCTGTAAAAAATTGTGTATTTCACATAACAGATTCAGTTCGTTTTATTTGATAATTGATAACACTGTAATGCCGCCACGAATCTTTTGACTACATACTATTTTACAATTTTTTTTGTAATTGTCTTTCTGTCTTGTTTGTTTTTTGTGTTGTCTTGTCTAAATATAACAATAGTAAAACTCTCTCTATCCTTGCTACGTTACATACACTATTTATGATTTTCTGTTTTGTATCTAATGCTTGTTTATTTAGCAGAATCTGGATCAGAACTAAAATTATTGCATTTTAGAGAAGTAAAATAACTTTTTCTAATATCCTAAAAAGAACCAATAAACTATTTTAATGAACAAAGTTACTCATGTCTTCATTCAGTTTCATTTGAATATTTTTAAATGTTTTGGATTTTTTTTCACCAGATTCATCAAACAACCACACGTATACACATTCTAACTGATTGCATGCTTGAAACAATACGAGAGCGTGCACAAGACGATATTCTGTAAAATGAAATTCATCAAACCACTTCTTATGTCTAGTTTTTAAGAAGCATCAAAAATTTAAATAATTCTGAAGAACAGAAGTTTTTTGTACTTTCTACTGCGTGTAGTTTGAACCTCATATAAAATAATGGCTATATAGTTCTCTTCATTGACAAACATGAATAACTCTGAACTGTTTATGTAAAATCAAATGTTGAGAAAATATACCGTGCATGAAATGTGCTCATTTTCGAGATCGGAATTCATCAAATATATGCTGTATCATAATAGCTATGAAAGCCGAGTAACGTGAAAGTTATAATGAATGGAAAGAATAGATTTTGTCTTTTCATTCTATGCATAGTTTATTATGAAATATAGCCATATGAAACAAAAAGGAAAATACCGAAGCTGGGAGAGGAGAAAAATTCTGTATCATAAATGCTTTTATATCCAAAAGAAAAGAAACATCATAGTTTAAGACAAGAATAATTTTTTTTTATGGGCAGTGTATTATATATTATTAATTTTTTTTTGTGATATATGCATTTATATCGGATATTTTAGTTATATTTGACATCCATATTTTTTATGGGCTAATCTTTTCAGCAGCCTCGTTGGGCAGTTTGCCTGTCGTGGCTTTTGTATTTGTATTTGTAAATGTTAGTCGAAAATTCTAAAATAAAACTGTCCATGGTGCTCTTATAAACTGAGTACCTATAAGAAGAAACAAGCATTCAGGACGAAAAAAAAATTGACTCCCAGTTATGTATAAATGATTTTCATATTAGGGACGGAGAAAAATTTTTTAAATCGTATAAAATACAGTGTAAAAAAATTTATGAAAATGTTTCACATGCGACTGTTCTGAAAAGTTTTTGAAGAAAAATTTGCTAATGCTAAGTTACGAGAAATGACAAAAACCACCGCTGCTAAAATCAAAGATTGCAGTGAGAAAAAAATGTGAGGCATTGGGATGTGGGATGAAAAAATACAGCAAATAATTTTTTTTTAATCCGAAAAGAAATTCAATCAGACAAACATTGGGCATCTCCGTAATTATTTGGGGGGGGGGGGGAATTTTTTTCACTCTCGGAGCTGGTACAGTGTGATTTCTAAACACATTTTGAGTATTTCTTAAAGTAAAACAACACCTCTACGACGAACGGTTGATGAGATAAAGGCTGCATTAAGACTTACAGGACACCCTGTATAGTATATTATACATAGTGCAATATCTGTTCCCTTAATTTATGGTAAAATACTGAGAAATAAGTTTTTGAATGGCATGCCGAAACGAATCTTTTGGAAAGAAAAGTTATTTGACTCTTCCGGGAATAGAACCCCGGTCCACTTGCATACCGGCCGATTGCACTAAGAGAGATTGCGCACCAGAGACGCACTTTTCGTTGCCTGATAGCACACATTATTGGCATGAATCGCTGAGTGGAGACATAGCAACCTCACTTAACTGCAACAATTTCTAGCGCTTCACGCGAATAATGCGTGTTATAAGGAAATGAGAAAGTGTGTCTCTGTTGTATTAGTTAGTGCACTTGCCCGGTATGAAAGGGGACCCAAGTTCGAATCCCAGAGGAGACAAATCACTTTTCTTTCCAAAAGATTCATTTCGGCATAATATCAAGAAAAAACTGTTTCACAATATATAGTTTGGGCCAAAAAAAAATCTCTTTATATGATAAAATAGTTCTAAAGTATAGTGTGCTCTCATATAATTATTTCCCACAATGCATAATATTTGTGCTTACAATATTTTGACTTCTGTACAACAATGGAGTTTTGATATTGCTTAAAGGTGGGGGAGGAAGATATATGGAATTCTTGAGGAGATTGCATAAATTTTTTTATTTACATAACGCAAAATCCAAAGTAAAAAACCTCAGACCAACAAAAAAGAGCACTTGTCGCAGACGAAGAAAAAAGAAATTGAAATTATTTTAGCAGGTATGAGTTTGGAATATTGGATTAAAATTGCAATTGTGAGATATGCGGTTGTCAAAATAAAATGGGAAAAAAATCTCCTCAGTATTACGCATGAAGTGAAGTATGGCCGATAACAAAAGAACTGAAATTCATTTAATCTTCCTTTTTAATGTGCTTTCTTTTCCGACTAGAATCGATTGCTCTCGGAGGAGCTGTTATCAGCATTTCTTGAAGAAATTAGCCTCCTATCAGTTAACTGCAGATTCCGGGAATGCTTTTTTGTGAGTGTTGACGCAAGTAGTAAGGAAAAAAATGGCGTAAAGGAAATGAAAATCAGAAATTATGAGATATGAATAACCATTTTTTTCTCTACAGCTTTCTTAAAGCATCACGAATAGAAATACATTGGCTCTAATATCGCGCATTAATGACGTGATGAAATTCATTTACCGATTTCGCTCATGCATTCTATGATTTCATAATCTGCATAAGATTGCTGTCTGAGTTATTTAAACGAGTGATATTTTGCAATTGATTTTCCGATAGTAAAATCGCAATTGAGTAGATACATACTAGGTAATAGGAAAATGAAGGAGTCGATAAAAAAATGAACAGATCGTGTGAGTAATAATTTACTTTATAAGGGTAAAGGGGGAAAAATGTCATTGCATCTTGAAATAAATCAGAAGAAAAAAGTAGAAAAGTGAAATATTCGAGATTCGTTTGGGGGGGGGGGGGTGTTGAAAAATTGCTGAGGATGCGTACTGGCGAATAACCCTAACTACTTCGAAACAAATGAAAAGTTTTATTAGTAAGAGAATATTAAAAGTTGGAATGCACTTTAATCGGAACAAAAAAAGGATAAGATTTTATTTTAATTTTCCGATTTTGATGAATCAATCAATCAATTTTTATTCATTGAGTAAAGTTTGAGATTTGACAGTGGCTCAAGTGGTTTAACCTCAATACTGTTTTGTGGTTATCACGAAAACTTTAGTTTAACCACAAAAAGTGATAATAAATAAAAATAGACAATCTCACAATAAATAATATCAAAGTCGCAAAAAAGTGACACCTATACGATGTTGGAAATGAGTTTTTATACTCTTGATACAGATATGATTACTATATTGGCTTTAAAAAGCGAAAAGTCACGCTATTTATCTTCTTATACAGGGTGATTATAAAAAAACTATCCCGACATATGGGCCCCTAACTATCATACCATTCACAGAAACTGAATGAAATTTTGGCATAAGGTATTTTGATGTATGCGCTCAAGAATGATATGGAAAACAACAGTGTCACTCTAACAGTTACGGTTACAGTCAGAAAATTTCGAAAATATCAAATGGCAACACCAAGTTTTTTGTATTTGAATGTGATCTCCATTGTGAAAAACCCTAAATAGCGTCCGAACGGCAACTGTAGCATGAAAATCACCGGCGGTAGATAGGCTAAAAGTGAGGACAACCAATAAGGACAGAGAAGCAGCATAAAATAAAGCATTTTATTGTGTTTCACAAATTTTCCACATGACCTTGTGGAGGACTAATCAGGCTGGGATCTCAGCCGAAGAAACGGTGTGACGAATGAAACGAACATTAATGCTCTGGTGCACGGCAAAGTCCTTTTTACTTTTTCCTTGCCTAGCTCCGGGGATTTTCGTGCTACAGGTTCCATTCCAACGCTATTTAGTGTTTTTCAGTATGGAGATCGCATTCCAATACAAAAAACTTGGTGTTGCCATTTGATATTTTCGAAATTGTCTCACTGTAACCGTAACTTTTAGAGTGACACTGTTGTTTTCCATATCATTCTTGAGCGCATACATCAAAATACCTTATGCCAAAATTTCATTCAGTTTCTGTGAATGGTATGATAGTTAGGGGCCCATATGTCGGGATAGTTTTTTTATAATCACCCCGTATATTCCTTACAATTCTTAAATATATTCCTTTGCAATATTTTTTGATCTACTAAAAGAAAAAAGAATTAAAAAATGCACCAAAATATCTCTTTTAAAGTCATAGAAACAATTCAATACAAAATTTTGACTAATTATGAGATTAAGCGATGCAATTTTCCAACATCAAAGCTGTTGTAGTAACAGACTAATCACATTTCAATGGAACATGTTTTTCAGTTTCACCATGTGCTTCTAATGAAAACAGATTTATTAATGTAATGAAATCATTTTTGCACCCTCCTTCTAAATTCTTTACCCTTCACGTTTTATCGTACCATCGATAACGAAAATTGTTTTTTACATAGTGCATAAACGGCTGATTCTGTTCTCATTATTAGAAGACTACATTCGCAGATTATTAAACGGATGTAAATGGGTTACAAATGTAAATTAGATATAAAATGGTTAATTTGGTTAGTTATCAAAAATCGACTTTGATTCTTAACCAACTTTTTCCATTTTGTGATAGGGATTTACGTTTGCACTATTTTATTGTGGCCTTTTTTTTTTCACAAAAAAAGATTCTATACTTAATAAACATTCCTTTAGTAAATATCATATCATGGAAAAGGACTGCTTTAGTATTTGTTTCTTTTCAGTTTTAAAACAAAGTTTTAGAAAATCACGTCGGAAAATCCGAGTTTGAATTTCGCACGTGCCATGACAACGCATTTCGAATCATGTAGCAAAAACATTTGTTTTTGAAATGTAATTTCGAAAAGAGACCATTTTCTCCCTCGTGTACACCCTAAGTTTAATGTTTCGGTAAGTGCGAAAAGGACTTCCTTTTGTAGCAATCATAACTCTCTATTGTTGGCATGATGTATGATAATGGAAAAAGAATCGATACCATAAGCTTTCTACAAATAGTAAAATGCGATGCAATTTACTAGAAGTAACCGATACTCACAATTGATTTGTCATAGATATCATACGTATCATATAAATTCTGATTTGTTCCCCTTGACAAAAGAATGAGAAAATACATTGAATAAGGCTTTGTCTGCTTTCCCCTTTCGAACATATATTTATGCAAACTTATTACTCCCATATAAATTAACTTTCTCCATGAACAAACTCTCAACGCATACACATATCATGAGAATCAATCATATTTATTTATCATTCGTGAGGCGACATGCAATACTTTCATCCAAACACGCATGAGTTCATCTACATCACTATAGAAATGTCAGAACAGAATATAATCTTTCTTCATAATAGGAAAGTCACGGATTAGTGAAATGATATAAATTTTCTGCTGTATTATGGGTCTGTTTCAATTATACAGGTTTTTTCTACACTTATTGAAAAAATTTTCAACTAGAACATATAACTTTTTGTGTTCACCAAATTTTTCTGCTGAAAACCAATTTGGTTCTATAAAAGGATGAGATGCTGAAAATGCGCTTTTTACTGTTGCAATATTTTTAGATATTTCGAAAGCTTTTGACAATGTAAACTATCATATTCTCCTTTAAAAACTCAAGTCAGCTGGCATTCGATGCCATATATTAAATTGGTTCACTTCACGTTTATCAAATAGAGAACAGAGAGCCATAATACAGGTTAATTTGAGTAATTATGTCCAAATAAATAGAGTCCCACAAGGATCTATATTGGGTCCTTTGCTTTTTCAGAATTGATGATTATTATGATGATATTCATTAATGATCTACGTAATTTGGAATTTTACGGTTTCACGATCACTTATGCTTATGATTCTGTATTAATGTATTCATGTGTGATCTTGACAGTCTTAAGAATCATATTAACCACGATTTGATATCAATTCAAAATGGTTCTATGCTTTCTATGCTTTCTATGCGATTTAAAAAATTAAATTTAAAAAAATAAAATACGTTAATTTTAATCTTCATGCAAATGAATTTACATCTTAATCTTAAATTTACACCCATGCTTATAATTTGCAACCTTATTCGATTCAATGTTGAATCACGATTCAATTCAACAAGTAAATAGTATTAAATACTTGGGTTTAGGTGTAGGCAGAAATTTAAAATGCAAATACCATGTTCATGAATTACTTAAAAAACTTCGTTTTGTTATATATATATAATTTTTATTATAAAAGTAAGAAAGTTTCCGCTAATTTTTTAAAAAACCGGTACTATGAATGTTTTTATTCACTTATAAATTACGGTGCAATTATATGGGGTGGTGATAATAAAACTGATTTAGTGCCTTTATTTTCAATAAAAGAGTTTTCAAAATTTTGAGTCGAGAACAGTCTCATTCTTTTACAATTTTTAGAAATCTTAATCTACTACCTTTGCACCACATAATAATGCTCTTTTCTATATTATTATTTTCATAAACCGTAATCAAGGCTTATGCCATTTAAAAGCTAATGCATACGAGCAAAGACCTCATATAATTTATCGTATTCCTACGTTTAGGAAAGACATTTTTAGTCAACATTTTTTTATTATTTAACTCCCAAATTTATAACTCATTACCACTGGAAATACAGCATATACCCACACGCGCTGCATTTAAAAATCATTATTCAAATTATTAATTTTAATAGATGATCTAGACTCTTATTTTGACCTTTAGGAGGAGCAATAATATTTATCCACTATAGCTTTGCCCCTTTAATTATGTATACTTTTTAATTAAAAAAATTTTCTCTTGCTTGTGTTGTCTGTGTGTGTGTGTTTCCTTTTCCCCCTATATATTTTTTTATCTATTGTTTGTTTATTTTACATTTCTCGTCATACATTAAAAATTTTGTCTTTTTTGTGTTGTGCATGTTTATTGGTTGTTCATTTTTACCATTACTTTTTTTCCATTTGTTCATAATACATTCATAATTTTGTCCTGTTTATGTTGTACATGTGTCTTTTTTTAATGTTTCTATATATTCACGTATTATTTTTTTGTTTTATTTCTTAATTAATTATCATGCAAGTTTTCAATCATCCGTACAAGCATCATAACCTATGGCTGGTCAATATTTTTCAGAAAAAGGAATTTTAAATCTTTCTGTATGTGTGAAAAATGAATAAATTCGATATGATTTGATTTGAATTGTCGGACAACGCTCTTTTCCCTTATTTATGCTGTTCTTACCCCTTTTTCTCCGATTTTTGAATTCGATTGTCTCAGCGAATATTGCACTTAGTAACATGGAATTTATTTTTTGTCCTCAAGAGAGACAAGGCAACAACTTTCTTATTAGAAATGAGAAAACGGGGGACCGTATAAAAATTTAGATTTTTTTATTGAAATTCGGTGCGTATGCTGTTGCCAGATGTACTTTGGAAAGATGGAGGAGTGCTGTAGAGTGAATTCCTGCTTAATTACATATGTGGCCGAATCTACACATTTGTGAAATGAGAGTGTTTCTGAACATTTTAATACTGATATTTTTTTTGAGTGCCAGTGGCTTAAACAGTTAACAAAAAGTTAGTCTTTTCTTTTGTCACTGGCATTCAAATATCAGCATTAAAATATTCAGAAACACTCTCATTTCACAAATATCTAGATTCGGCCACATATGTAATAATAAGCAGGAATTCACTACAGCACTCCTCAATCTTTCCAAAGCTGGCCACAGCATACCTACCGCCTTCTTCAACTACATCTCCACTACATTCAAAACAACACAAATATATCCCTCTTCTTGAAGTATGTCCGGTGATTTTTGACTAATTGTTGCCTACATTTTGGATTGTTTAAATTATTCTTTGTAATTTTTGTAAAAATTTCCTGTAATATATTTCTGTGTATTTTGTAATTTTGTAGATATTTTTCCTCATCCTTCATTTTGCTTACAACCTGAAGCTCTGTATATTTTCAAATAATGTACTTCAATATATTTTTCTCATTTTTTATTCCATTTTTTCATCCACGTGTTTTTGAGAAGGCAGGCATCGGGGAACAAGGGTTGGCATTTTCAGTTCAATTAGGCATGGCCATCCATCAGAAATGCCTGCCCTTTTCGAACCATGCATGGGGTTACCCCTGATGACGACATAGGTTCTATTTCACTCTTGCATAAATTCTATGTTGTATTTTTTTTCCCTCAAATAATTTTCCTTTTGTGTATATATATAACCTATAACAAAAATCTGTCAATACAGTAAAGCTACATTTTCAAAAAGTCATTTTTCCCCCACGTTTATCTTTAAATTATATATGATGAGATTTGAGAGCTCCTTATCCTCTTTTAATAGGCAACTCCAAACTCCAAAAGGGTTTGATTTTATTTGAGGGTTACACACTTTTCCACTATTGTGTGAGTATTTGAAGAATAAGCTGAAAAACGATCAAGGCAACGAACATTCATCCATCAACTCCTTACATCAAAGCTCGAATTGATCTTTTTTTTCTGCCGCTGCCTCGAAAGAGAAGCGGCAAATCACTTGGAAATAGATCGATGTCATCGTGTGGTTTAATAGAAAATAATACGAAAAATGCACTCAACAAGTGCACCCGGCGGCAGCTTATACCCTCTCTGAAAGTTTCATGTCTGTTTAACTAACTCTATTGCGTACTTCTAAAGGTTGTATATATATTTTAGTTGACTGTTTCCTTTTATAAAGGAATTGTTTTATTTATATTAGATCCTGTTTTAATCCTAAAGAGAAAAGAATAGAGTGTTTTCCCCTTTAATTGAGTCTGGAAATGAAGTTTTCTTTATTTTCATTCAATTCAATTAAAAATGCCTTTTATTCGCCTTTTCTTGATAAATAAAACATCCGTTTCATCTCGAACAAACAAACAAAAAAAACTATTATTCTTTGAAATCTGTAAAATCACTCGAATTGATAATTAAGTGCTTTTTTTTCAATTATTTACTTAACAAATTTATTCTGTTGAATTGCAATACCTTATACGACAACTTAAAATAATATAACAAAATTCGCCAATTAATTATTAAGTTATAAATAACATTTTATGAAAAAAAAAGATCAATTCAGATCGATTTTAGAGAATTGCTTCAAGAAACATTTTTATACAAGTTTAATTTGAAACTTAAATTAACATTACTCTCACAGTGGATTAGTATTTCTTCTTAAAACAAAAGTTATTCTGTAATTAAAAAAAATAATGAATATAGCTATTGCATTGTAGCATTATTTATGCGCAACCAACACTTATTGAAAAAGTTTCATTACTTTTTGACTTCAAAATGCATTCATTTAATGCTTCAGAAATACAAAAAGTCATAACATTTTATAATGGTGAGCTAGTTTTATTTGACTTTGCATAGGTTTTTTTCCGTCGTTGAAAAAAAGTGGAACTTTTTCAACAAAAATACATTATAAGCGATGACGAAGTATTCAAGAGGTATCGCTTCATATGAGATTCTTTAACATAAAAAATGAACTCGTTCATTTTTTATGTTAAATGCTCATATGAGAAAAATATGGTTTCTCATTCTGAATATATAAAATAACTGACACATATTTGAAGGTGCTCAGCTAAAAAAAAACAACAAAAAAACACACCTATATCTTATATAACCCATTAACGAAGAATAATCGATTGTTTAGTAATCTGAACCATGTTTCGAATTCGAACATTTTTTTTAAAAATAATTTTAGTTATTTTGCTTTGGATAATATTGTTTTCCAGATCAGTTAGTCTTTTTTTCACGGTCGACTGACTGTTAACACTGATTATCAGTGCTTTATAATCAGATAAAATCGCACGCACTTAGTTATTGTCCATTCCAAAACATCTGGTTGCATCATTATTTTCTATGCTATAACTTCTTCATTTTCCTTTTTGAAAAAGTTTTTATAAATATTTTCAGTCATCTAGTCAGAAACAGAGACAGATGATTTTGATGACAACCGATTTACGGAACATCATCCTTTCCCATCTCCTTACGTGGAATAGTTAGCTTATGAATACGTATTATTCGAATTATCGTAACATTTTTCGTCCCCATGCATAAAAGTTTCAAGATTTCAAAAAAAAGACCTGCAATATTTTTACCATCAAGTACCGAGAAAGATATGAGTCAGTTAAAAAAGTGAAGAGAAAGAAGTGATTTTAATCCCTTTTTATATAACGTTTTACTTTCTTTTTCACTCCAGTTCGATTTTTTTTACTGTTGCTAAAACTTATTTATGTAAGGCATGAAAATGTTTCGAATATGCTTTCTTACTTTCATGGCAATGGATAACTTGAAGTGCATTAGAAAATCACCGTTGTTCCTTTGAGAAGAGATATTTTGACAAAGAACGATGCTTCCAGTCAAAGCCATTTTACATATTAATTTATTGCTTTATCTTGTTGGTTTGTCATTAGTTACTTATTTACTTTCGTGAGTTCTCTTTATTAAAGTTGCCCATCTGATAATAAAAACTCTGTCTACCAACGTATAAAATTTACCATCAAATGAAAAGCAAATCAGAGCGATATTTAATGTTTGAACAGATGGTCTAAACAACGTATTACTGGTTGGTTATTTATTCCCCCTTCCCCGCAATCTCCAGATGCTACATAAAGCTAGACATCAAGTGTACTGTTTCCTATTTTGGAACCATGCATGAACCGGTTAAATTCAAAAATAACTCTCATGTTTTTCTAAATTAGGGAATTAGTCAATCCATAGGACATAAGATTAGAAAAAAAATTAACTGATTACGCTTTTTGTTAAGTAATGTTCATGAATTTTGTATTTTCCATTTTCCCCGGGATGAAAATTTGCTATTTATTCTTGAACAGTTAGAGAACAAAAAATATTGACCGCTGTGATTTGCCTAAATATCTTTTAATTATATTATTTTTTATACTGGAAATATATTGTTATTATAGACATTATTTCATGGCGGTATTTCTCGAAATAAGTCCCGCATAGGCGTGTGCACTAAAGAGACTAATATAAGTGCTGCATCAACACACCCTTCTAATTTGATCGGTTCCACATAAAATGTGTCACCGTTTTTAGCCGGATCACCAACGGACTGTCATGAAACTCGAGGTTTAAACTAAGCATACACGATCAAACCACATCTGAACCATTGCCAACAAGAAATTGCAATTTCGAGTTTAAATCTTCAACAAACAGACGGTGGCTAACAAAATTTACTGCTTCGCTCGGATCCACCGAATCCGTAGTTTAAATAACTACAAGGCGGAATACATTTGGTTGCTTTTCCAGAAAATTTCGTATGATACCAACACGTACGTTTATTACAATTCTCTGAACGAAATTCGGTCACGCCACTTCACCTAAGTGTGTGAGAATTATCAAATTTTCGCGAGTTTTCAAACAAGGATTCGACTTGTCTCTTCAAATCATTAAGCTCGTCAACAAACTTTGAAATCTTTTCATTGAGGGAATCTCTACCAACCACTTCTGCACAAGCCGCAGACTGAAAATTCGTGACATCAAAAATTTTATCAGCCAAAATGGAAAGATCTGTCACCCTCTCACTCGAAACAGATAAAATCGACTGAATAGAGGTTGGCAAATGAGAGAGCCAAATTGATCTTAATACCTCATCAGAAAAATCATCTCCAGCCAGATCTTTCATACGGCGAAGCAACGTAGGCGGCTTAGAATTGCCAAGAGATAAATCACTAAGAAAGATCCTTATTCTTTTCGATTCAGACACCCGAAATTCATTAATCAGTCTTTCATTACAGTGTATGACAAATTTTTCATTACATTGCGATTAGGGTTTTCAACTAAATCGGAAACAAATGTTAAAACATGCTGATCTAACGCTGCGGTTAAACTGCAATATTTAGTACTTTCAGTGACAATTCCCGACAAATTAAAATTTGCCTCATTCTAGACAAAATGCAATTCTGGGATTTCTCGCCGAATCGATGGCAAACGTAATATAATCACAAAATTCAAGTGCAGCCAAAATATATATACATACATACGCAATTGGTAATTATTTGAAGAAAGAAAGAGAATACAAGATGGAGTTCATGCAAGGTGAAATAGAACTTATGCAAAGTGAGTCGCCATATATATATATATATATATGTATATAAAAGTATAACGACATTATTTATATTTCACTCGAAATCACCTTCGATGTAATTACATTTTTAAATTCCTCATCAGAGTTTGTTCTTTTGAGGATGTTAGTGACATCTGTATTTTGCACTATCTACCATTGGAAAATGTAAATAAAGTTGCCGTGAAGCTATTTTTTTCTGTGTAGTACACAAAAGTGTGCGCGGTAACCCATGTTACAGTATGGAACAACCAAATTTATTTTGGTAATAAATTAATCGATTTTTACTTTTTGTTGTGAATATATATAAATGCTTATAATATTATTTTTATTAATCTTAAACATTTTATGGTCGTACCAACATCGCCAATTCAGAAGAGATGCAAACAACCGCATAAATTTGGTTGCGACTGATGATAATGCATGCTCGCTCTCGATAGAACGATAAATTCTCTACAACGATATTTTCTTTTTGGTCCACAGATTATCGTTATATCGAGGTTTCACTGTATATACACAGCGTACAGTATATGGCGTCAGACGATCATAATTCAAATTTGTGTGAGATCGATTTTGTTAAAACATTCAAAATTATGGTGAACAGTGTATAAAATTTTTACTGGGCTATACAGCGTGTGTGAGAGCAGCATCTGTTTCAAGAGTGGCAGCACCACTGCCTTTTATAGCGCAAACATTTCACTAATCTCTTTGCGTTGCTGACAATTATGTCAGCAAAATATGTGTTTCTAGTGTATAGAGATGTTGAAGGCTTCCCGAATTCCCTTGGTTCCCTCACAGCCCATATCTTGCTTTCCTTACCTCGTCTGTCGTGTTGAACACTTTCGCGACTAACTTATGAGGCTGCAGCTGTCTCATTCTTGAGGTATGATGGTAAAATTACAGTTATGCTCATGCTTTCCCTTCCGGCAAATTATCTTAACAATCACTTTTTCGGTATATTTCTATTACAGCACTATATAATTAATACCCTTATCTCTATTCTCTGATGGCATTAAGTCGTCATATGCTGTACATAAAATTATTTTCGCGTTGTTTATATTAAAAAAATGAATAAACGATAGAATCATTCAATATCAAACTCTAAGTAACCACTACTACTTTACCGCACACCAACTCCGGTCATATTACCATACAGCATTTTACTACCAATCGAGCTGGCTTGAAATAAAGGTGCCATCTATCGGTTGTCTCAGGTTTGGAAATTGAAGAACTTCTCATCTTTGTTCTTTCCCCCGGTTAGAACTCGTGGTGGTAGACGAGCATCTTACCCTGTACCACTCTGGCGCAACTGTAATTAACCGGATAATTGCGTATCATATCGACAGCCCAGTTCAAAAAGACAACAACTCAAAAAGTTGCATTTTTGAGTTATGTGCACCATGAGAACGGTTGAAAATACTTCTACATATTACAAAGCAGCAACAACTCCCAGCTCTGCTTATACGCCCCCTACTGTAATTAAATCTGAGTTGATTCCCATTCAGTTCCATGCAAAGTGAATTTCTAAAATGCAGATATCTCACAACATAGAATTTTGAGTTGTCATTTTGAACTAGGCCGTCGATATCGTATGTAGAGATGAAATTGGATTGGTTGTTACTTTATATTAAAAATTAGTGTATGAATAATACCAGATTCAAGAGAATAACCGACAGTTACAATTTCAATCCCAACGCATACAAAAAAAAGATCCAATGAAAAAAAAGTCTCATAAGTAAAAAATCGGATATTACACGGCAAACTATTCCAATTTGAAACAGCGAGTCTCATCGTTGTTTCGAACGAAAATGATCATTATGTAACACAGATCCAAAAAACCTCAAACCCTTTTGAGATTTGAGTGTGATTTACTTAACGGTTCCCATTTCGTGCATCTGTCACCTTCATCCAGATCTCATTGGTTTTAGAATGTGTCGCATGCACCGATACTACATAATTACAGCTTGAACTTGTTTTCTTTTCCCGTTTTTTTAATATATTTTCTTGTTGTTTTTTGTATTTGTGATAGAGTAATTTTGAAAACCGAATACAAGAGTCACAGTTATATACGAATTTTTGAATAAAAAGTAAAGCCATCATCTTCCGTTTATATACACATGGGATGGAAAACACACTCACATATAGATACATACATATATAACTGAAAAAGAAGTAAAAAAACGGAGGATGGCGTTTGGTGTAGTTGCTAGCTTTCGGACTACGTGTGTGTGTGTCGATATCGTTTTATACTTACTTCTTTTTATCATTTGATTTTTCTATTTTGGTTTTACTATTTATTTTTTCGTGGTTGCTAGTAGCATTTCTAAGGCAGAAGAAGCCGGGAATGAGAAGCGGGATTCTAGTATTTCTTGCACGTATTCACTTTTGTAGACTTTTCAAATACGAGAGTGCGCTGTTGATCTGCTTAAAGTGTTTACAATGGTATAAAATATATACGTAGCATTGATGGTGTTCAACGTTATTTTCTTGGTGCTTTCTTTCTTGAATCTTTGTTCAATAATATCACTCAAAGAGATTAACGTAATATTTATTACACGTGTTTCACTTGTTTGTCAAATGTGAATATATTATGTTTCCTACCCTATTCACTCTATTGAAAATGCTTGGTTACATGTTTTTCTGAGCGCATCAGTACTGTTTAGAAATTGAAGGAAGTTAATTAATTTTTACTAGGTCTGTGGAAAATGAGATGAGGATATTTGATTGCATACACGAAAGGTAAATACCAACTACAGTAAAGCTTCCATTTAGAAGAATTCGTCCATATAATTAAATTTTATGTAAGAGATTTTTCTATAAAATGAAATTTCGATCGGAATGCTCACATTTTCATTGATTAAATATAACCACAAATTATCTAAATTTTTTCTGTGATGAATATTTTTATTGAATGGAGCAAATTCGCTATTTGTATAGATTCGACATTGATTTCATACAGATACTGTAGTACAGACAATTTTTTGTGGGACGCAAAATTATTTTTCTCTAATGTTCAGCTTGAACAATGACTTTCGAAATTCACAATTTTTTAGATATTGTCAAGAGACTGTTTGTCTGTGTTGTACAGATAATTCTTTGGCTCCTGCCTGTAGGAATAAATTACTAATGCAACTTTCAATGGGGAAATTAATTTCTTGGTAATAGCCATACATGGTCAATACCTTTTATCATAGAATCATATGTATCTATGATATCATATTAATGAAATTATGTTGAATCATCATCTCTACAAAAAATCCAATTTCCTGTGTGTGTGTGTGTGTGTGTGTGTGTGTGTGTGTGTGTAATGAAATTATGTTGCATAGTCAAAACCAGCATGAAGTAATTGATAAGTGTACTCAAGCAAACTAGAAATTTATTGCACATGCTGACGTGTGCGCGTGGACATCTTCACCTTCTGAGTTTCCCAAATAGACTCTTCAGCAACGATCAATTTTAGAACAATAACAATGATGTATGACAACTTTTCACGACAGTCAATAAATAATATGGAGTATCAGCGGACGCCAACTCACATATGATCGCCTGAAGAGCTTCCAACTAGTTACTCTTTTGAGATTTATTGCGTTCTGCCAAGATCTTGAGCGCTTTAAACGGCAGAGTTGCTGTGCTATCATAAATGAAGTTCTGAAACTCGCATTATTGAGCAGCTTTCACTGTTACATTTGCATATTTGCCCCACGGCAACAACCGACGTGCGTGACGAGTGGCAGTATAACAAACATCACAGAACTCTTACAACCGCAGAAGTTAACCGTAAATTATTGGCCTCCCACGAATAATACGTTTTCGTGCTCCTTGCTTTTGCTTCGTATACGCAAACTGCATAATCTGCACACACACTGAATAAGCTCGTATTCTATATCATAACGACCGAAATGAAAGAGCATGAATAAAATTTCAATTACAACCACTTGATAAAAAGGAAATTTGGTGGCAACTCAACTGATTTTAGTGATTTTATTTAATTAGTAAAATAAGAGGGATAGTGTTTTTGGTAAAATTTCTGTCTTTGGAAATTTCTTTTTGTCCGTGTGTCAATGGCGTTTTATACTTCGGAAATGCCATCAAAAAACTAGAGCTTACAAAAAAGTTTATTACTGTGATCAGAAGTAATATTTTAAGAGATAGGTTTTTCTGAAATATACCAATATACAATAAAATTATTTCATATTTTTAATGAAGAATTGAATTCATTCACCTGATATAAAACTATCCTCATGAATAAATGCCCGAAATAAAAACAAACCACACTTCAGATTATGTATCATATCGACAAATGTGGCATAATTATTGTGAAATTGATTCTGATCACTCATAAAGACTGAAGTTCCTCTCTTCGAGTTTTGGGGGACAAAGCGGATAGATATGTGTACAATAAATTGTGTTTCAAGTGAATATGAATTCTTATATATGTAACATTATCAAGTTTTTTACAATCATATTAATCGGACAAAGTTTCAATGAATTTCAGTCACAATTGCATTATTTCGTAGAGGAGGATAAATACCGATGCAACATGAGAGGCAACGTAGTTGATTATCTTATTTCTGTATCAGCCGTCAAAATGTATTTCGATCCATGTGATAGTTACTGCCTTGATGCCATAGGCGGGGATAGACTTGGAAGTCTGGGGGGTGGGGCACGGTCATTATTTCTGGGGGCACGATGATGATGATGATGTCAATTCATATATGCATATATACATTAGATCAGTCAACTTCACCTTTGACGCTGGGGGGGGGGGGCAATGCCCCCACGCCCTCCCCCTCCCCCCCGCATCCTCGCCCATGCTTGATGCATTATTCAAATCGTAGGATTTATTTGTACGTTGTATATTTTTCTTATGCGTGAAAGTCATCACATGCTCACACACACATTCAGCATAAATATAATACATACACTATATTTCCAAACGTCCGTGTCCTTTATGAAGTTTAGGCATTTTCTCGAATTTCTAGAAAAAAAAAATACTGGGCAAATCATTCTGATATTTCTGTCACGTGAATCCTATGCTTGAACTCACAATTTCCAGTGAAAATTTTGTCACAAGTGAACTTAGGCGACCGACAAAAAATGAAATAAGAAGAAAAAAGTTTGATCAACCTTGGATAATAAAGAACTGCAAATGAGTTGTAACTCATAAAAATATTGTACTTTGTGCAATACCTATGTGCATTTTCGTGAGAATAGCGCGTATATTCATGAAGATATAAATGTTTTCCATAAAAATCCAATTTTCATCACGTGTTTTTTCCATACAACATGCGGGATTTTCAACCAACTTTTATGAAATTTACAGAAAAATCGACACTACACATGAAACATCCTGTGTAGGAATTTAGAATGTGACAATTTATTATTTAATGAGAAATGAGCATTTTTAGCAAATGATTTTTAATCGCACATGCGCTGAAAATATCTATTTTATTTTTTCATAATTTGATTGCCAGATTATAATGCAATATAAAAATTTTAGTTTAATGTCGTAAAAATTCGATTTTGAAAGATATATGTGATATCGTGAGCTGTAATGTAAATCACTGGCTGAGTGTACCTGGATGATAAGGGATTTTCCATAAATTGGTATTTCGATTATTTATGTTATTTTATTATTTCGTTCATTTTCTTCATTCTGACATCATACAGGTGCGTCATGTTCAAGCGTTTCTCCGATATGGCATCAGATACGTGTCTTCGCTCATTCGCATAAAGCTGTGGGCTTATTTTTGAAATAATAAGCATAAGAATGAAAATAAATGCACGAATGCATAAAAAATATTATATTACAGATCAGACGCGATTGGCATTCAACAACTCATTTTTTGAGAGAGAAAAACATTTTTATACTAAAATAAAGAAAAACAAATACAAATGAAGGCTGTCCCAAACGTTTATAGAATAATCAAATTTGTTATAAAAAAATTTCTGACAAATACGTTTTAAAATTAATAACTGATAACTTTTTCATTATTTTGAACGGCAACAAACAAGTGATCTTCTATTAAAACAACTAAACTTTATAAGAGCTGTGGGTCCAAACTGTACCATTCAGTTTCTATGGCCTGCTTCAAGGCATTGACCGGGTTGAACTTTGGTGTAGATTTTATGAGTCATTATGCTTCACACACTTTATACCTGGCTCAGATCTCAGGACTCATTGGTGACCAGTCTCATTTTTCATTTTGAAATAGGTTTTCGTAACGTTTGGCATATACATGGGATCATTATAATGTTGAAAAAACCACTTCTGTCCCCCTAAAATTTTACCCAAAAGAATGAAACAATTTTTCTAGTATCACTATGTATTTCTGTGCGTCTTTTCTCCTATGTAGAATTTCTAAAGATGCGTGTCCATTGAATGTTGAGGCCGCCCATAACATCACAAATCATCACCCTGATGTCTTGAAGTATGAACGTAGCTTTTCCCTTAAATGGTGGCACTACCATGTATATGGCATTGGGTACCATCTAAGTTTTACATTTCTTTTCTTCACTGAAAATAACACTGATCCATTTGTCTACATAAGCTACGTGGTTTTGAATCCACACTAACCTCTCGAAATATCATGTGTTGTGTGTTTGAATGTGGTGCTTTGAAAGGGGTAGTTGACGGGCAATTTCCATATGAACCATAAAACCGGTTTCTTTAATTCTTCTTAAAACTGTATCTGGCGATATATTCAAACCAGAGGTCCGAACAATTTCATAAATAAACATCACTTGAGTAGAAACTATTCTTTTTATCAACCTAAATCATCGTGCGAAGTCATATATCGAGGTTTTTCCAAGCGAGATTTTGGATTGCAAGGCACCTTACTGAATAAAACGCGATAAATTATGCTTTTCCTACGATTTAAAGCCTTTGAAAAATATTAAATAAGCTTACTTTGCAACTTCAATCTAAGTCGTCTTGTAAAAAAAGAATCTCTCTAACCTTATTCCGCTTTGCTGCTTTTATAGGTTTCAAATCTTGCACCACGATTACGAGTTTCAAATCTTGCACCACGATTACGAGTTTCAAATTTGCATACATTTAATAATTTTCATAAACTTTTGAGACACTTAATTTCAACCAATTGACGATTATAAATACAATTTTTATTATTTTGTGAAAAATGCTATTTATTATTATAGAAAAAACGTTTTTTCTTTTCTGTGAAAAAATTGCATTTCATTACACCGCATGCTACAAAAGTCATACAGAAGAAAAAAAAAACAAGATTCTATATATCTATTTCTATATAGATTCTATCGATATCTATTTTTGGGACATAGTGTAAATGGATTCACAAAAAAAAAAACTTTGAGCTATAAGGAAATAATCTTTAAAATAATCTTTTTTTTTTTATGCTTGAATTGATGACTAAAATAAATACTATAATATTATCCCATTATGATGGAGGTAATGAGCTCATTGGAAAGGAAATATTAAAGTACTACAAGGAACATTAAAATCAGCAGAAATATATGCAGTTTTGTCCGTACATTTTACAAAAGTTTATCAGAGATAATTTTTAAATGTCCGGTAGAGAGTGAAATGAATACTGTTTCTAATTCAAAGCATCATTGCGATAAAAATTCCATATCGCTATTTGGACTCTTATCATTTGGTGTTTTACACCTTGTGTGAAATCGAAATATAAAGTTCAGAATGCGTAAAACAACCTCATTATTTTTATTATAAGGTGAATTAGGGAAACGCGCAGTAGTTCAAGACATTAATTTTAATATCTGCTCTTTTTTATATATATTTCTCGCGCTTACGTCTTCCTTCCTTTTTCTAATCACTGAAACGTGATGAATACGACAGAGGGAGTGAACCTAGAAAAAACGTTTCGGTTTATCTGCTCTAACTAAACACTACTAATGAGAAGGTAATTTTCTTTCTGGTAATCACCGTAACTAACTAAATCTGGAACATTTTCTCTGCTGATTACCAATCAGTTGGCCTCAGCCCAGGAAGTAGAAGAATATCGGCAGGTCAAATTAAAATAACGAGCGGCAAAAACTTAATTTGGGTTTCAGTTCGATTGGATTAGAGAGATCGGGAGCTTAATTTGCATAGGATGGGTGGATGCTAGGACGGACGTTTGGGCAGTTAGGTCATACTATAAGAAGGTATGGGTATGGGAGAGACGCAACTCAAAAGCAACCAATACCACAGCGAGCCCCAAAATGCTTTTAATTAAGCGATCTCGTTTAATTGCCTCAACCACGACGATTAAGCTGTACGGAAATTCTCTCACCGGGAAAGAATAGAAAACTGAAATCGGCACGTGGGAGAGGGAATGTATTTCTACCATCTAGGTTTCCAGGAGAAACGTCTAAATCGCCACTTGGTGATACTTCAGTCAAAGGACGCTGTGTATTCCAGTGTTGTTACAAGCACTTAATTCCATGTGAGCTTACAGTTCTAATTATGAAAGGATTAGTAATAGGCTATAGCTGTTTCAACCACACAATAAAATTGGGGAACGGAAAAAATGAAGAATGAATAAACGAGACAGAGAGAAAAAATACTTGAATTGTATCTCGTGATATTAACTATATAAATTGACACAGTTACGAGAACTCCCAAGGTAATACATGATTTTTGAATATTTTGACGTTTAATTAGGCAAACCAAACATCTTCTTTTCGATGTTCTCAATGTTAATTCAGCTATGGACTAAAAAGTTTGTTTAAAAGTTCAACTGTCTAAATACTTAATGAGTTTGAAAAAATTTAGCTCGACTTTCTGTTTCTTTTTCCAAGATAACACAGTTCATGTGTTATTTCCTCAGTTGTGATAGACGTTTTACCGAACGTACGGGGTTTATTTATTTTTTTTTTTCCTCTCAATCTGAATAAAATTCAATTCAGTGAATAAAATTATAATTTTTTTGCATAACATATACAGCACCTCATAAAGTTTTTCTTATTTCTCAGATACTCTCAAATTCAATATTTAGATAAGAAACATGTTTCATTGGTAGCGATGAATGAAGCTCTTTTTCTAAATGAAATCGTAATCATCAGATGTTAAATTCGAATTATTTGTGAACTAAAAACCGTAAAGTAAAATTCAACAAAATCAAATTAATCCATCCATTCGAGTAAAACTGCAACACGAGAAGACCACACAATAATTGTGCGTATAGTGAATAATTAGTATAATTGAAACCTCATCAAGATATGCGCACAAAAGGATTCATAATTAGGTTTTGAAATTAAAATGCTTTCGAATGTATATTCATTTGATTCGGATTAGTATGATTTCAACGTAATTGTTAATTTCAATCGCAGTCTCCGGTGAAAATCCATTAGCGAAAAGAAAAGGATCTTTTAGAATATTCAGCTCGAACTACAAAACGGACTGGTTATTAATAGCGAAATGATTAGAGGGAATAATCGAAAACCTGCACTCCTTTACCTTCGCTGCTGATCTTATTCTAGCATGGGCTCAGCTGGTCTCTGAGCAAGAGATAAAGCTATTTAAATATATTTCAATACCATTAAGCTTATGCATTAATTTTTGCTGCTTGAAAACGTTTCTGCCATTCTATAACCAGGCTTTACCAATTTAATCCTTATAATCACCATCCTATTATAATCTAAAGTATCCAATTAATAACGGGTATTTTTCCAGGGCTCTGGGTACAAGACTCGGTCGGAAAAGTACGTCGTTATCTGGGGAGCTCAATGACTCCTCGTTAGGTCGCTGATCCTCCCATGAACCATTCAAGCACAGTATTACTCATGGCCCGTTCAACACCGCTCGAAGAAATGATCATAACTGAGTACGGAAAAGTTACATTCCAATGTTAAAATAGAAAAAAAAGAAATAGCAAAAAATGACAGTTATGAAATTTTTCTCTTTAGATGTTACGAAAAAACAAATAACCGGTAAGATAATGACAATTCTTCTTCTTTGTACTCGCTTCAGGCAGATAAGATCTTTAAGACAAGCGTTCATTGCTTGATCCGTTAAGCGATTTAAACTTTAAAAAAAATTGAAATCATAAAATAAATCGTCTTCATATCTCTATCGGAGGTGACGATAAAGAGATTTTTAGAGTAATTTTCAAGAGATGTAATAGAAAGCAACAGAATTTTGCGATCTTTTCATGAAACAATAACAAAAAAAGAACGATTCATACTCTAATGGATGATACTAATGGAATGGGCTTTAGTGAATGGTTTCGCTAAAACGTCTACTTTGTGGATCATAGTTTGAAGAAGAATCGTGAACATTGGTTTCCCAAGAAGGCCATATAAGGGATTACTTCAATGAAATGTCGTGTTTGTTTGTTAGAAAATCGATGAGACCTTAAAAATGATTGCTACTTTTAGTTTGGTATTGTAAAAATATATCTTTTATTTTGAATAGTATTTTGAATGGAACATTTTTAGATATGTATTTCACTATTTCTGTGTTATAAGTTAAATAACCGCATTTTCACGTAGATTCGGTTTTGAGTCATCATTTTTGATATTAATGATTACTCATCAGTGCTAATTGATCGTTAGTAACTATGGAATAAATAAAGAATTTCCGCTTTTTCTACGAGTACTTAATGTATTTTTTAACAGGACATTAATGGTACATTATATCTGAATATCTGGAACATTATATCTGAATATCTGGAACATTATATCTGAATATCTGGAACATTATATCTGAATATCTGGAGCATTATGGTACATTAACTTCATAAGACATGAGACATTGCTCATTGGGCTACATGATAAATATTGAATATTATGTTTACGACATCAGGCCAACATATCAACATTTATTACAGATAACCAGGGCCGTAACTAGGCAGGTGCAACAAGTGCAACCGCACAGGGCCACTTGGAAGGGGGGTCCAGAACGAGCATAAATGGGCCCTAAATTCAAATTCTTGCACAGGGCACAGAAATGGCTAGCTACGGCCCTGCAGATAACTATGAAGAAAAGATAAAAAAAATTGTCTGCTTATGAACCAATAAATTTGACTGAAATTTTAAGATATTTATTGTAATAAAAGATATGCGTGGAAATAGGTTCATAGAACTCTAATAGCATCAACCATAAAATAATGGGTGCTAACTTGCTTTAATATAGCTTTTAAAACACAATATCACGATCTTCCAATTGAACGAACATGTTTGAAGTACGACAATAATTCCAACGAATTTCCTTCACTTCCCTGGCAAACGTCAAGAATAATATTCTTTGCTATAACGTGAGTTAGTTTAAAACTAAAAGCTTTCAAGACAAAAACGGGTCTTCGTTTTTATAGATTTCGTCCGGAGCGTATAGGCATATTATTTTGTATTCAGTCTTCTTTTTTTCATCTAGACGTATTTCCTTCGATGAAATAAATATTTCTGAATCTATCTTGTGCATATCCCGTAGGATCACATGCAAGCCAGTTCTCGCTATACTTGCTGGATCTTGCCTCCCTTGCTGAATTATTCAAAAGCTTATTGAGAGTAGGCTTCTGAAAGGCAAGATCAGGAGAGTCCTGAAAGCTCGACATTGCTCATGGGATGCTTCTTGACAGAAGCGGCTCTTTCGAAAGGCGCATCATCATCATCATCATGATCATCCTTTCCCGCCGACAACAACCGATAGTAGCTGCTCGATAGCATTTGGAGACCTTGATGGCACTCGAAAATATCCCATGCCTACCACTGCTCAAATGCTGGCATCCTAAATAATTCACAGTTCCACTGCTTTACACAGATGACCGAGCACGGCATCTGCCTTAGTGAACGTTTCGATCATGGTACAAAAAACGCAGTCCTGCAACCTTACGAATTCTCAAACAACAAAATAATTTCTCAGACCTTCAAATGACCTTTTCGCCATAAATATACGACATGAATTCCATTTAACGCTATAAATCCAATTCTAGTGTAAAGTGTAGCAATAAGAAAAAGAGAGAGGAGTACTTCTAGTATCATAGAAATATTTTATATAGTTTGCTTCATTCGTTTTGATTACACCAACGCTATTTTTATAAAACGTGGATGTTTCCATGTATGAACTTGAGCAAGTTTTATTGCATCAATGAGTTTTAATTCCCGAGTTATTTCTTCGCATATATAATTCAGATACATAAGTATTCACAAGTAGTAGGCTTCATCGCTCGTTTGATGCTCATCAACGAGCATCAGGACAATCATAAATTCAATTGTTTTAGCATTCACAGAGCGTGGTATGACTGATAATATTTTTTAAATTATTAATACGATTGAAAATTATGGTGCTCTTAGTTAATTGTTGCCTATTTTCTGAGATTGATTGTGTTGATTTTATTATTACAGGAAAATAATTTTAAACTTTATTATTTTAATCCTTGGAATATTAAAATAACTTCCGTTGAATTTTCAATGCCATGTTTAAATCGTTGGGTGGTTTTAGGCTTTCTCAAACATTTGAGATTGAATTTTGTATTTCTAAAAAATTAAAATAAAAGTGATGATGACAAAAATAACAATGATAATGAAAAAGTAATAGAAAAAATTAATGATCAAAAATTATAGTAAAAAGTGAATGCGTCAAAGGATTTTGAGTGAACCAAAAATTCATTATCTCTGTTTTGGTGTGCGTCAAGCTCTCCTTCATAGACTGCCTCCAGCATCTACATATCCTACTTATCACCATTAAGTACTGTTGCCATATGAAAGTGATTGATAAAAGCATTAAAAAGCAATTTTATCGTGTTTGCTGAGAAACACCATCTTGCATTTCATTGAATTTGAGTTCTTAACATGCATTGTAGTGTGTTTGTACTCGTCTTTGTATGTTTTATCAACCCTAACTTTTATAAGATGAATTTTGAAACACCCTGTATAAGAACCAACTATATTCCGTCTCAGAAAACTTTATCATTGCAGACCTGTGTTGTTATTCTGACTCCCATTATTACAGTTAGCTTGGAACAATTTAAACTAGTTCGTTTATCGGGATGTTCATTATTAGGTCTATTAATAATCTTTGAATTTTCACAACGTTATTCAATTAACAATAAAAAGGGTGAAAATTTCTTTCTTTCTGTGATTCCTATTTTGGAATCGCACTATTTATATTTACTTTAATGAAGTTCTAGCAACAAACACATGCCTTTTTCCCCTCTAGAAAATTTTCGAGTAAGTGATGCCATTACTTAAGATGTCGGATTCACGTTGACTTTATTACTTTAAAATCACGGATTTATATATATATATATTTGCAAAGCTCCTTTGCAAAACTATGCTACAACAGGTAACAACAATCTCCTAAAGTTTCTCCCTTCACTAAGAAAAATCCTATTTCTTCTTAGAATTCGAGAGTAGGGTATTTACAGCTCAGAGGCATTTCTTGTTTCTTTGTGTCTTACTCTAGATGACGCTGCAGAGTCGAATATTTGCCGCATTCTTGTTTTCCTCTTTTATGGACTTATTAAGTTTCCGAACAATGGTTCGAAGATGCAAATTTATTATAATTTATTCCGTTTTCTCTCCTTTGTACCCTTTTATATATATAATTTAGCCATTCTTACCCTCTCACAACAAATATTAGAACTTTCCAGAGGCCTGAGAAAAAGGTACGTACGCCTGAGGCTCTTTTCGATAGAAACGTGCATACGATAATCTAAGCGTAAACTCTGAGTCTGACGCAAGGTGCGATACATACAAAAGAGAATGTGAATTAGAAAAAAGTCAAATCATATAGCTATGCTTGACATATTTTACGATGACTTTAAATGCTAATTAGATAACAGAACGTCCCTCATTACGTTTGAAGCATACCGATGAACGTCTTTACTCTCCGTCTTTGAATATAATGAAATTCTAGAGACTATATTCAACGTAATATTTCAGAAAATTAATATTTTATTCTAATTAAAAGATGACGGGTATATTTTCATTTCTAAATCATGATTTGAAGACTAATTGAACTCGTGATAGAATTAAAACAACGAAGAAGACTTGTTCCCGGTTAATTCGTTCGTCGAAAATTTCTGAGTTGAAATGACTGAGGAAAAGTTTTGATTTGAATGTAATAATTTCTACGGATTCGTAAAAATCACATGTTCCATACCCCCAGTTTGAGATACATTATGTTTTTATAGTCAATCTAATAATTGTTATCAACATTTCATTTTCAGGAGATATCGTAAGAATAATGACTACTCGACTACTACCAATATGAATTCATTTTATGAGTGTTTAATTTTAATTTTTTACTGTGTCTTTAACTCATCTCACATATTTTATTTTATGTCAATACGTTGTTGATATGAGCGATATCTACTAAATACCCACGTATTACATCCCTATTTTGTGATTATAATGTTTGTCACTCTGACAAAGTGTGTGTGTGTGTGTGTGTGTGAATGCATGTTATTTTATTTTCTGTTTTGAAATCTGTGTGAAATGTTCATGCGCTGACTATTTGTTACGGCCTCTGAAGTATCTGAAAGGCGGGAGAAATTATTTGTGATCTGGTTGGTTGTAAAGTTTTCACCACGGCCATTATGTCTACTCCGAGATTCCTTCGTTGAGCTAGTGACATTCCTCGGGGGCACATTACAGGTTTTCCTCACTTCTAGTGAGGCTGCTGAGTTGTTAAGAAGAGAACTCATCAATTTGAGAGCGAAAATTTTTGTTTGATGTCTGAGGCTATCAGGGCTGAGAAAGACAACAACTGTCTAAACTAATGAAGATATCTGACAAGGGAGTTGAGATAGCACAACTCGGCGATGGGTTATAAAATAGCGATAAAAAGTCCAAACTTGTAAACTTCACCCATTTCTCGAAAGACTTCAGTTTTATGGGTTTTACAGTGTTTGGTTTTACATCTGTTGGTTTACAACTTTTATTCCCCCCCCCCGTGTTGTTTTTTAAACTTTATATCTCCCTAAATTATTCACCACTTATACCATTTTCGAATTAATTTATTTTAAAGACAATTCATTAATTTTATCATAAATGATTGACATGATCAGTGTTTTATTTATTGTAACATTATTTTTGTAACTCAAATGACGATTTTCTAATAAATTTACAAACAAAAAATCCAATTTCTCATTTATTGCATTGAAACAATTTCAGTTGCGTTTTGGAACTGCTTAATCTTCTTTGTTCATTCTTCCTTTTACGGAAAATTCCACGGTGCGGCGTGACGGTCTATGTGGTGTGTACGACGCTTTGGACATGGAAATCATGTTCCTTCAGTTACAAAACATTACTACGATTACATGCATAACCGGTTGTACAACCATTCCCGCTAGAAGTTAAAACCGAACTCCTCGAGAGTGAGTTTTCTTCTACCTACAAAAATCTTAATCTTCACGAGGCTTCGGAAAAAGAGTACTACACTACTATACCTCATTATAAACTGCTCACTTGTTACAATGAATTAAAATAGAAGGTTATTTTTCGAATTAAAATTTCTAAGTTTCACTCTTACTTGTAACAAAAAATAAAAATAGTCACAAGTTCCGCTTTGATGAACGAATTCTAAACTCCAAAGTTAATTAAAAGTTATTTGTAAGACTTTTTACACATTCAAGGACGGTTCAAAATCTTTCTTCAATTTTTTTAATGTTGTACGTGTTTTAGTATACTTGTACCATTTATTTGATTTTAATGCATGATATTCTTTGCAATGCATATATGAAAATTTGATTCAAAAAAGCATACGTTGTTTTGAATCTCATTATTTTCTATTACATTTTTTACTACTTTTGATTTTTTCCTTGTCTACGTGATAACATATAATTTATAGAAAAATTAGTTTCTCAAAAAGAATAAATTTATAAGTTTAAAATTTCGATCTTACAATTTGTATTTCCTATCGAGTCACACTTTTAGGATTTTAAGAGACAGAACGAAGCGTTTATTTTTGAGTTGAAAAAAATCGATGTCGAAAAATGCATAAAAATATTTTTATGTAACAGGGCAAATGTAGCTAGTTTATAAACTGTTTTATTTTTATTGTGTATTTACCACACTTTTTTGCGTCAAATATGTTCATGTGGAAACAAATACAGTGCATAAAACTGTTATAAAGAACCACTTTCCTTTCAATTCGAAATTACTTAGTCTCAAAAATGTGACTGAATTTATATCATCTAAATTGACGGTATCAGTTGGTAAAGTCATACGTCGCGGTCACTGACAAAATGTTTTATTAAATACCGACATAGAATGAACGATATAGCCCAAACTGGCGATATATTTATTAAAGGAATTCTAAAATATTAAAATACGATATTGCGCTACACTTCTTATGTTGAAAATAATATAATTGAAATCGTATGTTGCGTCTGTGGCACAGCAGTCGTTAAAGTCGCTCAGCAGTCGCTTGATAGAAAAAAAAAACCATCAAACAAGGTGCTAGCTGAACACTTTTTTCTGATATGACATTTTGAAAAACACTTACAGTGTTTATACTTCCGAGCATGTCTACATTGTGAGTTGATACATTTTTTACGTAAAAAATAATAAATGAATATAAATATAAATGAAAAACATTTCCAAACTCTTTAAAAAAACTCTTGAATAAATTTATTGTTATCATAAATATTTTCTGGCTGAACACTTTATACCTTGGAAAACAAAAACTTTTTTTCTCGTCTCTTCTTTTCGCTGCCTGTCCAAGAAAACTAATGTTTTCTCAGTCAGAAGATCGCTCAATTTGTTTCTCTTGAAAAGGATTTAATGAGCCAACGCCCGCAAATGTGCGATTAAAAAAAGCCTTAATTACTTTACAAGACGATATTGTCTCCTTCACTTTACTGAAGAAGCGCAGCCGTTCTTAAGAAGAAAAGCAAAAAAAATAAAATATAAATAAATAAATAAATAAAAATATTCGGCCGAGTCGCCGCTTCAAGAGTTAATTAATTCTTACATGACACCACCATCTTTTCTATGGAGATGAAGGCGAGGGAAAGTGAATTTATGATTTATGATGATCCTCCAGTCTTTGACGAATCAGAGTTCCTAACCTGGCAATATTTGACTATGATGGTGGAAGAAAAAAAAAATAGTGGTGAAATTTTTTGAGGTAAGTTTTTTTATACAGAGCAATCGATTTATCGATAATCATCGCGATCGTCTGAAAGTGCAATCGATATAGTGAACGTCTTGCCGCAAAGAATGTGCACGTTTACTTTTACCTTTAATTTGGGAGACCCTCTGTGTCCAAACGCGAACGAAAACGAGCTTTGCTAAATCAATTTTTGTCACGCACGATTTTTCTGCTTCTTGGCGCGAATGTTTGGAACGAGTGCAAATCCGTCAACCGAGTTTTGGTCACGATGGTCTGTCTAGCGGACAATTTTTCCGATCCAACGTTTTTGTTGCTCATGAATTCCATCGTGCGTAGAATGGGTGTAACGTAGAAAAAGTAGATATATGGTCTTTATTTATTCAGTGCAAGTTTTTCTCATGTCACACTTTGTATTAGCACGAGGTTGGTAATCCTCGAAATTACTTGAATCGCTCTTTATCTAAAAAAAGGTAATAATAATAACCTATCTACATCTATCGAAACTATCAATAGATTAAATAAAATCAAAAACGAAATATCATACCAATATATAACGCTTTCATTGATAATCGATAGCACTAATTTAAATGAAGAATAATAGAAGGATGGAGGAAACAGAACGGAGCATATAAAGTTTTTTTGTTTTAACTTAATATTATTGTTTCTTATCATGTTGCATTGATAACCCCTAGTGAGTTCTGTAGGAGTAGTTTTGCTGAGCTCTTCTCCATGTAACATTGTAGAAATATTGTTAATTGAACTGATTTTTGTTTACAAATGTTTTTTTATTTTTTCTTGAAAGTGTTGGTTGAATATCATGGTACAAAGGTAATGGAAGGGGTGGCATTTCTGTGGTTTTTTCTAAAAAATTGTTGAATTGATTTTATTGTTACTGTTTATTTCTGTATACTGTAGTTGGATGTTGCCAGGAATCTAGTAAGTTACTCTTTATGACTCCATAGAAGAATCATCCTTTTGGGTCAAATAGTGTTTGTTTTTACAATAGTTTTGTCTTGTCTTGTCTGATAAAATAAAAAATAAAATAAATAAAGAAATTTCAATTTTTTTTGTTCAAATTTTAAATTTTGTCTTCATTCGCTTTATTATGTTAATGGTTTTATGTATGCGTTATACTGCATAAATCAAGAAACATTATATATTGCAGGAAATATACGATTCAACAGAATCGAATGCGAATTCGAAGCATAGGTCCGTTGCGTTTTACACTATCTACCAATAAGTATTTGGACACCTGTGATAGAAAAGAAAAACTAACTTTATTCAAAATCAATAGTTGGTAGAGCCTCCACGAGAGGCAATTACAGCGTGAACCCTCCGGGGCATACTTTCCACAAGTCCTTGTGTGACGGCTAGTGGTATTTTCTTCCACTCGGCTTGGAGAAGACATGTCAGTTCCTTCACCGATTTTGGACGGGTAGGGCACCCCTTAATTCGGCGATCCAACTCGTCCCAGAGGTTCTCGATAGGGTTCAGATCTGGGCTCTGGGCAGGCCAGTCCATTCGATGAACCCCATTGGCACCATACCAAGCCTTGGTTAACCTCGCAGTATGACAGCTGGCATTGTCGTCCTGGAAGTAACAGGGGTCCACCCCGTAAAACTGCCACAACGTAAGAAGCACATTGTCATCCAAAATAGTGCAGTAGGCATCGGCGTTGAGCTTACCATGAATGGGGAGCAAGGGTCCCAGTCCATACCAGGAGAAACACCCCCAGACCATAATTCCACCTCCGCCGAACTTGACTGTTGGCACAATGCATTCTGGCAGGAGACGTTCTCCAGGAAGACGCCAGACCCAGACCCTGCCATCTAAACGGTAGAGGGTGAACCTTGATTCGTCGCTCCAAAGAACCCGTTTCCACTGATCTACGGTCCAATTTCGATGTGCTTTGCACCACATTAACCGAGCAACGCGGTTGGACTTTGTGATCAAAGGCTTATGGGCAGCAGCACGACCATGAAAACCAATCAGATGTGCTTCCTTACGGATGGTATTCATTGAAACAATACTCCCGGATGCCTGTTGAAACTCCTCGCGGATGAGGGCCATCGGTTGGGTGCGGTTCTTCCGAATTTCTCTGGACAGCACCCGTCGGTCTCTATCTCCCAGTTTCGTTGGTCTGCCGACTCGGGGCAAATTCCGACAATCACAGCTCACCTTCCACTTCTTAATCACATAGGCCACTGTCGATTTTGGGTACTTCAGCTCGCTAGATATGTCCCTTAAGGATCGGTCATTTTTGTAATACACGATAATTATACCTTTCTCGAAATCAGAGAGCTCCGAACTGCGCGGCATCTTGCATGCGACTAATGCCGATGTTGTTTCCTACACGATATATACCGGCGGAGGGCGTGACGTATCTCAGGACCGCAGATATCGTCATTTGCATAGGTGTCCAAATACTTATTGGTAGATAGTGTATTCATTCATACTGATCGAGAAAATTTATTACGGTTTTCGTTCTATCTACACCATGGTTCTCAACTGGACCATATAGCCTCTTTACAGTCCTGGGGTATTCTGATGGGGCCGCGGATGAAAATCACATAGAAAGGGGCACAGATAGCTGTGAAATAAAATTTCGATATAATGAAATGACGCGTTTAAGTGAAACACGACGAGAAAAAGGGTGACTACTTTCTGAACTCAGTGGAACTTTCCATAGAAATATGGTCATCTTAACACGTAGGCTCATCCGGGTATCGCCCCTGGGGGAGGGGCGTTATTACAGGACAGCCTACAGAATTATCCTATCTGATACTATGATTTTCGAGAGTAGATAAATAAATGTGTAATCATGTACAGTATTTCTAGTCTGTTCAATAAGTTTAAGGGCCCCTCTCCCCCTTTGGGGGGGGGGCCCTGGATAAGACAGGGGTGCCACAAGAAGAAAATGTGGTCCGAAAGGAGGCATGATCGGTAAAAGATTAAGGAACACTGATCTACATTATCCATATCTGTTTTTACAGCAGAACTTCGGTTAACGAGCAATTCGCATTAAAAGCAAATATTTTGAACAAATTTTGACTTGGTTAATGAGCGATGATCCGCATTAAGAGAAAAAAAATTTACGATTTGGTTATTTATTTTCACGTTATCACAACTGAGCTAATTGGTTTTCTCTTTCTCCGTCCACACACGTACTGTACAATTGTGTGTAGTATTCTCCCCTTACAGTCTCCGGTCACCATACCTAACTCGAAAAACGAACACACGTGCGAACGCGACTATTTACGATACGAACCTAGATGTTGCGTTTTAACCACTCGTATGTGAGCTTGAAGTTTTTAAATTATGCTTGGAGAAAACTGTGGGTTGATTGCATTATTGATCTGCCAAAGTTGATTAGTGACTTTGAGGGGCTAGCTCATGAATAGGAGCCGACATTTGTCTAAGAGATTGTGTTTCTTGGGGAAGACCATGGGACAAGAGGTACGATGAGGATGGCATTCGAGTGCTAGTGGTAGAACATGGTCAGAAGTTTACCGTAGATGAACTGATGGATCTCCTTTGCACGCAATAGAAAGAGCTTATGGAAGGTATCTCGTCTGAAAAAGAGGGAAGTGAGAAGTCTCTCACTTTTCAAATGAGATTAGAGAGATGTATAGAATGTGAGAATGTTGTAATTTTTTTTAAAAAAAGAACCACTCAAATAAAGCTGTAGCAAAGCGAGCAATGAATCTGTCCAGCTACAATGAAATTTCTTATTTCCGAGAAATCCCCTAAAAAGGAAGTAACAGAGTCCGTTTAAACGTCTCAAACGACGTCTCTCACGTCTTTTAAACTTAATTTGCACACATTATCGTATTGAATGCTAATTCATGTGGCGTATTTATATTATATACATTTTATTGTGTTATTCATTGTATAATTATGTTGTAATATTGACTGAAGCCGTTTTTATTAGTACTTTTTCTGTGAATGAATAATTGTAGAACGCATTATCCGAGTTTCCGGTATTTCCTATGGGAAGTTTAATTCGATACACCAGCGATTCGGACAACGAGCACGTTGGCGGAACGAATTAAGCTCGTTAACCGAAATTCCACTGTATTTTGGTTTGTTTTTTTAATTATCATTTGGTCCAGTATTCGCGCAAGTTTAGGCATTCATCGAAAGAGCGCAGATTATTATTTACCAGTTAAAACGTTGTGTCGGTGCCAAATATTCAGCTCACTCATGAACTGAAAGAAAAAGATGTTAAAATATTTCAGGGTGACAAGACATTGTGCTAATGTATGGATGGAAGAAGCAGGGAAAGAAAAGTAGAAAGATGAAAGTATAAAAGTAGAAAAGGATTTATGATTTATACATAAGGCATTTTGATCTCGCGCTCAAAGGACGCTTCGGAATGTTTCGGAAAAAAAGGAGCAAAGTAAAAAACAAAACTGAAAGTACGAATTCTGCCTACGCATTCGTGTTATTTATTTACCTAAGAGAATTGGAAAAATTCAATGTGTGAAAGAAATGTAAATGCCTGAGATATACAGGAATAAAGAGAAAAATTTTAAAAATTCAGATGCCGTTTGTCTTCTTTAAGGAAAAGTACCCGCAGTGCTTTGGGCATCCGTAAAACATATACAGAGGGAGAGAGATGGATATATACGGGTATATTCAGCAAAGAAGATAAAGTCTTGCTCTAGTACAAACATTATTTGTTCCTATATGTACGTATAAATATATTCAAATTAAAAACTTTCGAAAAATCCTCGGGTTTGTACATAGTCGAGTCACATTAATGTAATATCCAGAAAAACCTATTTGTGTGGTTCAAGGCGCAGCAAGATAGTCTGGAAGTGACATATTAAGATGCTTAAAGGTTTTTTTTAATTTATTTACGTAGATTGAAGTCCGTTCAATATCTGCTGAAAAGTGAGAAGCGGAAGATGTATAGAGTTTCCATTATGATCGAGCTGGGTCCAGATGTGATCGAACGTGTTTATGTCTGGAGAATTGGAGAAATTAAAAAAAACCTTGGAAATTTCGGTCACTCTCATTCAACAATTTCCAGCCATCATAATGGTTTAGAGTAGCTTCCAGAAGGAATTTGTGAACCTATGGGAACCTCTTCTTATAAGACAATGCCACAATAACATTTCTCAGACAATAATACTGCGGCTAACAGCTTGTATCCAGAAAATTTTTCATCGGATACTACAGCAGCTATCTATTCCATGTTGTGAGAACGTAACTCATACAACGAAGCAATCCTTTGGCAAACAGAAGAAGTACAATTTTAATGCCAATTACAGTAATTTTTACCGAATCCCCTTCGTCACTATGGTTGCAATGGCACTTTATCTTCTTTGGAGCACCATACACATAAATGACCAAATTTGCATCATTGTATTTGTATTTTCGTTCCGCTGAGCAACCGAGATTGAAGATTTGGTATCAATCCAAGTGGGAAACTCGGTCAGCGTGATACTCTAATCCTCTGAAGACGACACCCATAGCGTGTCGAAATGCATTAGGAACTTTTTAGTATTTCCTGGTATTTGCCTTATTCGTTGACGATTTTTTGAGTAAATAACTTAATTCCGTTTTTCTTTTATATGTGATTTTTGTAGCTATTTGCATATACAATGAACAGCCGGAAATACTGGTCGTGCGATTCCATGTGAATGTGATTGTAATGTGTCTAAACACGTAAGTGGTTGCATCTGCTTGAGTAATGGACATCAACTGACTGTGAGAATACCATATTATTGTGATTATAGACTGACCTTACACATGGTTTAAAAGTTTGAACTCGTAGGATTGATCACAGTACTTTTGAAGTGAGGTGGAGATTGTATTTCCACTTACGGCCGTTTAAAGATTGCATTGTGACCTACAAATTTCCTAAAAATATTCATTTTTCAGCAACAGTGTGGTCGTAAAAATTTCTAATCAACCTGGTATATATAAAGTCAAATAACAATAATCGTTTCAATCAATACAAGAAATTAGAATAAAAATAATCAAATTTCAATCTCGGAGTCAAGAATTGGCGTGGGAACTTCGTAGCTTCTACGACATACTGAACGCACGGTATAAACTTTTGACCTAGAGTGGGCTCAGGAACACCATCACAGATGATGATTCCAAAAGAATAGTATGATCAGACCTGCCCTATTTTCAACTGCATCGGGTATGTAGAACGATAAAGGCTAGAATTGGCCTAGTAATTCGTGTCCGGAAAATTCACCGCCAGCAATTCACCTCTATGAAAATTCACCGGCAACAGTTCCATGCGAGTCAGTTAACGAGGGAGTGAACGGTTGAGTCAATAAGAGAGTAAGTCAGTCCGTGAGCGAGCTACTGAGTCCGTGAGCGAGTGAGGGACCTAGTGAGTATGTGAGTTACTTACTATGTAATTATTTTATTATTGTTATTTCATTATTAGATTATTTTACCGTTCTACTTCATTTTACATAAATCATTAATACAAATTAGAAATAATAATAACCCAAGGACCGATCCTTGTGGGACTTTTTTCATTACATTTTGAAATGTGCTGCTTTTACCATTTATTATGGCAGCTTGTTTCGTGCTGTAGTAATATGTTTTAAACCAATATAGTACATTACCTCGTATGCCTCCTGAGAAGTGTTTTTATTTGATAGAATATTTAAATATTTAAATATAAAAAACGTAATCAAATGTCTGTTTTAATTCTAAGAAAACCTTAGCTGTCAAATTTCAAAATTCACCCCCTAAGGGGGAGGGGGGGGTTGAAATATTATATGGAACAATCATCACTGAGCCGAAATCGCTGGAGCCATAAATATGAAATTTAGTAAGTATTATATTTCATAACCAGTTGTTGTCCACGGATTCGCTTGCGTCGATTTTGCAATCTCAAAATTACTCTCAGTGATGATTCCCACCCCGTAACACTTCAACACCTCATGATTCCTCTGGAATGCTTTATTATTGGGCATACTTCATTATCTTTTAATTCTGTTGTTTTTTATTCCTTTTAACGTTTCTTTAGAAGTTTCTGAGTAAAACATAGAGTTAATGGAATTATTGAATATACTCTCTTGTATTGTGCAACAGCATTTTGAAAGTAAGTTTCTAAATTTCTTCTAATAAAGTCATTATTAAAAACTTTCCGCCATATCTTTAGGATCACTCACTAGGTCACTCACTCACTCACTAGATCTGACGGATCATTTCTAGATTTCACTAGATCACTCACTTACTCACACTCACTCACGGACTCAGTAGCTCGTTCGCTCACGGACTAACTTACTCGCTTATTGACTCAGTAACTCAAGCGCTCACTCCCTCGCTAACTGGCTCGCATCGAACTGTTGTCGGTGAATTTTCCGTCGATGAATTGTTGGTCGGTGAATTTCCCTAGCGGTGCAGTGCATGGCAGTGAATTGTTGTCGGTGAATTTTCCATAAACCTTAGTAATTGTATGATGATTCAGTCATTTGTATATTCAATGACGTTCCGAGTGCATCTGCAAGAACCTGAGACAGGCGAAAGCTACTTCGATACACTGTACTACTTCCTGACAGCAGCAGGTTCCACCCATATCCTGCATTTATTTTGATAGTTTTGGCTTTTCACAACGAGACCATGTAACACCACACTCGTATGAGAAGAACTTAATCGTAGTTTTAGGAACACTCATCAAAGTTTGAAGTTATAGTCGCGAAGCACTTTCGTTTTAAAAACTCAATCTGGAATGATTGCTTGCGGCGCTCACTCCAGTCTGGTGCCGACGTCAATTTTTGTTTCAAAAAACCCTAACTTCAAAGAACTGATTATGAACATTATCGTATAACATTCAGAAAAAATAATTATAAATATGACATTTCAACCGTTCACAAAAGGTTTTGGGCATTTAGCAGCCATTTTTCCACAAATATCTGTCTGTAGAAGACACAAAAAATTGTTATCACGTGAACATTTACTTTCTTCCCGGAAATGCTGTGACCTTGACACGGAGATGAGGTGCATAAGGGCCGTATTCACCGACATGGTTTATAAGCTATAGTCACAATTTTTTGATAAGAGATCGACACGTATTGGTTAAATTCAGAGTTTTAACCTATCTATGTTGATCTCTTATCCAAAAATTGTAACTACAGGTTTAAACCATGTCGGTGAATACCGCCCTTAGTTGAACAATTTTTTTTTACTAATGTTTTTTTATAAACTGTAGTACTTATACACTTATGAGGCGGATAGACAAAGAAATACGGTGATTCAAAATCTTCCTTCCCAATCAAGTATTAAAAAGTTATTGTGTGTAGTAGGTTCCCGGACACTGTGGCATGTGTACAAAAATGTGAATGCTCATTCCGTAGCATGCACTCAGCTGCTGCAACCCCTATGCTCCGGTATGTCGTATCATTTTACAACACTGTACCGAAAAAAACAAATTAGCATAAGTTACCAAGCACAGCTGCGTAACAAAATTAAAAAAGGACGACTGCGTACGTACACTGACAGTATACTAGATAGTCTACGCCGTGACGCAATGGTTCTTATCCGGCTACTAATTGGACACGATTGTTTAGGTGAGTACCTCCCCTGAAAAGATATTTATGAAAGACGTATTGTTCGCTATGTGAACCAAAAGAGTCCATGAATCAAAACCACCTGCTCGCCGTAGTGCACAGGAGGTGATTTGATCAAAGACATTCATTGTTAGAGAACCGGAAAACTTTTGGACCAATGACTTTGGTCGTTATATTTTGCGTTGTCATATTAATTGTTTGTCTTGTTTTCCCATGTATAATGTTCTCCTATTAGATATTAGGGAAAAACGTATGCTATTGTCAAACTGGAATTTATTTTACTTTCACACTTTTTTGAGCGTACTTGAATTAACATAAATATATATATTTTAGGTACTGTAAGAATAGTTGGGAAATTATGACATCAACCTTAATACCATTGTGATGGATAGTATATCTTGAGAGAAAAAAAACTGAAAGACGTTCGTTATTGTTTTGTTTTTGATCAAATATTCAAATAGAGGAATATTTTTAATTGTATCATATTTTAACTGAAAATTAAAAACGTTTTCCCGCTTAGTACGACTTACTTTCATTATTCCACCTTTTACTAATATTCATCGAGATTTCCCGTTTCCTGCTTACATCATTGTTCTTATGACGGTATTTGAAAAACACCACAAGCGGGAAACAGATTCATAGCCAATTCCCCTTGTCGAAAATTACTGGCGAACCGTTGATCCTAGAGGCATGCTTCCAATTGGAAAAAGTATCCCCACAAATAACGTGTAGACCTCAGATACATTATTCATATTGCAAGGTGTCGTATACTTGTTAAATCAAAATAATTAACTTTTTACACATACACTCTGACCTAAAAAACCCAATTAGGAAGTTGTTGTCCTATTTCTTTTGAGCCCCCCCCCCCTCCAAAAAAAAATCCACATTCCCTACTGCGATATTCGCTCAGAGAGTTGAATTCAAATAGCAGAGAGAGAAAATGTGGGAAAGATCTGCATAAATGAGGGAAAGAAGCGTCGTCCCTTAGTTTATGTGGTTCTTTCCCACATTTCTCTGTATTTTAAATTCCAGTATCTCAGCAAATATTGCACTTGGAAACGTGGAATTTTTTGGAAGGCTCAGGAGAGACAGGATAACAACTTTCTAATTGGGTTAAGACAAGGTGTCCGTATATAAAATGGAATTTTTTTAATTTCAATAAATATACAACCCCTCGAAATATGAATAACGTATCTGAGGTCTACACGTTATTTGGATACATTTCCAATTGGAAGCATGCCTCTAGGATCAATGGTTTGCCAGTAATTTGAGGCAAGGCGAATGCCTCTACACACTTAATTTAAATAAAACACGTCAAAGAAATTTAAAAGAAGACAAAAATGCTGGTTCAAAAAATTAAGAAAAAAATACATTTTTTAAATAAGTTGATGTCATTCCAAAAACCATCCAAATTAATATTATTGTATAATTTCAAAATATTTACGAATTGACTTTTTTTAAATAATTTTTCTGAAAAAGGAATGTAAAATAAATATTTATCTTTGATACTTAATTGGAAATAGTAAGGTGATTTCACTCAATAACTGGCTGCACTTGATACGTCTATACAAAATCTTGCGTAGAAAAATTTAAAAATCAAAAAATTTCTTCTATATTCGCCAACGAAGTTGGCTGAAAAAATTATGCCAATAAAAAATATGGATCTCAAATATGACCAAAATACCAAATATAAAAGCATATATGACCAAAAAAATTAATAATATATAATACATTGCCCACAAAAAAATTATGGTTGTGTTATCTAAGTATAGATAACTTTTCGATTTATCCTACTATGAATACCGTACTTCTTTTTAAACGTATCAATTGCGTTAGAATTCACAGCCCCAGCAGGTAAGCTATTTTTGAATAGCTTAACAACCCTATTAGAGAAAAACTTCCTGTGACACCACAATCTGGAATTGTCCCTCTTACTGAACGATACCGGTGTCCCCTTGTCGACGCAGTGGATTCACGGTGTATTAATAACTTGCGTTCCTCCAATGTAAATATATTCAAGAAATCTTTTGAAGAATAGGTCTTTCTTAATATCTCAAGCCTTGTGTACCAACAAGAGCAAGCGTAGCTAGCTCTTTTCTGCACACCCTCAACCAAGTCTATGTGACTCTATAGGTATGGTCTCCAAAAACTTACGGCAAGCTCCAATGCAGGACGAACTTATTCGTGAACCAGAGGGCGTGGAATGAACAAACTCACTTTTTACGAACAAAGGGTATGACATCATGCAAAACAAAGAGGAGTTTTGATCTTGATTCTTCCCATTCACTTACTACACCCACTGATACCAACCGTAAAATCAACCCTAACCTTTCCCTCGAAATTTCGAAGTTGTTTCTTCGAAAACAAGGAACCATTCTTTTATTGTTCAGTTTATCCGCAAAGAAGGTACCAAAAAAGTTGATAACACGATGATCACTAGAAGAAAAGTTGTCTCCAACCGAAACATGTTCAATAAGATCCTCGGAACTAGTGAGAATCAAATCCAAAATATATATAAGTGCTCCTCTGATACCTGCTGATACAATAAATTATCCAGAACCAACTTGAGAAAATCCCTCTCATATTGATCTCTAGCCAATAGGTTCCCCCAATCGATGCCCAGATGAATAAAATTCCCTAATATTACAACCCTTTTATATTTACACATCTACGAAATTTCTTCATAAAGCTTGGAGATGTACTTTGGATCCCGATTCGGTGGGTTATATCGAACTCCTACCATAACCTTATGACGCTTTTTGTTTTCAAGCTCAACCCATATATTTTCAATATCACTTCTCTGTACGTTACACTCTCTAGCCTTCAAACATGATTTCATGTAAATCAATTACCCCCCTTTCCTAGCACAGATTTATTTTTGAAAAAAGTATCGCATCCTGAGATAATGTACGAATGGTTCATTACTAACGTTTGCCCAAGATTCTGTAATGGTTACAAGAAATATAGTTTTTAAAAAATCTTTCTTATTGCCCAAGCTTCTGGCGTTAATTAGTATAAATTTTAATTTGCCCGAGATTTAGTGTCAATCGAAAAGCCATCCAGGTCAGAGGTGGTTAGTTCCCCGTCAATACTGATATCATTATCATTAACTAACCCGCATTCCCATTTACCTGGTCTGGGGGTAAAAACCTGATCTAAGCCTATCGTAAACCTCCCAGACTCCTTCTATTCAGAGAGACGAATCCCTGATTAGTGTTCCATTTTTACATCAAGTAATCTGTGAATAAAAGCTTGAAATGCGTTCTACAAAGTGTGCTGTTTTTGACTTTTTAAGCGAGTTTGGAATACGATTTCTAAAAATCTGTTGATTGTATCATTACAAAATTTCGATATGATATCATGTGATGTAATGTTAAGTTCATTAACCTAATTCTATGGTCTCTCACATGCGTTTGTCTGATTACAGTGTTTTATATACGATATGCTAAATGAATTTTCAAAGCATTCACACGTACATCAACAGATATCGGTGTAACTTATGAGTATAAAAATACAATCCTTTAAATTTTGGTTCATAATCTGCATCACTACCATCTAAATGTACTCTGAAAATAACAATTAATTCATTCATTGAATTTTTTAGCGTTTCGAATATTACACGAATTTTGCTTAAAATATTACATGAAAAAATGACTATAAAATTTAATATTGATTTTACTATTTTAAGACACTTTCTATCAAAAGATGTTATTAAATTTCACCGCAGTGCCATTTTGTAGAATAAATGCTAAGAAAGGTAGTTGGATACCTTAATTAAATCTGATTGTAAAAAATGGAAGAGAGAGAGAGAGTCGTCAAAATATTGTGGGTAAATATAAACATTTTAAATCACAAATGGAAAGTTATGGCATTTATTCCTCTTCACTCAGTTACAAGAAAAAATCTTTTGCACATAAACTTTTCTTCCCCAATGAAAGATACGGTTATATATATACACACACACACACATATATATATATATATATAAACACAGTATTTTTTTTTCTCGTCATTATAATTCCTCGACCTTCCATGAATTTTTTTTATCCGTATTTTTTTTTTCTATCCACCGCCGGTTGGTTATACTTGTAGCGCCTCGTTATGATCGCCTTCAACGGAGATCGATGACCTCTCAAAACGGCAGCCCTTGCCGTAGACAGAGTCCTGAAGATGTCATTAATCACGATGGCTCACGTGAGACGTAGAATCATTTGTTACCCGGAGATATCTTGGACAAGGTACTCCTAATGTAAGACAGAAAATACTCGTCTTTTCCCTTTCTTGGCGTTTGATTATGGTGAACGTAGAAAAGTCAGCAGATAATACTCGAGATTTTTCCACTTTGATTTGCTACTTGTTAAAATTCAAATACGATTTCGGAAAATCTAAAATTGAACGGCTCTAAATTCATCGGAACTAATGTAATTTAATTTCTGTTTGTAGTTCAAAAAAATTATATCATTACCTCTTATCGAAAATTATTTGCTACAGCGTAAAACTTCTCTTAACGACGACAGCAATAAAATGGCTCCAAAAAGACATTTTTCCCTCAAAACACTAAAACCGAGAAAAAACTAAAACTTTAAAAGGAACTTTTATAATTGCTGAGAAATCAAATTTGCTGAAGTATTTTTGCTTTTCACTAAGAAAATAGCTTCGGTTTCTTTCATTGAAAAATTCATAGTAATTGATGACGTATATAAACCATAATTAACATTAATAATTAATTTTTTTCCACATTAACGCCGAGAAACAGCTTTGGCAATTTTTTTTTAAGATTTAAGCAATTGAAATGTTGGGAACAACGAGAATATAATTTATACTATATTCAATAAATTTCTTATAATAAACACTAAAAAATGAAATATTTGAAAAAATCAGACGTTGTATATTTTACCAACGTACATATGGAAAAGTTTTGTCTTACTGTTCACCATTAAGTCAATTTTTTGAATGAAAGATAAAAAAGGAAAATATTCGCGATTTCTTGCACATTATTGTTTTTATTTCATAGTACACTTATGCACTGAAACGTCATTATTAAACCAGACCCTTTCGCCTCAAGCGATTTTGAACGGACTGAAGTAAACGCACGCCCAATTCGAGATTTGAACTTTTTTGAATAGTTTATTATATATAGTCTGCCTTATATATACTTATTAGTCTGCCAAGTCATAAGCTAAGCATCGTATGTTTTATCAGTTAAAACGATTTGTAGAATGGAAATTAGAATCCCTGAACAAATTATTTTTACAGACATTTTTTTTTCAACATCAAAAGATACTTTAATAAATATTTTTTAATAAAAAAAAAGAGTTTGATTACTAAATTGCCGTTGCCGCGTTTTACTGGAGAACCATTGATCCTAGAGACATACTTCCAATTATAAAAAATTTGCCAAATAACGTATAGAACTCAGATAAATCATTCATGTTACAAAAAGTTGTATAGCTTTAAAATATCCATACTTCGATCTAGGGCTATCCATACTTGGAATAAGACAACCATAAGTATTCTTTATGGGCATTGTATAGTATTTTATCATGTGTATATATTCATTATAATTTTTTTGTTAATTGCATTTTTAATTGGGTTGCTATATTTTTTTTGGAAATATATGACATCCATATTTTTATGGGCAACTTTTTCTCAGCCACCTCGTTGGGCATTTTGCCTGTTGTGGCGTTGTATTTGTATAAAATTTAAAAAAAAAAGCTTTTTATACGGACACCCTGTCCTCAAAAACCCTATTAGAAAGTTTCTGCCCTGTCTTTTTCCTGAGGTCAACAAAAAAAACTTCTACGTTTCTAAGTGCAATATTAGCAGAGATATCCTAATTCAAAATTGGAAGAAAGTTGGGAAAGAATAACATAAAAACAAGGGAAAGAAGTTTTATCCGTTAATTTCTGCTGTTCTTTCCCAACTTTCCTCCGGTTTTTAAATTCAAATATCTCTGCGAATATTGCATTTGGAAACGTGAAATTCTGTTGTTGGCCTCAGGAGAGACAGGGCAGCAATTTTCTCATTGGATTTTTGAGCACAGGGTGTCCGTATAAAAAGTTAATTTCTTTTATATTATTATAACTATAAAACCCTTTGCAACATGAATAACGTATGAGTTCTACACGATATTTGGGCAATTTTCTAATTGAAAATATTCCTTTAGAATCAGTAAAAATGCGTCAAGTGGAATTAAGTAATCACCGCGCGCGTGTATGTGGGTGTGTGTAATATCTCAATGCATAAATTTTCTCTTCCCCCCCCCCTCCTTTTTTCATCTAAGAAAGAATTCTGTAACTTTTTTTCCAAATCCACTTAGATTAAAAATAAATATATTTTTTTATTCGTCATGTGTGTGGTTCAGAACTGTTATGTTGGATGCTGCAGAAGCTATCGATTTCAAACAAAACTGGGTTATTTATAACTTTTTACTTGATATTATTTTTGGGTGTTGTTCGGAGTATCAGTGAATATCCGCGTAGATAGCCAGTTGATTCTACTGTGAAATCAATCGCTTCTCCAGCAACAATTCGGAATGAAAAGGATTAGCGAACAGAGGAAAAGCGATTTTTGTAAATCGCTTCCACGGAAAAGAGAACAGCGAGCAAGTTGTTCCGCAAAAACGAACGAACGAGCGGTGATTGTTATACGATACCTAAATTTGTTCTCTGGAGAACGTGATGGAAAAAAAGGTAAAAGCGCAAAGGTACTACAGAGAACGACGAACATGGTAATGCCTTACAGGAACCGATCCGATATTGAATCCATTGGATTTCCTGACACAAATGCATTTTTTGTTACGCGCAGGAGACGAAAAGCTCGTGAAATCCGCCGAGGTAGAATTGAATCCATGTTCTCTTTTCTCTTTATTCCAATGGTTCAGCTGACGTTGTTATAGGTCTTCCTGGCTAGAAAGAAACTGTTCTTACTGCCAACGAGAACAAACTCTTCAAGAACTTTCTCTCTGACATGAATTGTCATATTCTTCCCAATTCCTATAACTTCAAATTCACCCTTATGCAAGAAAGAGTAAAAGAAATTTTGTTGGAATTATACTTTTTTTCTTAAAATTTTCTGTTGATGAATTGAAATGAAATATAAAATTTTAAAGATGGTGTCCATTTGCTATCCAAAATATACACCTAGTTGATGAAAACATTTTTCAAACATTGCTAAGAATTAAGCAAATACGTATATTTTACTTAAACTTCGAAAAGTTAATGTACATCTGATTGAGAAAGTTTAAATCTCTATGAATTGGAGCAATCACAAATATAAAAATATAAATTATATAGTGTTCCAAATATACGTGTATATTTGGTTTTATGTAAATCATTCAAACTTTATACATATATACAGGGTTTTTCATGAAAAGTATCCTGAAAGAATAAACATTCTACGTTCGAGTCTAAAATATGAAAAAATATGAAAGTAAAATATGAAAAATGATCATAAAAAACGCATACTTTACTAGTATTATCTGCACAAAGAGAGAGAGAGAGAGAGTAATATCACCATTCAAAGTACGATCTTCCTGTATATATTGTCGGCATTGTCGTTTTAATCAATATTTTTTGCAAACATTTGAACTTGCGACAACGCAAAAATAATCAGATGATGAAGAATAACTGTAACTTATGTAAAAATTACTCATAAAATATCTTCGCAATATTCAGAAAAGATGAATGATATTCACTAGACGCTCCAAGATGAAAAGAACACACATATACATTAATATTAGAACGTGATATAATAGATAGCCTCTTATATTGAATAAACTATCTTTTGCTTTACAATTTACGTATATATACAACATATTTTCCGAGACGATGGCGAGGCTAAACTTTCTATTCCGCAAAGATAAATACTTTATCTGCGTTGTAGCTCTGATCTGTTTCCACATAGTTTCAGTTCCCAAGAGCTTAGAAAATCAATACGTGGAAATTTCCATTTTGATCGCTATACGAAATTGCTTTTTCCCACCAAGAAAGGTTATTTAATCTTCAGAATGATTTAATCTCACGTAGACTGCTCTTGCTTACCTTTCATCTAAGATAAATATAAATTCATTCAAATTCTATTTCCACTTAATAAGAAAAACCTACAAGTAAAAGCACGCACTGTGTCTTTGCAGTACTTCTATTACCGAAAAAATGATAGGTTTCTTTTTTTTTTTAACTACCTATGAAATTCACAGTATTTCAATAGGCATCTATGAATCCGTTTCAACGTGCACTCGATGAAACGAGTAGAATGACTCGTTATTTTTGGTACAACACATTTTGGTGAATTATGATCGATGGAAACCGCTAAAAAATATCAAACAAAAGTCACAAGCGAGCTTAATTCTACACCACGTAATAATTTTGCTTTCGTAGATACAAAAAGTTTTATTATTAATTGTACAAAGCCCATTTCATACTAGTACCCCTATTTGACTAATATCACATCCATTTGACATTTTTGTTCTCAAATTTTTAAATTGTGCAAAAGAGGGGAAACGATTGATGTGAAATATGTTCACAGACAAATGCAGTTACGTATGTTTTTTGCCGATAATGATATTGAATTATAGTCTGTAATATCGTGTGAATTTTTTGGAATACAGAAATTTTGCCACAAATTTTAAGTTTGTGGTGAGAAAAAGCTTCCTGGAACTTGAAAAATGTGCATCATGCTACACTACTGCAGTAATAGAGTAAGGGAAAGTGGTGCCCGATGTCCGTCCCCTGTCATAAATTCGTCCCCTCTCTAATTTGCATATACAGAGCTGCTATCTTGCGAAAGTGCCAGGAATCTCTTCAGAACCATTCAGTTGACTACTTGCAGTGACGCAGTAGCTTTGATCTCTTCATTTATGCTTTAATTTTTCAAAAATTGTTTTTGTTATAACTTGTTACAGCGTGAAACTAACTCTGACAGTTATATTTATACCTTACGAAAAGTTTTTTTTTATCAGTTAGCGATTGTTAGTTGTAGATCACTAATTCAATATTGCGTTGTATATTCGTCGTAGTCGTGTAGCTGTAGTCGTTTACTCAGGAGCAGCCACAATTTAGCTATAGCTGAACTCCTGAATCCGTCCCCTCTGAGTTGCAGAGGGAAACTCATCATATGTATATATATATATGTATATATATATATATATATATATATTTTTTTTTTTTTTTTTTTTTCCTGACTACTTAGATTCATTTTGATTGGTGTATGATAACTTGTGGTCTTTTATTTGTCTTGTTCATGAAAAAAGCTAATTATATAAATTAACAAAGTAATAAATATAACGAACTACACCCAGTGGACATAAAAATTAGGAACACCCTCCTACTCACCACTAATATCGTGGGGGACCTCCTCTGGCTTTGATGGCAGCAGATATTCTTTTAGGCATGGACTCTACAAGGTGCTGAAACCGTTGAGGAGGAATATTAGCCCATGCTAACGGAATGGCGGTTCAGATTAGGAGGCAAATTCCCTCAGATTAAAAGGAGGGGTTTTGGAGCTTTTAACAAACCTTTCAACCTCGTCCCACAAATGCTCAATTGGGTTGAGATCGGGTGATTGGGGTAGGAGGGAGGGGGGCATTGAAGCAATTGGAACTCTGAATTATGTTCCTCAAACCAATCTCAGATAATTCCAGCCCCGTGGGAGGGTGCATTGTCCAGCCGCAAATAGCCATCATCATCAGGAAACATTATGGACCTAAACAGGTGCACGTGGTTAGCAACGATGTGGAGTTAGGCGCTGGCATTGACGGATGCTTACAATGGAAATAAGGGACCAAGATTATACCAGCAAAATGCTCCCCAGACCGTAATTCTACCGCCACCAGCTTGAACAGTTGTCATGTGGCATGACGGATCCACGGCTTCGTGCTGCTTGGGGCCACAAACGGATCCTGCCATCAAGGTCATGGAGAAGAAATCATGACTCGTCAGACCTCCTCCAGACCAACCATGGTCCCCGCTCTGTCCTGACTCGTCAGACCAGACAACCTGCTTCCATCATCCAATTTCGGCGTTCTCTAGCCCACTGAAGCCGTTTCCTTCTGTTTTGCAGCGAAATCAAAGGGACTCTTGTTGGTCGCTGACTATTAAAACCAATTCGTTTAAGATATATTTCGTAGAATGTAAAAACATACTTTGTGATGATCCTGAGTTATACTGCTCTGCAATTTGTTGCGTTGTAGCTCTCCTGTTGCTGCACACACAATGCGTACCAGTCGCCTGGCACTTCTTTCGTCCACAAGTGATTTCCACCCACTATCCCTCTTTCCGCTCGATGTTTTTTGACTTAACTGCCATACTTTGAAGACTCGAGATACTATTGTACGAAGAAAAACCCTTAAGAAGGTTAGCGGCTTCGGAGATGCTGGAACCCTCCCCCCTTCTGACGCCCACAATCATGCAGCGTTCAAAGTTACTGATATGTCTTGTTTCTCTCATGAACAGGCAAATTGCAACGTTAACTGGTGCTTCTGATCAGGAGAAAGCTTTTTATCAGCAAATCCGGTTTATTACGTCAGCGCACGTGCGGCATGGATGAGTCCAAGTTCGAGTAAGGGATGTTTCTAATTTTCTAGCCGCTGAGTGTATATATATATGCATATAAGAAACTAAAATAAATGTGTAAATAATAAACGGAAAAGAAGGGGACGGAATTAGGACACCTTTGAATAAAATAAAAAATTTGTGTTGTTTTGATTATTTATGTTTTTGGTTAGAAAAAATTTATTTAATGCAATAACTCTTGCAGCACTATTAGGTAATCGGTTGATTTACTTAAATCAGTTTTTAAATTATTTTTAACTCTAAACAAATTTTCAGAATTAACGATTTTGCATAGGGGGGGGGCGGTATTTGGGCAGTTTTCCTTACTATACACAGCTCTTGTTTTTTCGCTCCGAGTAATGACAACTCTGTGGTAATATAATTGTTTCTTTTCGCATTATATAGGACGGATCAATTTTTCATTTATTAATGTCTTATCACTGTAACATAAAATGTTACATTACATCTTAATTTTTTTGTATTGTGTAGCTCAAAAAGTGGTTGAATAATAGGAAATCCACAACACGAAAAAATGTAACAATCAGACCGATCATTTTGCTTTATAGCCATGTGAAAAATATCATAGAGAAGAATTTTTTCACAAAAAATTGAGAAAAAAAGTTATCACGTGATTCATCAATTGAAAACTACCTAGTTGAACCATAAGCGGATACAGACTCCTCGAAATAAGCGGGCAGATTTTCTACCTCCACCCTTTTGCCCATATGCTAATAATAAAATTCTTTGGGGAACGGGGGGCGGTCGCCCCTACCGCTTCCTTCTGTTACCGCCTATGATCTGAACATATGAATATGCGGCGATATCCGTTCTATGAATTAAAGAATTTATAGGCAAACCAACATGTGTAAACGTTACTACCATGCAATAAATCATACAGTGTATAAGCATTAACGGGAATGAAAAAGCAATTTTTTTTGTAAGCTTTCACAACAAAGAATAGTAAAAAAAGCGATTGGATTCTAAAATGAGAGATGAAAGAATAACCCGAGTTTTAAAACGGAAGGTGTAAAAAATTTCTAAATTGTCAACACGGAGGAGGAATTTTTTGTTTCTTTACAAATGGCCCCGGGGCTTTATTTTCATTCAAAAAAGTCGATTCTTCTTTTGCTTGTCTTATTTTACGGGTTTTCATTTTCCCCACTGTTTTTTGTGATTCTTTTTTCTTTCTCAGGGCGGGAAGAGGACAAAAATTAGTTTTTAACCCAAGTCAGTGAATCTTGGTGTTATTAATAAAAACAGGAGCCACAAAGTTTTATTGAGGGTTTGGGAAATGAAAACTAGACAAAAAAAAATTGGCAGCTTTATTTATTTCTTTTCACTGTTATTTTTTGTGTCGGTAAATAAAAACACAAGTGAGCTCTTTGTTGTGTTTTACTTCTTCGAAAGGTTAAAAAAAAATTCAACAAAAGTTTTTTTTTTATTTTCTTATTCTAAATTCAAAATAAGCTGAGGGTGGGCTCGGTTGTGGAAGAAATAACGGCTGCTGCTTATTCTCGTGCATTATATTTATTTTTTTCTTTTGCTTTTTCTTATTATTTGTTGACGCCGGAAGGAGGAAAAGAAGATGGCTAGTGATGATGATGCGAATGGAAGGAAGAATCTACCGGAAGATGCTCCATTTGGTAATTAAAATGAGCGGCGAACTGCTAATCTGCCTGATTGCCTAGTCACTGACTTCCGGATGAATAGTAATCGTTCTGCGACACAATCGAAAAGAGCCAAGCGAATTCGCAAATCGATTTCACAAACTGAGATTCCGCGGCAAAGCCAGAAATATGATATAACCTTTACTTGGAATAAGGAATACGACCGGTTCTTCTCCATTTTAGTAATGTGAGCAGAAAGAACCCTATATCGAAGTTATTCCGATTCGATTTCAACTTGTTTCTCTCCGTCGCTCTCTCTTTTGATCTCTGTCTTGTTAAAGTATCGAATAAGAGAAAACATACTGATGAAATATACTGAGTAAAAACACGAATATTCCAATAAAAGTATCGTTAACTATAAGAATCATTGAATGACAGCGTGTAGTTTGCATCAAAAAACACTTGTTTGCTGGGTTGTTCACGATTCAAAAAAGAAATATAGTGATACCTCGACTAACGAACGCCATGGCTTACGAGTTTTTTAATTAACGAAGCTTTTTTTTTCGTGATTTTTCTGCCTCGGCTAACGAACCGGATTCGGCTAACGAATATTTTCGATAAGGATGCATCAGCTCTCATAAAACAGCCGTGTCGGGAGCCGAATTTCAGCATCAATCGTCATTTGGCTTACCACTCGAGCCAAATTTACTCATGTCCAACTTGAAATATTTTTTCAAGTGTAGCTAAGTCTTTCTTCCTGAAAGTTTTTGAACCATTTCATGTGAAATGAAAGATTAGCTAATACAAAATGCTTTGAAAAAAAATATGTTTTTGGAGCACGCGTTCTTTCAGTGCAAGACTCTTATCATCAAACTGAACAGTCTGGACATTTTAAGAGTTTATCTTTTCCCATCTGCATGTACGAGACACAGAAATCAGCTGATCAGGACACAAATGGTTGGAAACACGAACTCGACTGGGTTGTGTCAACACCAGCTTCAGCAGAACAAAGCTGGTGTTGGTTGTGTACATAGTGTTAAATGAAAAGATCTTCAGTATTTCATCTCCCTGTAAATTCTCATTTACTCAATTTTCCAGCTGTTCATTTTAGCCTTCGGTCAGTTTCTGTCTTTTTTATATAGTGTTCTTTGGTGTTTAAAAAACTTACCGTTAGATTTTGGGCCATATCTGCAACGAATTAATCGATTTTCCATTAAAACCTATGGGAAATCGCGTTTTGGCTAAGTTATTCCGGAACGAATTATCTTCGTTAGCCAAGGTATCCCTGTACAGTAAAACCCCCCCTTAACGGTCAGCCCTCAGATGCAATCCCCCCTCTTTTACGGCCAAATAATTATTTCCCTTGTACTATAATAAGAGTGTATGGTATTTCAAACCCCTAACTGACGGTCACCCCTCTTTCACGAGCAAATATTTTTTTTTCACCGATGTCCGCAAAAGAAGCATTTTACTATATTGACGTATTTTATTCATTGTTTTTCATCATACGGAAACGACTTTTTCATTTTCATCAGATGTCTAATATTTGTTTCTTGGGGGTGTTACTTTATCCAATACTACGCCTTCAAGATCGTGTACGACATGATTATGTGAGAGATCATCATGTTTTTTTATATAATATAACATGTAATTTGTTTTCAATGATATGGCTCGTCTCATACAGAGAAACTGTTCAGCCATTGTTCAATTACTGTGTAAAACTATACTTTTTTTTTTTCTTCATTGTCAATTGTTCCATTCCAGCGCGAATTATATTATGGTGGGATGAATCTTTTCTTTCTTCAAAAACTGTCCGAACCGTTAATGGCATTGGCCATTAAATTTTTTTAAAAATGCGAAAGGGTTATGAACAGAACTGTTTGGTTGACCTTCTTCAAGGTGGCTCTGTCACAAAGTCAGACCTGCCTATTTTAATAATTTTTATATACATATTTCTAAAATGCATACATATTTCTAAAAATCTCTTTCAAAAACAGATTTCTTTATTTCGAGTCCTTGAGATAAATAAAGTATTTCTATTAAACGTTTGGGAGATGGCAACTTTATAGAGTTGCTCAATGAAACTTGGAGAATCAACTTTCCACATTATGTAGATTGGTGTGAAATAAATTAATTACAGTAATACCACGAGTTGCACGATTTTTTGTGAAAATACACATTTCTTAAATTCAAGCATAATCACGGGTTATTGCTGAAAGAGTGAAGAATATTGAGTGATAATCAAGTAAAGAATTGTTTTATTCTATCAGAACAGTGTATATGTAATGAAATTACACTAATTTTTGAGAGGCTATAGGGTGTTAAGGTAGAGAATCTGCCGGGATTTAGAAATGGAATCCTAAGGCTTGTTTGTATAAAAAATAATTTGTTTAATGTATTGCTCTCTGATGATAATCCACCTATATATAGTTTGTAAGTTTCAATTAACTTCAATTTTAACTTCAATTCAAGCTAAAATTTTTATTCTTGGCTCCGAACGCGAGCAGCTTTCGATGGGTCAAGATGTTATCAAAATACGTAAAGCGTTTAACACAAAACTTTCATTTTTACAGTTTTTTGTGAGTAAATACAAATTTTTATACAATCTTTTTTACCGGATCGGATTGCAGTCACAACACAAATTAAATTTATGAAGCCCAATGGAACAGTACCATAGCATTATAGTCATAATAAGAAAGAAAAAAAAACAGGTGTTCTTCCTAATTTTTGTCATAATTAACTAATATTTATATGCATTTCTATGAAAAGCTGTACCCCGGCTTAAGGGGTTGTGGCTGATCCCACCAACCTCGTAACTTCGAGGTATAACTGTACGTCGGTCACAATTATATTTTATTTTAGTCCATACATTTTGAACTACCCTGTATTTATCAAATACCTGTTATATCAAATGTTACATTGTAACATTTTGATATAACAGGTAGAAAATATACGTACTAACTTTTGATTTTTGTCGAGCACGTGTATCCATGATTTGATCACGTTAGTTAATTACTATATTTTCACTTTCAGTAGTTAATGAAAATGAAATATAAGGAATATTTAAATTGCTCATCCATCATATCAAATCATTCAGCTGATCATTATAACATAAAAAAGAAAAGGAAAATATAACCAAAGGAAGAGCTCAGCTGCGTTTCGATGCAAATGATCCCTGGAGGTGATTCGAGACCGTAACTGACAGAAGACCTTAAGAAACAAGAAAAACAATTTTGACAAAAATAAATAAGTAGTCGAACAGAGAAGTTCCCTTTTTTGTATTTTATAGTTTGTCCGCTAGAGGGCGTAGCACAGAGTAGTGGCCAGTAGTGTATCCCATCCGCCACGCCGGTTCGCGTTCCCTCTCTTGTCACTAGTTCATTCACGTTCCTTCTCATTTCTCATCGCATGCGGCTCTCGTTCGTCTCCCGAAACACTTTGTTGTTCTTGTTGTTGTGACCATTATTATTATTGCTACCTGACAGTTTCGTCAACACTTTTTGCCGGCACTTGGTTTATAGTTTTCTTTGATTCTGCGGTTTTGAAACGCAAGTCTCGATCTCGGCGTTCCGACACGAAACGTAAGTTTGTTTCGTTTTTCCCCTTAAATTTCAAAAACAAGATTTTGTTTTGCTTTTAAAAGGTAATAAACGAAACAATTAAAATTTTTCTGCCGAAATTTTTTTTTCTTTGAGTAAAATAAATATATTAGCATCCTATGATTTCTGGGTTTCGATATGGAAAGAAAGTACCGTGACTTTTCAAGTAAGTTTTTTTTTTTTTTTTTTTTTTTTTGCATAAAAATTTGGAAAGGCCATTTAAGTTCTTGTTTTGTTTGCAAAAGGTTTTCTTTATTTGTGACGTAAGTAAAAAAGGTGTATTTTTTCATTATTTTTTTATTAATGTATCGTTGCTAAAGCAAAAAATATTTATCGGTACTGATTGGTTATTTCTGGCCAAAGTAAGCGTTCAACCTATTTTGCAAACTATTGGGGACTGTTATCATTATTGCTGATCACGGAATAAAAAAGGTAATATTGTTAATCGAACAAAGACTCTCGCATGTCTATTAACCATTTGTTGCACAATGTTTTACTCGTATCATATTTGCTTTCCAGTTATTTTACACATTAATAGTTTGAATCCCATTTAGGTCACGAAATGAAATTAGTGAATAGTGAAAACAATATATATATGCGAATTTGAAAGTTCTCATGAATAAGAATTTTTTTTTGAACAAGTATAAACTGAAAAAAGTATCGTAATTATTATTTTACTGAATCTCTACAGTTGGCAGGTATTTACCGAAGAATAATCACAAGTTGGTACAGTAAAACCCCTCTTAACGGACACCCCTCAGATGCGGTCACCCCCCTTTTACGGCCAGATGATAATTTCTCCTTGTATAATAAAAGTATGCATCTCAAACCACTGATTAACTGTCACCATCTTTTACGGACGAATTTTTTGTACCGCCGGAGTCTGCAAAAGATAGGTTTTACTGTATTTGTTACTTTCCTTTTCTCCATTTGAACTGCGTTTCACCAGGATGAAAAGTTTAAATTTCTCTCTTCAATTTTTTTCCCCGTTTCATATTTTTTTTTTCGATTTTTAAAATTCAGAAATATTTTAGTTTAATAACAAGATAACTACGAATGCTTTTAAGGCTTTTGATTGATCAATTAAGGAAAACTTTGTAAATATATATACTTTACAAACTTTTGTGATTTTATTCCTCTCAAATATTGTAATTTGTTACTCGTGTGTTCCGAGGCACAAAGTCAAATAAAATTGAAAGTGCGGCAATATGTTATTCTTGTAACAGCTGTGCTTTCTAACACTTCGGTGACAAATTCTCTTATTATACGAGCCAACTATTTTTCTTTCTCTCAGTTTGAAGCGTTAATTTAATATTTCCTCTAATTACTATCATTAAACTATTATAATGTAATAATTTTTCTCATTATTCCTCTTTCAATTTGTTAGTCAATCATGAAATAATGACTGATGTCTAAAAAGAGGGGTGTGCCTCATTCTTAAGAATGAGGAGGAAATGCATTTCGGTATTAATTAAGCTCATTGATCAAGTTAATCAAGTTAATTGAGTTTCGCTGAAAATTAATTAATTCAATTTTTGTTGCAGTCGACTGTTTCTGAAGAAGGCTTGGATGTTGAAACATCTCAGCAGCCTTGACTCTTTCATTTCCCTTCTTTTCATATTATATCAGTATGAAGTGGAAACCGAAGATTATTACTTTTCGTTAGAGCTTCATTTCGTAAGAACGAAACTACGTTTACTCGGTCTCTCAAAACGATTAATAATAGTTATACATTTTGAATTAATAATAGAATAATGTTGCTAAAATCCTGTAGAATAAATTTAAACAATTTTACCTGTATGATTATTACTCAGATAAAAACGAATCTCATTTTAGTTTTTTCGCATACTTTATTTTTCATCCATGTGAAAAGAAGTGCTATATAGTGTATATAAATTGATACTGTATGGTCGTGTGGGCATCTCGATGGACTCGCATCGTAACGATCCAGATTCGAACCCCTTTGATGGCACAGTAGTGATCGGCTGAAGTTGGTTTTAAGTGGTTTTTTCAACTACGAGGCGTGAAAGCAAGCCGGTTCCCATTTGAAGAAGTCTCTCCACAGAGAGCAGGAGGGCCATCAACACAATACATACATTTTATCGAAAACTCTGACATTTCCACTTCAAAATATGGACGATAGATAACAGCACCACTTTGACACGATGCACGTATAACTCGGAAAACATAAGTACGTGAAGGTCACTCTATGCACTCACAACACACGTTCCGGCATGTACCAATCCGTTAGCTACTTCACAAGAATATTTACGAGGTGCGTGTACGATGTAATAGCAGTAGCGTATATAAATAGAAGAGGTCAGGTATAAACCATATTTTACGTTTCCTTAAAATAAACTTTTCCCTTTAGACTATCATACTTTTGTCCAATCGAAACAAATTACATTGAGTCAGTAATATCTAGTATACAGGGTGAATTGGTAACAGAACGCACGACATTTTCCTGGATCCTATAGGCATACTTTGAATTAGAAAAAGTATTCTAATAATTTGTAGAACTCAGATACGTCATTCACGTTGCAAGGGGTGTTGTATAGTTATTTTAATGAGAATATCAACATTTTATGAGGACACCATGTGTGAACAAAAACCGATTAAAAGATGTTTTTCTGTTTTTCCTCCTTCGCCGCTGTGTTAGTCGAGTGGCCATAGTGACGGACTCGCATCGCGAGGATCCTTGTTCAAACCCCGCCGTCGCCGCAGTTGTGATCGGCTGAAGTTGGTTTTCTGCGGTTCCCAACTTCGAGGCGCGAATGCGAGCCGATCTCCCCGTTAAAAAGTCTCACCGCAGAGAGAGAGAGAGAGCAACGGTATAATTATTCATTTATTACACTTCACGCACTGTGAGTTGATAGGAAAAACTCATAGTTTAAAAAAAATTGATTGCAGATGACAAGCATTACACGGAAACAAACTTCGATGAAGGCGTTCACTATACATACACATTCCAACATGTACCAATTCGTTAGAGGTTCCGCAGAGGAATATGGACGAGGTGCATGTCTGGTTTAATAGTAGTAGTGTCTTTCCTCCTAAAAACAGCATTAAATGCGGGTAAAACAGTTTACCCGCTGTTTTACCCCACTTGTGTCTGAAGTCTGAATAATCTGCGTAGGCTGCCCACTCCTCGAAGACGCTAGACTTCAGACTTTGACCATAATATATACATCACATGTCGCTTAATATGATCACATCGTGAATCTGGGTTTCTGATAACAATAACCGAATGATAACTATATACAAAAAGTCCCGTTTGCAAGTACGGTGGCCCCTTTGTTGAACGGCACGTATAGTAAATGGGTGTTGGTAAAATTGGACAACTGTTTTTCTTTTCCACATAATTAGTTGCAATCGTTCCCATTTTTTTATTCTATTTTAAAACGGGACCTCTTTTTTCCCTTAAGTTAAAATTCTGCATTTTTGTTATTCAAAATATATGTTGTAAATATATGGGGAAAATATGTTGTAAAAATTTTGTATGTTTTTTTTTTTTTGACACAAAATAGAGTGTTCCAGACTCTGCCAGGAAGCTGGGCTGGAAGAGATCTGGGCAATGGGATAAGTCCAGTGGCAAAGTTCTGGCGTTCGTTCAGCTTCAGATTATTCAAAAAAAAACTTTCTACGGAAAAATTGTTGATAACATTACCCGAAACCCCGATAACTCTAAACGAATTTTTTCCCGTGTTATGATATTGATCAGTTCCGTTCCTTAAGAAAGTGATAGCAATAACCGAAGGATAACATTATCCGTGATTTTAATAAGTAGCGCCGACTGTACATGCATTCATCCAGCGAACACGGCCCGTGTCTGTGGTAAGGATGGACACACCACTTGCGGACGCCTTTCTTTAAGAATCCATTGGAATTTTTAATGGAACATTTTCCTGCAGATGTAGTCTATATTCACAATGAAATAAGATGTCATAAGATGTTATCTAAAAAATTTAATATCTTTTTACTTATGTAAACAAAATAAGTATCAAACTTACGCTTTTCAAGTTTAATTACGTACCAGATAATTGTTAGAACTCTATCGCTACTTTTCAACATACACACACACACACACGGGTAAATACGTACTCTCTGAAACTATATCCTCAATTTACATGGAAAAAAACAAGCTCTCCCTGCTTTTAAAATGAAAATTCCATTGCCCTTCCATGGTGGGTATGTGCTATTTTTTAATGGCGTCACAAGGTACAATGCAAACATCGCAATGAATCAAAGAACAAAATTATGTATATTTAGTCTTATAAACACTGCAACTAAATTTATAATATAATAATATACAATATGTAAGTTGAATAGAATTAAATTTCATACCATTTTTTTTTACGTTTCTTTTTATTTCGTTATTGTCGGCTGTATTAAGATCTAATATATATTGCTCAATTATTTATTACCACACTGCAAATAAAAAAGCAGCAGGTGTAAAGCCCAAATAATAATGACCCCCCCCCCCATTAAAAAAAATTGCGTTTTAGAGAAAGACCGTGAAGGTTATTATTAAAAAACAAAAATTTATAGATGTTTTCATTTGAGGAGAAGTGGCATGGACGATTAAAAATAACAGTTTCAACTTGTTACCGGGAAAACTTCTTTTATTATGCGATTTTAATAACAGATTGTAAATATAGTGGTCTATCTTTTAACGTATGAAACGTAACCCGAGAATTTTTATTTTCAATTTTCTTATCACCTTGCGCAAATTATTCTGCGCTGAGACATTCAGCCATTTGTATAAAAAAAAAACCCTAGTAGTGTAAATGGTTTCCCGCGAGCCAAGTAACGGAAACGCAAGCAGTTCCAGTACCTGAAGGTAGTATTAAGATAGTATTTCTACTAACGGAACGATAACAATTCGTACAGATCCACAATTCAGATCAGAAACAAATTGAATGTCTGCCAAGGAGAGAGCTTTTTTATGTGCCGCCGGTTTTATTTGTCGTTCAGGGCTCTCTTAATGACTACATCTCCAATGTGTAGAGGAGTGGGAGGTTCACCAACCTAGCAATAACTTACCTAATTTCCAGTGTTGCGAAAACAGGAAATTTCGTTTAGCGTTCGAACTTTGCTGGTACCTCGTAGCATTTCGTCAGTTAAGTACTGTTCTTATTTAGTATCGACTACTATCACTGGTTGTATTGTATTTGAAAGCATTCAGAGACGTTCAAAGAGAGGTAAGATAATCTCACTTTCTCACTAGTCGAATTAAATAAATTGTAACGAAATTCTCCCATGAAATGCATTCCTCATGTTGTTGTCCACGAAGTTTGAAAGTGTGGGGAAGGGCAATAAAGCCGTTACGTTTTCACTTTGCATCAAAAGTTGCTAAATTTACATCTGGTTGTGCGCGTGATCCACAAAATCTGCGTATAGCTAATCACAAACAAGAACCCTACAGCAAAGTTTAAAAGTCTATTGTTCTTGCAAACGTCCTTCTGAACTGGCAAATTTCGGACACGGTATCGCCCGTAGGGAAATGAAGGCCCACAGTCTGCGTAAAAGAAATAAACTTTTTTAACCGTTTGACCTTGATCTACTTGCCGCATAAGTAAGTCATTATTATTTATTTTTTGTTGATATATATTCATATTGTCATGATTTGACACCCATCGCAAATGAAGTCATCGCCCGATCCACCGTAATTGCGGACTTTAATATCTGAAGGAAGAGGGTTGAATGGAGGCATGAAACAAACGCTTAGTTAATGCTGAAAGAGCAACAGAAACATCGTTTGTAAGTAGCCGCACTGTGCTCTGAGATCGTTAATCTTGGAAACAAGTGATTATTTTGCCAGATGAAGAGACTGAAATCTGATAAAGACACGTTTCGAGGTCATTAAACAAATGCAGTTGAAAAGTACTAATGAGTACAATAATCTATTAATGGAGATGCTTTTCGATCTTCCTGGATAAACCGTGAAAGGAATTTCTAATTTCATTTGGGTCGTAAAGTCGAAAAGGAAAAAAAAAATGTGAGAAGGTAGATATTGCATTTGTTATGCGTGCTCCAGTGTATGTGTGTCTAAATTATTATTATTATTATTATTATTATAACAACCTCTGGGTGTTTTGCGAAGCTTTATTGGCAAAAATATGTTATTATAATTTACCATAATCTACCCTCCTTATGATCACTTACCTTAAAGCAAATGACATTATGGATCAAACTCCAGAGCAAAATAACGTTGAAGCGTTATATATCCTATAGTACATATGATCGTTTTATTATTTTTATTATTTCCATCACCCGACGGTCTTTTGCGTACGAGGACTAAGTGGACCAAGACATACGGTTTATTGCCACTCCGGAATGGCTATGCTTTCATGACTTTTATTGGATCCAGATCCAGACAAGTGAAACCAATCACTGACAAGCCAATCGCCCTCTGCTAAACGTCATACATAAATACCAGCAGTAAAATGCGATGATGTCATGAACGAAAATTAAGAGTGATAAATTCGTGGAAAATATATACTGTATATATACAGGGTGTAAAGGTAAAAAACACACATGCACAGAATTTTACTGGCGAACCGTTGTTCCTTACCGCATACTTCAAATTAGAAAAAGTATTCGAATAACGTGTAGAACTCAGATATATCATTGATGTTGCAAGGGATTGTATAGTTTTAAAAATAAAAAAATAACTTTTTTACCCGCATTTTTGTGCTGTTTTTTCCCAACTTTCCTTTGTTTTTTCGAAAAGGAAAAATATATTAAATATTTTAGTGAATACTACACTTAGAAACATGGAATTTTTTTTGTTGGTCTCAGGAGAGACAACAACAACAACGAGCAACAACTTTTTAATTAAGTTTTTGAAAGTACAGGTTGTGCGTATAAAAAGTTTTTATTTTTATTTTAATAACTTGCAATATGAATGGCTCATCTGAGGTCCGTTATTTGGATACTTTTTCTAATTGGAAGTATGTCTCTAGGATCAACGGTTCACCAGCAATTTGCTGTTCGTGCTGTAAACTGTGCACCCTATAATACTGTATGTTTGTTTTAACATATAAACTCCAAAGTGTACACTACCATATTCAAGATGTTATCTCGCAGATACAAATACAAAGGCCACAACAGGCAAACTACCCAGTGAGGTGGTTAAAAAAAATTCCTATAAAAATTATTTACTTCAAATGTATTAAAAAATATATAAACCCAAAATAACAGCAATTTTCACGAAAAAAACTGAAAACTTATAAGAAAGATATAATGAACTGCCCATGAGAAACTTTGCTTACCTTCATCTAAGTATGTACTGCTTCTGGGTTTATCCCAATGTGAATATCGTAGGCTATTTTTTAAACGTGTCAATTGGGTAACTCACGACACCAGACGGTAAGCTATTCCATTTATTCACAACCCTGTTAGAGAAAAAAAATCCCTACGACACCACAACCTGGAGTTGTCCCTTATTAATCGATGCTGGTTTCTTCTTGTCGAAGCATTCGTGTGACAGTGTATAAATAACTCATGGTCCATTCTGTTCATCCCGTGGAAAATTTTGAAAACTTCACTTATCCTCCCGACACTTACGTTCCTTTAATGTAAACATTAAAAAAAATCAAGTTTCACTTCATAGCTCAAGCCCCGTTTACCAACAAGAGCTCACATAACTCTTTTGTTCACCCCCCCCCCCCCCCGACCAAGTCCATGTCCTCCTGTAAGCAGGGCCTCTAAAACCGTACGACATGCTTCAGACCAGGATGAACTAAGCCCAAATCCACGTGTCTCAAATCACGCATCCATGTGTCACTTGAAAATCTGATCAAGTTTTTATTTACCGTGGAAAACAAATCACTGGATATTTGATAACACCGACTCAGATATATATGAAAATGTGTACTTTATTTTTGATTCATTCAATTAAGCAGAGATTTGGTGTCACTGACACAGAACTTCGTTCTTTGAATATTTTTAGAGTCGTTCATACCTCACGAGCATAAAATGTTGTCGAGGAATTTACTCTACTCATATTTATTCCGAAGAGAAATGGTGGAATTCCAAAACAGAATGCTATTTCAATCCAACGTTTACCGGAAGTTCTTAACAAGGAATTACTTTAAGCCCCTAGGATTAACCGAGATGCTGAAATTGCTGCTGCACCTGACCTCGTCGCCGTGAAAAAGATATATATGAGGTGCTTGAATTTCGGGAGGTGAAAGATAAAAGAATAAAGGTGCGTAAAGGAAAATGGTCTCCTCAGATTTGTGAGCCATCGATCTTCGAGATTTAAGTTAAGGTCGCGGCTGAGTATCTAAGTCGTACGCTTTTTATCTTTTTTTTTCTCTTGAAGCCTAAGAACAAGGTGAAAGAGTAAAGATACCTTTCGACTGTGAAAAGACATCCTTTAGGATATACTGTTTTTTATTTCCTTTTTTTTACAATGTCGTTTCGTACATACTGTGTTTTGATGAATGATTGCGCAAGACATCTAAAATAAAAAAATATATATGCGTTCTCTTCTAAGTATATAAAAATTTTCCAAGTTTTTGCTTCTGTTTCTGTGCCATCGAAGTTTAAATTCTTTGGGGACTTCAGCTAGTGAGATAAAAGGAGTGAGCGAACAGAAAAGAGAATACTCCAGGGTAAGAGACAGACCGTACCATGATTCCAGTTTTTGTTCTTCTTGTTGTTGCCCTGTGGCTGTGATCTTACCCCCAACACACACACAAGTATTTCTAAAAACAACGCTCGTTGTGTTTGCTTTCGGAACGGTTTGATGATTCCCTGTTTCGCTTGCAGTTCTCATTACTTTGCTAAACTTTTAACAATATTGCATATATTTCTTTTATACTTGGAACAATACTATGATGCGAAGCAATCCCATTTTGATTTTTTTTTTTTTGCTTCATCTTTACGTATATTTTGATTTGCTTTAAAATAAATAATCGTTTAGAAACTGTGAACAGAAAGATTAGTTATTATATACGAACGGTTTTTTACAAACTTTCACTTTTAAGCATCCTCCTAATGACTATTGTATATAGGATTCATATTCCATATACAGGGCAATTCAGAAATCGTGGGCAAAACTTTAAGGAGTGATAGAACACATCTAAAGAAGCAATTTTCTTCGTACAATGCATGGTCGTAATACAAGCAGTGAACCACTAGATGACGTTATCTTGAACACATAAAGCACTGATTTTGTCAGGAGAAGGCGAACATGCATTTCATGTACGTTGCTGCGGACGGAAATGTTCTGGAAGCCTGAAGACTGAAATGATAGTGTTTTCTGACAAGACTCGCGCCAGATTGTTGACTTATCCTTTGTCAGCGACATGCAGAATACTGGGCGCGCCAGGAGTGTGAGGACGCCACAAGAAGCCCGTTTCGCACAGACAACGGTGTAATCGCTCAAAGGGTTTTCGATCCAGTAAGCGTCTTAATCGGAAAATCCTTCAGGTAAGGTCTTTGGGCTTCCAGGCCACTCCCATCAGCAGACTTGTAATGCAGATTCAATTCACTTCAAATTCATTCATTCAGACTTGAAATGCATGTCCATCTTCTTTCGAATCATGAAACCAACCATTCCACCTACAATCGACGATAGGAATGTCGAAAAGTGGTAAAATCACCACTTTATGCGTTCAATGACGGCGTCAGCTAGAGGCTCACAGCTTGCGTGACGACTATGCATTGTATGACGAAAATTGCTTATTTAAATGTGTTCATCTAACAAGCAATGAACAGTCACTCTTCAAAACTTTTCTCATGAGTTCCGAATCACCCTGTGTACTTTCTACTTGTTTCACGTAACCCTATAATTATATTTCTATTTCGGATCCTTTAAGAGTAATTAAAAATATCTCCTTCGACTTCTTTGAATACTTCTTCAAAAACAGTTTATTTCAAAGCGTCTGGTTAAAACAATACATGTAAAATGAGTAGACAGTTATATCTTCAACCCTCCCCTGATATACTCAAAAACAGTGGCTGAATCGACCAAAAAGAATACTTAGAAAAAGTGATCCAACCCCTCTTCTTGCAAAATCATCACGTGAAATCGGCTAATAAGCATATTAATATCGTTGTTGCGCTATGTTCTTCCGGAAGTGAAGCTGAAATGAAGTAATTTGGGTGCCTTCAAGCGCATATATAATTTTTTTATTGTCTCGACAGTTATTCCGTAACCCAAGTACATTCGGCCTCACCTGGCGATTAATTTCATGGAACGTGTTCTCTTTCTCGCTCTTTTTGTATAGCATGCGTTTCACCAGAGAAGTATCCAAAAGGAATATAAATTCTACAGTTCGTTCTAAAATTGAAGTAAAATAAATCGGCAAAAAGAGTAAAATTGTTTGGCGATGGCTGAACACCAAAAAATGATAATTAGGGAAAATACGGAAAGTACGCTAAATGGATAAGTACATTTTTGTCCAATAATTAAATGCTATGCCTCTTTAGTATGCTGATTTATATTAACAGGGACTCTTCAAAACATAGAGTTATCCACTCAACTCCGAGAGAGAGAGAGAGAATTCTCTTCTATAAATACATTCATCCACAAAATTTCAAAAACTAAGATGCCTTTCGTTATCTCAAACATTGAGTGCCTCACTCAGAAATAAGTGGTTCTAGATGCGCATCTTACTGGTGCAAAATCTTTCAAATACCAGAAGGAAAAAACAAGAAGTGCTAAATCATTTTCCTTCTAACTAACAGAGTTAGCTGGAGTGTTTTGTAAAACTCCCATCGGTTACTCATAAATATCTTCTAGTTGCTTGCGGGTAACAGAAAATTCGTAGGAGTGTGGATTCAATCTTTAGCAGCCTTCGCTCACAAATGAGCGGTGAGCGAATGAACGGTTTAAAGTCAAGTTCATTGTGAAAATAATGAACTTTAAACTTTATCATGGAATTTCCATAAAAAGAACGATTCTAGAGTTTTGTAGGATATTGCAATCATCTCTCACAATATATGTAAAATGGGGCATAGAATAATACATTGTGAGTAAATTGAAACTGCAAATTTCCCTTACTAAATGCCAAATTTCAGTTAGGCTTGAAATCTAATGAAAAAATGTGAGTTAATCACCGTATTAGCTGTGGCACTAGACAAAATTTTTATTTTTGCGTTTTTCCTTTTTTGCTACGGTTAAAAACTATTAACAACTTTTAGTACACCGCCAATCGACTGCTATTATAAGGGGACACCAGTATCGATTGGTAAGGGACAATGCGAGGTTATGGAGTCGCAGGGAATTTTTCTCTAATAGGGTTGTTAATAAATGGAATAGCTTACCCCCGGAGGTAGTAAATTGTAACACAATTGACACGTTTAAAAAGAAATACGATAAACATGTTGGGGTAAATCGAGAAGCTATCCAGTCTTAGAATAAGACAACCATAATATTCTTTATGGGCATTGTATAATATTTTATCATGTGTATATATTGTTTATAATTTTTATGATTGTGTTTTTAATTGGGTTGCTGTATTTTAAAATATATGACATCCATATTTGTTATTTTGTTATGGGCATCTCTTTCTCAGCCACCTCGTTGGGCATTTTGCCTGTTTTGGTTAGTATTTGTATAAAAAGATAAAAGATTTTTCTCAGGCTATTTAGTTTTGGTGTGGCATGAATATACAGTATTTGAGGAAAATTTGCCTCGCTAAACGAAAGTGCATTTCTAACTGTGTGCTGTACTAAAGGTCTAACATAGTTTCCAGAGATATCACTTTAACGTCTGAACTGAAAATGAGAAACAAAAAAAAAAGTATTTTTTCTACGTGATATTTCCCCTTGAAAAACTCTCCAGTTATAGATCGGTTATCGATTCAATAGCATCAGACTTCACGAAGAAACGATGGGGAATGGAAAACGGGATGTTCAGTATCACGGGCCGCTCATGATCCAAAACTGATTACATCATTAGGAGCAAAGCGGAAGCAACGTTGTACAACGCACCTGCATTGATGGGCTGGTCTGCCACAAATATATAATATATATATATATATATAGAGAGAGAGAGAGAGAAAGAGAGAATGAGTTGTGTGTACGAGCGAACGTTAAGGTCAGAAAAGAGAGCGAGGCTCAGCATCACCACATGCAGCAATGAAAAAAAGTGCCGTGGTAGATAGAAAGAACCTTTGTTTATTTGTTATTTGTTTGTCTAAAGACGGGAAAATAGAACAAAACAAAATAGCCACTCCTCCTCCTTTTGGTAGTAGTACATGAGAGAGACATTTCCTACAAATGGGTTTTCGGCGTCTCCGTTCAGTATTTCCACTTTGAGAAATAGTGACGTTAAGATCACGGAAAATAAAATGTAAACATTGTTTTATCGGTCGTTGCGCTCGAATAACGCTATATTGATTTTTTTTTTCTTTTTTTTTTAATATTTTAACTCTAGCATTGAGCTAGAATTACAATTACAATTCCATTTACATATTTATGTTTTGTGCATATACAGGGTGATTCAGAATCCATCGGACAAACTTTAAGAAGTGATAGGACACACCTAAACAAGCATTTTTTGTCATGGAATGTGTGGTCAAATATGAAAGGTTGAAGTGCAAATTCTGTGATAAAATACATTGGTGACGCATTAATGATTCTAATTTTGGCAATGAGGTCCTGAAAGGTGTCAATAGAAATCCTGTACACCATGCCCAGGGGATGGACCCACAAAAAAAAGGCGAGAGAGAGAGAGAAGATATGGTGGGAGATGGGTGACATGAAATGAGCTTACCGTATTCAATCCGTTGAAGCAGAAATGTAGAGTTTGAGAAACTTAGAATTTCCCGGTAAAAACGGATCTACTTCAACTTGTTAGAACCATATGCACCCTCGGATGCTCGCATCACAGTAAATCCGATGGAAAAATGTAATATTTGCTACTGTGGTGAAGTGTTATTGTGCACTTTCTGAAAAGCACCTCTAACGTCTTTGCTATTGCGATTCAACCACGCGTTATATGACCAGAAATGCTTGTTAAGTGTCTTATATCCCCTCCTGAAGTTTGTCCCATGAATTTAGAATCATGGGTTTTTGTATAGTATGTTTTTATAGTATATAGGAGTTTTATAGTATATAAAACATATAAATACAAGCTATAAACATAATTTCTAACGGTGCTTCTTGCGGAAAAATGAATAACATGTTCGTCATGATTTATTTCGTGTTAACCCGAAAAACTTCACACAACTTTGAAAATTTAACCCAGCTTCATATATATACTGATGCAGTAACATGAGGACTCGATAATCACCCAAAGGACATTCGCGCCAGAACTCGGCATGATACCGAAATAATCTTGTTGAACCCAACATTTCTTAATAAAATATTTTATTGTCCAAATTTTTGATCATTTGCATATCATCGATGCTAAATACCATGGCGGTAGCTAAATTTTCTATACGTTTCCATTCGTATATTTTTGCGATATACCAAATACAGAATATACAGGTTAACTGCGAAAATGTTTCTAACGTCTAAAGTAGACATTTCAGAATGCATTTTTTTGTCAAACTGAATCACTTGTCACGTTTGTCTCATTCTGCAATGATGAACTCCAAAAAGTTGATTAGAAATAATTTACAATGTATTTGGCCATGCATGGGAGATTTGCCTGTTGTGGCTTCTGATTCCGTATTTTGTATTTGCCTTTTGGTTGAAAAATACGGTATATTGAAAAGGAATATTGTTTAATTTTCCTTATTTTGCGAGATAAAAGTGTTTTACTAAAAATAATGTATGATGATATTCATAATGTATGGAGTTATGGTAACAATTGACTCTTTGGTTACAGTTGGTGCTGTAGAAAGAATTACCACTGCAAGATGTGAGGAATGTGGCCAGCTGTTTGCAGTTTTAGCCCTGTAGGCTTCCGTCTTTTTTTGCTGGTGGTCATTGGCATTGAATTTTCTTTAGCTCAAAGTAAGTTATACATATATTCAAACCTCACATTAACCTTAATTGATATACAGTAGATCCCGCTTATAACGTTTTTCAAAATACCCTCATGAAAAAACGTTGTAAGCGAGAAAACGCTCTAAACGGGAAATCGCAATGAGAATTATTTGAACCACGAAAATAAGTCGTCCTAAGCGGGAAAACGTTCTAAGTGGGAACATTATAAGCGGGATCGATTGTATATCTAAATGTTATTTAAAATTTTGAAAACGTAAATACTTTACGAAGTCTAAAAAATATTGACAGATTCTATAATATGAGCTTCTATGTAGCTCAAAATACAGTCGTGTGCAAATGTCAAGAATATCAGGAGCTAAAAGTGCTAAAAATGTAGAGGGTTTAATATGGCAAAACAGGTACAGTGCTGACTTATAGACAGATAGAATCTGCATAAATCCTTAAGTGTGCGAATATGCAAATGTTAGGAAAAGACAACGTGGTATGTGTGAAGAATGCGTGCACAGTTAGCAAGACGCTTAAAACCAGTATAATGGGTTAGGCGTTTATGGTTTTATGATACCGAGTACTTCGCCAATTTATGTAATAAAACTTTCCCCTATGTTGAAAAAGGGTAATTACAGCGTCTTCCGAGGAAAAATGTTTGGAATATTGGAATCCGGAAACTCTCAGGTCAAATTACCAAGAATTCTGAAGATGCCTCGATGTGTCATTTACAGGTTGTGGCAAAAATTGCAAATCACGAGATTCATGAGCTAAGGCCGGTGGCAGGTCGTCCAAGAATTACCACCACGTGTAAGACCGCTATGTAGCATTGACTGCAAGGTGCGAAAGAAACATGTCTGCCAGACAGCTCTCAGCAGCATTTGCTGTGACAGAGGGGTAAAGAATTTCGAAGTGGTTTTCGTTATTATAAGCAATTGTTTGCAAAAAACTTATACTCCTATATTCAGTATACGTAGTTTTTTTTATTATTGTTTTTTTATGTATGAAATACTTGTGTAATAACCAGTAAATATTGCGTCGATAGAAAAATTTTCAAAATGCTTCCCATGGCATCGTTTATCTTAATGTTTGGTCCATGAGTACTTTGTAAAAATCCACGAGATCATTTCATTTACTACAATTGCATGAATTCTTGCATAAATTACTACAATTGCTTTGAAATAGTAATTTGATCAATTTTTGATATGCAAATTATAAAAACAATACATTTTAGATTTTATGAAAGAGTAGCGTTGAAATTAACCTTTTACGGGGTCTACGGAGCATTGACTTTCACTACAGTGGGTGTGCGACATGTAAAAGGTTGGAAACACTAGCTTACATTATTATTGAAAACTCTCCCTCTCTGCTGTGATTACACAAATACTTTTAATTATACATATTATAAAGTCTCATAATTGCTATAAGTATTACAATATCAAAACGTTGACCTCAGAAAATTTGCATCTCCTCATCATTATTCATTCCCTTGGTAGATAAAGATTTTATGAAAATTTAAATTCAAAGAAAGTTTTTGAAAAAAAAATGTGTTTGGATCAAAAATATAACATGTTGTGGGGTAACGAAAGTTTCCGTTTTAATGAAGTTACGAGAGAGAAATACATATTCATGCTTCTAAAAGCTGAGGAAAAATTTCGAACGTCATCTCTTTTCATCGATCATTTCAACTAATAAAATTTATCGATTCATCTTTTTTGTTAATACCTTTCACGATTTTTTTTCTGTATTTTATTAAAAAGTTCGAAATGTTTTACTACGAGGTTTTTTTTATAAACCTAGCATAAATTTCAGCATCCGTTTCTGACGCTTAGGATGTATCTTTTCAAAAAAAAAATAATGGCAGAAGTCGAATTGTGACACCCTCAACAAAAATGGTGTGTTGAAGCAGTAATCAAAAGGGTCAGCCATTCTTTTCGGGATAAGGAAGTCATTAAAAAATGCTCTTGGTGTAACTAATTTCTTCTCACTTGAAACTGATTCTTACTTATCATCGAAATAGTAGCTCGAAGGGGGAAAAAAAAGAGGTTTATTTGACACACTTCCAAACCTGTTGTTCGTCTGACTTTGATTAATCGAAAAACAAGAAAGGCTTCCACGTTTCGAGTGTATTCAAGGCGTGGATCCATTTCGCAAAGTTAACGAATTGTATCTCGTACATTGTTTTAGCAGCGCTGTTTCAAATTTTTGTAATCTTGAAATTATTAAACTACGAATTAAGAATTATCTTCCTCTGATGAACTATAACGTACCAGTTCCTTAAACTAGAATATCCTTAGTAACTCAGAAACTCAGTTAATACCTTTTAACATGGTGAAAACTATACTCTAATAGAAATATCATTAAAAATATTATTTATAACCATTGATTTATTTAAAATATTTTACACATAGTTTTGATCATATGTGCTATCCTATACTAGTATAAAGTTTACATATCTCTGATACTTAATTTTTTGTAAGTTTAAAAAAAAACCTCATTAAAAACAGTTTGCGCGCGTGATGAAATACCATGACATCAATGTAATTGAATAAAAATCAATTCAAAATGTATGTAAAGGAAACTGTTCGGTTCATGAAATGAAGCAAAAGTTTGAGATTTCATTGACTCGATCTCACTTAAAATTAAATTTTAAATTTAAAAAATTTTGAAATTTAAATTTTATTTTTAAATATGATTTAATGAACGAAATCTCAAACTTTTGATTCATTTCATGAAATGAACAGTTTCATTTATATATGTTGAATTGATATTTTTAAACAATTACATTGATGTCATGGTAGTTTATCATGCACGCAAGCAGTTTTTAATGATTTTTTGTTGTTGTTTTTTGAAAATTTACAAAAAATTAAGTGCCAGAGATATGTAAACTAAGGATAGATCATACAATCAAAAACATGTTTAAAAATTTGAAATAAACCAATTGCTATGTATATATAAATAGTATTTTCAATTATATTTCTATTAGAGCAAAGTTTTTCACCATGTTAAAAGGTATGAGATTCCATTAATTTAAAGTTACATTTTTGTTTTTAATCCTAATAAAATATGAAGAAAATTTTCATGAAATGTAATTTGTGATTTTTATATACGAACAAAAGTGAAAATATTGAATCCTCAACTTTAATTTTTAACTGAGTGTACGATAAATCTAAGACGCTTATAATTTCGAACAAATTGTAATTTTTCATTCTATGTTACAAAATAACCACGTGTCCTATAGATAACAGCAATGATACTCCACCACACCTTTATGCGCCTTCTCTCCTTCATATTCATGCGGACAAGTTAATCATGGATATTTTTATGACGTGATAAAAATCATCTGGTTGTTACCGCCATAATTATCTGCCATTCTTTGGCTGCTTTGGGAATAGAAAAATAGCTTAATCACTTCTTTTCAAGATAACGAAAATTTCTAGTTTTTGGATATATTAGGAAAAATATTATCCTTTGCATCGAAAGCTGTTCTCCAAGTTGTGTCTTCCTCTATATTTTTTTCTGGATATCGCAAGTCATTTGCTTCTTTTCTTACATTGAAAAAGAGTTAATGATTCGTGAAAACTATTTTTCTTCGAAATGTCTACAGCATACAGTTTTTTTTTCGCAAATCTACTGGCATTTCCACATAATTCACTACTAATTCTGGCATCTGAAGTCCTCTTAAGATCTTTGGTGTGCAAAACGACATGCGAAGCTGATGAGGTAGGTAATCTTGTTTCTCAGTGTTCCGGTGTCATATGCGCATCAGTCGCTCAGCGAATGCTTCATCCCAAGTTGTTTTGATTTAGATTTACATCAGTCTTTCAATTTTTTCTCTATTCATCTTACGTTAGTTTAATTTATGGTATAACTTATTTTTCTACTACAAGCGACAGAATTCATTCACTTATTTCACATTTAACAAACAAAAAACATTGATAGATCAATTATCACTGATTGGTTCAAAATGTTTTTGCAAAAATATTTTTTAATTCAATAACAGTAATTATTCAAAAAAATCTCTTCATTTAAAATAAAAAATGTTAGAGATAATCTATATAACTTAATGATGCTTCATGTCATAACTGATGTAAACTAGACTTTTATATACCTATATAAAAAACTTTTGTTCGTATGACCAACGTCATTAAATGTCAATTTAATTTTTTCATTGCTGTTAGGTGAATAAAATATTGTTAATTTTTTAAAACAAATGAAAAAAATTTAAAATATTTAAACCGTTGATTTACCTCTCACAGAGTAGTCAATATTAAAATTTAATCTCCACTTTTAATCGACTGTAAGAAAAGTATCCAAGTTTAATTGACATGTCATTAGTTGAAACTTTTGTGTTCTTCTATTCATCCTGATGGTGGACGTCTAGACAATCTAAATTTTGCCACCAAAAATCATTTCGATTTCTTCTCAGCCGTGCAATTAATTCACTTTTATAATGTCCCGAAGGAGTCGAAGAACATTTCTAACACGTACTGGAGTCGTGCAATCAATTTACATAGCATGCAAGAATTTCGTGCCTTTCTTCTGTCTTTCTATCTATCTAGCTGTCTACAGCCTGTTGTTCAACAACAGCTCCCTTAGGAATTTCGGAAAGTAGAGACAGTCTAAATCTGTGAACTCCGCGTCTAGAAAATAAATGATCTTACGAGAGATTGCGTTATTCCACTTAGCCATTCGTCACAAAATTCAGAATTCGAGAAAAGCCTTTTGTATTGGCTAAAAGAAAAAACTCCCAAAAGATTTAGGAATGTCGGCTTGAAATTGTTCGCTCAAATTTGTTTGGGGACTGAAATAAAGGTACAAATTGCCGTGAAACAGACATGGAGCTTTTCAAAACAAGATGCGATCCCCAAGTGAATCATCACTCACAAACTAAACGGAGGACATCCAGATGTCATTGGACAGGATCTATGTTGACAATTTTTTTTTTCCTTTGGTTTACGTATAAGTCTGCGCAGAAGAAACATTTGCTAAATCACTAAACTGAAAGGACTTCATTCTATCTTTTTCGATCTGTATGCATGATCCTAATTTGTGTTACCTTCCTGATTTGCATTTTACTTCCTTGGTCAATGCTTTCTTTCTTTCTTTCAAACCGAGCATAACTCGGGTCTATCGCAATCTATGGGCGATTTACTACCTAGTGAGTTGTGCCGGAAGTGTAACTGTGTGTGTACCTAACAGTCTGAGTGCGTATGTAGTGTTGTGGTTGATTTTTGGGTGCTGTCATCTATATTTCAGAAGTGAAGTGAGTGATGTCTTATGATTGAATTACATTTGTCTATTTGTACGTCTTTTGCTCTCTGTGGTGAGACTTTTTAAAGGGGAGATCGGCTCGCATTCGTGCCTTGAAATTGGGAACCACAGAAAACCAACTTCATTAGTCAATGCTGCATTTGAGTTGTCCTGAAACTCAGAAGTTTTACTCAACTATTGTATACAATTTATGAAGGCTATCTGTAGTTTATTCGTTGATCGCCAATGTTTACGATAGTGTATTTTTGAATTTCACGATCACAGAGACGATATGAAACCCTAAAGATCAGACTTTCTCTAGTAAACAGCCCATAACGTCCTAATGTAGGCTGAAGCTAAATCACTCATAAGATTGGTGTAAATACCGAGTTTTGTTCATCACTCAAGCGGGACAAAGTCTCTTGTCTCAAAGAGGACTAGGACACAGTGTATTTGTTTATTTGCATACAAAGACGTATATTATTCAATCATCTATGAACATTCGGTTCAGTGCTGTGGTACTTAAAACAGCAGAAGAAAATTGAAAAGAGAATGAAATAAATATTAGTCTTTATTTGAATACGTCGTAATCTTTCCTTCGATTTTTTTCATTGCTTGTCAGGCTTGTTTATTTTTCTAGGCTGTTTTCTGAGAAATGCCACACAGAAAAACGCCTGTTTTTTTATCTTTGAGTCATTCGGACAATGATTTATTAGATGTGTTCTTATAATAGCTCCTAATCCGAAACTGAAATATGAAGAGAAATATCTCATGTATTATGTATGTTATTATGTATGCTTAAATTTTATAGATATAACAATAGTTAAAAATTACAATCTATTAAACAAATCATTTTTTTAAAATAACTATATGAGATAACATTCTACGTCGTCTTTAGTTATACTTATTTCAAATGCGGTAAGTATTACTATAAAACTGTCCTTACAATATCGTGGAATTAAAAAGTGTATGTGAAAAAAATGCACCGAATTCTTATTAAAATATTTTAAATAGATAAATAGACTTTGATCCAATAGCTCATGAGTGCACCGTGGTTGTCAAATTGAAGAAAGGTGAGATATTTTCGATGAAATATTCTTGAAGACGGTCAATAAATGTTTTCAAAGGGAACAGTCAGTGTTTGTTATGAATTAAAATATTCTATTTTTGCGAACAGAAAAAAAATCAGTATATATATATATATATATATGATTATGATACATTGCATAAGACATTAAAAGTCTAAAAGTATAACTCAATACATGAAAAATATCTCTGATTGTTATTGTCTGATGGAAAACTGGAAAACGATCTTTTTTCATTTGAATGCTTCACTTGAAAACTTTTTACACAAATCAACTTTTTTTTTATAAAATACAGTATGTCACTTTATTTTCTTTCTGAAATTCGGCTGGAAGAGTTTTCTCATACATTGGAATAAGTTTACATACTTTGGATAAGTGTTCTTATATTTGAAGCTTGAAATTCGTTAAGTTATAAAAAGTTATGAGATCGCTTTTTCTAAAATGTTAAATTTTCTGGAAATTCTTCTTGATCGGTCGTTCAGATTGAAGTGAAAATTCACTGTAGCCACTAGGAGCGTAAACTTTAAAAGAAGATGTTACTTTTTTTGTCGAAAAAGGAAACAAAGCAAACAAACAAAAAAGAAATGCAGTGACAAAAAAAAAACTATGTAAGCTCCGCTTTTACAGAGAAAACTGCGAAAAAAAAACTTTTCTGACATTGATCGAACGGTTAAAAATGACTTTTACTTCGAGTATCGTTAGGCGGCTAGTGAAAAGTTTTCCGATACATGATCTTAAAATTTAAGTCACTCAGTGATAGCGGAAAATGATAAATAAGGAAAAAGTTGAAAAAAATTGGCTTTTCATTGCCATATGCAGCACAATTTTGTGCGTCGTCACATGAAATTCATACTAGTACTTATGGCAGTAAGAAAAATACATCGCAACTTCTGGAACAGTAAATTATTTTTAAAAAACGAAAAAAAAATTTCAGGCATACAATCAGTTTAAAAAAAATAGCGAATAAAAATAGAAATCCTTTGTAAGCAGTGCAATTTCATTGAAACAGAATGTTTCCTGTAAAATAAAAAAATTTCGCATCTAAAACTTGGAACTTTATAGCATCATCATGAGTATGAATGGCATGAGTTTACTGCTGTAAATTCAAATAATTCCTAATTGTTGTTTATAAAGTAAATAAAGAATGCAAGGATGACGTCACTCGCCGCTACCATACGAAGGTTTTTAACAACTGGCTGTTGCGAAGATATATTTCGGAAAGAGAGAAAATTCAACTGCCCACGAGCTCCAAGTGTACACGAGCTCCAAGGAAAGATTGAGAGATTCTGTGCCTCTGTAGTCTAGTGGTCTAGGGCGTTCACCCGGAAAGTGGAAGGACGTGGGTTCGATTCCCCGCAAGGGCAGTTGAATTTTCTCTCTTTCCGAAATATATCTTCGCAACAGCCAGTTGTTAAAAACCTTCGTAAATCAAGAATGGTTTACCAAAGAAATAAAATTAAAACATAGAATGGTTCTAATTTTTTTCATTGTACTTAAAAAAAAAATCTAAAATATATAGCAACAATCTATTTATATTTGTTTAAGTCTTATTTTAAATATTTATTTATTTTATTTTGTTTCACTTTTTTATTTATTTTATTTCGTTTTTTTTTTTTACTTATTTATTTTTCTTTTGCATTTCAACTAGGTAGCGTGTTTTTTTTTGTTTTTTTTTGTTGTTGTTTTTTTTTTTTTTTGTATACCAACAAATCATTGTTGTTCTCTTCTAGCTTTTATTTTCAAATAATCTCACTCGCTTCTACAGCAAGACGATTAAGCGTTCCATTGAAAATGAATTAAGGAGGTGAGCTGACGGTTAGGACGATCTTTTTGTCGTTCCACAAGACGATGATCTTTTAAAATAGCCTTCATCGCATTTTATATCTCTACCCGCTGCTAGAAATTTCATCCTCCAGTAGATCCCCCGCTCCATTTTTCTCCATGAATTCAGTTCCGCATGGTATAATTTTTTTTTTTGTCTAATGTTGTTAGAGCGCAATGCTTAAAAGAGTGTCTTTCTATGGTGCACGCAACCTCTAAAACACAAGGAGGGAAATGAAAAACCGCACAGTTGGTCCTAAATATTAATAGGAATATCACGCACGCATGGGCATTTATACATCACTCTAATTGACCACATTCAAAATAAACAAATCACGCTAATAAAGCTGAGTTGCATCAACTTTTCCGTTTTTACGAAAACTTTCGCATGATTCCAAACGAAATTTAATCCAACCCCTAAGAGTAATGCTGATAATTGATATTTTTCCGTCGGCTCATGAAGGCCCGTATAATTTTTAGAACAACTGTAGAAAAAGAGAAAAGTTATTGCCGCTTTGTTTATATTGTTTGTATAGTCTTGGTAGTAATATAATAAAAAAAAATTACACTTGTTGTGTGCACAATTGTAATAACAAATATGATAATGTAAGTTGTAACGCTCTCATTAATAAAACGAAAGAGTAATAGTTACGTACGAAATATGAAAATGTATTGCGAAAATTACGGGGTTTTAAGTAATATCAAAATTAACTGTGAACGATGGTAAGTGAAGCCAGTTATATAAATATGCAGCATTCACTTAGTTTGTAAAATTAACTTTCATGCTTTTTCGATGTTCATCTAAGAAGAGTAATGATAAAAAAATTCAAATTTTTTTGGGGATCAATTATAAAGGATTCGGATTAAATGATATACGATATTCTAAATTTGATCATGGTATAAAAATTCACAATTTAGCAATCAAATTAGAAACTTTAAAAAAATCACCAGTTTAGCACTACCTGCGCCGCATTTTATCAAAAAATTAGTTGAATTGAAAGCAGATATGAAGATGAGAGAGAGAGAGATGATATAAAAATATTATTATTAGTCTTGTGAAAAGGTTTCAGCTGTATTTACATACAAAATGTATATACTCGGTAGTGACTTAATTAATAGAATTCAAATCCTAAACTCACTACTACTTTACCACACACCAACTCCGGTCATATCCGATTCTAGACTGACGATTATGCTGATGTCTCTGTCAACTTTGATTAATTCAGTGCCGATTTATGACATTCGCCAATACGAACTAGCTATTATTCATAATCACCGGTAAATATGATAATTGCAGAACATAAATAATATTTATCAACATTACAAAATGGTTGGTGATTATACAGGGTGCATAGGTAACAGGAGGTTATGGCATTTTACTGGTGAACCGTTGATCCAAGAGGCATCTTCCAGTTAGAAAAAGTATCCAAATAACGTGTAGTACTCAGATATGTCATTCATGTTGCAAGGGGTTGAATAGTTAATAAAATAAAATAAATAACTTAACTTTTTCTACCGTCCTCATTTGCCCAAAAACCCAATTGGAAAGTTATTGTCCTGTCTCTCCTGATGACACCCACTAAAAAAATTCCACGTTTCTAAGTGCAATATTCACTGCGATATTCTAATTCGAAAAACGGATGAAAGTCGGGAAAAATCAGCATTAAAAGTGGGTAAAACGGTTTTCCCCGCTTTTAATGCTGTTTTCTCCCAATTTTCCTCGGTTTTAATTTAAATTTAAATAGTCTCAGTAAATATTGCACTTAGAATATTACACTTATAATAGAAAAGTGGAATTTTTCTAGTTGGCATCAGGAGGGACAGGGCAACAACTTTCTAATTGGGTTTTCGGGCACACGGGGACTGCATAAAAAGTTATTTTTTTTATTTTAGTACTTATACAACCCCTTGCAAAAGTACATTTTACTATAATGGCATACGCCCCGTTACCCATGCACCCTGTATATGTATAACAGCTGGCGATTGCACATAAACATCGAATGTACGACGTTTACCGTAAAATATATATTCTTTATTTCTGTGTTGCGTTAACTAATTATTCATCCATTTATTTTCCATTCCATAACCTTGTGCAACACCAGTCTAGAGTGTAAATAGAAAAATTCATATAATATATGAATATAATATATGAATATAATATATGAATACAATATATGAATACAATATATGAATATAATATATGAATATAATATATTCTATTATATTATAGTAAAATCAATTTTTACATTATGTAAAAATACCAACCTCACCGATACCCACGCCTTTTCGTGAATTCATATTAAAGCATTGAGGGTACCATAAAAAGTGATTATAACTATGTTAGCGCACTCTATTGTAAGAAAGCAATAATGATAGCCATAATTGACTATAATGAACTATTATGGCTTTGATAAAAAAATGAAGCACCAATTCAAACGTCTAGACGTAGTTTTTTTCACGTAATAATACAATTTTATCTGTTGGAGTTTCATAAATTGAATAGCGATTCAATCTGTGAATTATTATTTATGCACCCAAATTTTCATCCACCAGTACACAAAAAAAATATAAAAAAAGTCATTGCAGTCATTTACCATAAATAAAATTTCAGTTTTCAATGGTTCCACTGACCACTTTAATGGAAGTAAGAAAACAAAGAAATTAGAACTTCTATTTTGTGTGTTGGTAAACTTTTAGAAAATTCATTTTTTATAAATTGAATTGTCGACCACAGACTTGAATATCGTATCAAGTAGGTTTTGATTGCATCTTAATTTTCAATAATCACAGCAAAAAAAAACCTTTAAAGAAAGGTTCAGATAAAATATATATTTTATGCGTGGATATGCTCAATAGTAACTTATGGAATCCGCTTGAGGAGGTGCATACTATACTAACATACATGAATTAGATAATATATATGTTATACATATGTTACTGTAAATGTGATAAATGCGGTTATGTATCGTATATATTTTTAAAACGATAAATATTTTTTATGGGCATGGTATTATATTTTATCATTGTATATATAGTCTTTTGTTTTTGTAATTGTATTTTTAATTCGGTTGCTATATTTTAGAAACATGTGACATCCATATTTGTTATTTGCATCTTTTTCTCAGCCACCTCGTAGGGTATTTTGCATGTTGTGGCATTGTATTTGTATAATAACCGATTATTATGCATACTTACCAGGCATTTTGGTAAGTTTGATAAATGCTACAAATATACTATCACTTTTATCGGCGTTTATGCATAGTACCCCACAAGCGTCGTTGGTTAATTTAATAAATACAGGGTGGGCAAAAAGTATATAGAAACTTTAAAAATTCATAAAAACCGGAAAAATAACCGAAATAAAAAATGATTTGCAGAGTTAGCATCGCAAGTCACGGAAACTTTTTTTAAGACAGGAAAAAACTCAAAAAACAGCCGTTAGGTGGCACTGACGTACACAAGTCAAAGAAAAGATACTCAAATAACGAAAAGAATGCCTCCAAATCGTTTATTACAGCAGTATGTGTTCCACATGACCGCCACCACAGGGGATAACACATTGCAGGCCAGTCACAAATCTAGCAACAGCAGAGTGCAGCAGGCCCGGATGTATACATGACACCTCTCGGCGGATCGAATCTTTCAGTTCCGACAGATTGGATGGACCGGATCGATACACCCGGGATTTCAAATATCCCCATAACCAGAAGTCTGCCGGTGTCAAATCTGGAGAGACCGAGGAGGCCATGGAAACCTGAAACGCCTGCTAATGATTTTGTCTGTTTTTTAGTTATTTTTTCCTATCTTAAAAAATTCCCGTGACCTAGCGATGCTAACCCTGCAAACCGTTTTTTATTTCGGTTTTTATTCATTTTTAAAGTTTCTACGGACTTTTTGCCCACCGGTACTGGGATTTAAGGAATTTTTATAAGTTCTTGTGCGTTTATAATTAGACCTCAGTTTTATTAGGCGATTGTAACTGATATTTGATGGATTCTACCATTTGACTCCGATATAACGAAGTTCGATGTAATGAATTTATAGAATTTCTTGGAAATTTGCATTAACCCAACTCCTATATAGTGATCTTCCTCGATTTACAAATAAAAATTTTGGTTTTATCTGATTCGTTAAATCGGTTTTCAATCATATCTTTGTCAATCATACCCCGATATAACAATTTTTATCTTTTGAACGAATGAATTCTAATCTTATCTTGTGTGTTCAATTCGAGATCGATTGTATTTGTTTATTTTTACATAATAAACTCTGAATATAAAAGAATCCATCAGAACTTCTAGCTTTGGGAACCTGCAAAAGATTCCTACCTATTCATAGCATGTGGTGGCCTTGCACTATATTATTTCACCTATTTATTGAAGTTCCCGTTTTTTCATGTTTTATTTCTCATATAAACGAATAAGAGCATTATATGGCAACAATTATTTTCTTATTTTTATGATTACAGTGAAACCTCGATACAACGATACTCTGCAGACGAAGAGAAAATATCGTTGTAGAGGGATTGTCCTTATATTGAGGGACAATATTATCATCACGCGCAACCAAATCCATGCTGCTTTTTGGCATTTTTTCTAAATCTGCGTTGTTAATATCATCAGAAAACGCTCTTTAAAGTATTTATTCCTGTCTCCCTCGGCCTTGTAAGCAATAGTTGCCCCGGTGGCTTTGCATTATTATTTCAGTTGCACATCAAAAATACTAAAGTAATGAGGAAAACGCTATTTCTCTAAATATTTTCCAAGTGCTTCAACTGCATTTAATAAATTATCATTTTCGTAAAATAAATTAATTAGATTATTCATAAAGGACCAACTCCAGCAGCCCCAAATAGGTTAAAAATCAAATAACAATTGGGGCCATTCAAGTATTACGTAAGAAGATTTTCAGCCATTTTTGATCCCCCTTCCCCATCCCCCTTGTCAGCAAAAGTCAGCAAAACACTGACCCCCCCCCCTCCTCCCCTGTCAGCAAAATTTCGTCAGCAGCTTAGAATATTTCATATCTTCAAAAAGGGGTGGTTGATGACTTAAGCAACCTTCAAACCCCCCCCCCCCGTCATCAAAGTTCAGCAAATCGGAAAACCCCTCCCCGATGCTGACGTAATACTTGAATGACCCCATTTACATTATGTTTAAATCTGTCATTTGATATGCAGTCAAACTTGACTAATTCGAAGTCCAAAGTCACTGGGAAAAAGTTCGAATTATCCGAAATACGAATTATCCAATTAATCTATCCTGGATCTGAAAACTACTACAAATTGCAACTTAATCATCAACATTCACATAGGATAATGGTTATCAATTACTGAAAGTTTTTATCATTGGTGTTACGGAACTGTTTCCTAATTTTTAATAATTTATTAAATATATTAATTGATCTTAGCTGCTACATTATTCCACCGTTCTGGAATCAGCATCACTGCAGAATTTCTTGACCATGTTCAAAGCTTAATTTATAGAAACAGTTCGTGATCATCCGTTATGAAACTGTTTCCCAAATTTTGTTTGCCATTTTTATTTTGCTATCAAGAAAATATACTTCCACTAACGTATTACGATCTGAAGATTCCGATACTTTCCATGCATTTAATGATGACAAAAATATTAAGATTTCCAATGTTATATACCTTGATCTATATGTTGAAAAACATTATGGGTATTAAGTGGTGCACACTCTCGATATACTTCAAATGAACAATGTTAAAATGGGCATCAAATTATCAAAAAAGAGTAGATAAAAGCAGAATTTTTTACATTTTTATTAGTATTTAAAACTTTGATGCTCTACAACTTGATCGAAAAAAAAAAAAACAATGTCTGGCTTCTTGAATAATTTTTCCAAACTAAGTTTGCTCATACAGTAGAACCCGGATTTAACGAATCGGAAAACCTATGTTTTTATTCCTTAAATCTGTATCGGTTTATATTATTTGTTATAGGAGTTTGTTATATCGGGACTATATCAAACATGCTCTCTCTAGACTCCTTTGGAAATTTTTCATCTTTATCAAATTCATCAATTACACTAGTGTATTACGTATGATAAAAGTGATAAATTTCAAGTATTTATCAAATTAACCAGGAACGTTTGGATAGTATATATAATCACCGGTAAAAGTGATATTTTTTTTATCGTGTATCAAATTTATCAACGGCACTTGGGTATTATGCATAATCGCCGTTAAAAGTTGTGATGTTTTGAGTATTTATGAAATTTACCGAGACGCTTGTGTGTGAGTATTATGCATAATCTAAGGTAAAAGTGATATGTTCAGCCCGAGTAGCGAGGTGGTAAGCTTCTCATCTACCACCGTGACGGTTGCTGTCATGGTCTTGGGCTCGAACCCGAGGGAGGATATGGATAAGATATTTTCCTTAACGAACTTGAGGCGACCACCAATAGACAGCACCTTCATTTCCAACCTATCTCATTAATGGCAGTAAATTGCAATATAGCGATATGGCGAAGTTGCTTATAAACAATCCCTACATTTCTAGCTACATTGTAGAAATTTAGCGCATCGTGATTGACCGAAATGAGTGATGCACCGTTACATCACTTATGGTGAAATTTTTTGCTGGCGACGTTTAATAATAGATACATATTTAATTGTGCTTGAATCCGACATCCACCGTTGGAGTAATGGTTATAGTACGAGACTCATATACCGCAGATTGTGTTCGATATTCTGTCTGAAACCCCTCCAAATTTTTTTTCCCATCTTTGCTGTAATTTACTGATTTAATAAAAACCGTTTCCATTTTTGTTTCTGATTTAATCAAATGCTTCACTTAAATCGAGAAGACAATAATAACGGCTCGCAAAGCTGGGGTCAGCTATCATTTACTGATTCAATAAAAAATGCTTTCATTTTTCGTTAATGAACTTTGAAATTCAGTTGCGCCCAAAACTCCGCTTCTCGTGATGTCTTGCTAGCTTTTTTGCTCGCAGTAACCAATCATCGGCGTGCTAATGCTTCCTGTGTTACTAAGAAAGTAGGGATTGCAATTACGCGTCCAGGTTTGATGAAGTAGTAAAAGTGATATTTCTTTAATATTTATCAAATTTACCAACCAAGTTAGGGTATTATGCATATTCGCCGGTAAAAGTGATAAATTTTTCAAACTTACCGAGACGATTTGTTATTATGCATAATAACTGGTTATTATGTGTAATAACCGATTTATCACATTTACTATAACATATATAATAAAATTAAATTGTTAATAACAAATAATCCGTCTAACCAAAACAGAACTGAGTGCCACGCATTAACCATAAGACAAAACTATGTATACAGGATAATAAAATTTGTAATAGTAAATGAAGGACGGTTGATATAAAGAATCATCATCGTTGATGAAGGTCATCAACTAGAAGGAGAAATGAATATCGAGTACCGAAAAACAAATAAAACATTATTCAAAAATAATTTTAGTTAGCTAAAAAAATACTGAATCTTTATCACGCTAATAATCATAGTAACATGAGGTTAAATTATGATATTTTTAGTTTTACAAAGAGCATCGTTTTCGAAACAATAATACAATAAAAATATTTGTAATAAAAAGGATTTTTTCATGTGCATTAACGATGCATGTGCATATTTTTTCGTGTATATGTATATAGAATGTTATAACAAGTTTCTTTATCAGAAATAGTAATTTATTATTAGAAATTATTATTCACTTTCTGGAAGGACAAGTAGTTCCTTGAAGGTCACATGGTGGATTTGTGTATATGTCCTTTCTTCTGCGTATTTTTCTCTTCGTTATTCTGCCCTTCTAATGTATTTTGTTACGTTTTCTGTTCATTAAAAAAAATGGTTCCCACTCATGTTGTTTGTCCCATGAAAGCTAATTAGCAAGTCAGTATCAAATAATGAGTGTTTTCTTCTTTCGAATACAATTATTTCGGCAGTCCTCAACCTACTATAAGTGGTGTCTTCTTTCTTGCTAATAGCATTATTCGAAATTCCTATTACTTAACGTTTATTCTGAATTGTAAAACTGATTTTTTTCCAATTTAATCAGATGTGTGGGTATGCAAACATTTCCTGCGGTGAAAGATTCGTGTAGTCATTACTGTTATTAAATATTCATGGAAAGAAATTAAAAATATCTAATGATTTTTGGCGGCTGATTCTTTGTTTACCTAACTGCTTATTGCTACGCAAAAAAACCAAGTTAGAAAAAGGAGAAATGAAAGAAATGTGTTAAGTGTTAACCTCCCCCCCCCCCTCCGAAAATTTTGATTCTTGTCTGTGTTGCTTTGTTTTCAAGATTAAATGGGTACAACTTGTTTTAACGGATGAATAATTTAATATTAAGCATGTGTTTATTCCTTTCAGACCCGAGCGTTCATTTTTTGGTATTTTTAATATTTTTAAGAGGTTTTTCATTCTTGATATTAAAAAAAACCAATAAAAACATAAATTTTAGAAAACATTTACTTTTTTTTTTCAAATTTTATCGAAAATACAGGACGCATACAAATGTGTAGTCTGGGTTTCAGCTTGTTAAATGTGGCATGGTGCGATATTGATAAAAGCAATTTAATTGTCGAGCATTCTTTGTTCGAGCATAAATGCATGTCGCATTTTTGACATCTCGTCCTCGTCCTACTCTCATAGCCTATTGGTCTACAAATTTGAGATAACTTTAGGCGAATGCAGTGGTTTCTCTTCACACAAATGAGGATTTTCGGAACCCCAAAATCTCCAGTTTTGTTTTGTTTTTTTTTAATTTTAAAAAATTTTAAAAAAAAACTAAATTTTCGAAATTTCTGTACAACATTTTTACAGTTTTGCTAATAAACGTACCGTTTACCGCATAATTCTATTGATCTTTGTTGTAGAGATATTTAATTTTGAAATAAGGGCTTATTCGCTGATCACTCTGTATATGCATCCTGTATAATAATAATTCCATACACAGTATATACGAAAATCTCGTTCAATAATTTTTTTTTCATAATTTTTCAGTTGCGCGTGAATTAGCAAAAACGATCGAAATTTCATATGTTTCCGGGAGACATATTTTTATATATGCGTGAGCGTCGTCGTAGAATTTGTTAGTTAATTCACCCGCAATATGTCTAAAACCCCTCACGTCTTTCAGGTATCGCATAATTTATCGGCTGAGTAGATCTAGTTGTACGTTCGACTAGTTGCAAGGTGTATCTCACGAGAAAACATTTTAGCGAAGGACGGGATAGAACTCTGTTTGAACCTGATGCACCTGTCCGTCCTTGACCGTCGGCCTATACTGTTATGAAATGGAGAATAATTACTAATCGTTAGAAGCGCTCAGCTTCGGACGCTCACGTCAATTAAAGTGAGTAGATTAAGATTCCATCCTTAATGAGTTGGGAAGGGAGAGCCTCATCCACATGAGAAGCCGTTATTTATCGAAGGGAAATTTTGAAGAACAGGTCGAATAGAAAGTTTGAGATGAACACGCTCATCCAAGTTTCCAGCAGCTGAGAAATAAACTCGAGGAATTTCATTAAGCCCAACTTGAAAGTTTGGGAAAACGTAAAACAGTATTTGAACAGGAGGTTAACTCTCTCGGAACATGGCCCGCGGTATGTGATGGCAAATTGAATTTAATCCAGAACAGGATTGCCAAGTGTGCATGACTTTTCTCCAGTGATTCAGAAATCATCAGGGCATTCACATAAGGAACTTGCTATTATTTTAGTTTAGTAAGGGAAATAAACTTGTCGCCCGATATTTAAATTTCAAAGCAGTTTTCTAATTTATTAAATGAACTCTCTTGGATAACAGGATGACTACATTTTCAGAAAATACTTCCGGAGAACATGCATGTTGCTTCCCGGGTTCCCAATATATTTATGAGGGTGTTGTTTACAGATATGCGTAATTCTATATCAGCAAATTACAAATACTGAGAAAACAAATGAAAGAACATTAATATAAAAAGCGTTGTAAAAAGCGCCAAAGGAAACGCCATTCGCGAATAATATAGCAATAAATGAGTTCAGACACATTTGCATAACTTATCTTCTTTATTTGTGCTTAAAGTATGAACTGACCAAAAAAGTTTATATCGATATTGCTTGAGCGTTACACTTATAAGCCAAATTAAGAAACATATATTTACGAAAAAAACCGTCAATTTTATAAAAACCTGTTCCATTTTTCTGAATCTTACGTCCAAAAAATTATTGGTACTTACAATAAAAAAAGATTGAGTGAAAAGCTTTATTTTTTAATGTTCAATGGCGATCTTATATTTTTAGTTATTATATATACAGTACACGATAGTTATCTCAAGATAAAAGCAGTCATTAACACGAAATGAGCTTAAGATAAAATTCAGTTTTTCTAAATTTAACTGCAGATGTGAAATGTGTGATACAGCAATCAACATAATGCATCAAATCTCAGATATTTTAGTGTTTAGAGTGACTCGGTGATGTTTACTCGATGAGCACAATAATACGTTGATCTTATCGCTTTCTTTACTTTTCAGTTTTATTTGCACCATTTTTCGCGTTCATAATTATGGAAAAAATAAACATTAGACCATATTTCTTTGAATAAGTGCCACGTCTTCTCAGAATAAACGTCAAGTTCACAAATATTGTAAATCGATTTTTTTTTTCCCCTTACTAAAGGTGCTTATTCCGAGAAATCGTTTGTCTTGGAGATTTTGTGTCATATTCTTCAAAAGATAAAGCAATTTGTTTGTTATAGAAAAACGTGAGCTGCTATACAGGCTGTCCCGAATTGTTTGCACTTCGAACATCTCGCAACCGCTGACTTTAGAAAAATACTATCAATCACAAAAAGTTTTAAAATGACAGGTTTTTACGCAAAGTGCCCCTTTGTTTACAAAGTTTCCAAGTGGTCGTATACATAAAAAAAAGAAAAAATTATTTTTTAAATAGACCCTGCGTGCTAAAACAATCAAATAATGTAAATGCGGCTCTGAGGAGTCATTCACATGCATATACAGTATTTTAAATGCAATATTAACCGATATATTTGACTGAAGTTTTCAGCATTAGTCGCCGATGATTGAGGGTGTGGTTCACAAATTGTGAAACGTAAATTAAATTCAAAGTTGTTAATAAAAAAATAAAATGGTTGAGTTCATTCTATTTTTAATGCAGTTCTTAAAAATGGCAACTTTTGAGCCAGTTTGATCATTTGATCATTTTTGTCGCACCACGGTCATTTTCTGCACACGAGGGCTAATTAGACCAGGACCTACAATTTATTGCCGATTCCGAATGGCAGCCTTTTTCATACTCACCGAGAGATTGGTGCGCTAACCCCTCGATGTGGGACTCCCTTCGGTAGCAATCATTTATCTGTGGTCATGTCGCCGTTTCTGTTGTACCCCTGTGTCAGGAAACTTCTGACAAGGACGAACTCCGGGCGGGTATCGAACTCACGACACCTCTAAACATCTTTTGGTACTTCAGGCGAGTATCTTATTGTCCTGGACCTAGGCGTGGGCCCATTGAGCCAGTAAAAACTGGCCAATACAGTGATAAGTGGCCAAACATAGTTATTTTACATACGTAATGTCTATTTTGCATACGTAATGTCTATTTTACATACGTAATGTCTATTTTGCATACGTAATGTCTATTTTACATACGTAATGTCTCTATAAATATTACATTCAAATATATGAATTTTTTTGTTTTGCAATTGGCATTTCAAAGCGGGATCTACATTTCGATGATTGGAAGTTTTAGCATATATGGAAGTGTATAAAGGATTAGTTTCTTCATTATTTTTATGTAATCGACCCCTCAAACAAACTTTTGAGATTTTGAGTAACTGCACGTCATTTGAAAACTTTTTATAATTGAAAGTATGTTTCTAATGTGTTCAAGGTTGCAGAAATATTTGTAATGCAAACAATTTGGGACAGTCTGTATTGATTTACAAATTTGAGGTAACTTATACACCAGATCCAGAAACGTGATAATTTTAAGCTTTCATATATCTACCTTGTAGACTTACACAATTCCCGAAGAAGCCACGAAGGATCAAGTTCGGAATCTGAAACAAAAAGGTTTTTTGAGAATCCGTGTGTCTTATACTTTCAGCTTTATCGAAGTGTATCCCACCAAAGTTAAGCAACACGCGATAACAACAATTACTGGCCTTCGCCCCTCTTGTGAGTTGAAGGCCCTCGCTCTGCGGTCGTTATGCGAATATTGGTCTCGGACCATCGCTTCCAAGACAATTGTTGCAAACAGGAAGAAGACGACAGCTCCTGATATGAAACTACTTTTAAAGGCCCAACTCCTATCTGTGTAACATAGTATGGAGGATCATAATCGATGACTTTTTAATAAGCATTCTAACTTTGATGGGCGGTTTTTATGATGCACGCACGATATTTCATCCATAGTTCCGAATACTTCCCACAAATAAAGTCGGCAGGTGATCATTTATATACGAGTGGTCCAGTAGGTCATGGTAGCGGAAATGTACGAAAAGGTTGGTTTACAAAGTAAACCCCTCAACCAGATTTTGAACTTTCTGTGATGAGTATTCAATCTTCAATCCTCATTCTCAAAATTTATTGATAGACTATTTTTTTCAATATGGTTTTTCGTATGGTTTGTTCAATCAATTACTATAACCCCAGAGGTGAAACAATTCAAATCTACAATAACTATCCCCAATTTACAAACTTTGGTTATTGACCTACGTGACCATTCATCAAAAGATAAAACGATCACAGAGTATGCAAATCAAGTGAGTTCATGAACTCTTTTCTTTTGTTGAAGTCCACCGAAGCAAGGAAGAGCAGCAGAAAAGTTTGTTTCTTTCAGAATGACTGATAAATGTAATATCCATATAAATATTGATTTACCGGTCTAAAATAAGAGTATTTATATAACTAACAACATTTGATATAAATGTAAGATGATATGATCCGTAAATCATATTGGGAAGTTAACAAGAAGATTTTATCAATATCACATTTCAACTGAATCGTTTGGTGAATAATACGCACGTAACGTATGTGCATTATTATGTACCATATGTAAGAAGGAGGTAAGAATTTGGGCCCAGAAAGCAATTTCCCCTGGTGGCAATCTTGAAAGGGCAATGAATGAACGCCAGAACTTTGCCACTGGACTTATCCCGTTGCCGAGATCTCTTCCAGCCCAACTTCGTGGGAGAGTCCGGAACACTTTATTTTGTGTCAAAAAAAGAAAAAAAAATAACAAACAAAATTTTTACAACATATTTTCCCCGGCACAATTGGGTACTGTCGCGATTAACAAATTTTGTGGTGATTACAGACGAGATGGGGTTGGGAGTTGGAGAAAAGTTTCGGGGTTTCGTTAAGACGGAGAATTAGAATTAGGAGAATTAGAATTAGGACGCATATTAGGATGGAAGTATATTTTAAAAGCAATTGGAGGGGGTCCCCATGCCATCTCATCTGTTACCTTACACTTATCATATTATATACACAGGATACAAAAAGAACAAACGAAATGAGAATCTTATTGTGAAATAAGATTCTCATTTAACACCTTATACTTTTAACACATTATTAGTGAGCAAATGGGTTTGGTAACTTGCGGACTAGAAGCCAACATTAGTTTTATTGGGTTGAGTTCACTATCCGGTGGATTTGATGAAAATATATAAAATAGAAATATGTGTGGGGGAATATATATACAATTAGGGATCACCCGTGCCATCTCGTAAGACGGTGAGCAACATGAATACGACAGTATGAGTACGCTCGTGTGTTGTGGACATGAAATGCAAGAATAACTGGAATAAAGGAAAGAGAAATACACATACATTCATATATATATATATATATATATAACTGCCAGGCCGCGTCGTCCCGCTCTAAACCTATTCTGACGAGCAATGTGGAATTAGTTTAAAATGTGGGATTGTCTGGTTAGCTAGGGATCAGCTTCGGTTTTGTTGTTTTTGTTGACTCGCTCTGGCTGGTTATATTTATTTTAAAAAAGTGAATATATATATATATATATATATATATATACCACATGTAATGGTTATTATGAAACCATTCTTGTCCTCCCGCCTAGCACCCCAATCTTGAAAGGGCAGTAAAATTATGAATGAAAAGAATGAAATATAATTCAAAAACCTTTGTGATAAAACTGTTGAGTTTGCAGTGGAATGGGTGGAAAAATCAAATTTGCCCCTACTGACGAGTGACAAGAATCCTAGTTATAGCACTGTATATCACACAATCCCTTTCGCAATAAGCGATTTCAAAGAGAATGCTCGTGAGCATTCGAAATTAAGTACAGATTCGTGACATTTGAGAATTGTTTTAATCTATCCATGAGCTGAAATTGAAATTCGAATATGTTGCCTATCATAAAACTTATTACGTTTGCATCATTTTAAACTTTATCGAACACATGACAGTTTTATTAGAATGTAACCCAATGTTATTTCATCTTTACAAAAGGTCCGCCAAGACTTCTCTCCGAAGCACTGGAACCACGTGAGCGAGTGGTGCCAGAAGGAACAACAGTTCAGCTGGCGTGCCCAGTAGAAGCCGATCCAGATACGTTGTATTTCGAATGGTATCGTGATCGAGAACCTCTCGATCATTTTGGTGACGATCGTTACCGGGCACAAGGCAATGGTGTTCTTCGTATAAAGAATGCTGTACCCGAAGATACCGGCCTGTATATGTGCAGAGCTGTTAATGGGTTCGGTAGAGCAGATGTGAATGTTACCCTAATTGTACTAGGTAATTGTAATAGGTCATCAACTTTTATTTTAATACTTCCGAGTATCGCCATGGCTTTTATTAAAATTTATTTTAAATTAATGGCTTTTCATCAAGAAAATTCTCTTTTTATCAAATGTCATACGTATTACCTCACTTTACATGTTTAACTGTTGCATTGACATTTATTATAATACTTTTTCTTTAGATTCCCCAGAAAGCGTGGTGGGTTTTCCTTCCAGTGACACAGACGTTGATGAAGTTGGAGCCAGTCAAATCGATCAGATATTCACTAGCAGTGGAAAAGTCGAAGATAATTCTGAAGAAAGTTCTTCAGCAGATTCAGGTACGCCACTTTTTTTTTATCTGGTGCCCTGTTTGGGAAGTCGAGTTCTTTTAGCATTTCAAACACCTAACTTTCGAATATCCAATTTTGACAAACTGCTCCAGCTCAGCTTCGGTGGAAGTCACAATGAATAATGATAGCCTGCATTATTCAAAAATAAATCAACGATATACGTCTTACATATGACCTATTGAAACAATCTCTTTCTTCCTGAAGTTATGGTATGCTCGTGATCTCCTTTCACCTATCGTAAAAACTTTAAAGATATTGAATTCGCTTATGAACGCTGTGATTCTCTCTCTCTCTCTCTCTCTCTCTCTCTCTCTCTCTCTCTCTCTCTTTTTCTTTTTTCTTTTTTTTGAGAAAAATTCGATGGATTTATATTTTTGAAATAAAAGTAAAAGTATTTTTTCATATTTTGAATGGTAAACTATTTTTAATGAAGTGATGTGGTATATTACCAGTTACCCTCTTGGCCAGAGTGGCGTGGTGGTAAGATGCTCGTCTACCACCATGAAGGTTGCTGTCGTGGTCCCAGGTTCAAACCCGCGGGATTATATAGAAAATATATTTACCCTAACAAGCTTGAGGCAACCACATCGATAGACAGAGCCCTCATTTCCATCTCATTAATGGCAGTAACTAGCGATATGGCCAGAGTTGGTGTATGGTTAAGTAGCCACATTGTTGGGCAATTCACCTGTTGTGGCTCCGAATTCTATGTATTACCTGCGATTTTTTTTTCTCTATCGAGGTCACGGCAGCAACTGCATGTTTTTCATGTTCTGGTTTTTCTTTGAGAAACAAGTATATGCTCTAACTCTGTCTTTTTATTTTCTCGAAACATATCGCGTTGTTTCTGCCGTGGTCTATGGCAGTTTTTTAAAGACAGCATTTAATCGGCTCAGACAGCTCATTTTCTATGATTCTCAATTCAAAAGTGGAATGGTGTCACGTCTGAAAGAATGCCATCATATCTGTAGATGAAACATGTGGGGAAACATGCACAAATATCACAGCCAAACACCCCGGAAAATTCCAGCTATTCGTCAATAGCCGTCCGTGAAAAACCATCTAGCCAACGCAATAAACGTTAAGAATCTTCATAGCTGATGCACATTTTTTGAAGTACTGAGTCTCTATCGAATCTTCATTTATACGTTTAACAACGATTTTAACATCGCTGTATAAAAAATATTAAATCTTTGATTAAAATGGCTTGGTAAAGTATTACGTTCTGAATCAAATAAACTACATATTTAGCTGATGTTTTCGGTTAAGCTCCCCGTAATCATTTGTTGGTTGTTGGAACTTCTTCATTCAATTGAACAGAGAATCAAGAAGAAGAATCAGCTTAGCCATTGCATCATATATTATTTCTAACTTCCATTGTTGTTCAAAACAGATAGGTATCCTTGCAGGAAGTGTTCTTACCTACATCCATGAAATTATTTAAATTAAACAGAATTCAGAATGATGATATAACGTTTACCTAAAGTGCTGGGCAGTCAATAAATCACAGTCTCTTTATTATAACAAATCTCCGGATACTCGGTTCGTTAACGTAGTATGTAATTACTCAAACCAACCAATATTCCACGCTTCATTCACATCCGTAACCCATGCAATAGCCACTTGCTCAAATATAAAAATTTCACAGTGTTTTACCATTTTTTTTAAAGATATGGTTTAGTGATTGTTTGTTTTTTCTGTTCATATATAGGCAAGCCTCGGCTCATTTCGGTATCACGCTTCCATGGTTCTGTGGTTCAGCGGTTGGTTGGTTCTTCTATTAGCCTGAGGTGCGTTGCTCGTGGAAACCCTCGCCCCCAAATATCGTGGCTGAAAAACGGCAAACCTCTTCCCGACTCAAATATGCGTAGCAATTCTAGGAGAGGATATTGGACACTTTTCCTTGAGAACCTACAGGCTTCTGATACAGGCAATTATACATGTCATGTCTACAATGGTCTCGGTTCTGTTAGAGCTAATTTTGCCATACGAGTAATAGGTAAGTGGGTTCAAATGAAATTAATTCAGACAATTTTTGATACATAATGACTATTCAAGATGTACAGTATTTCATAGTTATCGCAAATTTTAAGTTTTCTACATTTATACGTGTATTACTGGGACAGAAATCGTTAATGAGTTATTTTCTCACGTGAGTTGTACGTTGGTTACCTTGATTACCATGTGTTCAAGTTAACGTTTCGTTGTAATAACCGAAATATATTGCACTCACACTTCTGCTGGAAATTACTTGATATTCTCTTGCACTGGCATATTCTGAATAAATTTATGGACTAATTCTGTAGTTTAGCATGTTCGAATGGGAAAAGTCACTTTTACGTGTGTGCGCAGTTTTTTATTTAATTGAATCAAAGTAAGAGGTTATTTTTAGTAATATGCCCACGTTCTCTTTTCGCAAGTTGCACGAATAAATGTATTTATCCCATATAATTGCGTATATACCTATTCCTCATACATCACTGCAGCCTATAATTAACTTAATTAATAAAACTCTGAAAAGATAAAGTCAGACATACGCTAAAGTGGTGAGATAATTTTATTTAACTCTTTTTCTTTTTGTCTCTCTGCCTTCTTTATATCATTATTTTTTCTTGGACTTCCATTATACGGGTAATCTTTTTAAGTGACGTGAACAACTCAACAAGATTCCATGCCGTTGAAGATTGAGATCTTCTAAAGGCAGACGAATTTCACTTGCCACGTGCAATGCCTTATTTTTATTTAGTTATTTTTTTCCAATCTTAAAAAAAAATGCGACGAGCTCATTACAATCCTCAAGAAAAGGGAAACCTCACATTGAACTTCTGGAAAAAGATGATAAGCTTTACGACGTAATGCCTTTTTAAAAAGGATTGTTCTTTTATTTCACTTCATTCTTGTATAGGTCGTTCAATGCTGAACGAGATCGGGTTTTTTTTTACTTTCGGTGTAGAATATTATTGCTTCTCAGGTCTCAAGCAGGTTCCGTAGATAGGAGAAGAAAGAGATGAAACTTTTAAGAAACTTCAGAACACGTCTGCTCACATGGCTTGCCTGATGGATGACCCAACAATGTTTCTGGAATTTTGCCAACCAACTTCATACACTTCTTTTTCTCACTGTTACAGCAAATAGGATTCGGAGAATCCAATAAGTAGAATCCGAAAGGATACCCGCGTGACTTAGTTGTCACTTATTGCGCGCTAATAAGTTCTGCTAAATAGACTATTTTGTTATTACTTTTGCAATCTGAAAGCTTCTAAGAAGACCAAAAATATGACATGGTTTTTACACGTATTATCATAAATTTTCTCAACTTCTGTACGTTACTTTCAACAGAATTGATGAAAAAATATTTCTCATCAGAATTCTTCCCAGTCAGAACTTTCATGATTGTTATATGTATCTCTGTTTATGATCACTGATTTTTACATTAACTGCATTATCATCACAAACTATATTATGTCATCGTATTTTTATTTACGCCTTTCATTCATAATGCGTGTGTAAGTGCGTTTGCAAAATGCTTGTAATACTGGTCTATCTCCCACGGAACACTTCCTACGGTGTGAGTTGCGTCACTTTGTCGTGCGTGAAGGTACTGCCTAGACATGGATGTGCCCAGAAATATACAGTGGATCCCGTTCACAACGTTCCCACTTGGAACGTTTTCCCGCTCAGTACGACTCATTTTCCTGGTCCCAGCTTTAACTAATGCTCATAGATATTTTCCGTTTAAAGCATTGTCCCACTTATAATGTTTTTTTGTTTTTTTTTATATGACGGTCTTTTGAAAAAGTTTCAGGGGATCCACTGTGTGTGGTATCTATTTCAATGGGCGTTGCCATCTAACTTCCCAATTGGCAGTGTGTGTGGATGTAAAGCTGAATGCACGAAAAATATTTCAGTTTGATGAATATTTCGATGGTTAGAACAGAGACAATGCACGTGTCCAGTAAGTCGTAATAAAACTTTACACGCAAATACATATAATTCGTTTCGAATATAAAATCTAGCATTCTACATTACTATAGTATGCTTCCCTTTACAACCGGGACAATGTCGCGGAAAATCTAAGACACTCATCAATGGCAATTTCAAAATCGATACGCTTTGTCCCATCCAGCGTAATTCCACCGTTCAACTCGAACACAAATGTTGGAAAAACCGAAACAAGTAACCATCCACTGGTTAACAATGGATGCTATGCTTCATCCGTTTGCCCGTGCTGTGGATGGAGTAACACTCTGACATTAGGGAACTATACAAAATCAATAAGTTTTACATCATCTGCAAATCTCCTGACAGTCCACTTCCGAGCATCATCATAGAATTTACCGATAAAAATCGAAACATGTATGGATTCTAATGCATTTCTCTGAGAAATCGCACTTCTGAAGTCCGTCTAGTCGAAATTTTTTCCATTCACCACAACCCAACGTTATCTATCACGAATTTTTCTAATTCAACAAGCTTCCTTCTCTCTCAATTACCTTTAAAAGCTTCAAGAGTTGAACATGATCGACCCTATCAAACACTTTTTGAAAATTTAAGCAGACGACGTCAACACTATTGGTTTCTCGTAGCGCTTTAGTACAACGATGGGAGAAGCTAACGAGTTTATTGCACTTTTCCGTAAAAAATGCTGATTATTCGACCACCACGCTGTTATCCTCCATCCGCCAAACTGATTTCAGTTTAATTTGAAGAATTTTGCTTATGTGAGCTTGTTAAATTTACTCAGAGCCGTAACCAGGGTAGGGTAGAGGGGTATGGTGCGCCGGGCGATGGGCCAGGAAGGGCTCTAAGTTTACTCTTTTTCCGCTCAAAATTTCGGGAGGGGGGACGCCAAAATGTATACTGGCCCCGGGCGACAGATTAAATTTTCTTTTCCTAGATGCGATTCTGAATTTTCTAACCGATAGTGTGAGACGACTAATCACTATTACTCTTTTTGAAAATCGGGACCATGTTCGCTAGTTTTTATTCTCGTGAAACCCTCAACAACGTAACTCCTGTATCTCTATGCAATTGTATGAAATTTTGACTCACACGCTTTCTTTTAATATCCTAATATGAATAAATACAGTTGCCTTTTATATCCTAGGATAAATACATTTGGACTTTTTCAGGGCTATCTCTAGCTACTGCTTCTTCTTCTGATGATATATAATTTCATATATGGATACAATATACTATGCTTATACCATATAAATGAATGTTCCGATTTATCAGACAACTATTAGTCACATTTTCTCATTTTTTAAAATTCAAACATTCTTTTAGTCAAGTTCAAGTCTCAGAGAAGAAGTTTTAGTTAAACGTTTTCAATAAAATGAAACTGAAAGCAATCCATACGGTACTCACATACGAAAACATGGCTACACAAGCAATACTTTACTTCTCTTCAAAAAAAGCTCGATGAGGGTTGTTTACTTGAGTGAAATGTTCTATGTAGAAAAGCATTCAAGCCAATGACTACAGTTTGAAGCGATTTATCATGATTATAAACCGGATTAGCTCTAGGAATCACCATACATCTTGGTTTGCTCTTCGGAAGTTTTGACTTAGTATTTACCTTTTTGTATTATTTTTCAGATAGGATGCTGACCAAACCAGATTTTGTTAACAGCTATCCTCAAAATTTAACAGTCAGAGAAGGTGAGACTGCTGTGTTCCAATGTGTTCTAGTGAGTGGCATAACTCCACATGTGCAGGTAAATTCAGTCATTTCCATTCGTCTTGAATAAAGCTACAAAGTGTTTGTTGATCAGAACGAATGATGCAACTTCACATTTAAGCAATGCTTTAAGCGATCAATAATGAACAATGATGATTTGGAAATGTACAGGTACTTTTAAAGCTTAGTTCACGTTTCTCCCAAGTGGCAAGCATGATGAATGGCCTTGTCAGAGCATTGGCGTTTCAATCGCAATCCCTGACCGAGAAAACTTTTGCGACTAAAAGATAGAGTTCCCGATGGAGGCTCCCAGATCTGTGTTTTAAGTTGAAATTCTTAAACATAAAACACTTTAATAGCACCTAAATTATTTCAATCTTGATGTGTTTTTACCTAAAATAACTATCATCTCGAAGAATTAAGTGATATTATTACTATTTAACCAATTCTGACACAACAGTGAACAACTGTATTAATACACGGTAATTGACACAATAAATACTTGACGAACTCTGGTTGCTTTTGTGTTTGTGCGTGCGCACACGCTGTATACTTTTTACATGTATTCCTACTAACAGGAATGCATGTAAAAAGTTATGATTGTTTTGCAATGGAACAAAAACTAATAATGAATTATTGGGTGGGCGTAAGTTGGATTTGAACAGCATTCTTGATTATTGCCGTCTGTTAAGGGACTTTCTGTTGTTATAAAGCATAATTTTTATCAATTGTAAGAATCTGATGCAAAAGACATCACTAGGCGTACGTTTTTGGAAGCAAAACATGTTTTAAGACAATATGAAAGTAATGTAGACCCTTCTTTTTTTTATCCATTTTTTATTTAAAATATCCCGACACTTCTGGTGCACAACCTTCATTCGTCATGTTGACATCACACACTTGAACATTGAAAACGGTTATGGGTATATTACGTACAAGTTTAATTCTTGCAAAATCTTCAAGTTCACTTCACGTTGCTCCATGACGTCACAAACTATTTTTATTTAGCTGAAATACATTTTTAAGCACGTGGACTAAACTAATTTAATTTCTGAGGACATTTAGTAGTTCTCACTACGGTTTACTTTCCGGTTAACAGATCTGTGAGCTACCATTGCCGGAATCAGCCAATAATTGTGAAACGACTGAACAAAATATCAGAGTATTTCTTTTTGATTTAGTTATTATATAGTTTAGTTGGGAGACAATCTCTTTTTTTCCAAGACAACACTTTGTAGACGCAAATAACTTTTAAATATTTCAAATGAGCCATTGGTATGTCATCCTGATGAGTTGCACTGAAATATATAGATGCTTCCTTTTGTAGAATAATTATGCACTAATTGTTCTGGTTATATTTTCTTTTTCTTCCCATGTATTTTTATAGTGGCTGAAACAAGTACATGACGAGAAAGATGATGATCAACATGTAGAGGTAAACCTTCTTGGAGAGCGTTTTCAAGTCCTCAAATCAACTGGAGTTGTGGAAAATCCAGACGGGACTTTCTTAAACAAACTGCTCATTCCATCCGTAAGCGAAAAAGATACTGGAAAATATATCTGTCTTGGAGCGAATTCGATGGGATACAGCTTCCGCAGTGCTTTTCTTGCCGTTTCAAACCGTAAGATTGAAATTAATCTTTGACCAATTTATTAACAAATATTCAACATTTTAACTACTTGCCGTACGTTTTGCATGTATCTGTGTATGAAATAGTGTTCAAATTTTTTAAAGCGATGCATAAATTGCAAAGTTGAATAATTTTTCGAGATTTAAGTCATATTTTTGAACACGTGAGTTTTGAAACATTCTCAAACATCGCAGTTTCAACTTTTATTTTTAATTTGTTAAACACAAAACTCTTTTCAGACAGTGTTGGTAAATATTGAATACGGAAAAAATCTACTTACTTAATATTTCATTGAGCTTATCTAGAAATTGCAATTGCAAAAACGTTTTTCACAGGCTTGTAAACCGCACATTTGAAAGGAAATTTTCCAAACGATGAATATATATTTCTACTGAGCTGCTACTGGCTTTTCCCATAACTCTCGTATAATGTGGATATTCTTACCTCGAATAAACCACAAACACTAGCTTCCTAGTTCCTGTCAAAAATGATGAATGTCTCTTATTAACGGAGCGATTTACATCTCTCAACTGTTTCATGAAAATAGACGATAATGTATTGAATTTATCAAACTGCGAAGAAAGTGTAATTTAATTTATATCAACTTTTCCAACTTTTAATTTATCTTTGTTTACTCTGATCAAGACAATGATGTTTTTTCTCTACGTTTATGTATGCGAAACGAGCCTCGATTTTTTAAAAATAAAGAAATATATCTCGTTGTCAGAAATTTAGAGAATCATCATGAAAAATTGTATTCCGATAATCCTTTTCTTTTTCAGTAACGAAGTTATTTTTCTACCGAAAAAAAATAGTATGAAGTCTTCTAAGAAACAATCATCATCAAGATCCCTATGATTTACGCACAAAAGCCATCGAAAAATGCCGTATTCCCCGATAAAAGAAATTTCTTAGAATTTTTCAAATTTTTGAAACACTTTAATTTTTAATCGACAAAATAAATTTATTTCACCGAAACATTGCGTCAAAAATGAAGTGGATGAATTTTTGATCGGGAATTCAGTCGTGTGTATGCAAGTATATTAAAACTAGATATTACCTCCAATTTAATTCTTTATACCAGGGGCTATAATAGTGGAAGTCACAAAACAAGAACAACGAAAAAAGTCAAAAAATACGAAATTCCTAATGCATTCTGACACACTATGGGTGCCGTCTTCAGAGGATAAATATAACATAGGCACGCTATCCACGCTGACGAGGCATTATATAGTGGTTATGTCATATTTACCCTCTGAAGACGGCACCCATAGTGTGTCGGAATGCATTAGGAATTTCGTTCAGCCACTTCATTGGGCATTTTGCCTGTTGTGGCCTTGTATTTGTATTTTTCGGTGTAATTTGCCTTTTTTTCATTGTTCTTGTTTGGTGATTTTATCAGGCAAAGGGTTATTTACTCTTCCATAAAGGGTAAGTCGTTGGTCTGAAGGGCATCATCAAACTTTGCCAAAAGCGTTGCTTCGAGCCAAGAATGTTCATTTGTGCACCTACGTAGCGATTTGTAGAATTTAGCTTTAGAACGCACTACGGTTATAACCGTCACGGATTCTCTTTTTGTAACCGTGAAATTTCTTCTCAAACAGACACTGATGTTTGGCAGCCCCAAAAAAGATACGTCTATATATGCTTATTCGCTCTGACAGTGGGGGAAATAAATAAATACACCGGAGTTTTGCTTTCGTTCTCTTTTTTTTTTTTTTTCTTCTCTTCTTTTCCTTCCCACGTTGATACCAGTTAACCTCCTCATGCCCCAGCCTTCGCTATACAAAATCCAAGAGAAGCAATGCAAGTTCCTTTGATGTAACGATCGCCGGCGGGTCGTCCCAAGCTTGACGTTCGTCTAGTGTGCATTGCTTGGCTAGCAATGAAATATTATGTACCCGTACACATTCATGAGAAATTTTAAGCAACCACTCAAGGATAGCGCATAGCACAAGCATGTTAACGCATCTTAACCATAACAAGAAAAAACGGTAGTGCGTGCTCGTCAAAATAAACATATAGATTATAGTCACCCTCCAAAGCAACTACGTGGTTTCAACCGCAGTTCGTACGGAGCCTGAGTTTTTAACCGGTTATTTGTACTACTCTACCGTGAGAGCACCATGAATATATTACTGTGAAGAGAAGGGAGTTGGTGCCAAAAGTTTGAGAACCTCTGCTTCATACGAGCACCTATATTTTGAATACACATTCGGGGGGGGGGTGGAAATCATCGTAAAACAATTATTTCTGCATTCTATCCCAATTGTTTGTGCTGATATGGCATAATTAAAAACCATTTCCATTTCTTTCAACATCCTCCGCACATATAAGTGAATCTTTAATATTAGCATTGTACTCTTGGACTTAAAACATCAATCCTTACTCTCTGCAGCTACATACTTACCAGCAACGCTTCCCTATCAGTGTTTGAGTACCGTCAATAACTTCATGATTTTGTCCAATACCACCTCGATTCGACGAAAGGAAAATGCAAAACAGACCGTCAACAGAAAAATGAACGGAATATCAACACAATTTTTCCTTCCCTCGGTCCGAGGTAACGAGAGAAAAAACCGAATAGCGAAGTGAATAACGATACACTCTAAAGCACTATAGTTTCCCAAACTTTTTGTTCCATCGCCCCCTTCTTCAGAGAAATTTTTCTCTCATCGCCCCCCAACTCAAGTGAACCCATAGGATCCTATGTTATACTCGTGGCTTCTATCGCCCCCTTGGACCTTTCCATCGCCCACCAGGGGGCGATATTGCCCACTTTGGGAAACACTGCTCTAAAGCATCGACAGAAAAGCGTTACTGGTTAGCACATGTAGCCGCAGAGAGTGTTTGGCATTCGCGTAAACATAAGCAATGCACGTATGAAAGACTCCTTTACATGCAAAGGATGTTGAAAAGAACAGAAACTATTTTCAACTACGACCGTATTAACTCAAACGAGGCACTCACTAGCGTTTCCACGTTTCTGTTATGAACATAGTCTTTGGCAGAAACGAGTGTTTTGGATGACTTACCACCCATCAAATTTAGAGTACGAGTTCAGAATACCGGGTATACCGGGTATTCTGAGTATTTTCCCTGTATACCGGGTGTTTCACGAAGAGTGCCCTAGAGAGGAGTAAAAATTCTGCAGCAAATTATAAATTTGAATAAGGAAATAAAAAATAATCAGCAAAAAGATCAAAATTCTACCATGATAACTAAGCATAAATGATAATTTGGAGAAAAATATAAAAATTGAAAATTCTCCCTCAGGGCTTCAAAGATAGAAAAATTTCAATTTGTTAAATTTGTGCCGTCTTTCATTACACTTAAGAAATTCATTTCATAACATTTGAAAAAAAAATTCGAGATGTCGATAGTAGTTGAAATTGTTGATTTTTCCCACTTTTAACGTGATAAATATTTTAGTCTGAAAAGGAATACGGGGAGCATTGCAAACACTGGGAAAAATATCAATAATCTCGATTCTCGTTGTTTCGATGAATTTGTCTTCAAATGTTACGGGATTAATTTCGATATAATTAATAAGATTTAAAAAATTTTACTAATAAACATAATTCTGACTGAGTCAGAAATTATTATTTTTTATTTGTCCCCTAATTAGTATTGCGCGGAAACGGGGGGCAGGTAAAACTTTCGCTGATCATCTGATCATATTTCATATGTTACATCCAATCTAGAATGTAGACCGTAAATTTTTTATTTCTTCAGAGTTTCCTATGCAAAACACGCCCGCGTATGAATATCTATTTACAGATGGCTTTAAATGGATTTTTATTTTTAAATTTTTCTCTTCGGAGTAGATTGCATTCTACGACGCACGTAAGTTAGATTTTTATAATGAGAGCTTTGTCTTCAGACTTAAGCTCCATATTCATCAATGTACTGTACACATATATGTATTTATATAGGTGGTTTTTTTTTTTTTTCTCCAGCGTCGACAACAGAATTAATACATTCAAACTTGGTTCTTCCTTTCCCTATTGTGATCGGCATTGCAGTAAGTGGAGCTATACTATTAGCTGGTTTCCTAGGCCTAATACTTTACTGCTGTAGCAGACGCAGGCACAGACAAGTGCTCGGATCTCGAGCAACCACAGCAACTAACACAACAACAACGAATAGCAATAGCAGCGCTGGCGGAATTGGTTCTCGGGTAAAAGAAAATGTTGATCATCCATCCAAACGCATGTACGTCGGTATGGCTTATCATCCACATCTCGACGATTCACCAGCTCGTATTTACATACCGAATGGACAACTCCATCGAACTGTGCCGCTAAATCCTATCTTTCTGTGAATTTTATAGGCTAATATAGCCTTACTTATTTGCCAAAACAAAAGCACTTGCCAAATGTACTATGTGTGTAATTATAACTTTACTTATAACTGCGTTGTTGCTTTCCAGAAATTCTGGCTGAAGCCCTTTTAAATTTTGATGTTTCTTTAAATGTAAATTTGCTGTGCAAATTTGCATTTTTTATCAGTGATATCACCGTGGTATATTATGTGTCGATGTCCTTTTTTTACAACCGGTGAAATTTTGGTTTCAAATATGTAAATAAATGTATGTGTGTTTCAGATGAACTTGACACGGAACCAGGTGTAAATGTCTTACCATATAAACATTTCGAAATTTGAAGGCTACTGTTTGGAATATTTTACTAACGTTGCGTCTTTAAAAAAAATCAAGATGAATTCCGTTGAAAACATGTAAAAAAAACAATTTGTCAGGGCTATATTATGAGTATTATTTCTAGTATTTCGCAAAAAGTTTTTTAATGTGTGATTTTATTGTGAGCTTTAGATGTGTGATTTGTCACTCTTCATTTTGAATATTTAACTTTCATTCCATAGGTATATTTAGAATTACAAATACGTTCTGATAATGATTTTTCATCGTAAAATCTTCGATGCATAAATCATTGATAAGCACTGTTTTCTCTCTCATTTCTAGTGTCGAAAGTTTTCAATAGAAAATTCTATATATATATATATATATATATATATGAAATCGTATTACTCGTATGAAATCATCTTACTTTTATTTCGTTTTTAAATGCAAAAAATATATTTACTTAATATTTTTCTCAAAATTAATAAACTTTTGCTTTCATAGAGAAAATACATCATTCCATTTGTGCACTGTATTTCTAAAGTATATGATCAAAAAGAAATGGAATTCTTTTACATGTGTTTTTTTTTTTTGTCTTCTAATCTCACAACGATTGACTCAAATATATTGTTCAGTGGTCGAGAATAAAATTTCAAGAAACTGATTGATATCCGTCCTCGTCAGCTGGGAAACTTTTCAGTTCTGAGTTCGCTACATGATGAAAGATTAGCGTAAGAATTTTATAACCTCTGCTTGAAACGAATATCATGAGGACTGTTCGTATAATATCTCGTACTTGATATCTTGTTTATATTGACAGATCGATATAATTTTTTTTTAATTTAGCATGCCTTATAGCTTATCGTTCTTTAATTTAGTTGCTTATGTTCAACTTTTTGATCACGCTGTGAAATACCACTGAAATAAATATTCCTACAGTAATTTTCGTGTCAGTGTTGTTTGCGTATTTTATGAAATTTGCTTCCTTTGAATTTATAAGAAAAATCTATTCGATTAAATTCGTCAACGTAAGGATAACATTTTGATGATTTATTTTAGAAAATTCTAAACACTGTTTGAAATATCTATGAAATGAAAATCAAATTAAATCATTGATGATTTAATTGATTTAGCAATTAATCAAGATTTAGCAAATTTATAAAACTTATACGGCTTTTTCTTTCTCTAGCAAAACATTATCATATTTTATTAGTACAGTACGCGAGTAGAGTTTTCTTTTTCTTACGATAAGAATCAATAACGACAGTACTTCATAGTAGTCTTGCTCGTTCATTTACTTTTTTTTACTTTTTTCTTCGCATGATACGATTCAAGGAAAACAAAAACATGAGAAATATTTGTGCGAATATATGAAATAATAAATACGATGAAGAAAAAAATTTGAATGAACAAGTGAGTTGATGATTTATTGCGTCTGAAAGAGTATCAAACCTTTAACGTCTCCTTTTAAAACTGGGATAAAATATGGGCAGCAAAAAGGTTTTTCATCATATTTTATTTAAATGATTATCTTAAAGAATATGCATACATGTATATTTACAAAACAATATGATAAATAAATGTACTATACCTTTGTAATTTTTTTTTGTCTTTGGCACGTTTTCTTATCACATTTGATTTTAAATTTTCACTTAGTAAAGGGAAAAAAATGAATCCCTTTCATTTCCATTTGTTATAGAGGGCGATTCGGAAAAGATGGGAAAAACTTTAAGAGGTGATAGTACACACCAATATAAACAATTGTCATAAGAGAATGCATGGTCCATCATGAAACGCAAACGCGGTAGCGTGTTAAAACGGCATTCCTGTTGAAATTCATCGGGAGAAAAAGAAAACCATGCATGCAAATGTAACCTGGGGAAGAGTAAGAAACCATATGAAAATCTGAGTCACAGTGAATAAAAGGCGCGGATGCCAGCCCTGTAAAGTTATTCCAACGTGCAACTGTTCTAACAGTTGTAACGTACGAGATAATATGACGCACTTCAGTAAAGTGTATAGTTACTTCAGTAAACTGTTAGAACAGTTGCACGCTGGAATAACTTCACAGGCCTGACATCAGCGCCTTTTATTCACTGTGACGCAGATTTGCATAATGTTTCTTCTTCCCCAGGTTGCATGTATGGTGTTCTTTTTCGCCCGATAAATATCAACAGGAATGCCGTTTTAACGTTTGCGGAGCGGGCGTTTGCGTTTCATGCTAGACCATGCATTCTTTGATGACAATTGTTTGTATTGGTGTGTACTATCACCTCTTAAAGTTTTTCCCATCTTTTCCGAATCACCCTGTATACAGTGTATATTTTCAAAATCACCCTGTATACAGTGTATATTTTCAAAATCACCCTGTATACAGTGTATATTTTCAAAATCACTTGATATCACTGTTTTTTCTTTTCCATTCTGTGATTAATCAAGAGATTTTTTTGCACTTGTTTGAAACACATGATTCGGTTTGTCTGATCAATACGTGTAGCTTGATTTCAAATCAACATGCAATTGTTTAACTAAAACTTCTATAGTTTAGATAGATGTGATGATAGCCATCTTGACCATCGAAAATATGTATTTATAAACCCAAATTCCTATTTTTTTCGCTACTCGTTTCAAAAATTTCTTCCTCTGAACAGGTGTGATTATTTTATTAAATAGTTTTCGCTTAGCACATGCTATGTAGCAAACCAAGATTAATGGACTAGTTTTTCTAAACATATTCACCCTCACTTTTCATTACCACGATTCTAATATCATTGTCATTTTGTCTCTCTGAACTTGATTTATTTCGATAATAAGAAGAATCGCCACTACCATCTCTCAAAAAAGCACCAAAAATTCAGGTAGTAAAACAGTACAGCTCAAAAATAATTTTGGCGAAGAATACTGCGTTCCTAATTTTTTTTTATGCTCGAATCGGGAGATTTTTTTTCTAAAAAAACCTTCTGAAAATTCATCCGGTAAGGACGGATAAGCTTGAAATACTGAGAGAAATTTTGCTTCTTGTATGTCCTTAATAACATTCTGCTTTAAGACTAAAGCTTATCTTCTATCATTGGTGTGGGGCAATCATTAGATCAAGGCATAGTTCAGGTAAAGCAAGAGCAGGCATCTTGATTGGAAAGAGTAAGAATGATATCTTGCAGTTGTCCATTGAAACAAATAATGAATAACTGTGTTGCCTATCTTCAGTGCAGTCCTTATCAAATGGGTAGAGTATTCAGGAGTTCGTGAACTACTAGTGAGTTAGTTCATCGATTGGCGACAGAGGAAGGGAGGAAGTGAGAGGATATTTATCGAGATTAAGGGAAGTAGGGAGTGCTTTTGGAAATCCTCGAGAGGATCGTCCTTCTTCATCTGTAGTGCGATCGGCAGCCAAGCTGCTTCGTCCGATGGCTTACCACCGATGGTAATGAATGAGCAGAAGAACTCCTAACGGAGCTAGCGTCTGCATTTGTCGGCAAGTGAAAACTTGATCCCTCTAACTCTGCCTGCTGCTTTTCTTCCGGTATGCCAAGTCTTGAGAAGACGAGGAGTATATCAGGACTTTTTCAGGAAAGTGTCACCTGAAAATCCAGGACAATCTATGTCGTAAAGTTCCACATTGAATCCCGATCTAATGCAGCTTATTGTGATTCTCGGCGTTTATTTTGTTCATTCACAGAGTTAAAAAAAGTATACCACATAAGTTTCGATATTTTTTCATCCGAAATAAGGTTGTGTTCCGCACGCGCCCTTTGTAATGTAGCGTTTTGATTACCGCTCTTCTCATTTACCCAAAAGTTTTGATTTTTTTATTTATCCATAGCATCTGTTTCACAAAAAAGATATATTAAAATTCTTAAAGAAAAGGATTTAGGATATTCTAAAATTCTATAATGGACAAGATTCCGAAATTTAGAAAGACTTTTCGACCGAATAGATGTATTTTCGATACAAAATCATGAAGCGAAGATAAATGTCTGTTTCACTGACATTAAGTAATCCACTCTAAAAAAAACTTATACAAGAAAGCATGTCACCAGAGTAGTCTAAGATAGGAATAGAGGAATCGTTTGTTGATTTCTCGTTAGCCCACGTTTACGAAAACCGAACCCTCATATCATGAATGCCATGACTGATAGAAACTTGACCCAATATTCTATTTCGAGAAGATGATAAATCACGAGGGATGTTTACCGAGCCGAACGAATCCTTATGTAAATATTGGTTAAAGCAAAGATCTCTTTAGAATCTTTAGAAATACTCGATCATACGATAACTGCTCTGAAAACATGATCAAACAGATATAATTTCACTTATTGTCGCATAAAATTTAATATATTATACTCCAAAAAAAAATAACTTAAGCTGCATAATTTCGAATCTATGTAAGAGTTTCTAATTTTTCGGAATCCTTTATGATCAGAAATTTTTGATTGTTTCTTAATGACAATAGATTTTTTTAAACAAAGTTTGCTATTTTTATTTTATAAAATATGATTGGTTTTTTAACAATGCCATTTATAATGCTGTAGGTTGTTTTTTCATTGTAACCAAAGCCTATTCACACCATCCGAAAACATTTACTTTTTTGGTAGCAAATGTTTTTCTTTTTTGGAAAAAAATAAGGTCACGTCATTCCATCCATCCAGCTTGGATCATTGTTCCTTGACAAAATAATTTGGTCAAGTTATGTACTTCGGTTATTCTTCGGTTGGAGATTTCGTTTAAATTAGAAAAACAGATATATCATTATTTCTTTGTTTTCAACAAAAAATATCAGTGGTCAGATTGTTATCAAACAAACGTAGTATAATTCATTCTCGAACATGCATTGTTTTTGCTGAAAATTGCGTTGCGGGAAGATGAGTAAAAACACTTCTGGCCGTAATCCAACAGATTTAACATCATTTCAAATGGACTTTCTAAGCTGGAATTTCTTGACCTGTATAATACAATAAAACACAGGTTATAGCCAAAAGACTTAAGAAACAAAACTATTCATGAAGTTTTAAAAATCACTACCAAGAACCCAGAATATACAGTGAAACATCCCTACAACGATACTCGATGTAATGATAAATCCCTCTACAACGATATTTTTTCGAATCTTGTTTGCAATTGCCTATAGTCTAATATTAAACTCCTCTCGATACAACGATATCTTTTACTATGATCAATCTCTGTATAACGATATTTTTCATATGTTACTCAAAATCGCCTTCAAAACATTTTTAAATTATTTACTAGTTATCATTTTTTCGAGGATGAAAAGAATATCGATATTTGCACTATCTGTCCTCTTAAATTATTAATGAAGTTGCCTTGAAGTTGTTTTCTGTGTAGTACACGGCAACGTTGGGCAGTAAACAACTTTACAGCATGAAACAACTAACTGAATTTTATTAATGAAATTAAAAAGTTCATTAGTAGTTCATTAAAATTAAAAATTTTTGCTGCAAATAAAATACTTCCAAATGCATTTTATGATGATACAAACAACGCCAATTCAAAAGATGCCAGCAACAGCATAAATTTGGCTGTGTAACTGGTGATAATGCTACATCTCGATATAACGATAATCCCTATACAACGATATTTACTCTTTTCCCGCAGAGTATCGTTATATCGAGGTTTCACTGTGCACCCAGACTTTTTCTCAAAGTTACTTAAACTACTTGTTTCATCAAGTTCACTAAATAAATCCTTACCTTAATGATTTTGCTCATGAACGTTTGTTTTGACAACTTATAGTTGTTTAGGGGTCATTCAAGTATTACGTCAGCACCGATGGGGGGGGGGGGGGTTCCCGATTTGCTGACTTTTGATGACAAGGGGGGGAGGGGGAGTTGGATGATGCTTACGCCATCAACCACCCTTTATAAAAATATGAAATATTCTTAATAGCATCCTGAACTGTGGCTTGTAGGCACAATTTCGCTATTGATAAGTCTCCTAGAATCTCTAAATGTTTCGTGGATCCTTCAAGTGATCTAAAAATGTGTTTGGGCCGCTTAAGTACTCTCGAACTGTGCCACGGATCATTCAAGTGATCCGTAATTATGCCGCTAATGTGGGAATGTGCCGGGGGTAACTTATACAAATGCAAATACAAATTCAATGCCACAACAGGCAAAATGCCCAACGAGGTGGCTGAGAAAAAGATTTCCATAAAAATAAGGATGTCATATATTTCAAAAATACAGCAACCCAATAAAAATGCAATTAATAAAAATTATAAACAATATATACACGTGATAAAATATTAAAACTTGAGTGATGTAGAGCCGCACTGGGGGGGGGGGGGTCGCTTAAGTGCTCTGAAACCGCGCCAACTGTCTCTCAAGGGATTTCTAAATGCGCCACGGATCGCTTAAGTGTTCTGGAACTGTGTCGCGGGTCACTTAAGTGATCTGTGAATGTGCCACAGGCATACTTGAGTGATCTGAAAATGTGCCATGGGTCACCTAAGCGATCTGTGAATGTGCCGCTTAGTTAATTTTTAAAAAGGTTTGAGGGGGTAGGCCACATCAGACAACCCCCCAGGCCACATTTGGTCCACGGGCCAAGGATTTATCATTATATGGCTTGGAGAGTGGGTCACAATTAATCTCTTAAAATCAAATTTTGAGTTCTTAGCCTTCGAATAGCATTGGAATTAACAGAAATTGATTATAAATAACATATAAAGGTATTTAAAAAAAAAAAATTTTGTATTAAAAAAATTGTTTTGATCGTTTGAGGGGGGCTCGCTCCTCCCTATGTCTCCCCTCCCCGCGTACAGTCTCTGATCCCACCAATATGTGATAGGAGGTAGGGGGCAGAGATGATGGAATTATGCTGACAGGTAAAGGGGGTCAAAAATGTCTGAAAATTTGCTGACGTAATACTTGAACAGCCCCTTATCGAATAATTATAACCAAGGCCCGGATGCTGTTGCTCTAAAAATCTTGAAAATTGAATTTAAAAATTGGAAAAAAAAGTCATCGAAATAATAAAGCAAAGTTCTTTTGAAAATCCGGTTATGTTCGAATGTCGAAAGAAAAAGTTTTGACAGCATCAAAATCATATGTAAATTTTTTCTCAAGTTTTTTTTTCTCCCGTTTAGATTTCATCAAAAATAACAATTTTTCTAATAAACGAATTATAATTCATGAATCGGTGACGAATACTCGCGTTATGGCCTCACAAGGGTGGGCTAACAAGGGTTCCGGCTTGTGGGGAGGGCTTGAGGAGACGATTCATATATTTTAGTTTTTTCACAAGAAATTCACTATTGAGTGAATCTGATTGGAGGACTCTGTTGCTAGATGTAGGTGCCATGACAGGCGTTCTGAGGGGGGAGGGGAATACAGTTTTTTAGTAAAAGCGAAATATGAACCCCTTCCCTGAGAAAATCCTATGTATGCCTATGGTTAGGAAGCCAAAAAGCAACGTTTATTTTCCAAGAAATTGAAATATTTTTTTCATAAGTGCTCAATTCAATCAGTATTCATATAATTCTTTCAATCTTTAATTTTTTACAAATTAAAATATATATATATATATATATATATATATATATTTGCAAAAAATGCCCCAAAAATCAAAAAAATGTCCTAATAGTGAAAAAAAACACCAGAAAAATGCAAATGTCATCAACATCCGGGCCCTCATTATAACAATGAGACATACGTTTAATTAGGAAATCACATTGTTTAATGAGCTAAATTTTAGAGGAATGGTGAAAAAAACAATGTTTATATTTTTTTGCTTTGTGTTTTTTTTTTTTTTTTTTACATTTTTATCGATTTTCCTTGAAAGATTAGCTCAATTTAAGCTTCTCTAGGTTTGAAAATTAAAAGTTCGGAACGGCCATACTTTTCATCAGAATCTTCTTTCAATGAATTTCTTCTAATGCAACTTATCTCTCTTCCACACGAAAGTATTGGATTTTAAAAGTGAGCTGGAAAGTATATACCTCTTGTATAGGTTGGAAACTATCGCCGCACCCGCATGTACAAAATGGCAAACTACGCGCCTCATTGAACTGAATAAGCTGTAGATATTGAATAAGATATCGAATTCACCAGTAGGAAAACAAAGAAAGAGAGAGTTGAAGAAAATGAAAAAAAAAAGGAGGTTGCGCAAGAAGCTCGAAGGAAATGCTATAAAACTCGAAACTCAATTAAACAAGACCCATTCCAAAGAAACGACACCAATACCCCGTTCCTTTTTTCCTCCGTCTGTTTTCTTAGAAGATGGAAAAGGAGGGAAGAAGGACAAGTGATAGACGCCAGTCACATTTGGCTCGGGGTTTTGAATAGCGTTATAAATATCGCCCATGAGATATATTTCGGTTAAATCTCTCGCGCGAGATGAAACCAGAACAAAATATATCCGAATCTTGAAACTGACTCTTCGTACATTCGCTGGCGTTGTACTCTTTGTTTGTCTCCAGAATCTAATAGAGGTTCTTTTAGATGTTCTACTATATTAACTATCTATGCATTCAATCGTACCCATTGTTTGCCAATACGCATCTAGAGGCGTGATTCACGCATAAAAATTCGATTTTATTCCTCAAAATTTCGTTGAGGAGTGAAAATACTCCTTCGTATTTGAGATATTTTTTTTAATAGTTATATTTCTGTTTATCATAAGAAAAATACCCCTCTTTTTGCAAAACTAACCCTTAAAATTTTAGAGATTAGTGAAATTATACAATTCAAAATGATTTTTTCGAATAACACTGAATTCTTACCGCACTGTTCTGATGCATTTTATTTTGCTGCTCCAAATTGTTCAGAGAAAACCTCTTCGCCCGATAATAATTTGAGAAATGTGGCAGGAATGTTCGCTATTCCACTTTTGGCTTTTCATCGGTGTATTTTAAAAGATACCTTCCTCAGAAAGCTAGTTTCTCAGCTATCCAACGTTCTTCTATAAATTAAATTGTTCCGTGCATCTCATTTTGTTGTGTCTATTCATTCATTTTTAACTACACGGACTGGGAAAATCTTTTGATCCAATAAGCTCTTCTCTCTCTCTCAATATTTTAGCAATAGTCTTCCGTTAGAGAGCTACAGTACACTAAAATCTTTCTGAAAATCGGCGATATTACCTACTGGAAGGTGTCGGAAAAGACTGTGGTGGAGCGGAACCAACGAGTTAATCTAAGTTTAATATGGCAATACCTTTTCAAAATGTACGCGTACGTAATTCCATACAAATATAATGTCTGCCGACATCCCCTGTTTACAAACAAACACTATTCTGAATCACATTCGTTTGACACGAAAGTGTGAAACTGTGCCCCCCCCCCACCCACCAGTAACCTCTTCTACAGTCTTCTTCTAATGGGCTTTCATGTATCTAATGTACGATCAATAACAGGATGAATTTAAACTCACTTCCGAATCAGAGTCTTGAAAGACCCACCATCGGAGGATAGGGAGGCTCAAAATAATTCAGAATTTCAATCCGATTACAGCATATTCTTAAATAGGAAAGGGCAGGGCCGTCTTTACGCATAGAGTCTACCGGGGTCCCCAAAACCATAACGGGAGTCATGAAAAAACATTTGATACTGCTATTTTCAGGAGTAAAAATATGAATAAGTAGACAAACACTTTAAGGTGAGCGGGGGCCTCAGAATATCTTTAGCCCATGGTGCTGTTAAGACGGCCATGGGGTAACGGTGAAAATTAACGGCTGCCATTTTCCATGTTGCGACCAGACATTTGAGAGTGGTGACTGAGTTTTTTTGCTCTGGTCACTGCCAATTTTCTTTGATGTCATTATAGTCCTTTATGTTCTTTGGAATGCAATCATAGGCGTATGCGCGTATGCAGAATTTTCTCAGGGGGTTTTCAATTTTTTTTTTCTTTTCAACGGGGGTTATATTTTTTCCTGCAAAATAACACTATAATCTCAGCTTGGGGGGGGGGGGGATTTGAACCCTACCCCCCCCCCTTTGCGTACGCCAATGAATGCAATACTTTCGATTTCTTAATTCAGGCCAGCACGATTCATTTCCCAGAAAATCCAGGACAATCTATGTCGTAAAGTTCCACATTGAATCCCGATCTAATGCAGCTTATTGTGATTCTCGGCGTTTATTTTGTTCATTCACAGAGTTAAAAAAAGTATACCACATAAGTTTCGATATTTTTTCATCCGAAATAAGGTTGTGTTCCGCACGCGCCCTTTGTAATGTAGCGTTTTGATTACCGCTCTTCTCATTTACCCAAAAGTTTTGATTTTTTTATTTATCCATAGCATCTGTTTCACAAAAAAGATATATTAAAATTCTTAAAGAAAAGGATTTAGGATATTCTAAAATTCTATAATGGACAAGATTCCGAAATTTAGAAAGACTTTTCGACCGAATAGATGTATTTTCGATACAAAATCATGAAGCGAAGATAAATGTCTGTTTCACTGACATTAAGTAATCCACTCTAAAAAAAACTTATACAAGAAAGCATGTCACCAGAGTAGTCTAAGATAGGAATAGAGGAATCGTTTGTTGATTTCTCGTTAGCCCACGTTTACGAAAACCGAACCCTCATATCATGAATGCCATGACTGATAGAAACTTGACCCAATATTCTATTTCGAGAAGATGATAAATCACGAGGGATGTTTACCGAGCCGAACGAATCCTTATGTAAATATTGGTTAAAGCAAAGATCTCTTTAGAATCTTTAGAAATACTCGATCATACGATAACTGCTCTGAAAACATGATCAAACAGATATAATTTCACTTATTGTCGCATAAAATTTAATATATTATACTCCAAAAAAAAATAACTTAAGCTGCATAATTTCGAATCTATGTAAGAGTTTCTAATTTTTCGGAATCCTTTATGATCAGAAATTTTTGATTGTTTCTTAATGACAATAGATTTTTTTAAACAAAGTTTGCTATTTTTATTTTATAAAATATGATTGGTTTTTTAACAATGCCATTTATAATGCTGTAGGTTGTTTTTTCATTGTAACCAAAGCCTATTCACACCATCCGAAAACATTTACTTTTTTGGTAGCAAATGTTTTTCTTTTTTGGAAAAAAATAAGGTCACGTCATTCCATCCATCCAGCTTGGATCATTGTTCCTTGACAAAATAATTTGGTCAAGTTATGTACTTCGGTTATTCTTCGGTTGGAGATTTCGTTTAAATTAGAAAAACAGATATATCATTATTTCTTTGTTTTCAACAAAAAATATCAGTGGTCAGATTGTTATCAAACAAACGTAGTATAATTCATTCTCGAACATGCATTGTTTTTGCTGAAAATTGCGTTGCGGGAAGATGAGTAAAAACACTTCTGGCCGTAATCCAACAGATTTAACATCATTTCAAATGGACTTTCTAAGCTGGAATTTCTTGACCTGTATAATACAATAAAACACAGGTTATAGCCAAAAGACTTAAGAAACAAAACTATTCATGAAGTTTTAAAAATCACTACCAAGAACCCAGAATATACAGTGAAACATCCCTACAACGATACTCGATGTAATGATAAATCCCTCTACAACGATATTTTTTCGAATCTTGTTTGCAATTGCCTATAGTCTAATATTAAACTCCTCTCGATACAACGATATCTTTTACTATGATCAATCTCTGTATAACGATATTTTTCATATGTTACTCAAAATCGCCTTCAAAACATTTTTAAATTATTTACTAGTTATCATTTTTTCGAGGATGAAAAGAATATCGATATTTGCACTATCTGTCCTCTTAAATTATTAATGAAGTTGCCTTGAAGTTGTTTTCTGTGTAGTACACGGCAACGTTGGGCAGTAAACAACTTTACAGCATGAAACAACTAACTGAATTTTATTAATGAAATTAAAAAGTTCATTAGTAGTTCATTAAAATTAAAAATTTTTGCTGCAAATAAAATACTTCCAAATGCATTTTATGATGATACAAACAACGCCAATTCAAAAGATGCCAGCAACAGCATAAATTTGGCTGTGTAACTGGTGATAATGCTACATCTCGATATAACGATAATCCCTATACAACGATATTTACTCTTTTCCCGCAGAGTATCGTTATATCGAGGTTTCACTGTGCACCCAGACTTTTTCTCAAAGTTACTTAAACTACTTGTTTCATCAAGTTCACTAAATAAATCCTTACCTTAATGATTTTGCTCATGAACGTTTGTTTTGACAACTTATAGTTGTTTAGGGGTCATTCAAGTATTACGTCAGCACCGATGGGGGGGGGGGGGTTCCCGATTTGCTGACTTTTGATGACAAGGGGGGGAGGGGGAGTTGGATGATGCTTACGCCATCAACCACCCTTTATAAAAATATGAAATATTCTTAATAGCATCCTGAACTGTGGCTTGTAGGCACAATTTCGCTATTGATAAGTCTCCTAGAATCTCTAAATGTTTCGTGGATCCTTCAAGTGATCTAAAAATGTGTTTGGGCCGCTTAAGTACTCTCGAACTGTGCCACGGATCATTCAAGTGATCCGTAATTATGCCGCTAATGTGGGAATGTGCCGGGGGTAACTTATACAAATGCAAATACAAATTCAATGCCACAACAGGCAAAATGCCCAACGAGGTGGCTGAGAAAAAGATTTCCATAAAAATAAGGATGTCATATATTTCAAAAATACAGCAACCCAATAAAAATGCAATTAATAAAAATTATAAACAATATATACACGTGATAAAATATTAAAACTTGAGTGATGTAGAGCCGCACTGGGGGGGGGGGGGTCGCTTAAGTGCTCTGAAACCGCGCCAACTGTCTCTCAAGGGATTTCTAAATGCGCCACGGATCGCTTAAGTGTTCTGGAACTGTGTCGCGGGTCACTTAAGTGATCTGTGAATGTGCCACAGGCATACTTGAGTGATCTGAAAATGTGCCATGGGTCACCTAAGCGATCTGTGAATGTGCCGCTTAGTTAATTTTTAAAAAGGTTTGAGGGGGTAGGCCACATCAGACAACCCCCCAGGCCACATTTGGTCCACGGGCCAAGGATTTATCATTATATGGCTTGGAGAGTGGGTCACAATTAATCTCTTAAAATCAAATTTTGAGTTCTTAGCCTTCGAATAGCATTGGAATTAACAGAAATTGATTATAAATAACATATAAAGGTATTTAAAAAAAAAAAATTTTGTATTAAAAAAATTGTTTTGATCGTTTGAGGGGGGCTCGCTCCTCCCTATGTCTCCCCTCCCCGCGTACAGTCTCTGATCCCACCAATATGTGATAGGAGGTAGGGGGCAGAGATGATGGAATTATGCTGACAGGTAAAGGGGGTCAAAAATGTCTGAAAATTTGCTGACGTAATACTTGAACAGCCCCTTATCGAATAATTATAACCAAGGCCCGGATGCTGTTGCTCTAAAAATCTTGAAAATTGAATTTAAAAATTGGAAAAAAAAGTCATCGAAATAATAAAGCAAAGTTCTTTTGAAAATCCGGTTATGTTCGAATGTCGAAAGAAAAAGTTTTGACAGCATCAAAATCATATGTAAATTTTTTCTCAAGTTTTTTTTTCTCCCGTTTAGATTTCATCAAAAATAACAATTTTTCTAATAAACGAATTATAATTCATGAATCGGTGACGAATACTCGCGTTATGGCCTCACAAGGGTGGGCTAACAAGGGTTCCGGCTTGTGGGGAGGGCTTGAGGAGACGATTCATATATTTTAGTTTTTTCACAAGAAATTCACTATTGAGTGAATCTGATTGGAGGACTCTGTTGCTAGATGTAGGTGCCATGACAGGCGTTCTGAGGGGGGAGGGGAATACAGTTTTTTAGTAAAAGCGAAATATGAACCCCTTCCCTGAGAAAATCCTATGTATGCCTATGGTTAGGAAGCCAAAAAGCAACGTTTATTTTCCAAGAAATTGAAATATTTTTTTCATAAGTGCTCAATTCAATCAGTATTCATATAATTCTTTCAATCTTTAATTTTTTACAAATTAAAATATATATATATATATATATATATATATATATTTGCAAAAAATGCCCCAAAAATCAAAAAAATGTCCTAATAGTGAAAAAAAACACCAGAAAAATGCAAATGTCATCAACATCCGGGCCCTCATTATAACAATGAGACATACGTTTAATTAGGAAATCACATTGTTTAATGAGCTAAATTTTAGAGGAATGGTGAAAAAAACAATGTTTATATTTTTTTGCTTTGTGTTTTTTTTTTTTTTTTTTACATTTTTATCGATTTTCCTTGAAAGATTAGCTCAATTTAAGCTTCTCTAGGTTTGAAAATTAAAAGTTCGGAACGGCCATACTTTTCATCAGAATCTTCTTTCAATGAATTTCTTCTAATGCAACTTATCTCTCTTCCACACGAAAGTATTGGATTTTAAAAGTGAGCTGGAAAGTATATACCTCTTGTATAGGTTGGAAACTATCGCCGCACCCGCATGTACAAAATGGCAAACTACGCGCCTCATTGAACTGAATAAGCTGTAGATATTGAATAAGATATCGAATTCACCAGTAGGAAAACAAAGAAAGAGAGAGTTGAAGAAAATGAAAAAAAAAAGGAGGTTGCGCAAGAAGCTCGAAGGAAATGCTATAAAACTCGAAACTCAATTAAACAAGACCCATTCCAAAGAAACGACACCAATACCCCGTTCCTTTTTTCCTCCGTCTGTTTTCTTAGAAGATGGAAAAGGAGGGAAGAAGGACAAGTGATAGACGCCAGTCACATTTGGCTCGGGGTTTTGAATAGCGTTATAAATATCGCCCATGAGATATATTTCGGTTAAATCTCTCGCGCGAGATGAAACCAGAACAAAATATATCCGAATCTTGAAACTGACTCTTCGTACATTCGCTGGCGTTGTACTCTTTGTTTGTCTCCAGAATCTAATAGAGGTTCTTTTAGATGTTCTACTATATTAACTATCTATGCATTCAATCGTACCCATTGTTTGCCAATACGCATCTAGAGGCGTGATTCACGCATAAAAATTCGATTTTATTCCTCAAAATTTCGTTGAGGAGTGAAAATACTCCTTCGTATTTGAGATATTTTTTTTAATAGTTATATTTCTGTTTATCATAAGAAAAATACCCCTCTTTTTGCAAAACTAACCCTTAAAATTTTAGAGATTAGTGAAATTATACAATTCAAAATGATTTTTTCGAATAACACTGAATTCTTACCGCACTGTTCTGATGCATTTTATTTTGCTGCTCCAAATTGTTCAGAGAAAACCTCTTCGCCCGATAATAATTTGAGAAATGTGGCAGGAATGTTCGCTATTCCACTTTTGGCTTTTCATCGGTGTATTTTAAAAGATACCTTCCTCAGAAAGCTAGTTTCTCAGCTATCCAACGTTCTTCTATAAATTAAATTGTTCCGTGCATCTCATTTTGTTGTGTCTATTCATTCATTTTTAACTACACGGACTGGGAAAATCTTTTGATCCAATAAGCTCTTCTCTCTCTCTCAATATTTTAGCAATAGTCTTCCGTTAGAGAGCTACAGTACACTAAAATCTTTCTGAAAATCGGCGATATTACCTACTGGAAGGTGTCGGAAAAGACTGTGGTGGAGCGGAACCAACGAGTTAATCTAAGTTTAATATGGCAATACCTTTTCAAAATGTACGCGTACGTAATTCCATACAAATATAATGTCTGCCGACATCCCCTGTTTACAAACAAACACTATTCTGAATCACATTCGTTTGACACGAAAGTGTGAAACTGTGCCCCCCCCCCACCCACCAGTAACCTCTTCTACAGTCTTCTTCTAATGGGCTTTCATGTATCTAATGTACGATCAATAACAGGATGAATTTAAACTCACTTCCGAATCAGAGTCTTGAAAGACCCACCATCGGAGGATAGGGAGGCTCAAAATAATTCAGAATTTCAATCCGATTACAGCATATTCTTAAATAGGAAAGGGCAGGGCCGTCTTTACGCATAGAGTCTACCGGGGTCCCCAAAACCATAACGGGAGTCATGAAAAAACATTTGATACTGCTATTTTCAGGAGTAAAAATATGAATAAGTAGACAAACACTTTAAGGTGAGCGGGGGCCTCAGAATATCTTTAGCCCATGGTGCTGTTAAGACGGCCATGGGGTAACGGTGAAAATTAACGGCTGCCATTTTCCATGTTGCGACCAGACATTTGAGAGTGGTGACTGAGTTTTTTTGCTCTGGTCACTGCCAATTTTCTTTGATGTCATTATAGTCCTTTATGTTCTTTGGAATGCAATCATAGGCGTATGCGCGTATGCAGAATTTTCTCAGGGGGTTTTCAATTTTTTTTTTCTTTTCAACGGGGGTTATATTTTTTCCTGCAAAATAACACTATAATCTCAGCTTGGGGGGGGGGGGGATTTGAACCCTACCCCCCCCCCTTTGCGTACGCCAATGAATGCAATACTTTCGATTTCTTAATTCAGGCCAGCACGATTCATTTCCCAAATGAATCTTGCACAAAAATGGAATTTTTAGTTCATGTTTCATAGTGACTCATTATTTTCCCAATATTTAAGCTTTTCGAAATACGGTGATAGTATGTCCGAAACAATTTATGACTTTTTATTTTCTTTGCAGTGCGGGGCCTAAATTTGAGGGAATTTCGGTCAAAAATATTGTTACACAAGAATGTCACTTCAAGTTATGAATGTGAGCTGATTTTCAATCTTATGCAGTGTTGTAGTAGTGAGTGAAACACAGGCCCGTCATTTTGTGGGTCAGGACTGACTTTTGAAAATACACTAAAAATGGTATATATATATACAAATATATATACGTATATACGCGTGCATTGAGTACATGCTCTTGCCCCCTCCCCCTGGAAAAAGTTGAAATGACTGCCCTGGGGTGAAACATGGTCCAAGAGTAGGGCCCTCAGGCCAGTATTTTTCATGGACTATATTGAAATGAAAGTGTAAGAAAACAATAATGATATTTGTCCTGGGGCCCCCCTGGCTGAAGCCTTGTCTGCCCCACCCTTGTGAGGGATATCAAATGCTTTATTGGAAAGTTGGCAGGATGACAAAATATCGTATTAGTAGAAAGAAAGCCAATAATACAAGGTGAAAAATTGTATTGTGTTGGGGAAAAAGCTAACTTAACACCTTCCTTGAAAATAGTTCCAGTGATGTATTTTGTGGATGTTGCACATTTACACCACAAAACTTAAAAAAATGGGAAAACAACTTACAATTATATAATAATAGTCACCCAAGCTTTGCTGTAAAGTATCCTAGTCAAATGTAGGCCGAGATAGTGGTCACCTAAGCGACGAACTTGATAAGACAAACATAAAACATAAATTCTAAGAAATGCTAAAATATCCGTAAATGATTTTAATCCCGAAGAAAGTGTTCAGTTGTGAGACAGGATTCCGTTTGAAGCAGGCGTTCGCACCTTAAAAATTAATGACTGTGTTATATTTTAGTTATTATGTATATACTTACTAAAATTAAATGACACATGATAAATAGATAAAATAGGGATGAGTGAAATTATATCTTTTGTATACACTTTGTTTGATGTGTTTTACCCTTCATTTGAGAAGCATTGAAATATCCAGAGGATAAAAGTTTTTAGGGGTTATTGTATTAAGTAAAATGAGTACCCTGAATGCTATTACATGAAAAAAAATTACTGTCAATATTAAAAAAAATACAGTTTGTTGCACTTCACTGTATTTATATGATTTACGAAAACTTGAATAGTTTAAAAATGTCATTTATTTTTTGCCAACTTATTTTTCTATCATTGTTGAAGAATGCACATTCTCCTCCACACGTGGTATTTCCCTTCAAAATGCAAGGGTTGTTGTTGCTTGGCTTGTAAAGAAATAAGAGACGTGCACCTTTGAACCATTCTGCTGGTAATTACAGAAACTTCATAAACATCTCATCAATTCTGAAATTCTTTCTTTCATTAATTCCGAAATTATTTCTTTATTAATTCCGAAATTATTTCTTTATTAATTCCGAAATTATTTCTTTATTAATTCCAAAATTATTTCTTTATTAATTCCGAAATTATTTCTTTCATTAATTCTGGAATTAATCGTTTTTCAACCATTTTTTCTGAAAATAATCGAATGGCCACAACAAAAAGCCCTGAGGGCCAAATGTGGCCCGCCGGCCATGCGTTGAAGACCCCTGGCTTATAAGCGCCACAACCTAGGAGCTGAGGCCATTTGAACCCCCCCCCCCAGGGCCGTCTTAAGAACATCACGGGCCCCCAAGCCAAGTGGTCTTTCTGAGGCCCTACCTGGTAAATTCTAGAAAATTTCAACCGTATCTCATTTTTGTGAGGCCCCTCTTCTCTTGAGGCCCCCAGGCCATGCCCGGGTGGGCACTGCCCCCCCCCCCAATAATTTCTGAAAAAACTATGCAACGCACTTTCCCTCTCTTGCGTACGCGCTTGAGTTTCGATATACGGGACGACTAGCAACTTTGAACCCCCCCCCCCCAATTTTTTCTTCATGTCGGCGCCTCTGCCCTGGCTTACATCGATGATGCCTACCAAAAGGAAACAAAACCGAACAGTTGTAAACATATTCAAAACGAGTCCAGTATGTCTTGTCATAACTTCATCAATTTTGTTTTCACCATTATGAAAGGGGGCCCCCACGCACCTCGGAAGAGTCAGATGTGTGCCCTGCAAAGCCTGCATTAATCACACTATTTAGTCGCCCGATACACACACGTAGATTCATGAGTTTGCAAACACCTCCACCACAGCAAAATACACAGGATCGTATTCGTGGCGCCATCTACACTTCATATTTAAAAACATAAAAGTGAAATCTTCCTATTGTTTTTTTTATATATTATCAGAGGCATGGTCCCCACAAGGGGTGGGCTGACAAGGCTCCAGCCCCGGGTCCCGGCAGGATTTTAATCATTTTTTTGTTTTTTCACACTATAAATTCCTCATAAAGGGGCCCCGTGAAAGTCTGGTCGGGGGGCCCGTAAAAGATCCCAGCCTAGGGGCCCTGTTTCAAGATGTGGGGGCCGTGATCAGAGGCATATAAAGTCTGATATATAAGTCAGAGGTCTTCAACCTTTTCCAGTCACGAGCACTTTCTGTACCCATCATCGAAAGGAGAGCACCCTTAGGGCAAGTTTAACATACGAATGCCTGAAATGACGATGATTTAAATCCTTGAATACAATTCCCCTAAGGTGTTTAGTTGTAAAGTTGATTGAGGGCTCGCGATCACGAAATCGGGCACGAACATCGAACAGTCTGGGTACTTCAGGGAGCACCACGCTGCTCGCGAGTAATGGGTTGAAGATGCCTGATCTAAGTTCTAAAGTTAATTCGATTATATACCAAGCTTGCCGGAGCAGTCCCCTTGGAAGCGAACAAGAAAGAAATAGCTCTCGTCTAGTCAGTCAGTCAAGTATATAATAATCAGGGACGTAGCCAGAAATTTCGTTCTGGGAGGACCACTTTCATTTCAGGAGGGGGACCAAAGTGATAGAGCAATAGATTTGGCCATCTTTTTCCCTTTTTTCCGTCATTTTCTCACATTTCGCGGGGGACCAGACTCTCAAGTCCCCCCCCCCCCATATGTCCGGGTAACCATATGTCCCAGTTTTCCGGGACATGCCTGATGTTTTTGTTAATAAATACGCTTTAATTTCCGTAATTAATGATGAATGAAATCAAATTTTATGAATCAAATTACAGTAGTATTTTCTATTATAAGTGAGTACCCGGTGTAGGCCTACTCGTCACAATATTTTTGACCACCCTTCCCGATATTTTTCAGAGCGAAGGTCAGCACCATCCTGAACAGCCGAAGTAGAAACGCCAGCATCGCGGTTGCGACCAGCTGGAACAAACGGAGCCTGGACGTGGAGACCACCGGCGGCAGGCCCACGGGCCTCTCTCATGGCAGGAGAACTGTGCCACGCATCACTCAAGTGATCCGTAATTATGCCGCGGATCACTTAAGCGATCTGGGAATGTGCCGCCGGTAACTTGAGTGTTGTAGAACCGCACTTGGGGCCGCTTAAGTGCTCTAAAGCCCCGTTCACATGTGCAAGATTGGGGGTCGCTTTGGTGATAATTGCCGGCATGACAACTTTTTTCCCCTCGTAGGGCGTGGGGGGCATTGCCTCCAGTGTCAAAGGTGGAGTCGACTGATCTAATGTATATATGTATATATGAATTGACACATCATTATCATCGATCCCCCCCCCCCAACAATAATGACCGTGCCCTCCCAGACTTAGAAGTCTATCTCCACCTGTGATAGAAACTAATGGTAAAGTTTAACTTAGCCATTAGTTGGTAATAACATGGTTGATAAATTTCAAATTAAAAAATAAAAATTCTTGCATTAAAGGGAATCTTCTACAAAAACAAAGCATATATGTGTGAGTAAATCTTTAGTGTTGAAGTAGAGATAGTTTTTTGTCGAGTCGTTTTCGATTCTCGATCAATTTTCAATGCTGCTTTTCCCTCGGTGACCCGAATGCTTCAAACTTTTTTAGAACCCATAAATGGAAGACTTTGAAACCTTTATTTTTATTCGCGTCATTTCTTTCACTTTTTGTGTTTGAGTTTGCTTTCATAGTTCGAGAAGTATTAGACGTCGGATTTCATTTTCCCTTCGCTCCGTCATAAAACTAAGTGCAGAGAAAATCCAAATAATAGAGGAACATCCTAGGAAGAGAATGTTACACCTCCACTCTTTATTTCTTGGTAATCTGTCTGTCTTCTGTCTTTCTCCTGTGGAATTCTTTTTTTTTTTCACTTGTGATCTCTCTCTGATTTTGGAATTTCTAAGTTTTAAACTTTTTCTTACATTTTTTGGATCTGGTTTTTTGTGTAGGGGTGTATTTTTTTCCACTTCGTTTCATTTATTTTTATTATTATAGGACAGCCACAAGAAAAGAAGATGAATGACTGCACTTGTTTTTGGTCATTTACTGTATTTATAGCTCTTCACTTGTCACAAATAGTCAAAAGCAGAATAAAAACAATGTCAAAAAGCCATTTTTGGGAGTTTTTTTCATAAAACCTCCAAGTCAGAGCAGTAAAACCCGTGTAAGTTCACCAAACCCTGCTCTACATCTTGTTTTGAAATAAATAATAGTTTTGTATAGTCGAATGAGGGACAAACAGTAGGACCCCGATTATCCGAGCTAATGTAGACCGAACCTAACTCGGATAATCCGGACCTCGCAGAATTTTGGCATTTAATGAAATAAACAAAGCCATAAATGGTGGAAATTGGGTTTACAAAAAAAAGTAATTTTTAATTGCTATATAGTACAATAAAACGATCAAATGAAAATATAATAGAAAGTTACATGAAATACTTTAACAATTACTCATAATTTGCAATTTAAAACATTCGAAAATTATACACGATACCTTGAAAAGGTGTCTTTCAATATCCTCTGCTATCATCTCTCTCTCTCAGTATTCTATTTAAATCTCTATTAAATGCTTCAGGAAACACTATGATACTCGCAAGCAACAGATCCAAGATATTCGTCTGGCCATATGTATAGTCTGGTCAAGATGTTCGTCAACCTCTTTCTCGGAAAAAATGCATCTCCATCGCTCCTGGCTAAGTTAACCCACGAGATCATATGCTGTATCTGTAGTTTCCACCGTCCCCTAAATCAGTTCCATCCCTCAAAGGGCGTCTGGAATATAATGGTTTTCCTGAAATATAAATCCTTGATCACGAATCTCATCTTTGATCACTTTTCCCGTGGTCGAATTACGCATTGACTTGAGATACTTAACCTCTTCGTTCCAGAGGTGCACATATGTGGACCTTTATACAATCGTTTGTTTCTAATTATATCGTAGATAATATTCAATTCCAACCTTCCTAACACATACCTGGAAGTTCAAGCTTCTCATTGGTTCGAGTAGAATGCGGCTCGTAATGATATTACCTAAGAAAACAAGCGAATACAAAGACAAGTTGACGAAATCGCGGTTACGAAGTGTACTTGAGAAAGTAATTTTTTATATATTTTCAAGAATTTAATAGTTAAAAATGTTATAGTTCAAGATAACCAAATGTAGGAGCATGCTGAAAATAATTTTTTCTAGTGGGTTAGGTCTTTTTTTTAAACGCAGCACATTAAAATGTATGAAGGTCCACGTACGTATACTTTCTGCTTGAGCGGTAAATTTAACCGCGATTGCACCAAAGTACCTCATATGAGATTTTTTTTTATTTCTGTACTGTTTTGAGGAAAAACATTGTTTTCGAAGTTTACAAATGTATAACGGAAGAGCTTATGTAGGTGAAATGTATATTACCTTCCTTAAGAAATACATTTTTTTATTAATTCTGATAAGGTTTTCACTAGTAATTGTCATATTTTTTTTACAGATATTGGTTATACGTAATCGGTGTTTGGCAAATTACTTTAAAATCATCATAACATGAAAATAAAAGTAGCAATTATTATACAGTGCGATTCAAAACTCAACGTACAAACTTCTAGCGGAAGTAGAAAACACAAAAAAAAAAAATCACGGCAATCATGACCGGATACCGCAACCTAGTCATAAATAGAAAGTTATTGCAGTTAATTGCATTGCCTAATGGAAATTTATTGCATGTTAAAAAAAAATAATGTATGTAGAAATTATTTGAACATTTGAGCTGGTATAAAAATTTTGAACCGTCTATATCATTCAAGTAATATTTATTGATATTTGAGAAGAAATTCTGCATAATTTTTACGTATTATCATCCGGGATTTACAACAAATTACTAACTACCCTGATAACTACCCTGATAAATGGTGTGATATGCAACACCAATTGCACCAAAAAGCCTACTCATATTGCTAAAACAGGTAGAAACACTGATTTCTGAGAAGGTCCGCATGTGTGCAAATATAAAATACTTGTAATAGCAAGAGAAAGAGACCTCAAATGGCAGCAGCTGTATCAACAAGCTGTACTAATGAAAAGAAAAACTTACCTTCAAGTTACTGTTGTTCTCCGTTCACTCAGACCATTTTCGTGATATTGAGCATAGCGATATAACACTATGGAGGCCCGGAGCCGTTCCAGGAGTGTGCGGCCGCACTGGGCCCACTTTTAGAATTGAAACAAAAAAAATAAAAAAAAGAGAAAGATTTTTTTTTTCATTGGTAATAATCAAACAAGTTGGCTGCTCTAAAACTATAAAAATGTAGCAAATATTAAAAGCCCAAATAACACGGGATTGTGTACAGTACTACGTGCTCGTCGTAATGGGGCTGTCAACCAATAGTTAATAACGGTAAACTAATGTACACGTTACAGACCTATTCAACGGATCTGTTGATGAGAGGTATCCGTTTATTGGGTAATGTCCGTTATGGGAGGTTACATTGTATACGAAATTAGCGGAAAATTCTTCGTATACCATAAAAGAGTCCCATGATTAGTTTTGCACCGGGCCCTGCGTCTGATGAAGATAGCTCTCTCTGGCAGCTGATTTCATTACCTGACAGTCCCGAAGTTCTTATCGATTTTACTTCCCCCTCCACTGATGACTTGATCGGAGTTCTGAACGAAACTTTTTCTGATAGACAGCGATATTTCTTGGCACAGAATCTACCTACTATAACCAAATTCCTAAAATCCTATGTTTTGATATTTATATCAGGAAATTATGATTTTGCAGTGATGACTGCTTAATTACGCCTATTATCATGGATGTTCATCTTATATGAGTAGGGTGGCCATATTTTTATCTGGAGGAAAATTAAATATTGGGAAGACCGCGTGTAACCCGTGCTCAGTGCATATGTTCATTATACAGGGTGATTCAGAAAAGGTGGGGAAAACTTTAAGAGGTGATAGTATACGCTAGCACCAAAAATTTGTCAGGGTCACCGCTCCGTGGCGCACCTGAAAAAGGTTCGAGGCTCACAGTTTAAGAACCCCCTACCTAATGTAAAAAAGAATCACTTCAAAGTACTGAATAAGTACACATCAATACACCAAGTTGCGACGCCCCTGAAAAAAGGTTGGCGATGAGCCACGACGAGACCCGCCTGCTCCCCACCTTGTTGCGGCCCTGCTCCTACCTGTTTAGAAATGCCTGTCTAACAGTTTACTCTCGAAAATTTTAACTGGATTCCATGTTCATGAAGTTTAGACCTATTACAGACGTCCTTTTGCACTTGAGGCACCTGGACACCGAGCCTGGAATTGCCATGTACTACGTGGAAAGGTGAAAAGTAACTGAAGGTACGTACGTATACTATTTCAGGAAAAGCAAAAGTGCCGACGTATGTCGGTAAGGGTGCTCTTCCTTCAATGATGAATGCAGGCAGTGCTCGCGTCTACAAAAAGGTTGAAGACCTCTGCACCATCAAACATAAAAAGTATTTCAATCGGTTCATACACCTGCCACTTTCACTTTGATTCGGGAGATCAGCAGTGGCATTTCAAACACGCCTCAGACATATTTACATGCATTATGGACACATGCGACAATTTCCGGCACACACCAATTCGTTCAAAGCAGCGGTTGCCAAAATGTTTTGGATTCATGGCACCCTCTGCTTGTACGTCTGCAATATCGTCAATACTTTCAAATCTAAAGAGATTGGAATTTTAGTTTTTCTAGACATAAAGGGGTGCATACGATTCTATAATACATTCTGCTCTTATATATAAACTTCAATCCACAGGTTTTTGTAGTGAATTTACTGCTTGGTTGAAAAGTTTCTTATCTGAAATATTAGTCTAATATATTAGTTGGAGAAATCACAAATCAAATCTAATCAATTTTGACAGAGGCCTTCCTCAAGGATCAGTTTTATCACCATGGCTTTTCAATTTATATATGAATGATATGTTTGTTCAATTACCAAGTTCTATCTATCAGTTTGTTTATGCACAAATTTGTTTATGCATATGACATACTATTATGGTGCAGTAATAAAGACATTCAACTCTTACAAAATAATATTAACAATGCATTGTTGAAGAGATTACTGATTGGTTAGCGAAATGTGGTTTAACTCTGTCTGTTGAAAAATTTTCATTTAGTATATTTACAAAGAAAAATGTTATATTGGTACTTGTAATCTATCCATTAATAGGAACCCTCTGTCATTAGTACAAAACATCAAGATTTTAGGTGTCATTTCTGACCAGAAACTTACTTGGAATCCTCAGGTTGATCACATTCTAAAGAAAGGCATAAAAACATTAAACATAATTCGAATTATTGCTGGTCGTCTTAGAGGAGCCCCTGGTAGTAAACTCCTTGCTATAATTGCATCAAATATCATCTGCAGTTTTTTCAATTATAGTTCTTTAATCTGGCCCAACTTTTCACAACGAAATTTAAACAGATGTGCAGTATTGTATCGTCAAGTTCTAAGAATTGCATCCGGATTACCCATTTCAACTCCAATACCGTTATTATTAAGCATTTGTGGCAAACCTCCTTTTGAAGTAATGATTGCGAAATCTGTATCAAGACAAGATATTAAAGCCAGATCACATCAATGTACAACACCAGCTTCAAATTCATTAGTGCTAACTTAAATAATACAGCTGTGACTTCTTTTCTACCTTCAGTCATGAATTCCATGCAGGACAATCATCTGCTCATACCAGTTCAACCTATTTAGTTTTGGCTAATCCACCCTGGATCATCTCCAACATATCGTTTACAACTGATTAACTGCCATTCCAGGTTACGACAGATCCTAACTTGGTCAACCCTTTATTTCAACAATACGAACAATTACATTGGTCTAACTCAATTATAATTTCTACTGATGCATCCAAATCAATTCATATAACAATAGTAGTGTTTTGTAATAAAAATATGAAAACTTTCCAGACTACAGCACATGACTCTTCTTCTGTTTTTACAGCTAAGTGCCTTGCCATTGCTATTGCTGCTTCAAAATTTATATCTGAAAAATGTCACTATGTAATATTATCAGACAGCAAATCAGCAATCTCTACATTAGCCTCTGTAAATCCAAAATCACATTCAGCTATTTTTACTACATATCTCTCTTTAATAGATGCTTCTAGTCGGGCGGAATTGTATAGTACTTTTTACATATTCTGATGCATCAAATTCTATCTTTTTCAAAAAAACTAACAATCTAACACACTTTGTATGTTTCTTTTTCTCTCTTCGTCCTAAGGTTGGTACAAAAGAACGTTAAACAAGTCAAGTCAAGGAAAGATCAAGAGATTCGTTGCCTTTTTAGTCTAATGCGTTCACCCGGAAAGTGAAAGGACGTGGGTTCGATTCCCCTCAAAGACAGTTGAATTTTCTCTTTCCAAAAATTCATCTTCGCAACAGCCAGTTGTTAAAAACCTTCGTATGGTAGCGGAGAGTGACGTCATCCTTTCATAAGTCATAATTTGTCTCAAACTTAATGTGACCTGTTCCGGGGAGCCGCGAATAAGCGTTGATTTGGGTAAGGAGCGCTAAGGGTGGAAAAAGTTTGAGAACCCCTATTTGTGTGAACTATGCATCAGTGAATGAGATGAGCTTTGACGTGGCCCCATTCAGGTGACAAAGAATAACTTCTAAAAACTTTTGTCTCGCTGACAAAGGTTGGTGGGGCACAGTTTAAGGACTCTACTTTACTGCACACCAAATCCGGTCATGTATTACCATACGGAAATTTCCAGACCGTGGAAACGGGCGGGAAATGAAAGCGTCATCTATCGGTTGTTGCCCCCGGAGACTCAGTAGGAAAAGAACTTGTTCCTGATATTCTTGCTTATATACTATTATTGAGCTGACCATATTTTCCTCGAAGAGAAATACGGGAAAATACGGGACATCGTCAACTATTGCGAGATCAATATCCTTTTATTTAAGGTATAGTTATCATAATATAATTAATGAGTTGAGAGAGAGAGAGAGAAAATTATTTTATCTTTGACTTCAATAAAGAATAATAATTGAAGTAGGCTTTGTGTAAAAAACAGGGAAAACCGGGACATTTTTGTAAAAAAGTTGGGATGGAAAGAAAAACAAAAAAAAAAACAGGATTTTCCCGTGAAATACGGGACGTAATATTATCCTAACTATTACAGTAATTTCGCTTTTTTATTTTTTGAAACAACTGAATTTTATTTGCTTTTCAATTTACCTCAACCGAAAACTGCGAGGAGTAGCACATTCAAAGCATAGATAACTGCCCAAGTTGTCATCTGACCTCGATAAAAACGTTTTTGGTAAGTCATAATTTGCCTCAAAATTGACGAGATAAAAATGGTCATTATGTCCACTATGAAAACGTTAACTGCACGTCAAAACAAAGACCATATGCAAGCATCTACTCCAACTTTCGGAACATAGATATGGCGCCATTCGAGGAGAAATGATAAAATATGAATACTTCTGCGGTTAGGAAGGGTAATTCTTTACATTCAGGACCGGACTTAAGTAGGATCACATAGGGAATTAAAATTGAATTTTATTACATTGATTACGTTGTATTCCATTCTACTAGAACCGCTTTAAGTCATCTTGTCCTGCCGATCTATTGATGAAAAATATGTCATTATATTAACAGACATACATAAGCGGATAGTGAATCCGTGGCTCCACATTATCCTTTAGTAGGGCCTTGAATTTTTGACAGTACCCCAAACTAATGATTCCTTCTATTGATTTTCAAGAAAATTTATAATTCTAAGTATTGGAAAAATATAAGACCAATAGTAAAGGCCTCCTGAATCCTGTCAATATTTCCTATGTGGGGGAGGAGCATGGTCTTAACAGCTCGCCAATACGCATCAAAATTCAATTTCTTCTCCAAATTTCATTAAGGAGTAAACATACTCCTCCAAAATTTCAAAAGTGAATTTAATAGAATTATTTCTCACTCAAATTTTTTTTTTCAGATAACGCTGGCACCGTGAACCCTCGGAAAGGAGATTGTCTGGGCAAGGCTTCCTATCAGACTTGAAGTGCCAGCCACCCTTATTCAAAATATTTTTTCATATAAGCCTACAGTGGAACCTCCCTCAACCATGGGCGGAGATACGGGGGGGGCCGTGGGGGGACATTGCCCCCCCCCCTCAGCGTCAAAGGTGGAGTCGACTGATCTAATGTATACATGTATATACGAAATTACATCATCATCATCATCGTGCCCCCCCCCAGACTTCCAAGTCAATCTCCGCCTATGCCCTCAACGGACACTCCCCGTTAGCGGACTGTTATGTATCTGGCAACACCAGAAAATACAGTATTATGTGGTATGAAGGTGGCAACACTTCAAGGAAATGACAACATAGCGGGAATGAGTTGTAAATATTGTTCCGTAATAAATTAGTTAATAATTATCGTTCAGCTCATGATTCACTACCGGAAACGGCACATAAAAGACAATAAAGGACAACTCCCGTAATTAGACGTTATTTTGATTTTGTATTTCATGTTTCTTTTACATGAGGCTCCTTATTATCTTGAGTGGGCTTATGCCCATGCATTCTGACTGGCTGGTTGAGTGTTACATTGGCCCCTGCACTCTGAAATTTCCTCGGAAAAGTTCTTTGACAGATCTGAACTCCGAGTCTTAGGGGAGGCCCCATAAATTGATTTTCGTCGAATGTATAGAGCAAAAATGAGTGAATCTGTGGGCCTAATCCTTATCATATCTTTCGCGTGGAAAGCCGCATGCATATAAGTAAATTATTAGAGAGGGTCGCAAAACTGTTCTCGCACCGGGCAGCTAAATGGCCAAGCCCGACCCTGTCTATGTGTCTCTGCAAGGAATCGAACCAACTTTTACTCGCAATCCGGGTGAGTGCGCTAGACCACAACGCTACACACGCACTGGGATCTTTCTTCTTTAGAGTTTGCTTATCTTGTATGTCCATCCAAAAACACAAGGCACCCCTAATGGTTTCATCTTGTCAACGCCGCTGATCGTATTGTGACGAAACGTAATGTCAACAAAATACACACACTCTTCAAATACCCGCGTTTTAAGATCAAAGTGATCATTAATACCTTGTTTTGTTTCAATATATATTATGCATGGAAAAGCACGGTAATTTTCGATGCAGATGCATGATTTCGCAAGAATATCACAATACAAATGCCTACGTTGATCAATCGCATATCGGTATCAGATATCTAGATCAATGCCGTAATCAGCGTGATAAATGTGAACATCAACAACAATCATTTCAATATCTCTTGAAAAAATTGTAATGGAAAAAAACTTTTTATGGTCTGAAAAAGATATATTTCAGTAGCTTTTTATTCTCTCTCCCTCTCTGCTAGATAATTTACCTGCTTGCGTAATTTACCTGCTAATTTCGTCATGTATTTGTTTGAGACTTCCGCCAGTCAGAGCTAAGTGAAGTGAAGCATAATGTTTTGACCACAGAAATCCGAAACCAGTTCTGTCAGGCACCACTCAACCAATGTAAACAAAATACTTTTTTGTTCTTTTTGTTTCTCCATTGCATATTTCAATTAGATTTTACCAGTGAGTTTCTTATTCGTTACATTTGATTACTGATTTCGTCGGAAATTTAAATGATTATGCGATAAGTATTTGTTGACATGACAGATAGACATTGTTATGATCTGTTTCACTTTTACCAAGAAACTGTGTTCATCGCAACTTTAGACATTATTTTCTTTGCAATTTGCTTCATTAGTTACTTTTTGAATATTAGGGCATAGAAGCCTTTATTCAAGTGTCTATTTATAGTGTGTTATATTATATGCATGTTATGGGCAATGTTTCCTGAATTAAATTGTTGCATTATCCAGTGCTTTCGAATATGATCATGGTTCTGTAGCTTTTCTTGTTCTGTTCATCACTACTTTGAACGCTTGTGATTTGCTGCAGTAGCAACTTTCTTGATAGTTTGTCTCTTCCTCTTGGCTAAATCTCTTTTCGATCAGCACCATTGCTGGTTGTAGGTCATGAGTGTTTAAATTCTTTCATACAGTGATCTCTTGCTTATGCATCCATGACAACAGCTATAGTATAATCCCTTTTTCTTGTGACTTCTTTTCTGGCCTGTTGGTGATTTTCTTCCTGGTCAGCCATTTTCTTCCCTTGGAGTTGTTTTTCCTGCCAACTATTATTGTCATTCCTTTGGCTTATGGGCTACTATTTCCTTTTTTGCTTCTTTTGTTTTGTTTCTTTGGCAAGACAGACATCTAAAAGCATGACTTTGTTTCACTCTTAGTGACTTCTCACCAAAGAAAAAAAATCAACATATTTCCAAAAAGGATCATACTATAGCTATTCCTCTTTGCCCTGGAGTGTAGAAATTGTCTTATAATTGAGAGACACGTATAAGTGAGAGATCACTGTACTCTTTGATACATTTATGTCTGTTATGACAGTAAAAGTATATAATACTATATAGAATATAGAAACGTCCTCTCCACTTGTCAATACAAGATTCATCGAAAGACTGATTATTTGTGGAGATGAAGATTACAAGGAAGAAAATTCATCACTGCCCCCACGGGGACTCGAACCCCGGTCTCTCGCTTGCTGGACGAGTGCTAGGCAAGCGAGAGACTGGGGTTCGAGTCCCCGTGGGCAGTGATGAATTTTCTTCCTTGTAATCTTCATCTCCACAAATAATCAGTCTTTCGATGAATCTTGTATATAATACTAGCTGTTATTAGTCTTCATTTAAGAACTGTATTCATACATTAGTGTTATAGCCGATGTTTTCTGAATTAAATTTTCCATTATCCAGTGCTTTCAAATATGCTCATGGTTGTGTATCTTCTCTTGTTCTGTTCATCACTATTTTGAACATTATTTTGTTTGTGATTTGCTTCATTGAAATTTTTTTTCATAGTTTCCCTCTCTCTCCTAAATCTCTCTTCAATCAGCACCTTTGCTGGTCACGTTGTAGGTCATAAGCATTTGAATTCTTTCATATTTTGATACTTTTATGTTTGTTATGATGGTAGGTATATAGCCTAATACTAGCTATTATTAAAGTCTTCATTTAAGAACAATATTTATACATTAGTGCTATAGGCAATGCTTTTCAAATAAAATTGTTGCATTATCCAATGCTTTCAGATATGCTCATGGTTGTGTATCTTTTCTTTTTCTTCATCACTACTTTGAACATTATCTTAACATTATTTGCGATTTGCTTCATTGAAAATTTTTTGATAGTTTATCTCTTTTTGATCAGCACCTTTGCTGGTTGTAGGTCATGAGCCTTTGAATTCTATCAATACTTTGATACTTTTATGTTTGTTATGATGTTAGGTATATAGTCGACACTTGTTATACTGATCAGTAAGACTGGTCTCAGAAATTTTACCATTTCCACTGTTTTATTTTTTTATTCAATGTAACGACCAGTAAATATCATTCAATCTATTGCAACAATCAAACTCAGCACTAGCCCAGTTTCTTTTCCCTGCAAAAAATGGACAAAATATGTTGTTTAGTGTGTTTGACCTTGACCTTTGATGCTTTGAGAACAAAAGGTACAAAACATAGATGATTTAAATATAAAGTGTCACTTCTACAGAAAACCCTGGGTTAACTTGCGTCATCACTGGAAACAGGGCAAACTATAGCAAAGTGCACTGCATTCACGCAAGTAGACTCAATGGCGTGCATGTTTCTTCCTCTTCTTTTCTATTTTATTTTCTCGCGTGGTGACTCACCAAATTTCCCATGTGGTTGATTTTTCAACTTATTCGAAATTTCATTGCACAACTTTGCTTAATTTCTCAAAGGGAAAACATACTGGCAAGTAAACTTACGTTTTCATGCTGAAAATTATTCACTCGACATGGCTGTCTTAAATAAATGGATCGCTATATCTGTAGATATTGAATTGAAAGTTAGGAAGTTAGCATTCTCTAGTGTTTTTTTAGAGAGAGGAGTGCGGAAATACAGAAAATAATTTATCACCATTAATTGAAATAGAAAATTGTGTTCTTGAAAAAACCTTGAGTTCCAAGAAACGAAAGACAATTTTTGATTATTTTGGTGCAGTGTTATCCGAAAATATAATTTCAAAGAGTAGTTTCACTCCTCTCAAAAAGTTTAAGGGGTATTTTTTTATCAGTGAGAAATAACTCTATTTAAAAAAAAAAATTCCTATACATTTGAAGGAGTATTTTCATTCCTCAACAAAATTTGGAGGAGTAAAATTGAATTTTTTTGCTTGAATTGTGCATCTAGATGCATATTGGTGAACACTGCTTTACTGCATGTAGTAAAAAATAAATGCAGGTTTTTGCCATATGCAATATTTTCCTAAATACAATATACATATTGCATTATGTATTTCAATTTTGTTTTTCTACAGGTGAATCCATTTTGTTTACAACATTATAATAAATGCATTCATTATAACACAAAATTATCTTCTTTTTTTTCTTCTATTCCCTCAATACAATATATAAATTTCCGAAGAAGGTAAAATTTATAAATTTTTTTAAAATGTTTTGATATATTGTCCGTTTTCCGTGGAACAAAAGGGGGTTGTTATTACGAGCCTCGACTGTGATACTAGCTGTTATTGAATTGTTATTACTGTTTAAAAACAGTATTTATATATATACATTAGTGCTATAGGCAGTGTTTTCCAAATTAAATTGTTGCATTATCCTTCGCTTTCAAATATGCTCATGGTTTTATAGTTTTTCTTGTTCTGTTCATCACTACTTTGAACATTATTTTGTATGTCATTTGCTTTAATAGCAACTTTTTGATTTATTAAATCTTCATTAAATCTCTTTTCGACCAGAGTCATTACTGGTTGTAGATCATGAATTCATGCTGGTTGTAGCACTTAAATTATTTCATACTTAGATACTTTTATCTTTGTTACCCGTCTTGCAGGTGTCACCTTGTCATTGTGAGCAGGCTAGCTAGCCTGTGTTAATGATCTACTGAGCTATGCTAGTGGTAGCATTTGCTACCAGTAGGGTCACTCATGTGAGACAACTCAATAGTGAGGCATGTGATGAAGAGCAACACCAAAACCCCATCTAAAATGTAAGGGACCATAGTGATGGATGAATGACAGCTGGGTAAGATGGTGTTCCAAATGGTCCCTTCGTGGAACCATGCAAAACCTCATTTTAACTGAGCCTTGCACTTGCACAGAGAAGCTATGCAGGTATCGACTAAGAAATTCCCCCCAGTTCTCCGTTTCTCTAATAGGGAGCCGATCTCCCAGTTAAAAAGTCTTGCCTCAGAGAGCAATAGACCTACAATGATATAAATATTGAATTATCACACCTCATTTTTAGTTTGGAGAATAGGTGGCAGCACTAAAAAAACATTCGTGCACAACTTTATTGTATTAAATTTGTATTGTGCTAAATTTATTACAACCCACGATCGAACTGTTGCATACACATGCACACTTCTAGCACAACTAAAAATTAAATTACCCACGACAATAGACCAAATTTGTGATCAGTTAGAAATGAGAAAACTTTTTTTTATGAAACTAATAAAATAAACAAAAAAAAAAAGGATTGGGTACATGCTCGGATGAATTCTGATAGGCTCATTTGGGTAACATAAAGGAGGACACAAGACAGCAGCACACTGGACCCAGGGTTTAAGCTAGATCAAAAATTCCTTTAACAAAAAAGCGAAAATGGGGAGAAAAGCGTTAGCAAAATGGTACAATGCTAATGATTTATCGTTGGATGTCTTCTCGTTTTGTACCTCCTGTGCGCATTTTTGTGAAACTGACTACTACTTTCGCATTCTAAGATTTTCTTTTGAATTTTGTGAAAAATGTGACCGTAGCTTAAACCCTGACTGGACCAATGATTGGGTTCAGATTGTCCCCACCAAAACACCGAGACGCAATCAACTGCATCTTCTAAAAAAAAAGCTGAGTGTACAGTTGATAGCTACTGATGAAGTTGTGAAGACTGGTAATGGAGCAAAATGGCCTAGAACTCATACCTCACTTCCTGCAAAAGCAGTGACTACTGCAAAGAAGCTGAAGATGAAGTCCCATGGTAGGACATTTTCCCAAGTGGTCCAAACCATCAAAATAGCAGTTGTGAGGGAATCTTTTCCTTCACAAAAGCTGTATAAGGAGAATGTAGACCTCATTCAGAAAGAGATCCTTGAGAAGATTGATCTGGTTTCTGTGGGAGGTCATCATCTCAAATTCGGGTCTCAACCTTAACTGGTGAAACACTGATGATCTACTGCTATTATGCTGAAACAGTTTAATGGGTGAAAATCACTCTCTGTTATAATAGGCGTGTTTTGAATGGTGAGGAACTCAGATTATTGAGTGACAGGGAGATGCCAAAGCCTATGAAATTTGCTTTCAAGACAAAATGATACATACACTACAAAGCCTGTGACTTTGCTGAAGCAGATCAACCATTACAGCCTGGAGTTCAAATCTGAGGATTGGGGGGGGGGGGGTTCTACTGAAATCTGTAGAGCCCCACACTCCATAAGATGGATCTTTGAGGTTGTACGGGAGGCTGCAGAAGCAATTAAATGGGCCAACTTTGGTGCATATACTAGTATAGATTGAGGGATCGTCAAGATTCTCAATAATCTCAAAGTGAAAGAGGGTACACAAAAACATTTTTGTAACCTCCTCTCAAGCAAATGACTTGTGCTCTTCCAATGAGGAAGCAAAGGAGGAAAGCCATAACAATCTGCAACGTCCTCTCAGACAAGGTATTCCACTACTTCTGAAGTAAGTTAATTATTCAAAATTGATGAGCTGGAGATAACATCTGGCTCAGGATGTACACTACTGCCTGACTCACCTATGTCTGGAGGTGAGATTAATAAGGATTGTCAGGCCACAAGCAAAATGTTGTCCCTGAGCTACCCTTTTGTGGCAATATTAGTGGGAAAAATTAACCTATCTAGTTTCATTATTATTGCCTAATTTTTTACGGATTGTAAAACAAAGCTGTTTTAGTGAATCTTCATCATGATTGCTCTGTGACTGCCATACTTGGTATGAAGATGACTAGAGGCGAGATTGACATTGCCTTGATACAGGAACTCTGGGCTCGAAATGGTAGCATTTTAGGTCTAGGATTCAAGAGAAAAAATGTCTTTTATGATGTCCTCAGTGACAGACTTAGAGCTTGCATTATTGCCAGCGCTAAGCTCACCATGACAAATCTTGTAAAATATCTGAGTAGAGACACTGTTGCTATCAACTCAGTTTATGAAATGCAAGGACTTCAAAAAGATATCTTCATGTTAGCATATCTTTCCTTTGAAAAAAAATTACCTATTTTTTTTAATTCTGTTAGAACTTTTTCAGTCCTGCAGCATGAGTAAAAATAAACTCATCTTTGGTTGTGATGCTTATGCTCACCATGTTTTATCGGAAAGTGATGAATCCAATAAACGAGAGGTAAGGATCTTTTGATATTGAAAACTGGAAGGTCTTAAGTGAAATCGTACTCTCAGACCACCATCTGATCATGTTTGCGGTTACAGGACCAATTAGGACAGTAGCAATTAGGAATCCAAAGTTAAGTGATGGGGTTGTCTACAAAGAGGATTTTCAAGCACTGACATCTGGTTAGCTTGGTAAGTTTTCCCTCTGTACTTGATTTGGAACTTTCTGTTGACCAACTGCACCATGTCATTCCACAAACTTTCCACAAAAATTGTGAGACTTCCAATGCCCATTCACATAAATTAGTGCTTAGGTGTTCAGAAGAGCTGAGCACAATCCGGAAAAACTGCAGAAGGCTTTTTAATACAGTTAAAAAAGTGGTAGGTGGCAGGATTATAAGACTGCAGTCACTGCTTACAACAAAACGATCCAAATTGTTGCATTATTCTGAGCTTTGGAATATGCTCATGATTCTGTAGCTGTAATCTTGTTCTGTTCATCACTACTTTGAACATTATTTTGTTAGCGATTTGCTTTGTTGAAAATTTGTTGATAGTTTATCTCTCTCTCTGCTAAATCTCTTCTAGATCAGCGCTATTGCTGGTCGTAGGTCATGAGTGTTTGAATTGTTCCATACTTTCATGTTTGTCACCAATCTTGTAGGTGTTGTCACCTCGCAGTGATGGGCGGGCGAGCGTGTTTCAATAATATCTCTATTCAGCTACAGGTAGGATCATCTGTGTCAGGCAGGTCAGTAATGAAACTCCTGATGAAGAACCGAACCAAAAACCCTATCCAAAGTGTAAGAAACTGTGTTGAGAGGGATGCATGATAGCTGGGTAAGATTGCTTCGCAAATGGTCCCCTCAAGGGGAATCAGACAAAACCTTGTTGTAACTCAGCCTTGCATGTGCACAGGGCGGTTATGTAGGTGCCAAATAAGATTTCCCCAGTTCTTCAGTTTCTCTTTGGAAACTAAAATAAATAAACCAAAGGAAAAAGGATTGGGCACATCCTCGGACAAAATCTGGTCACCACATTTGGGTCAAATAAGGAAGGGAACCAGCAATACTGCTGTTGTCAGAATAGTCTTTGCAGGTGCAAACCAGCAGCACTCTCTGAACCAATGGCTGTGGGATAGGTTGTCCCCATCAAAACACTTAGATGCAATCAACTGCGTCTTCTAAAAAAGAAAGTTTAGCGTGCTGTTGACAGCTGCTGACGAAGTTCTGCGGACTGGTAATGGAGCAAAATGGCCTAGAACAGGTGCCTCACCTCCTGCAAAAGCAGTGACTACTGCAAAGAGGCTGGAGATGGAGTTATGTGCTAGGGAATTTCCCCAAAGCACTAAAATCCAATTTTGAAGGAATTTTTTTTCCTTCACAAAAACTGAATGAGAATGTAGATCTCATTTAGAAAGAGATCCTTGGGATGAGATTGATCTGCTTCCCATGGGATGTCATCACCCGAGATTTAAGGCTCAACCTTAAGTGGTGGAGCACTGATGATCTACTGCAACTTTGCTGAAACCATGGAATGTATGAAAAATACTCTCTGTTGTAATGGGCAAGTTTTGAACAGTTAGTGCCTCACCATTCAAAAGGCTGTGACTTTGCTGAAGCAGATAAATCATTATAGCCTAGAGTTGAGATCTGAGGATTTGAGGGTTCTACTGAAATCTGTAGAGACCGCACTCCATAAGATGTATCTTTGAGATTTCATAAGCAATTAAATGAGCCAACTTTGTGTGCATATACTGGTATAGATTGAGGGACTTCAAGATTCTCAATGTGGTCCCAAAGTGAAATAGGGTACACAAAAAAATTTGTGACCTCCTCACAAACAAATGACTACTTCACCAAACACCAACTCTGGCCATATTGCTATATTGCAATTTACTGCTGTTAATGAGATGGGTTGGAAATGAAGGTGGTATCTAATGGTGGTCGCGGTATTTTGTTAGCGATTTGCTTTGTTGAAAATTTTTTGATAGTTTATGTATCTCTCTCTCTGCTAAATCTCTTCTAGATCAGCGCTATTGCTGGTCAGAGGTCATGAGTGTTTGAATTGTTCCATACTTTCATGTTTGTCACCAATCTTGTAGGTGTTGTCACCTTGCAGTGATGGGCGGGCGAGCGTGTCTCAGTAATCTCTATTCAGCTACCGGTGGGATCATCTGTGTCCTGCAGGTCAGTAATGAAACTCCTGATGAAGAACAGAACCAAAAACCCTATCCAAAGTGTAAGAAACTGTGCTGAGAGGGATGCATGATAGCTGGGTAAGATTGCTTCGCAAATGGTCCCCTCAAGGGGAATCAGACAAGACCTTGTTGTAACTGAGCCTTGCATCTGCACAGGGAGGTTATGTAGGTGCCAAATAAGATTTCCCCAGTTCTTCAGTTTCTCTTTTGGAAACTGAAATAAATAAACCAAATTAAAAAGGATTGGCACATGCTCGGACAAAACCTGGTCACCACATTTGGGTCAAATAAGGAAGGGCACCAGCAATACTGCTGTTGTCAGAATTGTCTTTGCAGGTGCAAACCAGCAGCACTCTCTGAACTAGTGACTGTGGGATAGGCTGTCCCCACCAAAACACTTAGATGCAATCAACTGCGTCTTCTAAAAAAGAAAGTTTAGCGGGCTGTTGACAGCTGCTGACGAAGTTGTGCGGACTGGTAATGGAGCAAAATGGCCTAGAACAGATGCCTCACCTCCTGCAAAAGCAGTGAGTACTGCAAAGAGGCTGGAGATGGAGTTTTGTGCTAGGGAATTTCCCCAAACCACTAAAATCAAATTTTGAAGGAATTTTTTTCCTTCACAAAAACTGAATGAGAATGTAGATCTAATTTGGAAGAGATCCTTGGGATGAGATTGATCTGCTCCCCATGGGATGTCATCACCTGAGATTTAGGGCTCAACCTTAAGTGGTGGAGCACTGATGATCTACTGCAACTTTGCTGAAACCATGGAATGTATCAAAAATACTCTCTGTGGTAATGGGCAAGTTTTGAACAGTTAGTGCCTCACCATTCAAAAGGCTGTGACTTTGCTGAAGTAGATCGATCATTACAGCCTAGAGTTGAGATCTGAGGATTGGAGGGTTCTACTGAAATCTGTAGAGCCCGCACTCCATAAGATGTATTATTGAGATTTCATAAGCAATTAAATGAGCCAACTTTGGTGCATATACTGGTACAGATTGAGGGACTTCAAGATTCTCAATGTGGTCCCAAAGTGAAATAGGGTACACAAAAAAATTTGTGACCTCCTCACAAACAAATGACTACATCACCAAACACCAACTCTGGCCATATTGCTATATTGCAATTTACTGCTGTTAATGAGATGGGTTGGAAATGAAGGTGGTATCTAATGGTGGTCGCGGTATTTTGTTAGCGATTTGCTTTGTTGAAAATTTTTTGATAGTTTATCTATCTCTCTCTCTGCTAAATCTCTTCTAGATCAGCGCTATTGCTGGTCAGAGGTTATGAGTGTTTGAATTGTTCCATACTTTCATGTTTGTCACCAATCTTGTAGGTGTTGTCACCTTGCCGTGATGGGCGGGCGAGCGTGTCTCAGTAATCTCTATTCAGCTACCGGTGGGATCATCTGTGTCCTGCAGGTCAGTAATGAAACTCCTGATGAAGAACAGAACCAAAAACCCTATCCAAAGTGTAAGAAACTGTGCTGAGAGGGATGCATGATAGCTGGGTAAGATTGCTTCGCAAATGGTCCCCTCAAGGGGAATCAGACAAGACCTTGTTGTAACTGAGCCTTGCATCTGCACAGGGAGGTTATGTAGGTGCCAAATAAGATTTCCCCAGTTCTTCAGTTTCTCTTTTGGAAACTGAAATAAATAAACCAAATTAAAAAGGATTGGCACATGCTCGGACAAAACCTGGTCACCACATTTGGGTCAAATAAGGAAGGGCACCAGCAATACTGCTGTTGTCAGAATTGTCTTTGCAGGTGCAAACCAGCAGCACTCTCTGAACTAGTGACTGTGGGATAGGCTGTCCCCACCAAAACACTTAGATGCAATCAACTGCATCTTCTAAAAAAGAAAGTTTAGCGGGCTGTTGACAGCTGCTGACGAAGTTGTGCGGACTGGTAATGGAGCAAAATGGCCTAGAACAGATGCCTCACCTCCTGCAAAAGCAGTGAGTACTGCAAAGAGGCTGGAGATGGAGTTTTGTGCTAGGGAATTTCCCCAAAGCACTAAAATCAAATTTTGAAGGAATTTTTTTCCTTCACAAAAACTGAATGAGAATGTAGATCTAATTTGGAAGAGATCCTTGGGATGAGATTGATCTGCTCCCCATGGGATGTCATCACCTGAGATTTAGGGCTCAACCTTAAGTGGTGGAGCACTGATGATCTACTGCAACTTTGCTGAAACCATGGAATGTATCAAAAATACTCTCTGTGGTAATGGGCAAGTTTTGAACAGTTAGTGCCTCACCATTCAAAAGGCTGTGACTTTGCTGAAGTAGATCGATCATTACAGCCTAGAGTTGAGATCTGAGGATTGGAGGGTTCTACTGAAATCTGTAGAGCCCGCACTCCATAAGATGTATTATTGAGATTTCATAAGCAATTAAATGAGCCAACTTTGGTGCATATACTGGTATAGATTGAGGGACTTCAAGATTCTCAATGTGGTCCCAAAGTGAAATAGGGTACACAAAAAAATTTGTGACCTCCTCACAAACAAATGACTACTTCACCAAACACCAACTCTGGCCATATTGCTATATTGCAATTTACTGCTGTTAATGAGATGGGTTGGAAATGAAGGTGGTATCTAATGGTGGTCGCGGTATTTTGTTAGCGATTTGCTTTGTTGAAAATTTTTTGATAGTTTATCTATCTCTCTCTCTGCTAAATCTCTTCTAGATCAGCGCTATTGCTGGTCAGAGGTTATGAGTGTTTGAATTGTTCCATACTTTCATGTTTGTCACCAATCTTGTAGGTGTTGTCACCTTGCCGTGATGGGCGGGCGAGCGTGTCTCAGTAATCTCTATTCAGCTACCGGTGGGATCATCTGTGTCCTGCAGGTCAGTAATGAAACTCCTGATGAAGAACAGAACCAAAAACCCTATCCAAAGTGTAAGAAACTGTGCTGAGAGGGATGCATGATAGCTGGGTAAGATTGCTTCGCAAATGGTCCCCTCAAGGGGAATCAGACAAGACCTTGTTGTAACTGAGCCTTGCATCTGCACAGGGAGGTTATGTAGGTGCCAAATAAGATTTCCCCAGTTCTTCAGTTTCTCTTTTGGAAACTGAAATAAATAAACCAAATTAAAAAGGATTGGCACATGCTCGGACAAAACCTGGTCACCACATTTGGGTCAAATAAGGAAGGGCACCAGCAATACTGCTGTTGTCAGAATTGTCTTTGCAGGTGCAAACCAGCAGCACTCTCTGAACTAGTGACTGTGGGATAGGCTGTCCCCACCAAAACACTTAGATGCAATCAACTGCGTCTTCTAAAAAAGAAAGTTTAGCGTGCTGTTGACAGCTGCTGACGAAGTTCTGCGGACTGGTAATGGAGCAAAATGGCCTAGAACAGGTGCCTCACCTCCTGCAAAAGCAGTGACTACTGCAAAGAGGCTGGAGATGGAATTATGTGCTAGGGAATTTCCCCAAAGCACTAAAATCCAATTTTGAAGGAATTTTTTTTCCTTCACAAAAACTTAATGAGAATGTAGATCTCATTTAGAAAGAGATCCTTGGGATGAGATTGATCTGCTTCCCATGGGATGTCATCACCTGAGATTTAGGGCTCAACCTTAAGTGGTGGAGCACTGATGATCTACTGCAACTTTGCTGAAACCATGGAATGTATGAAAAATACTCTCTGTTGTAATGGGCAAGTTTTGAACAGTTAGTGCCTCACCATTCAAAAGACTGTGACTTTGCTGAAGCAGATAAATCATTATAGCCTAGAGTTGAGATCTGAGGATTTGAGGGTTCTACTGAAATCTGTAGAGACCGCACTCCATAAGATGTATCTTTGAGATTTCATAAGCAATTAAATGAGCCAACTTTGTGTGCATATACTGGTATAGATTGAGGGACTTCAAGATTCTCAATGTGGTCCCAAAGTGAAATAGGGTACACAAAAAAATTTGTGACCTTCTCACAAACAAATGACTACTTCACCAAACACCAACTCTGGCCATATTGCTATATTGCAATTTACTGCTGTTAATGAGATGGGTTGGAAATGAAGGTGGTATCTAATGGTGGTCGCGGTATTTTGTTAGCGATTTGCTTTGTTGAAAATTTTTTGATAGTTTATCTATCTCTCTCTCTGCTAAATCTCTTCTAGATCAGCGCTATTGCTGGTCAGAGGTCATGAGTGTTTGAATTGTTCCATACTTTCATGTTTGTCACCAATCTTGTAGGTGTTGTCACCTTGCAGTGATGGGCAGGCGAGCGTGTCTCAGTAATCTCTATTCAGCTACCGGTGGGATCATCTGTGTCCTGCAGGTCTGTAATGAAACTCCTGATGAAGAACAGAACCAAAAACCCTATCCAAAGTGTAAGAAACTGTGCTGAGAGGGATGCATGATAGCTGGGTAAGATTGCTTCGCAAATGGTCCCCTCAAGGGGAATCAGACAAGACCTTGTTGTAACTGAGCCTTGCATCTGCACAGGGAGGTTATGTAGGTGCCAAATAAGATTTCCCCAGTTCTTCAGTTTCTCTTTTGGAAACTGAAATAAATAAACCAAATTAAAAAGGATTGGCACATGCTCGGACAAAACCTGGTCACCACATTTGGGTCAAATAAGGAAGGGCACCAGCAATACTGCTGTTGTCAGAATTGTCTTTGCAGGTGCAAACCAGCAGCACTCTCTGAACTAGTGACTGTGGGATAGGCTGTCCCCACCAAAACACTTAGATGCAATCAACTGCGTCTTCTAAAAAAGAAAGTTTAGCGTGCTGTTGACAGCTGCTGACGAAGTTCTGCGGACTGGTAATGGAGCAAAATGGCCTAGAACAGGTGCCTCACCTCCTGCAAAAGCAGTGACTACTGCAAAGAGGCTGGAGATGGAATTATGTGCTAGGGAATTTCCCCAAAGCACTAAAATCCAATTTTGAAGGAATTTTTTTTCCTTCACAAAAACTTAATGAGAATGTAGATCTCATTTAGAAAGAGATCCTTGGGATGAGATTGATCTGCTTCCCATGGGATGTCATCACCTGAGATTTAGGGCTCAACCTTAAGTGGTGGAGCACTGATGATCTACTGCAACTTTGCTGAAACCATGGAATGTATCAAAAATACTCTCTGTGGTAATGGGCAAGTTTTGAACAGTTAGTGCCTCACCATTCAAAAGGCTGTGACTTTGCTGAAGTAGATCGATCATTACAGCCTAGAGTTGAGATCTGAGGATTGGAGGGTTCTACTGAAATCTGTAGAGACCGCACTCCATAAGATGTATTATTGAGATTTCATAAGCAATTAAATGAGCCAACTTTGGTGCATATACTGGTATAGATTGAGGGACTTCAAGATTCTCAATGTGGTCCCAAAGTGAAATACGGCACACAAAAAAATTTGTGACCTCCTCACAAACAAATGACTACTTCACCAAACACCAACTCTGGCCATATTGCTATATTGCAATTTACTGCTGTTAATGAGATGGGTTGGAAATGAAGGTGGTATCTAATGGTGGTCGCGGTATTTTGTTAGCGATTTGCTTTGTTGAAAATTTTTTGATAGTTTATCTATCTCTCTCTCTGCTAAATCTCTTCTAGATCAGCGCTATTGCTGGTCAGAGGTCATGAGTGTTTGAATTGTTCCATACTTTCATGTTTGTCACCAATCTTGTAGGTGTTGTCACCTTGCAGTGATGGGCAGGCGAGCGTGTCTCAGTAATCTCTATTCAGCTACCGGTGGGATCATCTGTGTCCTGCAGGTCTGTAATGAAACTCCTGATGAAGAACAGAACCAAAAACCCTATCCAAAGTGTAAGAAACTGTGCTGAGAGGGATGCATGATAGCTGGGTAAGATTGCTTCGCAAATGGTCCCCTCAAGGGGAATCAGACAAGACCTTGTTGTAACTGAGCCTTGCATCTGCACAGGGAGGTTATGTAGGTGCCAAATAAGATTTCCCCAGTTCTTCAGTTTCTCTTTTGGAAACTGAAATAAATAAACCAAATTAAAAAGGATTGGCACATGCTCGGACAAAACCTGGTCACCACATTTGGGTCAAATAAGGAAGGGCACCAGCAATACTGCTGTTGTCAGAATTGTCTTTGCAGGTGCAAACCAGCAGCACTCTCTGAACTAGTGACTGTGGGATAGGCTGTCCCCACCAAAACACTTAGATGCAATCAACTGCGTCTTCTAAAAAAGAAAGTTTAGCGTGCTGTTGACAGCTGCTGACGAAGTTCTGCGGACTGGTAATGGAGCAAAATGGCCTAGAACAGGTGCCTCACCTCCTGCAAAAGCAGTGACTACTGCAAAGAGGCTGGAGATGGAATTATGTGCTAGGGAATTTCCCCAAAGCACTAAAATCCAATTTTGAAGGAATTTTTTTTCCTTCACAAAAACTTAATGAGAATGTAGATCTCATTTAGAAAGAGATCCTTGGGATGAGATTGATCTGCTTCCCATGGGATGTCATCACCTGAGATTTAGGGCTCAACCTTAAGTGGTGGAGCACTGATGATCTACTGCAACTTTGCTGAAACCATGGAATGTATCAAAAATACTCTCTGTGGTAATGGGCAAGTTTTGAACAGTTAGTGCCTCACCATTCAAAAGGCTGTGACTTTGCTGAAGTAGATCGATCATTACAGCCTAGAGTTGAGATCTGAGGATTGGAGGGTTCTACTGAAATCTGTAGAGACCGCACTCCATAAGATGTATTATTGAGATTTCATAAGCAATTAAATGAGCCAACTTTGGTGCATATACTGGTATAGATTGAGGGACTTCAAGATTCTCAATGTGGTCCCAAAGTGAAATACGGCACACAAAAAAATTTGTGACCTCCTCACAAACAAATGACTACTTCACCAAACACCAACTCTGGCCATATTGCTATATTGCAATTTACTGCTGTTAATGAGATGGGTTGGAAATGAAGGTGGTATCTAATGGTGGTCGCCTCAAGTTCGTTAGGGAAAATATCTTATCTATATCCTCTTTCGGGTTCGAACCCAGGACCATGACAGCAACCTTCACTGTGGTAGACGAGCATTTTACCCCCATGCCACTTGGGCGCTTCAAGCAAATGACTGTATCCCTTCCAATGAGGAAGCAAAGGAGGCGAAGCCAGAACAATTTGAAGCTCTTCTTAAGCAAGTAATTCTACTACTCCTGAAGTAAATGAATTATTTTAAATTAATGAGGAGATAACATCTGGCTCAGAATATACACTGCAGCCTGCCCTGCTTATGTCTGAAAGTTGCATTAATAACGTTAGACATGAAGAAATCTTCATGTCAGCATATCTTTCCTATGAGAGAAAAGACCCTTTTTCGAATGCTGCAAGAACTTTTCCATGCTGGTTGGGTAAAAAGAAAGGCATCTTTGGTTGCAATGCTTATGCTCAGCATATTTTATTGGGGATTGGTGAATCTAACAAAATGAGGTAAGCTTTTGTTTTTGTATTTTTATATTTCATTATCTATATGTTCTTCTGTATATGGTTGTTTAGCTTTTATTGTTCTGTTCATCACTACTTTCAACATTATTTTGTTTGTTATTTGCTTCATAAGCAACTTTTTGATAGTTTATCTCTCTGATAAATCTTTTTTTCATCAGCACCATTGCTGGTCACAAGTCATGAGCATTTGAATTCTGGTCGGCGTCTTGTATGGTCAAGTGATTACCTTAACATAACTGTCACTCTTAAATGATATTCAATTTAATCCAACAATGAACATCTATATCAGGTGTGAGCAACTGTTTTCAAGCTGTGCCAATTTTCAAAACATTTTTAATACATGTGCCACTCTATGAATTTCAACAAGCAGACCATATATCCCTTTTTACGAGTCTTTACCATTTCTTTTCAGTTTGAATATAAGTTAACTGTCCTCTTGTTTTGTAAAAGTGCTCGATATGTCTCCTTTTTTTCTGAATAAGGCAGTTTCTTTCTTATTTGCACCAAACCTTGAGGCTCAGGATACGTGGGGCCCCCCAATGAAAGTTTTCAGAGAGCTGAGTTCCCCAATAATTCATGAATAAACAATATAAAGCATGTGAATGCCAGTGAATCTTCTTGGATGGGGGAATATGGAATGTGGATATATGGGACATCCACCAACCCTAGCCTCTCTTCCTACAATGTTTTATTTATGTTTATGCCTCTGGTTGGGTATTTTCGTGATGGGAAAATAGAATGAAACCACATTGAATGAAAGTTATGACATAATTATTGTTGAGAAAGCTTACCATACCAAATATAAGTTTGGTAGCCTGCAAGACTGTTGTTACAAAAAAGATTATTTAAAAATATATGTTTCCCTAGCTTAACCTGAAAGATTCAAAACTTCCTTCTTTGTTGACATGAACTACCAGCTAAAAGATCATGAGGAAGGTTTTTCCTCTTCCAACTCAAGAGTATTCTTTTTCCCTCTCACCAATCCTACAGGGTGACGGAAACCTCACAGTCAATTCTTGTGTTGCATCATACAATTTCAGTCTCCATGACATCATTTCAGTTGCCATGTGTTACAGTAGATCCCAGAACTACTGCCTTGGATCTGGTTTAAGAAATCCCTGTATTTTATCAAAATATTCCCAATATAAGCTATTCACATCTATAAGCAGCATAATCCATCAATTTCTATTGTTCTTTATCACAATGGACAGAGTTATCTGTAAAATGATGATTGTCCCTTTTCATTACAAGCAGACTAGTCTACTAATACAGTGGTGGAAAAAATGATAGAGCCAAGCGAAAAATGGCGATTAACAAAAAACACAGTCAGAATTTTTCAAAATTTTTTCAGAAATAACGAGCACAATGACAAGTGATATCTTAAAAACTCATTCGAAAATTTGCTATACTTTTTCAGTAAATTTTTTTCCCTCTCATCATTACCATTCAAATAGAAAAAAATTATAAAGCCACTCCCCTTTACTCGTGCCACTAACCTTATTTGCACATCAGTTTGGCTAGGCATTATTTCTGAAAGCCACTTGAATATTTTGACATGGTTTTTTTTCATGGTTTTCTTGATTCATAAATATGGGATGAGGCAAAAAGAGCTATTTCTTATAGAAGAAAGTAAGATCCTCATTTTAAAAAAGTGTGAATTAATTTCTCAAAAAATTGAATGGAATACTAATATGTCTTAGATACTAGTTAACAATTTCCTGAAGAACAGCAAATTTTATTCTGTGTATAAAAGAACAGTTAGGCTGTTTTTTTAACAGATTGACAGAGGAGAATAGCAATAATTCAAGATGTGAACAAAAGTTTCTTCAGAGAAAATTGTGAACATTTTAGTACTCCCTTGGACCAGTAGAAATGCCCACAATAGAATATTAGGATGCTGCATACCATGTGATAGAGAAAAAAGGCTTCTCTGATCACCTTTTATAAGCACACATGGTGATGAGAGTGGAGTTTGCTAAAAAGTATTTAATTTCAGGAGAATGAACAATAAAATGTTGTCTGCTCCAATTATAATTCATTTAAAGAGTATTAAAATTTTCAATGTTTATCCCCTTTGAAATTAAATACTTTTGAATGAATTCCAGTCTCATCACTGTGTGCGTTCATAAAATGTGGTCAGGGAAGTCTTTCACATGGTATGTGTCATCTTAATCTTCTATTGTCGGCATTTCTGGTCCAAGAGAGTGCTGAAAACATTCACAAATTTTTCTTTGAAGAAATGTTTTTTGTTCACATTTTGAATTTTTACTATTTTCCTCTGCCAATCTGTTAAATAAAACAACCTAACCATCCTTTTATACCCAGAATGAAATTTTCTGTTCTTCAGGAAATGTTAACTAGTGTCTTATACATATTAAATATTCCATTTGCTTTCTTGAGAGATTAATTTACTTTTTTTTAAGACAAGGGTCTTGCCTTCTTCTATAAGAACTAGCTTCTTGCCTTGTCCCATATTTATGAATCAAGTTTCGTGGGAAAACAACCACCTTGAATTATTCAAGAGATTCCCGGAAATGATATGCAAATAAGGTAAGTGACATGAGTAAAGGGAAGTCGCCCTAACCATTTTTTCCATTTGCGTGGTGTTGAATAGAGTTATTACATATATTTGGATTTAACATTCAATATTCATTGTAACGAACTGAAATTGAATTATATATATACAGAAGGCACATAATGATAAGAAAGAAAGAAAAAATTTTATTGAAAAGGTATCACAAATTTTCAAATGTGTTTTCAAGATATCATTTCCCATTGTATTTGTAATCTCTGAAAAAAAAATTAAAAAATTCTGACTGTGTGTGTGTTATATTTTTTTAATTGCCATTTTTCACCTGACCCTATCATTTCTAACACCACTGTAGTAATGGTTGCTTTGTGCCAAACGTGAAACATCATTTTACCCAGTTTCACTAATCAATCAAGTTTAAATACTAGTTGCATTGGTGTTTCAAATATGATATTTACAGATTTTGCCCGTTTTTTTCCAAAGGCAGCCAAGGTTGGTATAGTATTGGTACCATAATCCGGGGCTACTTTGTGCAGAAGGGGCTCTGCAAAACATGCAGAAGCTGCTGTAGTAGTTGAGTAATCATAATGATGGATTTGCATCACGTGGACCCTGGTTCGAACCTCACCATCGCCACAGTGGTGATTAGCTGAAGTTGGTTTTCTGTGATTCTTCCAACTTAGAGATGTGAATGTGAGTCTATCTTCCCTTTAAAAAGTCTTGCCACAGAGAGCAACAGGCCTACAAATGGTACAAATATTTAATTATTACACTTCACTCACTTCACTTTTGAAATATAGATGGCAGCACTGAAAAATCAGACACAATGCTAGATATGCACTCAGACTGTTAGGCACACACACTTACACTTCTGGCATAACTCACTTGGTAGTAAATTGTCCATGGCAATAGACCTGAGTTGTGCTCGATTTGAAAGAAAGAAAGAAGAACATGTCGAAATGCACATGCGTATGATTATCAAAAATAGGTTGCTACTGTCAGTTGGCTCTACTGGCACCTACTATTGGATATATATGTTCACATTTTATATACTTTACTGCAGTTGTTCATACTGTCCATCAATGGTACAGTCTGTAGCTTACTAGTCTATTACACTATAGTGCTCAGGTTTGAATCTGCACCTTGTTGCATGCAGATTTTTTTCTCACTCTTTCATCTTCAATTTTTTGATGGTCTTTAATTTATTTTTCATCATAATATTTTTTGAACTATTTCACAAGTCAAATGCAGTTCATTTTTAAATACTGACATAACTAAGCGAGCTGTCATGACAAAAGAAAAGCAAAATCATGTTGCTTATCATTTTTTGTTTTTCTTAGAGTTTTTCTTTTGTTCATTCATAAACATTGTTTATTTGAGAAAAATTGCTAATCAACCCTTGCATTTGGTGATAAGTTGCCAATCTCAGCAGCCCAAAACATACATTCATCTTTGCACCAATGCTGAAAAAAGGATTCAACATTACCTAGCTGCTGTTCTAATGAATATTTTTTAACAGTTTCGAGTCTGTCCAACAGGAGACATTATTGGTGCACTTATGTATTTGAGTTACCGAAGCATTTATCATTTTGTGACTGAAGATTTAACTTTTTCTTGATAAAAGTTCCAGCTGAAATTGAAAAGCACAAATATGTTTAGCAAACAATATCCAAAATGGTGGATGCATCAGTAACTCAAATATATGAGTTGACCTATGTCTCCTGTCGGGTAGAATCAAAACTGTTTGGAAATATTCATTAGATTAGTCGCTAGGTAATGTTGAATCCTTTTTTTTTCAGCATTGGTGCAAAGTAGCCCCAGATTATGGTATGTAAAAACCAGTTTTGTTAATAGTGAACTAGTGCAGACTGATTTGACTATGTTAGATTTATGAAGTGAGTAGCATATCTAAAGTCTTGAGGAAACGGGTTAAGAAATTGCATTTGTATTGTATGGTCCTGGTGATGCCATATTAAGCTAGATCTATTATATATATTGTGATATCATCATTTGTTTCAAAATACATGTTTCTACTATTTGTTGAAAAGGTTTTCAAATTAACAAATTCTTTGATCATAAAAAGATGAAGAGATTTGAGATAAAGAGCAGATTTTTTTCAATCATGTGTTGATATACAGTGAGCATAACATCTATTCAGCCATGAATCATAGAAAATTACACTATGTATATACTTCTATCTTCACAGGTAGTAGACGCATAACGTTTCACCATTAGCATGCACATAACATAATGGAGTCTTTTGTGGGTCTTTTCAATCCTGATACACAGGATGAAGCCACTTCATGGCATTCAACTACTATTGCACCAATGCCAGAAATATTGCCACCTGAAGCTGCTGAAGGAAATGTTGAATACAAATTAAAATTAGTCAATCCATCAAAAAGTAGATTTGAGCATCTTGTGACTCAGATGAAATGGCGATTACGAGAAGGTATGTCATATATTAAAGAAACATTTTTTGACAATTATTTTAATAATATATCTTGATACAAATATAAAGGCCACAGCAGACAATAGAAGTGGCTAAAAAAAGTTGCCCATGAAAATTTGGATGTCAAATATAACCAAAATACAGCAACCCAATATAAAAGCAAAATATGTTATACAAAAAACATATGCAAAAACATATACATGATATCCATGTACATGTTTTTGTGTTGGCTATATATGTATAAAGTTAAAATCCTGCATAATGATGCCCTATACAGGGTGTTTCAGAAGTATGTGGAAATGTCCTTTTCACTTGTTAATACAAGATTATATTTTGGATATAATATAAAATATAATCAGTCTTTCGAGGAATCTTGTATTAACAAGTAGAGAGGACATTTCTACATACATGTCGCCATCTGGTGGCCTATGTCATTAACGAGCTATTAGTTGATTGCTGCTGCCATCCATGTACAGAGCCTTTCAACATATATATGCTCCAAGGGAGAAATATTCTGTTTCCATAGCTTAGTTGGTAGAGCACTCGTCCGGCAACAGAGAGACCAGGGTTCGAGTCCCAGTGGGGGCAGAGATGAATTTTCTTCCTTGTAATCATCATCTCCAAAATATAACCAGTCTTTTGAGGAATCTTGTGTTTCAGAACTCATGGCTAATATATTTTAAGGGATGATGGAACACCACACTAGACAAGCACAAATCACCATACAACCCATGGTTAGAACTCAAGTGGTTGAGCGTTAGAGGGTGGTATGTGCTGTGTCATGAAATGAAGAGAAACAAGACAGACAGACACAGAATAAAAGGACACTGATTAATTTAAGGAAGAACATCACAGCAACTGCTCAAAATTGCAGCCACCAATATTGGCGCAGGCTTCACACCATCAATGTAGTGCTAGGAGGCGTCCCTGCAGAGGTTAACCATTTGAGTTCCAACCATAGGTTGTATGGTGATTTGTGCTTGTCTAGTTGTGTTCTATCACCTCCTAACATATTAACCATGAGTTTTTAAACACTCTGTATAATGGTATTATTTTCCGATCCTGTTACAGTTCCCTTCATAAGTGAGAACAGGCTGTTCAAACAGAAAGAAGCATCACAGAGTGTGTATATTGAGCAGAGAAGAGCTGGGAGCCCCCTTTTTAGAGAAGGGAGCATTGCCTTCATCAACCTCACCCCCATATCATCCTATGCTTCATATGTTCATATATACCATCTATAACAATGAATTTTGTGACAATGCTTTTCCCCGGTCCCTTGAGCATCGTCATATGAGAGTTTCACCATGGTAAAAACATTTCAGTTAGCCATGATCTTGTTTTAACTGTACTCATGTTATTTAAAATCGACTGCATTATGATAGCCCAGTTCTCAAACTTCTTTCATCCGCAAATCCCTTACTTTGGTCAATGTTGATCTGCGGCTCCCCAGAACAGTCAAGAGCAAGGGTGGCAAACAGCTGGCCCTCTAGGTGATTTTGTGTGATCTGCAACAAGGTGAAAAAATTACAGGGTGGACAAAAAGTACGTATAAACTTTAAAAATTCATAAAAACTAGAAAAATAACCTAAATAAAAAACGGTTTGCAGGGTTAGCATCGCTAGGTCACAGGAATTTTATTTAAGACAGGAAACAAACTAAAAAAGAACAGCCAATAGGTGGCACTGATGTACACAAGTCAAAGAAAAGATACGCAAATAACAAACAGAATGCCTCCAAATCATTTATTACAGCAGTATGTGTTCCACATGACCACTACCACCACAGGGGATAACACATTGCAGGTGAGTCACAAATCCAGCAATGGCAGAGTGCAGCAGGTCCACATACACGATTTACAACCGTGAACTGGTTGTGGATTAGGAACGTAAGTTCTTATAATCGTCTCATTTGCATATTTCCACCAAAGTCGCTTGTACCAGTGCCACCTATCGGCTGTTGTTTTAGTTATTTTTCCCCCTGTCTTAAAAAAATTCCAGTGACCTAGCAATGATAGCCTGCAAACCGTTTTTTATTTCAGTTATTTTTCCACTTTTTATTCATTTTTAAAGTTTCTATAGACTTTTTGCCCACCCTATATTATATTTTTGATATTAGTTTTGAGTGACAAAATTGTAGTTAATGCAGAAAAAAAATATCTAATTTCACAAAAGCAATTTGTGTTTTCAACACACAAGTACAAAACCTATGTAAACACACAGATCCCATGACTGATTTCAAAAAGCTATTGTGGGAGTTGGGCATAGGGAGGAACATTCGAGTCTGGTCTGATAAGAAATTGTAGTCCATGCTGCAGCTATTTACGCAGTTTCCTTCTGCATTGATTTCACTGTCTATGAGAGCACATATAAATACTCTTTTCCAAAAAAATGAAGAGTTCAGTTAATAATGAATTAATAATTATTTGTAATTAGTATTTAATTAAATGAAGAGTTTAGTTAATTAGTTAATATGAATCTTATCGAAATGTTTGTGGCTCAATACTATAGCAAGCAATCATGATGGGTGCGGCTTATATGCTGGAGTTCTGTTGCCCTGTGCATGCAGCTTATATACCAGAGGTTTATACTTAGTGCAGCCTGTTCCACTGCATCTAACCATTATGATGACCCTCGAACACAGAGAAGTTGGTCACCCCTATTCTAGAGCTATAGTCCGTTTCAGGTTAAATTTACAGTGAAGAGAAAGATAAAGAATGTATTCTTTCGCCACAAAATATAGTCCCCATATATTGGAGGCTTATGATAATCATTTATGCAGAATATTTCAATTTTTTTCTATGATTTTGAAAACAAAATACAGAAAAAATATTGTTTGGAACCGATGTTTATTCGTTTAAAATTTTTCAATTAGAAAAAATATTGGTTACTATTATCAAACAGCCAAAGCAATCACAATGCCATTTTGATGTGATATCCCAGAAGTTTTGTCCGCCAATATCACCATCAGGCTTTTTTCCGTTATGCAATTATATATATATATATATATATATTATATCATTATTTGGTTGAATTTTCCATAACGATACAATTTTTCATTCAGTTTTTCATGCAGTTATAGGCTTACATCAAGTGGAATATTCAATCAGTCTTTTTTCCTCCTCAAAATAGGCTTCAGTTGAATTCAGGTATTCACTCATAGATTACAGGAAGTATTCCTTTTTCACGAGATCATGATACCATTGTGAGAGGCTCTTTATGGGTGTAGGTTTTGGTTCAAGTCTTCCTTTTTTTATTATTTATTTCTTGCCATGTTCATGGGATAGTGGCTGTTTCCGAATTCCTATAGCCAATCATGAAGAGTGTTGACACGAGTAATGCCTGTTTCTCCAGATGCCACTTCACTGTCTCTTCAGATAAAATAAGTGAGAGAGAGGGTACAGTGGTTTAGGCTTGCAGTGTATTTATGTGACAGTTGTGTGTATTTTTCTTTTCACTGGAGATAGCCACACTGAAAAGTTCTCTGCTCTCTTCATTCCACAATACTATATTTTTGGTTTTTGAATACTTGCTGTAAATAAAACTTGATGAGAATCATCTGTAATAACCATGAGCAGAGGGTTTACATCAGGGTTGTTTGGTTTAAAGCTTGGTTTTAACCAAGTGGTTTTTTTCAAAATAAAAGTGGCCTAAATATAATTTTTTCCTTGAAAAATATCATATTGGTTTATTATTAGCCAAAATTTTTCATTTTTACCACATTTTATATTCTCGGGGTACATTCTGATGGTATATCTTTAAATGGCATAAGATGGTATAAGTGTTTTTTTTTTTTTCCAAAAAGTCTCATAAAACTGGCCTGAATATATATTTTTTTTTCACATGAAATATCTTAGTTATTTAAAGTTATATACAAAAGCCAAAATTTCTCATTCTTATCACATTTTCTAACCTTTGGCTAAATTCTGATGCTCTTAAGCAAATTCATGAATAAGGATTGCATCACACATCTAAATGTAGTGGTGTATTATCTCAGAGGACTTCTTTTTCCCTTCACAAAAAAGCAGCAACAGTAGTGACACCATCATGCTAGAGGCAGGTGCTCCTATAATCCAATAAAGACACCAGCTGTCCCTAAAGGACAAAGACTAGTGTAGTAGTAGTTACATTACCTCACAGACATTTTCATTTTCTTTCCCATAAGAAGTAGCACATCTTCTACTGTATATCTCCCAGTCTTAATATTCAATAGTTGTTTTTTTTATACTTTCACCGTTAAGCCCAGTTAATCAAGGTTCTACTGTATAGTAGTAACAAATTTATGAAAAATAATCAGCTATATACAAAGTGATCATAATTGAAGTTTTGATTCCAAAACTGTACAATATATACAACTACTGGTCAGAATGACTTGAAAATTTTCATGGATACTCCTGAAGCAATGAAAATTTCTTTGGCAAAAGAAAAAGGTGCAAGTATTGCAAAATGTGCAAGTAGATGATGCTGTACTTAGCCAACAGTATAATCTATTTTGTGCAACCACATCATTTCAGCACTTCCACAGCATCAGTGTGTGGATAGAACAACTTCTATCAAGATGCACATTGCAATACCAGCAAAGCAGTTGCTGAAGACCCATTTTGACAATAATAGGATGCATCTTAACCCTTGCAACTTTTGGCTGTGGGATGGGGGACACCTCAAAATGTTGTGATGCCATTAGTGAATTGCAATCTCCAGCGCATCCCCCTATATGTCCTATATTCCTCAGGAATATTAACATGGGGACGCATTTGGTTTAATAAAGGTGAATTGCAAGCACATCCACATCATGACCATGGCATACTCTGGTCTGTTGTTGAACAAGAATTTTTGTGTTTTCACCTCATAACCAGAACATGGTGGACAACATATTTAACATTTCTTGAGTAAGTTGTAGTTATGTGTTCAATTACTTTGTTTTTTTTGTGATGTTTCCATGAATTATGAAATAGTGCAACGCTATAATTAAGTTATCATTTTGCCATGACTGGCTATCGTTTCCATTCTGTGAGCAAATTTCCCAAGTGTTGGATGATGTCATTAATTTTACATTAAGTATTTTTTTACCCTTTACCAAATAAAATAAATAAACCATTTTTTCAGGAATATTCATGTCAATTTTCAAATCATTCTGACAATCGTTCTTTTTTACAGTGTTTTGAAATCAGAACCTTAGTTATTGTTATTAGAATCATTGCTAATTAATCTGCATTATTTATGCTTCATTAAACACATTATATTCACCTAATTTTTATTATAGTATTTACAAAATAGCTTCCTAATTAAGCATACTGAAAGTAACTGGAGAAAACATCTTTATCTTATATGATTAATCACCATTAAAAAAAAATTTTCAAACATGAAGTAATTCATTGAGTTAAGCAAAAAATAATTAAATTGCAAAAGTTGGTTTTTGTTAAAATGTAAGAAATATGTATTGATTAATTAAATATGGGAACAGTGTTAATTACGTGAACATTTTAGTTTAATTAATTATTAGAAGTTTGAATGATTTTTTAGAAATTTTATTGTTTTTAATGTTAATACTATTTAAAAAAAAAAAAGATTTAAACCAAAAAAAACGGTTTTTTTTACCAACCAATGGTTTACATACACACAGTTTCACATCAACAAGTGAAACTGTCAGGAAAACAAGTGGCATCAACGTACACCATCCGGGTGGGTGAGGGACAGAAGTTCAGAAATTTCTTCGGCAAGAAAAGTGAGTAAAAAAATTCTAAACTTTTCAGCATAATACAGTAGACTCTTGGTAGCTCTACACCTCAAAAGTATCAACAAACATGTTGAGTTAAGCAGATGTCAAGTTAGTGGGGTTTCACTCTAAATTTTTGTCCGATGGTTTTTGTGTACATACTTATATACATTCTAATGATTGTATGAAATAAAATGCTAATTCTCACTAATTTTAATCAGGGTTGTTTCAAAACAGAATCAAAACGTATAAAAAAAATTTACCTCATGAAAAATAATCAAGTACATTTGCTTGTTTTTCTTTCCGAAGAGAAAACAAAAATTCTTCTACACTATTCAGTTTATCCCATGATTGTTCAGCTTTTTCCTGACTATGAAGGAAGGGATGTATCACATCTAGAGTTTTTAATGCATCATGGAGAGATGGTGCAGATACTTCTTCATCTGAACTTTCTGTGTGTGTGATTCTGTTTCTTCGAAACATGAAGCTCTTGCTTTGGTTGATTGATTCTGGAATATCGTCGTCTTCTAAAAGTCATGAAGTTAGAAGATCAGAGTCAATACTCGCAAATTCATCGCCGATACAATCACTGATAGTGCTATTTATGCTTTCTACATACTTAATCTGGGAGGAATCTTTGGAGAAGTAATTGTTTTCCACAGACTCAGAACAAAAACGAACATAACGGAAGCAGTTCTGAATCGTGGCACTCATGCTTGAGTTCCATGCAGAATCAATCATTTCAACTGCATCTAAAACAGAAATTTTTGCACCCATTTTAACATCCACAAATTCACAAATTTTTTTGTCTAATTTTCTGTAAAAAGTTCATACCTAGGATAATTCCTAATTTCCTTGATTGAGACTTTTTGCGAAATCTTCTGCTTTCTCTTGAATTATTGATCCTTACAATGTGATTGAGTGAGATCGAGGGATTTGAACCACAAAAGAGTTGCTTTCTCTACATCGCCGAATTCTCATTTCTTATGCATTTTCTGCTTGGTTTATAAAAAGATTCAAATGCTAAAAAAAAAAAATCCCTAATTTTTAGCAAATGTCAAAATAGTGTTCCGTGCAACTCCATATTCTTTGGAAAGTTCACTCTGAGTTTTTCCTAATTCTATTTTTTAAAAATTTCAACATTTGGTTTTAAAGTTAAAGTATGAAGTTCGTGTGGAGCCATTGTATTCACGGCCATCGATACTCACAATGACAACCAAATGACATATTCAACATCTAACCAGGCTTTAGCTCTTTTTCTTTTACTTCTTTTCCAAGAAGTCGTAAAACCGAGTTCCGCCAAAAACATTCTCCGCAACAGACAATATCAAAACTCACAATAGATACGATTTTTATCCCTATTGGATGTTGAAATTGTCAACATCCAATAGGGATCACACCACACTTTAGGGATCATCCACACTTCTTTTGACTATGAAAAGAATGAAAGACCTGTCCTGGAAATGCCACTAAAATGATAGGCCGGGCAAGAGGCTTTAAACATTCATTCTTCACATGTACACCCCCCTCACTCACAGCGCATAAAAGGGACCCATCATATAGAACAAAGAAACAAAGGATTATCGAAGTAACCACAGACATAGGCGGAGATAGACTTGGAAGTCTAGGGGGCATGGTAATTATTGCTGAGCGGACACAATGATGATGATGCCAATTCATATGTACATATATACATTCGATCAGTCGATTCCACATTTGAAACTGGGGGGAGAATCAGCCATTATTTTTTTTAATTGAAATTTTAGAAGAAAATACCTTTTATATGTTATTATAATTAATTTCTCTTAATTTCAATGTTATTTGAAGGCTATGAACTCAAAATGTATCTTTAATAAATTCATTGCGACCCACCCTCTAAGCCATATAATGATAAATCACATAAAGACCCGTGGACCAAATATGGCCCTCAGGGTTATCTGATGCGGCCTGCCCTCCTCAAACCTAATTTTGTAAAAATGATCCATTATAAAAATGACACATTTAGAGATCCCTGACGTATAGTTTTAGAGCACTTAAGTGGGGCCCCCAGTGCGGTTCTTCATCACTCAAAATACTCGCTGCACATTCTCAGATTATTCAAGTGATCTGCAGCATATAATTCCGAATCACTTGAGTGATGCGTGGCACAGTTCCAGAGAACTTAAGCGGCCCGGACACATTTCTAGATCACTTTCGATCCGCAAAACATTAGAGATCACTAAGTGGTTCTGTAGGACACTTATCAATAAGGGGGAATATTACTTCAAGTGCCCACAAACTATTGAAAGGTTTTTCTCATTTTTGACGCACCGAGTAAGATGCCATTAAGACTATTTAATATTTTTGTAAAGGGTGGTTGATGACGTAAGCATTATCAAAAACCCCCTCTCCCCTTGTCATCAAAAGTCAGCAAATCGGAACCCCCTCCCCCCCATCGATGCTGACGTAATACTTGAATGGCCCCTTGTTATAATGAAAGAGAAGTCTGTGTCTCCATAGTTTATTGGTAAGTATGCTTGTGCCCAGATTACAAGAGAATTGGGGTTCAATTCCTGGTGAAGACCATCAACTTTTCTTTCCGAACTTTGTCTCTTCATTTAATATCTAGAAAGTAGAATACAAATATGAATGCCCCAACAGGCAAACTGCCCAACGAGGTGGCTGAAAAAAAATTTTCCATAAAAATATGGATGTCAAATAAAAATTAAAAATTCAGGAACCAAAAACTTTTTTTTCATCAACAAAAAACTCTAAGAAAAACGTAATGCATTGCCCATAAGAAGTTATGGATGTCTCTATCTAAGAATGGATAACTTATTTCATATATTTTATTACTATCATTTTTTTTTTTTTTTTGAAACCATGTCAATTGTGGTAGAATTCATGACACTCGAGGGCAAGCTATTACATTTGTTCACAACCCTGTTAAAGGGAAAATTCCCTGTGACACTGCAACCTGGAATTGTCTTTTAACAATCAATACTACTGTCCTGTTGTCAAATCACTTGATTTACGGTGTATTAATAACTCATGGTCCATTCTATCCCTCTATCCTTTTGAAAATTTTAAGCACCTTGATTATATTCCCCTGATATCTCCATTCTTCAATGTAAAAAAGTGAAAAAATGAGTCACTCTTTGTAGCTCAAGCCTCATGACCAACAAGAGCCAGTGTAGCTCTTCTCTTTACACCCTCAACCAATCAACCAATTCTATGTTTTTCTGAAGATATGGTCTCCAAAACCATTTGGCATACTCTAGGCCAGGACAAACTAAGCCTCGGAAAAGACTTAGAGAAGGATGACTGTCAAAAAATGTGAAGAGACCTCTTGAGAATGAAGCACAGCAGAACAATATTTAGAAAACTAAGCCACACATCAATGAAAATTACAAAATCAATGAACCTAGTTACATCCAGAATAATTGTACCATTCAACGCATGAGTGAAACATGGATTGTTCGAACCAAAATGAGCAACCATGCACTTGTCAACGCAGAAGTCATGCTCCATTCATTTGCTCATCCTGAAATCATATCTAAGTTGGTCTGGTGCAGCTCCCTATTGTTTGCATTCCCATCTAAGCTCTTACTTTCATGTGATCTGCAAATTTGCTAACAGTCCCATCAAAACCTTGGTCAATTTTATAAGTAAAACATGAAAAAATGTGGGACCAAGGACATTTTTTTGAGTGACTCCGCTTGTGATACCTGTCCAATCAGAAAATCCTCTTTTCACCATAACACACTGTGATCTATCTCGCACAACCATGTTTTTATCCAATTCAACAAGTTGTTCCAATCTCATTCTCATGTAAACACTTCACGAGTCCTTCTCCTCAATGTGTTGTGTGGGCGGAAAAAAAACATATCTCTCTAGAAGTGCAATAAGCTCATAATATCTTTTCTTTGATCATAAACAAATAATTTTTTATTTTCATATATTTTGGCTTCTACCAGGTCAAGGAGAGGCAATTTATGCAATAGGCGTAGCTGATGGTGGAATGCTCATTGGATTGACTCCTGAAGAAATGAGTGAATCGCTTTCAACATTGTATAAAATGGCTAACAAGTTAGGGGCAGATGTTACAACATTGCGAGAGCGAGTTATGGGTTTAACCAATGGGGTGGTCAAAAAAGCTGCAGAAGTAAGATATTGAATATTATCACTGAAACAATTTTTTAATTTTTTTTATAATTTTCAACAACTTTTTGTTAATTTTTTTTTAATGAGTTGCAAATCTTGTCTGAACTCATATGAATAACATTACTTTCATTTGAAAAATTCTGAACATTATTTTGATTTAAATCGCGATTTTTTTTACATTTAGAACATGTTTACATCATTACATTTAGAAGAGTAGAATTTGTTTTATTTTTGTGTATTAGTGACCACTCAAAGTAAGAAGTGGGATTTTTTAATCATATTTGATTGTTTTTATTAGATATTGAAGGTATAAATAGCAGTTTGCAAAATACTTCATTTTCAGATCACACACAAGTAAAACAGTTACAGTCATGTGCATTCTATCCTACTCACATTAGAAAACTGATAAATTTCTTGTATTGAACAATATTGCTGTCAATATTTTATCGGTTTGTGGTTTGTTTGTTTGTTTATGTTTTCTAACTTGGTAAACTCCTTCATACTTGTTTTTCCTTTCAAAAAATGACCCAAAATCAAATATACAGTAAACGCATAAAATAATGATCATGCTTCATGTAGCAACTGTTTTTTTACAAGAACCAGTATGATAAGTCCTAAATGCTTTCATATAACAACCACCTAATATAATGTCTGCAGGGCTCCCACTTTTCCTACTTTTTGATAAAATGTCCTACTTTTGTCCTACTTTCTAATTTTTATCCTACTTTTCCTACTTTTTTATCAAATCCTATCGACAAAATTTGTGTAATTGATTTTAATTGAGCAGGAAATCATTGATATATTGCCAAATATTACAAATGTTGAAGAATGCAATTAATGATTCTGCCAAAGCAGAAATGTTATCATTTTTAAGGTTATTTGAGGGGGGGGGGTGTATGTGGACCATTTGGTTGATCAATTTTTCATTTGCTTAGTTTGAGGGTTCAACAAGTATAGTAGTCATTAAAAACTTCTGTCTGGATGGGAAAAATAATTTTGTATTTATTACTTCATGGTCTTGTACAGTAACTAACATTCATCATTCAAAATTACGGTGAAAATAGGTGAAACAACGGTTTGCATTTCAAAAAAGTTGGATACATAGGCCTATTCTAGGTTTGGTGATTCTGATGCTACCCAATAGCATTCAGTTGTCTTCTGTATTCGTCATGTTGGCATGAAGTGGCATAAACAATATTTACAATGCTCAGCAAAGAGCTAGAAATTAAAGTGCTTCATTTGTCAAAAGCAATTACACTAACATTGAACAGTGAAATGTGAACAAATCCCTTTAAGAAATGATGGACAACGCAGTAAAACTATCTGGTTGACCTTGTTTTATTTACATCGAATCTTGTAATGTACACATTTTGCACTATGCTTTTGAAAGTGGTTTCGAAGGAATTTTATTAAAAAGTCAGTGTTTAATAAAATATGCATTCTTAAAAAACGTACGTCTTCAAAATTTGCTGTGCATTGTCAAAGAGAGTTGACAAGCTCTGCGCTTTGGAAGACTCTGAAAAAGAATGTAATATATGTGAGGAGAGAGAACAAAAAGAATTATCTGTGGTTCCTAGTAAACTGTTTTGGCCAAAAATTGGTTTTGTAACCAAGTCATTTGTCATTTTGCTTTGGCTTGAGTCAATCTTATAGGATACTGAAATAATGCTATGAAAAAAAAAAGTAAATTCGAAATTCAAAAAAAATTTTTTTTAGGGATTTTTTCCCATTATGCTATGATTATGTTGTCTAAGGGGGGTTACCCTCCCCCATCCTACTTTTTAGTCCTGCGTTTTCCTACTTTTTCTCATTTTTTGAGTGGGAGCCCTGTGTCTGTTTTCAATGAACAATGGGGGGAGAGTCATCATGATGAGCATTGATTGTATATACACTATGCCTCCAAGAAACTGAATAGAATATTTGTTGAACTATTTTGTTACCAACTAAGTATGTAAGATTTAATTTGGTCAAAAAATGTACAAAATGAACTGAAATCCAATTAAGAAGTTAGACTTTAGCATTATGTATTGTCTCAATAAATAAATTAAACAAAACTAAAACTTCATGTTGACCTGACCTATTGACAAGGAAAAAAAAACAAATTTCAATTATTATTATTATTATTATAACAACTCTTTGAACAAAAAATTCACAGCCCAGACTTTCAGCATTCAATTTTTTCTCAACATAGTTATATAGTGTCAGGATATAATTAAGTTTTAAAAACAGACATTTAGCAGTCGAGGGACTAGGAGGTATATGGACGAGGTGCATGTCTGGTTTAGTAGTAGTCAAGGGACTAGTGCAGTGACATCTGGTTCAATAAACCTGGTTTTGAATCCTAGTACGAGCATGGATACTTTTTCCTAGCTATTTAGAATTAGCTGCAAACTCTCTAGATCTTGATATAAACAGCCTATCTGGTTGCAGTGAAGCGAGATAAATTAAATATAAAATAAATTTATAAAAAGTTTTGTCAATTCTTAGGGTACGTGCATAGTTCACACATGTTTCAGATTCTGGAAACCCACGTTGTTTGTGATTGGTTAAAAACCAGAATCTAAACTTTTTAGCTTTTAGGTTTCAGGCAATTAACAAAAAAAATTCTTGGGGTTTTTGATTCTGGCAATTGGTGGTGATCGAACTAATGGGAATGGGAAAACACTCCATTCATTTGCATAGCGTATTGCCGCTTTCCACAAACCGGTTGTGAGAAACTGAAAATTACAGAAATTACAGTTACAGATTCCATGCTTGTCGAACTAGTATTTGAACAATGTTGTGTGAGTGATAGAAGATACTAATTTATTGATTAACATGAAATGATATTTATCAATTTTCTTTTGAAAACTCATCTTGGTAATTTGATAAATTTGAAAATATTGAGCAAATCGTTCAACATAAGTTAGAAGTTAGGGAAAAAAGATGATGATATTTATATATATATATATACCATACACACACACACATATGATTTTTTTTTTGTTGGTTAAGCAGAGCTTAATCAAAAATTTTTTATAATTATAAAATAATTATACTTATCCTGTGTTTTGTTTTTCCAAAGGCTGTAAAAAACCCCATTAAAGGTAAATGCCATACCAACCCTACAGCTAACATGCATCCATTTTGTGATCTGAAGGGGATTTTCAATCCTCCACATCCATCCAACAGATTGATTATCAACTATAAATATGATTAATTGATGAATAAAAAAAAGTGATTATATTAACTTTATTATTATTGTTTATTTAACTGAGTCCCAGAGTTACTGGCCCAGGCGAGTTTATTGGGCCCAGAGTAGATAGAGGAAATACTAAATTTTCAAGATCTTTCTCTCTCTCTCCCTCCCTCCTTCATACTTTATGGCAGGGGTGGCCAAGAGCTGGCCTGCAGGCCTCAGACAAGATAAAATTAATTATCAAATTAAAATTACCAGGTGTTAAATCAAATTTGTGATCATTATTTGAGGTATTCTAGTTCCAGCAGCGAAAAACTACTTACATTCATTATTGTTAGTTATGAAAATAATTTACTATGTTATCACCAAGGCTCAGATGTTGCTGCTCTAAAAATCTTGAAAAATGACTTTAAAAAAATGCTCTAAATGATCTGAAAAAAATTCCATCAAAATAATAAAACAAAGTTAAACCAGTTATGTTCGAATGTCAAAAGAAAACGTTTTGACAGCATAAAAATCATATGTACATTTTTTTTCTCAATTTTTTTTTCTCTCTCATTTAGATTTTATCAAAAATTACAGTTTTTCTAACAAACTAATTATAATTCATGAATTGGTTAGGAAACACTGGCGTTATGGCCCCACAAGGGTAGTGCTGACAGGGATCGGACATAGGGGCCTGAGACAACTTTTATCATTTTTTGTTTTTTCCCAAGAAATTCAGTATTGAGATTTTCGGGAAGAATCTGATGGGAGGACCTTGTAGCTAGATGTGGGGACCATGGGCATGACTGGTGTATCGGGGGAGGAAGAATAGGGATTTTTCCAGTAAAACAGGAAAAATTAAAAGTAAAATCCCCCCCCCCCAGGAAATGCTGTGTATGCATGCCTATGGTTAGGAAACTAAACAGCATCTTTTACTTTATTTTCCAAGAAATTCAAGCTCATTTTTTCATAAGTGATCAATGAAATCGATAATCTAATTTTCTCAATCATTCCCATTGTCAGAAAATTTTGAAAGTAGAAAAATATTGTGAATATGGCAAAAAATATCATGAAAATGCCAAAAAAAATACCCCTAAACTAAAAAAAATTCTCTAACAATGAAAAAAAAACTTGAAAATGAAAATTTCATCAACATTCGAGTAACGGTTATCACCATACTCCTTTTCAAAGACACAATTTTATCATAAAACTGGACACGGGCAATTTGTTTTCCTATTTTTTCTGCCACCTAGTTTGGCAAATTGCCTATTTTGCAAAAATAATAATTGAAAAAAAATTGGAACAAACATATATATATATATTTCATTTGTGAGAGAAATTCAAACTATGAATAGATTTGATGAAATAATTTGCAGAAGGAACTAATTTTTGATGCATTACATATGGCTGAGAAACCAGCCAAATAAACAATGAAAATGTTTTTAAAGATTAAAGGGTGCCCACAGTGTAAAAGTTTAGCAACTAAATTGCCCAACGATAACCAAAATCAATGAAAACCAAGGCATTACTGTACTTTATTGGCAACTCTGGAATCGAAACTGCTTTTTTTTTCTTTATGCCAGCATTTTTTTTCACTCTTTTCCCTCCCCCCTCCGATTTGACGAGAAAAAAAATACATTATAAACTACAGCAGCCAAAAACCGGCTTGCACGAGTAAACCACGCCCACTACCTGGATCAAAAACATGCTTGCACTATGCTATACCCTTAGAAAAGAATCAAGTGTATCACCCTAGAGCAGTGTTTCCCAAAGTGAGAAGGTATCGCCCTTTGGAGGTGCAATAAGGTAGTAGGAGCTGAAGAAGGTGGAACTAGGGAGTGGTAGAAGCTACAGATACATCATGGAATTCCATAGGATTGGCCTAGAAAAGGAGGGAGGATGTGAAAAATAATTTTCTGTGAAGGTGGTCGATGAGGCAAATAAGTTTAGAAGACTGGTGTTCTGGTGAAATTCTGGTGTTGAGTAAACTGATAGGTCACACCTGCTAACTTTCATTAACTTTTTGGTTCGTATTCAGCTTTTGTTAAACATTTGGCTTGCAATGATTATTTTTTGTAAGAATCTGTTTTACCTTTCAGTTCCTAGTAAGAAAAGTTCCTGATGATCAGCATTCAATTGAACTACGAGTGGCTGTTTTGGGTAGCTCAGATGTTGGTAAAAGCACTTTACTTGGAGTTTTGACGCAAGGAGAAAAAGACAGTGGCCATGGAAGTGCACGCTTAAACTTATTTCGCCATTTACATGAAATTCAGAGTGGAAGAACATCTAGTATCAGTCATGAAATTCTGGGATTTGATTCTCAAGGAACAGCAATGACATATAATACTTGTCGTACTGCTGAAGAAATCTGTGAATCTTCTACTAAGTTGATTACGCTTATTGATTTTCCAGGACATCAAAAATACTTTAAAACTACGGTTTTTGGATTGACAGGTATTTCTTTAAAGCATTTTTAATAATTTGTTTTATCAGTAAATGATACTCACTTTGCTGATTAAAACTGCATGTTCAATTTATTGTACAGTCAGCCCTATATATTCATGGTTTTCTCATATTCCATGTTTTTTCTCCCTTTTTAGAAAAAATTGTTGCAATGTTATTTTTCTGATAAGAAAAGAAAGCATAAATTGTATGTGTTATGATGGCCCCTGAACATTTTTCTAGTGCTTCTGAAAAATGTTTTGAAAAGACAGTGAAACCCTTGCAGGAAAAATTCAAAATATAAACAATTTGGCTTGGTAAAGTCAATTCAGTTGCTGCAATTCCACACCATAGGCCAATACAGGGAAGGTCAATGAAGGGGGCAATCCCCCTTTCAGTAAAAAAATTGTATTATTGGCATAGACAGGAGGGCGGTAGACGTCCCCCCTCCTATTTGAGGAACCTGTAACTGCTCCTGTTCCACACCATTGCAACATCAATGAATATACATCAGATATATCAAGAATCACCCTAGAATTCAATCAGCCATTGCTGTAGCTACACCTGTAGGAGCCAAAACTACACATTGCCTATGACATTCATATATCTCTTATAGGAAGTGCTGTTTTTCTGTGGGTGTGAGACTATAATAAAAAAAATGATGTTGATTCAAAGATTATAAAATAGAAAAAGCAAAAACATTCTACTTTTCTGGTGAATCATCTATTTCTACAGAGTTTAATTCTAGTAAAGGGTGGTTTTTCATAGTTTCAGGAAGCAATTCAGTTTACACACTGTGAAAATCACTAGAGTTCAAGTCTCTGCTGCTATGAGACAGCTAGTGAATGTCTCAAGACTTTGAAGCAACTCATTATATAGAGAAGAGGATTAGCACCTCAGCAGGTGCTTAGTATTGATGAAACCGCTCTGTTTTAGAATAAAGTTGTTTTATGCAAACACGTATAGGTACGTGATAAAGCCTGCTGTCATTTTCTAATCTACAAAGTCATGAGTATTGAAAGGAAAGAATAAGTTGCAGCTTCCAGTATTTTGAATGAAGCATGAAAAGCTTTTGCTGCAAAATGTTTTTTCCTGGATTAGTTTAAACAGTGTTTCATTCTGATAGTCCGAAGGCATCTTGGCTATGAAGACACAACATTCAAAGTTCTTTTGATAGTGCCCCTGAATGCCCAGATGACAATGAGTTCAAAGCTTATGGCATGCAAGTCTTCTGTATATCACTTAACATATCTATCATTCGGCCACTTGATCAGAGTTAAATGAAAGCATTTGAAGCTATGTGCATTACCGAATGGAGCTTATTGTTCAGGCAATTGAAGAGAGAGAGAGAAGATGAAAATGCAGGAAATGTCCCAAAGTTTTCTGAGAATTTCACCTATGCCTTTAGTGCCTTTGCTAGAGCCATAGAAGCTATAAAGATTGAAACTATCAACTTGTGTTAAAAGAAACTTTGGCTACAGTGTGTGTCTGAAGACACTTCCCTTTTTGTAAAGCCAACCGAAGAGGTTATGAAAGAATTGGCACATTAGTGAAGTAGGTGGATGGAGAAGGGTTCAATAATATGGATATAGAAGAAATTGAACAATTCAGATACATTAACAGAGGTGAGATGAATTGAGCTGACTGCTCCTGAAACAAGCATTACTAGACCAAAATCAGAACTTTTTATACCTGTTTTTGGCTCAAGGCCACTTACTCAGTTTAACCCCCTTCAGCGGCAATTCTGAGCTATCTCGTCGAACATGTTCTGCTTTATTTCAGTCACCCCAAAATATCTCTGCTTCTAAAAACGTGTTGAAGTTGTTTTTACAGTAAACATGCTTTCCATTCCCCTCTTTCTTTCAGCACTGTAAGGAAATATACGCTCAGTATAAATAATAGAAAAAGATTTTTTTTCAAAAAAGAAGTATTCCTCTTCCTAGAAAGCCACACACATCATGACAGGTGTTTTTGTATCATAGTGGGGGAAATAAAAGTGATGGGTTGAGTGAATTTTTTTTGTTGGGGGAGAGTAGGTATCAGTTTGTAATCAAAAAAAAAATTTTCTTGAAAATAAGGGGCAATTTGTGAAGGTTTCACACTTTTAAATGTGGCAGTTATAATGTGGATCAGGAAAATTTTAAAAACTCCTTAAAGAGTTAAACTAGCTCACATTGCAATTCCTAAGAATGGAATTAAAGAGGAGACTGTATAGTGTATGTGGGCGATGAGTCATATATGTGTATAGCATAGTTTCCCAAACTTTTTGTTCCATTGCCCTTCCCCCCCCCCCTTTGAAATTTTATATCATCGCCCCTAACTCAAGAGAGTCAACCCATAAAATCCTATACTAAACCCATAGCTTCTGCTGCTCCACTGGACCATTCCAGTTACTAATTGAAAATTAATTGATATGTACAACAATTAAGAAAGTGCGATTTTTGTCATAGCCAGATCAAATGGTCAATAGTCCAAATTTTTTATGTTTCTACAGGTAAAATTTCATTCACTACGTTATATGGTTTGGCTATCTGGGTTGGTGACTTCGTTTCAAATTTGCCCCAATAATGAAATTCCAAAAAAGAGAACAAGACTCATCACAAGTGACTTTTTAACCCCTACAAAACAACTTTTTAACAGTCTTGGAATCCTTCCCCCTACATCAGCTTTACCTCTACAAATCTACTATAATAAATATTTTTAAATGACAATTTGCTTTGCCTTTAAACAGTTCTCATTTCTCAAATAGCTTGAACAATATATACTCGCTACCACTTATTCACAAAACTCTTCTGAAGAAGCATTTTACTTAATGCATCCCAAAATTTTGCAACTATTTACTACCTGATATCCTTAATATTATTAACTTATTACCTTTCAAAAGACACATGAAGCAATATCTTTTTTCAATCAGTGACATCATGAGTTTCTTTTGATTTGTCCTATGCTTCTTAATCAGTTAAATTATGAATATATATTCGATCTTACACATTACAACATTATATTGATTTTTGTTATTTGCACTCATCTCAAAACCATGCTATGTATATTTTGTATAGTTGCACGCACAGTCCTTGCTGTTGCCAAAAAATACTACAAATCATGCGAAAGTTTTGATGTTTGATTTTTTTTTCTCATATTAACCACTACAAAAAAGGGAGGGAAGGAAAATTTAATTTTTAAATCCCCACTATTTTGCAAAAATTATGTTTTTTTTTTAAATATTTCTTTTTTTCCATTTTATTTTGTTGATATTCTTCACTAATAAGTAGCTGTGTTCATTTAGTATTCATTATAAATTTGCAATGTATTAACGAGTATGGGTCTCTAGATCTCTCGGCTGATTTTTTTCTCATCTTGTATTTATGTAAGAAATTAAAACAATATAGTGAATTGAAAAAGAAATGTTGGCCCAATGTCCAGGGGTTCTCAACCGGAAGTGCAGGAGAGCATTTTTGGGGGGTGTGAGATGGGGAAAAAATGACAACATGTTGATTATTCACGAAAATTAACATGATGATAAAAATTGAATTTTTTAATTTCTTAAAAAAATATGAATCATACCAATATTTTGGCACCTCATCTTCTGACTTCTGCTAGCAGAAATGTGTCATACAAATTTTGCTCTGTAAAAGTTTCTTTTTTGATTAGCGATCTTACTTGTTTCCCATTTCGGTTGAGAAAAAACATCATTATTTACTTTAACTGTTTCATGGTTTGTTTACATTGGTACCTCATGTTATTAGCATGTTGTGATTAGATTTGATACTGTCATGAACACACATGACTCAGGAAAAACATCAAAAAATTCAGTCAAGTGTCAATGAAACATTAATTTATAGTTGTTGTGACTGGTATCAATAAGTGAAGAACTATTCAGTGAATCTTTTTTTCTCCAAATCTCAAAAAAATATTTAAAAATAGTACATTTTTTTAGTTTTGTTTTTGAATTAATTTAAAAAAAAATGAAACCAAAATTAAATATTAGCCATAGCCAAAAAATCATTAACAATAAGTAAAAGAATTCTTAGAAATTAATTATTGTGTACTTAATGTAATAAATTGCAGAAAAAACTGACTTTTCTAACAGATAAAAAAATTATTATCCAGGGGGTTGCGGAAAGGTATGTCACATTGCTCTGGGGGGTGCGGAAAAGAAAAAGGTTGGGAACAAGGCTGGTTTATAGTCTCTTTAGCCACGTCAATAAATTAAAACCAGTAAAGCAATATTTACAGGCCACAATGCTGGGCTATTAGACTTCCACTTATATCTTTTGACATGTCTGAGCCCATCCATTACTGTATTTGATTTTTGCTTTATATTTTGACAATATGTTTGAGCCCTGTCATCGTCAAATTTTGAAGTGCTGAAATTTTCAAAGTCTATATTGTGATTGGCATTGGAGATGTCTTTAGCAGCATTGGTCGGGCAGTGGTCTACTAGTCTCAATATAAAACTGGAACATGGACTGGGCTGTCATTTGGTTAGCCAGTCTGAATCTCATGATTATCTACTAGAAGAGTGGTTCTCAAAGTGTGCATCAAGACTCCTGTGACCAACTTTTGTCAGAGGTGTCGCAGTGTGCTGGCGATATTGATGTGTTTCTGTTCTCAGTGTTTTGAAGTGGTTCTTTTATGGATGCAGAATATCTAATGAGCTATTATGGAGAGCCACAAAAGTTTGAGAAGCAATGTACTAAGGTAAATGTCTGGATCAATGTAATAATAGACAGAGATATAAAATAGTATAGAGTATTTGGATTTTTTTTATAAATGTCAGTGAAATAGTTGGAACAAAAATCAGTATTAAGTATGTATAAAACATTTACATTGAGAGAGAGAGAGAGAGAGAGAGAGAGTTACTCGCTCAATTGAATAATGATCTTAGAATTCACATGTATCTAGAAGACTTTGTGTCTGACATATATCACTCTCTATTGATTTTTTGAGACACTGCTTGTCCAAATTTCTTTAACACATGATCAGCTGATAGTAAAAATGCTTCTTACCAGGGTATGAAGAGATTCTATGGCATATGATGTGTCATCAGATCATAGTTTACAATATGTCATAGATGTTCACACTTTAAATGCTTCATTTTGTCAGACTCATTCTTTGCCAGTTCTAATATAATATCATGAATGGGTTGGATGTCCAAGGAACATCACAGAGGAAACCCTCTTTTGTTGATGATGATCCCTTCCACCTTTGCCTTACAAGGGCCTTCTAAATAAATGAGATGCCTAAAACAGAGAAGTTTAGAGTTTGGTTTATTTGTGGATTTTCCATATTTGCCATGACTATTGGAACCCCCTGAGAATACTGAGAACAAACTTTGTTTTTATTGATTTTATTATTGATTGATTTTGAATTTCTTCTCTAGGTTCTTTAACTCCTTTACTGTTGCATTTTTGGTCCCTTTTGGCATTTTTGAATTTAGACAATGTAAAGTTTAGGTTCCAGGAGTAAGTTTTCAAAACTAGTATCTTTGAATATGGTTCAGCTAAGGAGGATATTTTTCAGCATTTCTGTGCTAATAATATGCCTTTTAAGATGCCAGCTTTCTCTGAAAAATTTATGAAATCATAGTTCAAGAAGACAAAAACGTTAAGATGTTTTTTAAACCAGTGACCCGCAATCCAAGTTTTTGTTGCAAACTATAAGCTGAGAACCTCTGAGTTAAGTCATCCATATTAGGAAAGCAGTTAACCCTTTAAAAGGCCATTTTTTCTAGAAAGGGTATATTAAAATATTTTTGGGATTAAGATTGAGTCAGAAACATCACATTTTTACGGAACACTGAAACACACATGAAGGTGTCTTCAGTGCTATAAAAAAAATTGAGAATTTTTCTGACATATGAAATTTTGCACAAATGGTAATAATGTATCTTCCAAGTAGCCAAATAACTGTTAGTCAACAAAATCTATGGTCTTGTGTCTGTGTTGGTACTAATATAGTTCCAATAAGTAGAACAGCTGAAAGTCAATAAAAATTCTATATTACTTCACTTTTACTGAATTGTGCTCATTCAATAAATTTCATGCAGGTCAATCACCACACTTTGCTATGCTTGTAATAAATGCTGTAAGTGGATTATCAGGTACAGCATTGGAACATTTAGGATTAGCATGCCTGGTTGAGATTCCATTTGTAGTGGTTGTCAATAAAATTGATCTGGCAAGTAAAAAACAAGTACAGAAATCTGTTAATCAACTTGAGTCCATATTGAAAAATCCTGGTTACAAAAAGGTAAGTTCTCTTTTATGTTGTTAATTTTCTGAATTTCAGTTATTCATATGTCGGAAGAGTTTGTGGATCTACAAAAGAAACTGTATGTAAGATACATAACATTACTACACAATCAGAGCACACTCACGCATCAGAACATTACAGAGCAGCAAGGAGACATATATATATATATATAGGGAGCACTAACCAATATATATTACAGCATTAAAGGCGTGTAACATAGTGCCATCTATCAGGCATTATTTTCAACTTTCATAATATATATACAGGATGATTCAAAATTCAATGTACAAACTTTTAGGGGAGGTAGAAAACTCAAAAACAAAACAGAATCACAAACTGAAGAGCCAAAAAAACTGGTACAGGTATGCGTATGCAAATAAAGAGATATGGAACCAATCAGAGTACGGCGCTGCGGTCGGCAACGCCTATATAACACAACAAGTGTCTGGCATAGTTGTTAGATCGGTTACTGCTGCTACAATGGCAGGTTATCGAGATTTAAGTGAGTTTGAACATGGTGTTATAGTCGGCGCACGAGAGATGGGACATAGCATCTCCGAGGTAGGATGAAATTTTGATTTTCACATACGACCATTTCACAAGTGTACCGTGAATATCAGGAATCCTGTAAAAAAATTAAATCTATGACATCGCAGCGGCCGGAAAAAGATCATGCAAGAACGGGACTAACGACGACTGACGAAAATCATTAAACGTGAAAGACGTGCAACCCTTCCGCAAATTGCTGCAGATTTCAATGCTGGGCCATCAACAAGTGTCAGCGTGCGAACCATTCAACGAAACATAATCGATATGGGCTTCCAGAGCCGAAGGCCCACTCGTGTACCCTTGATGACTGCATGACACAAAGCTTTACGCCTCGCCTGGGCCCGACAACACCGACATTGGACTGTTGAGGACTGGAAACACGTTGCCTGGTCTGACGAGTCTCGGTTCCAATTGCTTCGAGCTGATGGACGTGTACGGGTATGGAGACAACTTCATGAATCCATGGACCCTACATGTCGACAGGGGACTGTTCAAGCTGGTGGAGGCTCTGTGATGGTATGGGGTGTGTGCAGTTGGCGTGATATGGGACCCCCGATATGTCTAGATACGACTCTGACAGTTGACAGGTACGTAAGCATCCTGTCTGATCACCTGCACCCATTCATGTCCATTGTGCATTCCGATGGACTTGGACAATGTTAGCAGGACAATGCGACACCCCACACGTCCAGAATTGCTACAAAGTGGCTCCAGGAACACTCTTCTGACTTTAGACACTTCCGCTGGCCACCAAAATCCCCAGACATGAACATTATTGAACATATCTGGGATGCCTTGCAACGTGCTGTTCAGAAGAGATCTCCACCCCCTCTTACTCCTACGGATTCATGGTGTCAATTACCTCCAGCACTACTTCAGACATTAGTCGAGTAGTGCCATGCCACGTCGTGTTGTGGCACTTCTGCGTGCTCGCGGGGGCCCTACACGATATTAGGCAGGTGTACCAGTTTTTTTGGCTCTTCAGTGTAGAAATGTATGACCAGATACCCCAAACTGATGAGCTGGAGGATAAATGAAGATGCAGATATGACAAGCCAATAATAAGTGGAAAAATTGTAATCACCCAATTTATCTAGGCTAGATTTTTTCTTGTGGGGTACCCTGAAAGCCATGGTCCACGAGATGGTCGTTGACTCTCACACTGACCTCGTCGCAGCTGTAAATGTCCACGAAATGCCTGGTATTTTTAAAAGGGTTCGACAATCAATGGGTTGCTGTTGTGAGGCATGCATAACTGTGGATGGTAAGAACTTTGAGCACTTGTTGTGAAACTTGACGTGTACACGTACTGTCCTCATGTAAAGTTTCGCTAAATAAAGTTTTTCCACCCATTATTGGCTTGTCATTTCTGCATCTTTGTTTATCCTCCAGCTGATCAGGTTGCGGTTTCTAGTCATACATTGCTATGTGATTCTGTTTTGTTTTTGTTTTCTTCCTCCGTTAAAAGTTTGTACATTGAGTTTTGAATCACTGTGTATATAACTGCTTGAAAAAAAATTAATGAGGAAAATGTTTCTTTCCCCAAAACAATAAAAGACTGGAATAACCTACCAGTCATCACTATTATAAAAAAATCTGATTATTAATTTTGTTCACAATGTAAAGCAATTTTAAATGTCTTTGTTTGCCATCCCATTGAAGTTCAAAATAACTAAGTTTGTAATAATTGCCTGTAGAAAGAACCCAGTTAATAAGGATGACAGTGAAGCAAAATAAATTTTTCCCAGTGAAACACATCTTAAAAATAATAAAATTGGGTGTATACAAAAGAAGAATATTCTGGTGTCATAGAGGACATTTTCAATATGATAAAAAACTTTGACTTGAATAGGTACTGTAAAATGATGTTAGAACTGAATCATTACTACCTTCAAAATATAATAATTAGGGATGAGATGAATAGTGATTTGACCAAATACAAAATGTTTGGCTAATGTTTTGACTGAATGCCAAATATTCGGCGGTCGAATATCAATTTTATTAAAATTCATCACAATTGTAAATAAAATTAGTAATTACAAAAAAATTAATAAAATAATAAATTAATAAAATTATAAATAATATTATAATTATTTGAATATATAAATGATTAATGAAATTATTAATTTATAAAACTATAAAACTATATACTATTGGCAATTTGAAATGATTGATATTCAATTTTAATAATATAATTTATTATTTAAATGAATAATAAAAAACTGGTAACTGGAAGATTTTTATTGCCAGGATACTGACAAATTTAATGATATATTGTATTTTAATATTGCAGTGATACCTTGGCTAACAAAGATGATTTGTTCTGGAATCACGTTCGTTAGCCAAAACATGATTTCCCATAGGTTTCTAAGGAAAATCATTTGGTTCATTCCAGCTTCTGCCAAAAATTTAAAGATAAGTTTTTTTAAAACACCAAGGAATGCTATAAAACAGACAAAAGAATTGTCTTTGATCAAAGGCTAAGATGAACAGCTTCAAAATTGTATAAATGAGAATATACAGGAAGATGACAGATGCTGAAGATCTTTTATTTTCCAGTATGCACACAACCAACACCAGCTTTACTCTACTATAAAGCTCGTGTTGACACACAATCCAATCGCGTTCATAAGCATCCCCATCCATTTGTGATTTGGTCAGCTCATTTCTGTCTGATACATGTAGATGGAAAAGATAATCTCCCAGACTGTTCAGCTTGATGCTAAAAGACTTGCACTGAAAGAACGAATGCTCTGAAAACACGCTACCTTTTTTTTTCAATGCATCTTCTATTTTGGCTGAATATTATATTTTATATGAAATGGTTCGAAGAATTTCAGAAAGAGAAGTGTAGGTATATCTGAAAAAAGATTCAAAGGTAGACATGAGTTAATTGGGCCCTAGTTTTAGTAATTCTGATGATGATTGGTGTGAAAATTCTGTTCATGACATTGCTATTTTATGTTAGTGTGTGCATTCACATCATCAAAAATGTTTGTTAGTTGAAGCAGAAGAATCATAAAAAAAATGTTTGTTGGCCAGAAAATTCATTTCTTGTCTGGGTACATCCTTCAATTAGTGAATTTGTGTAGTTCATACTCACTTTCACCTTATTGTAGTAGGACTCTATTTTCAGTTTCATGTTTTACTTACCCTAGAAATTCGCCCTGACATAACCTCTTGCACAGAAAGGGATAGGTGTTCACCACACATTAAAATATAATCAGGAAATTGTTAGTTTATGCAAAAAATTCCAATTAATATAATTTTTTAAAATTAGTTTTCAGGGCTCCCACTTGTCCTACTTTTCCTTCTTTTTTTTTTTTTATCAAATCCTATCTACAAAATTTGTGTAATTGGTTTCAATTGAGCAGGGAATCATCAATATATTGCCAAATAGTACAAATGTTATAGATTGCAGTTAATGGTTCTGTCAAAGCAGAAATTGTATTGTTTTAAAGGTTATTTGGGGGGGGGGTGTATGTGGGCCATTTGGTTTATTAATTTTTCTTTTGCTTAATTTGAGAGTTCAAGTAGAATAGTCATTAAAACTTAAGTCTGGATAGAAAAAATAATTTTGTATTTACTTTTCATGGTCTTGGACAGTAACTCGCGGTCATCACTTAAAATTATGGTGCACATTTTGTGTATAGGTGAAACAACAGTTTGCATTACAAAGCAGTTGAATACATAGGCCTATTCTAGGTTTGGTGATTCTGATGCTACCCAGGCCCTAATCATAAAAATGCTGCTTATTTTTCAAATAATAGAATTAATAATAATGAATGCAAAATCTAACCTTTATATATTATTTCCATCAGTGAAAAACTTTCCTTATATGCTTAAGCATGCTTAAAGCATGTAGTTTCAACAAGTAAACAAGTAGTTTCAACTGTTAGTCTATTGGTTACTAGTTCGGTAAAAAAAAAATTGCATTCTGCTTTCGAAATGAGATTCAATGAGGAACAAATTCTGTACAACAAATCTACAGTGAATCTTATATCACTGTAGTTTAACTATAAATTATGCAAGTCCTAGTGGGGAATTCGCCATGTACTAAATTTGCCTATTGTGAAATGCAAATATGAAATGCGTAGAGGGGTCTTTTAGAGAAATTATGTTTATATTTTTGTACTATTTAAGAACCTATATTAGGTACACCACAATGTGTAATGCATCCACATTAAGCTCTGAGAACTGAGGCTGTATTGCAAATCATTATGACCAGCAGTAAATATCGGTGGTGCTTTTACTCACTTTACAAAATGTTCAAAAAAAGAAAAATTTGTATGGCTTGCCTGGGAATTTTCAGTCATTTAGGAATACCTGTTTGTTTCAAAATGTGAAGCATATAGGAGGCAGACCCACAAGGCCGTAGCTGTAGGTGGAACATTATCAATAACATGTTTTCACAATAAAGAAAAGGCTATAGGAAAAATTGGACAACTAAAGGAATCTTGTGCACAAGCTTTTTAACTACGGCTGGTTGTCAGTGGACTTACTGATTTCTTAACCTCTTCAATGTTTTTGTTCTAGTTCCTTCTTTCAATAAAATGTATTTTTTCCTCCCTAATGCAAGAATCCACCAAAAGTGGAAACCTGGGGTTTTTGTGAAAAAAGAGAGAAGGGGATTATTCTAGTTAGATTATTTTTTAATACGCTTGCAAAGTATAAAGGATTACTTGCACATACAGGTTTTAGCAATTCTATGACAAAGAAGATGTGGCACTGTATATGGGAGATTGAGTACATCTATCATTGAATATTAGTCATTATAGCATGTAGCAATTTTCGGCCAAGGAAGAAGTATTTGATGTCTGATTGTTTCTCATAAACAAGCATAATTTTTTTCAGCAACAGATTTTAAAAATTCTTGCATTAGGGACTGTTTATATAACTTTATTAATAAAACTTGCATTGGAGCCATGAGTGAACAAGCACCCCAGTATTTTTCGGCATGTGCCTGAGTTCACCAGAATTTATTCAAAAATCATGAAGCTCAAGCCAAGCACCATGGGTCTGATCTTCCAACATCTCTGAATTTAATGCCCTTCTCTTAACCTGAGCATTTAGATTTTAGCATCATGCATAAATCAATGACGTGGAATGAAAAGTATATCAAATGAAAAATACAAAATGAGAAATTGATTTTCAACTGTAATATTTTGTCAAAAAGAGCTATTGGGTATAATAAAATGGTCAGATAACTATATAATACCTAATAAACTGCTAATGAACTATATAATGCCAAAGTATCATAGGTGTAAACTTGTATCCATGAGCCCAAATTCACTCAGTATTTTCCACGATCTCGATAATGCCTATAGAAATATTGGGTTTGAGCTCCTCGCCCAACCCACAATATTTTTGAGCCGTCCTAATATTTCCAATAATTTCAAAACTACACATTGTACTTGATATAATTTTCAATATGACAATGCACTAATCAGTTTTGTACTTGATATCATTTTCAATATGACAATGCACTAATCAGTTTTAAATCCTCTCTCTGTGGAATTATTCTAATGTGCGACCCTTCAAGCATAGAAAAAAAGAAAAGATTTTGAATGGAAAAGTTTTTTTTAATTTACTCACACAAAAAATTCTCAAGGTTACATTCTTATTTCGAATTGACATACATACTTTGGCAAGCAAAAGAATGGTGTTTGTATTTCTTGTATAGAACTTCTGACGTAAAACATTCTACAGGAAAATTGCATTTTAAACATTTACTTGGAAAGAAAAGAAATATCAGTGATTTCAAAATTTTCTTTTCTTTCTTAGAGCTTATACGTCTTCCTTACTTTTTAATTTTCACACAAATGTATTCGCCACAACTGCCCTCTTGCAGTTTTTCCCAAGAGGATGATGTCGTTCAAATTGAATGAACCCATACTAAGGTCAAATGGTGGAATCACCACTGCATGGAAAAAAATCTCTGTGCAATGCAATCATTTTCAAAGTGCTCAATCATCTGTTATTGTATTTATACAAACCTCTATTATTTATTTCTTTTATTTAACTGTATTGTTTAAAGTATATGTATATTTGATATTATAAAGGTTCCTCTTCATGTTGAAACTTCAGATGATGCTTTAACTGCGGCAAGTGCATTGGTTTCGGAAACGGTCACTCCAATATTCTTTGTTTCTTGTGTTAGCGGGAGAGGCCTGGATCTTCTGTACACATTTTTGAATGTTCTTCCTCCTACTAATAGCTCTAAAGAGAAAGAGTGGTTATTGCAGCAACCTTCTTTGTATCAGGTCAGCTGATTTTTTTTTCTTTAATAGAAAACTATACGAAAGTAACATGTTACTTGTATCAAATTTATTCATCTGCATAAACTAGATTATTTCTTTCTGACTTTTTTCTGAATCATGTTTGTCGATCTATTGATGGTCCATAAGTCTGATAAAAAATCTGCTTGACCACTTTACGATCAAGGACGTAATGTTGCGTCCAAACGCCAGTGGAATAAATTCCTCTCTGGGTAAAAGGCTTATATCTCATGGGACAGAGCCTGGGCCACGACTGGTCTTACAGTGGAATAAATTCAAACAAGCCTATCTGTTTTCTTTCCTCTCTCTACATCACCACAAAACATTGTTGCAATCCTATGAAAAAAAGTAGTTCTTTTCATCTCCATGATGAGGAGGTGAAAGCTTCTATTCTAAATAAGTTCTACTATGTACATGGTCTTTATAATTAAAGTCCCACTTTGAAATGGCCATAAAAAGAAAACTACAGGACAAAATGTTACCAAACTTGGTAATAGTTTACAGAAGGTAATGGGATTCAATTTTCCACAGAAAAAAAAGTTCAAAAACTCACCACCAGTAGGGAATGGTGCTGTATGCAATATTGTTAAACAAAATAAGGTGTGAAGACATCAGTTTAATATGTTTTTAATCATTTCTAAAATGTGTTACAAAGCATGTTCAATGTGGCATCCACCATTTTCTGAAAGCAAGTTAATCACTAGTAAAAATCAATGTTTAGGGGTTGCTTAGAAGCATCAATGTAGAAATAAGCTCAACATATATAATGCTTTTACTTGAAAAATATAAGAAAACCATGTGTTGCTTTTTTAAGAGCAGCACTGCCAAATAAAAGATTAAAAGTAAGACATCTTTGAGGCCGCTGTGTGTGTAATCCCACCTCGGTCAAGAGCCGTAAGGCAGTGGTAGGTATCAGTGGTGGTATGGAAGAGCGGTAGTATGTTGAATGATAGACACTGGTGCTGTTGGATCAGTTTGGGCCTGTTGCATGATCATATAATCTTGTCTTGCAATCGTGCACCTTGGCCTTCCAGTGTCTTCATTTCACCTTGCATCACCTATGCTGTCAGCTCTTTTGCACAGCAGGGCCAGTGAGGTGTAAGTGGCAGCCTATTACTTTTTGTGACCAACCAACTTCACAACTTCCGACTATGTGACCACATTTGAAAGCAGCCAACCAGCGATAAAGGTCTTCAACAATGTCATAATGGCATTATCGTTGTGTCTCCAGGGAAATGCAATGCCAAAAAAGAAAAGCTGTCTGCAATTGTTACCTGTTCTATGTGATTCCAATTGCAGAGTCGAAACTAAAGTAGAATAACTAAAGTTGACTCTCACTGGCCATGAAAGTTTAATCATATATTTGCACGACTGCCAGTTGGTTAAAACCATGTTTTATAAATAGCTTATAAATAACATTGATTTTTTTTAGCAACATGGAATCTGATACATACAATATTATCTGATATGTACAAACTCTCTCTCATATTATTTTCATCAATGAATTTTATCAAGATTAGTGGCATTTTAAAATGAGTTTCAAGTTTACACTAAACCTGTATCTTGTTTTTGGCATTACCTCTTGAGAGAACTCTAACATGTATTTTTTAATCAAAATTTTTTCTTAGTATTTCATTTGATATTCATCTATATTTTATTTACATTTCATTTAGATTGATGAAGTATTTAAAGTTCCAGATGTTGGCACTGTTGTATCTGGATTACTCACTAAGGGCATCCTACAAGAGGGTGATCAAATGCGTGTTGGTCCATCAGAATCAGGTGAATTTTCTGAAGTGAGAATTGCCTCTCTTCATAGACACAAGGTTCCAAGCAGAATAGTACGAGCATGTGAAACAGCCACATTAGCGTTGTCTTCTCAAAATGGCATTCATCTAAGGAAGGGTATGGTATTAATAAGTATGCAAGGTCAACCACCAATATGCATGTTTTTTCAAGCAAGAATTCGTATACTTTTCCATTCAAGTGCAATTTATCCTGGGTTTCAAGGCTCTGTTTATGTGGGGAATGTTCGTCAGACAGCAGTAGTGATTGGTATTATGGGTAAGGAGTCCCTTGTAACTAATGAGTCCTCATCAGTCATGTTTCGGTTTTTACAAAAGCCAGAATGTATCAATCCTGGTTCAAAGCTTCTTTTTTGTATGGGCCAAACAAAAGCTGTTGGTCAAGTAACACAAGTATTTCTTTATCATAACAACCATCCCATCAAAATTTCCTTGTAAGTTTTTTTAGGCCCTATGTCGAGGTGGAATTGACATCAGAAAAAATGGTACTGCATTGTTATAACGACCTCTTATGATTACAGAAAGGTCCCTTGTAAATTTGGCTTCTCTGAAAAACTCATAAGATAATAAAAAAAAACGCAAAAGTTAGCATCTGGGGGCCTTCCTGTAACTATGATTGCAGGGGGAGGGGGTACTGTAAAGTAAAAACTATCAAGTACCAACAAAGTACCAAAAAAAACCTCTGGACCCCAAAAGTTAATATTCCACTTCAAAAGCGGTTTTTTAAAACTCATTAGAAAAGTTTCTTCTTTGCCACTTTACAAGCTAAGCAAACGTTTATCCTGTCAAAGTATATACTTGAAATATGTTTCTGATTATTGCATTTTTTGTTGTGAAATGTTTTTATTTTCATAAAGTTTCGTGGGTTTTTTTTTGCTAATTGTGGGCACCTGCTTCACAGGCTTTCTAATGACTTTCATAAACTTTTAACTATATGGAAAATATCTTTGACATATTATACTCTTCTCTTAAGATATTTGTTTCATGTATTCTAGCTCTCTTTTTTTAATTGGATATGCTTTCTTTGCAAGATCTATGATTTTATGCCTTGTGTTAATTTTGGTCTCCTAAGAAATGTCTTTGATGCAGGTACCACTTTTTCATATTGTTAAAAATGGTGCACCTAAAACATTTTAAGGCCAGTAGCATTGAAAAGCGTGCAGGTTACTCTCAGCCACAGCTGCAAGTGATTAAATTTAAAACTATAGAAAGGTGTTATTCAATTGATTCTAATAATAATCGGAAGCTTGCAAGCTTAAAAGATAATGCATTCAATTGTTTAAATATTATATTTATAAATGAGATAGTTTGACCTAAAAAAGTGTTGACAAGAAAATTATTGAATTCAATTTTCAGATTTATGTCTATAGAAAGGATGTTGATTTCTCTCAGGGTATATTGCAATGGTTAAAAAATGTTTGTACAGATAAAAAAAAGTGTGGATAGAATATTTTCATTGAGCCAATGCAAAAAATCTAATTTTTTAACTGTTATGCATGCATACACATAATATATATATATACATGAAAGAAAATGAAACACATTGCTCAAAATGATAAACTAGGTATGGCTATGCCTAGGTAAAGGGCACTATGTCCATTTTCATCAATATTGGGATAATGCTACTCATTTGCGGTAAATTTTACTACTTCCACTACAGAATCGAGAAGCTATCCATTCTTAGAATAAGACAACCATAAGTATTCTTTATGGGCGGTGTATAATATTTTATCATGTGTATATATTGTTTATAATTTGTGTTAATTACATTTTTAATTGGGTTTCTGTGCTTTTGAAATATATGACATCCATATTTTTATGGACATCTTTTTATCAGCCACCTCGTTGGGCATTTTGCCTGTTGTGGCGTTGTATTTGTATTTGTACACATAGGTATAGACACTTAAGTCCTGTTTCAATAAATATCAGAGATATTTGCTTTATAAGACATGCAAGCTCCATAGAAAGACGTACTAAAAAGTCTTTAAACGGCTCTCTTGTAAAATTTCCCTTTTGTGGCATGGTGTCCTTTACCTCTGCATACAGATAGGTATATATACAACCTACCAATAATCATCTTGACACCTAAGTACAATGCAAGTCTGATATAACTTTTCGGTTGAACAAATTCCTCAAAATCATTAGAAATTTGAAATAATGTACAGAGCAGAATCAGAATTATTTGTACTGAATTTTGACAAATATGCCATAGATGTGGCACGCAAACTGACTAAGATTTAAAACATATAGAAATGATACATTGGTAACCTGGGGGTAAAGTAAAATCATGGGACAAGTCAACTTTATGTTTTAGGGTTACACTGTATAGTTATAGGTTTCTTTCACTACATTTCAAAAATTAATAAAACCTGATATCAAAATGTTATATTTTGTTTAAAATATTTTCTACATTGCAAATATGAATTCATTATGAAAAAATTCTTTTAGGTGCATCATATATTTTTTTTAAGAGACGATATATTTTATAATTACATTGTTACTGTTGTTTTTAAAAATATCTGGAATTGAATAAGAAATATTGACAACAATGTTAAAATGGCTAGCCTCTCTCAACTCAGTATGGAAACATATGATCTCTCTCCATTAGGTATTCATTGCTCATTTTCAATTTGTAGGGAAGAAAGAATACATGACTTGGAATAACAATGTTAAACTTGACATCATAAGTAAGATTTTTCTCAAGTGAAAATAGCATGCACAAATTAAAATATAACATCATTAGAGTCGGGCACGACAAGAGACTGCTTTTTCTTACTGTACAGAAGTTCTTTTATACCTCTTGGAAAATTTGTGAGTATGAACGATTTTTTTTTCCGAGGATGATGTCACACTCCGCTATCCATTTGAAGGTTTTTAACAGCTGACGGATGCAAAGATATATTTAGGAAAGGGAAAATTCGACTGCCCTTGAAGGGAAATGAACCCACGTCCTCTCTCTCTTGCCGTGAGAGTGCCCTAGACCACTAGACTACAAAGGCAATGAATATTGCAATCTTTCCTTGGATTTCATGCGCACTGAACGGGACCATACATGGACGGTTGGACTTAATTCAGGCCAAAGCTCACAATTGCTGATGACACTGCCACCAGATGGTAACTTATTCGAGGATGATCTCACTCTTCACTATCCATGCGAAGGTTTTTAACAGCTGGCTGATGCAAAGATATACTTAGGAAAGAGAAAAAATTCTACTGCGCTTCCCTGCAAGAGTACAATGTCTATTGCAATCCCATCTTCACCTGGGAGCTTCCCTTTTCTCATACATGTTACAGCCTTGTAGACTTCTTCTTTCAGCGCAGGTGCTACTTATACAAATTTTGCTCCATTTTCTTTTCTTCCTGCCCCCTTTCCTTTGTTCCAATCCCTTTCTTCATGTTTGTACAGAGTATTCTAAAATTCCTCAACAATACTAATAATTTAATTTCTTTCTTTTGCAATGATTCCATCTTTCCTTTTCAGTGGAAAAACTTCCTTTCCTCCAACACACAGTTGTCACTGCTATTGAATTTTTCAGAATACAAGAACCCAAGTTTTCTCTAAGTAGGACAGATGCTACATAATTTTACCATAGCCCAGCTTGTTCCATAACATAACGCTCTAACGAAACCACTACATCTGTTTCAAGACTATCATTGTTTGCTCACCAAAAGCTATGCTGTATACTGCTGTGGAGATACATGGGGAGGCATGCTGTGTGTGCAAGCATCCTCCTTTCTGAGTTTTCAAATCTGGTAACCCTATTTTTTCATGTTATACTACAACAAGCTGAGCCATTGTTACAATAGCATCTGCCCTGCTTGGAGGCAGCCCAGGTTCTTTTATTCTAGGAATTCAGACAGTTATTGGTTAAAGCATGTAAACATGTGAGGGAACAAAGCACACACACAAACACTCATGTCAATGAAGAGTGAAAAAAATTTTCCCCTGGAAAAAAAGAAAAATATTTTTGGAAACCTGAAAAGGAGGACAAAAGGCAAATTTTCTGAAATGTAGGAGGATGCTTGATTTGTGACATATTGTGACATAAAAAAGAAGGATGTCTGGTAACCCAAGTTTTATGTTCTAGTATAAAAGTACTTTCTTTCTTTTTTTTCAAACCGAGCACAACTCAGGTCTATCACTATCTATGGGCAATTTACCACCTAGTGAGTTGTGTCGGAAGTGTAACTGTGTGTGTGTGCCTAAACAGTCTGAGTGCATATCTAGCATTGTGTCTGATTTTTCAGTGCTGCCATCTATATTTCAAAAGTGAAGTGAGTGAAGTGTAATGATTAAATATTTGTACCATTTGTAGGTCTGTTGCTCTCTGTGGCGAGACTTTTTAAAGGGAGAGATCAGCTCTCATTCGCACCTTGAAGTTGGGAACCACAGAAAACCAACTTCAGCCAACCACCACTGTGCCGATGGTGGGGTCCGACAGGTTATACATGAAACTTGTGTAAAATGGACACCATATGAGATGGAAGCCTGTCTTAAACGGAATCAAAATATAGTCTGTTCGCTGATTAGTGCTTTTATTTGCACCTTTATAAAACGGAAATCTGTCTAAAATGGAATATTATTTCAGTCTATTGGTGTTGTTTCATACAGATTTCACTGTACTTATGAATACTCTCTCCTTTGTCGCTTTAAATTATATTCTGTTTATCTTGTGACAATAATCATGATTTCTTTTGAGATAGGTTACAGCAGAAAACACTCTCTCAGAAAGAATATTCTGCAGTCGCTGCCCAATTAGAAACTGAACAGTGGTTCTCCATCATCATATCTTTTGGTTGACACATATGAATCTCCTCATCAAGGAATTCATATAGAAAAGCTGTTTTCACATCAAATTGATGAAGATACAATTTGTGTGAAACTGCAACACTGAGAAGAGTACGCAAGGTATCAAAACGAACAGCGAGTGAAAATAAGTCATCATAATCTTGACCTTTCGTCTGCTCAAAACTTTTTGTGGCAAGCCTAGCTTTCATCTTGTCAAGTGATTGGTCTGCTTTTGTTTTAATTTGATAAACCCACTTGATCTCGAGAACCTTTTTTCCTGTCAGTAGGTCTGACAGTTCCCAGGTTCAATGCTCTTCATGAAATCCCATTTCGTCCTCCATAGCATGATACTGCATTTTCGCTTCAGGCAAACTCACAGCTTCACTATAATTGGTAGAAGTGCTGTTCCGTACCATATATGGTAAAACCAGTGAAATCAATGTATTTCTCGACAAATTAAAATCAAATGACGAGATAAAACCTTATAATAGTTTTGAAACCCATAGAGTTTTGAAATGATTGTAAGATTTTATTTCATTATTTGAATTTGATGAGAAATACGTTGATTTCACTGGTTTTATTCATCTTGTGGTAAAGTATCTACAGAGTTTTTATAGACCAATTAAGGTACTGACCAACAGCACATATTTTTCTGTAAGAAATTAGGTGGTTTGCATTCTCGAAGGAGATACCATCTTCTACAATTTTTGGTTCTTCTTGGCATTCATAATCAGTCCTCAAAAACACTTGGATGTTGTCATCTCCATTAATGCATTCATCTCAATTTTCAATGAAATCCACAGTTTCTGGTTTGAATGATGATTCATCATAGAAAATAATGTTATAGTTCAATTCTACAGTATTCAGAGTTGCCAACAGCTATGGATTGTCTGTAGTTTATATAGACAGCCACACTCAACTATGAAAGTACAAAAGATACTCTTAATACTATGGGGAGAAATTTTTTTTTTTTTCAAATATATGTACCTATTTTTTTTTTCAAAAAAAAAAATTCCAATCTTTGAGTTTCTTGTGGTATTTTACTAATTTTTTGAGAAATCACATCCATCTCTACAGATCTTTACCATAACGATAAATTTGTTTATGCATGTGAGAGAGTTCGAGAGGATCCAAACTCAGACTATAGAAGGGTCGTTAATCAGTTGCTGCATTGTTCACCATTAATAAGATAGTTGAGGCAGAATATTTGAACTGAATTGAAATGAATACAGTGACTAGCTCACGATCGAGGGCTCTGTAGCCCAGGTCGATAAGATACTCTCCTAAAGTACCAAAGGATATTTAGAGGTGTTGCGAGTTTGATACCCGGTTCGTCCTTGTCAGGAACTTTCTTGACACAGGGGTACAACAGAAACGGTGACGCAACCATAGAAAAAGATTGCTACCACAGAGAGTCCCACATTGAGGGGTTAGCGCACCAACCTCTCAGTAAGTATGAATAATTCGGAATCTGCAATAAATTATAGGTCCCGGTCTAATTAGCCCTCGTGTGCCAGAAATGACTGTGGTGTGATAAAAATTATCAATGATCACAGTCGAGGCTGATGCTAAAGCATGACAATGAGCATATAACAAGCCATTTGATCATTTTTGTCGCACCCCGGCCATTTCTGGCACACAAGGGCTAATTAGACCGGGACCTACAATTTATTGCCAATTCCGAACGGCAGGCTTGTTTTTTATACTTGTCGAGGGGTTGGTGCGCTAACCCCTCAATAGGAAACTCCCTGTGGTAGCAATTTTTTCTGTGGTCATGTCACTGTTTCTTTTTTTGTACCCCTGTGTCAGGAAAGTTTTCTGACAAGAACGAACTGGGTATCGAACTCGCGACACCTCTGCACATCCTTTGGTACTTTAGGCGAGTATCTTATTGACCTGGGCTACCGCGCCCAGCATCTAATATCAGAACTTCTAAATTGGGAAATCTGAAAAGTATATATTAGGAAAAATTGAGGTTCCAGTGCCTATGAGGTGTTGTATTTAAATGAAATTTCAATTTTGCAATTTTTAAAAAATCTAATTTTTAATTTTTTTCATTGGACTGTGATTATGTTTTCTTAGGGGCATGGGCGGAGATACGGGGGGCATGGGGTACATCAGTGTCAAATGCAGAGCTGACTGATCTAATGTATATGTATATATATGAATCCACATCATCATGACTCCCCAGCAATCATCGTGCCCCCCCCCCCCAGACTTTCAAGTCTATCTTCACATGTCTGAGTATTTTTAGATACTATATATACATAATACCCATTGTGAGCTTAGTACCCAACAAACAGTCCTTTCACAGACTTTTCATGATTTTTGATGCCTTTGTTTCGGTTGACGAGCATAAAACCTTGTGCCAAACACTTGTCAACGTTTGAAATTAAAACTGTCTGCCTTACCATACCACAACCCATGCAGTGTTTTACCATCTACTGGAGTCAGACCTGTGTGATTAAGGACAAACACAACAGTGTTGCACACTTCTGCCTAGTTTTGTTATGATAAACCATGGCCCTGGTTTGCTTCCACAGTTATACAATTATAACATTCAGCCACCTCACTTTGTTCGTGTGTTTCAACTATGGACACACACACAACTCAATGCCATGGTCACTGAGAATTTTCTTCATCACATTATTTATAAACGCAGTTCTGGAATCACACAGAAATTACTTTACAACATCAACCGCGGTTTTAGTTTCATTAAGAAAAGTCTGAATACAAGAAGCCATTTCACTTTTAGCTTTCAAGAAGAAAGCACAACACAACTTGGTATAATTATCTTTCATAATCAGCATGAAACAAGAACCACCAACTGAGACTTCTTCCATGGGTCCTACATCAGCATTGATTTGCTCACCAGGTTGTGTTCATCTAATCATTCAAGACTTGAATGATTTTCTATGGGACTTCCCATAAGCACATCCCACACAAATTTCTGAGTCACCAGCAGACACACAAAAAAAATTCCCTGGTTCTTTAGAAATTTTACACAATGCTTTTTGTTCTGATGTACCAGAATTTTATGCATTAACTGGAGAGTGCCACTTGAACTTGAAACTAGTACTGGCACATACACTTTTGTTTTCAATAACCATGTTCATGATGAAAAATCTATTATCTGATTTTTTTGTCAACTGCAACTGGTTTCTTTTTACATAGTAAAAATCACACTGAGCTTTTTTTTTAAGAACATGCGTTAGGGGTCATTCAAGTATTATTATGTCAGCATAAAGGGGGGTTCCGGATTTGCTGACTTTTGATGACAATGGGGTGTGGAGTTTGAATGATGCTTATGTTATCAATCACTCTTTATAAAAATATGAAATATTCTTAATGGCATCTTACTGGGTGTCAAAAATGAGAAAAACCTTTCGCTAGTTTGTGGGCATCTGAACAAACATTCTCCCTTTTGAGAGTCCTCTGCAGAGCCACTTCAGTGACTTCTAAATGTTCCGCAGATCCTTCAAGTTATTTGGGAATGTGTCTGTGTGTCTGGGCCACTCAATTGGTCTAAAAATGTGTCGCAGGCCTCTTAAGTGCTCTAAAACTGTGCTGCGTATCACTCAAGTGATCCATAATTATGCCGAGGATCACTTAAGTAATCTGGGAATGTGCCACGGGTAACTTGAGTGATGTAGAAGTGCAGTGGGGCCACTTAAGTGCTTTTATCTGTGCCACAATTCACTCAAGGGATCTCTTAACTGTGCCATGGACCATTTTATTGTTCTGGAGCTGTGTTACAGGTCACTTAAGTGATCTGTGAATGTGCCATGAGCCTACTTGAGTGATCTGAAAGTTTTCCATGGGCCGCTTAAATGCTCTGGAATTGTGCCATAGAACATTTGAGTGATCTATAAATATGCCACTTAGTTCATTTTTACAAAATTAGGTTTGAAGTGGCGTTTCACATCAGATATCCCCAAGGGCCACATTTGGTCCACGGACAATGGATTTAGCATATATGGCTTAGAGAGTTGAAATCACAATGAATTTTTTAAAAGAATTTTTTTAAAAAGAAAGGAAAAGAACCTTCAAATAACATTGAAATTAACAGAAATTGATTATAACAACATATAAAGGTATTTTCTTCTGAAAATTTAATTTTTTAAAATAATTTTTTCAGCAAAATAATAAATTTTTGATTGTTGGGGTGACATTAGCCCTCCCCATGCTCCCCATGTACATCTCTGATCCCAATATGCATTAGGAGGTAAGGAGCAGAGCTGACAGAATTCTGCTGACAAGGAGTGGGAGGGGTCAGGGTTTTGCTGATAGGGGTCAAAAATGGCTAAAAATCTGCTGACATCTGCTATACTTGAATGGTTCTATATGCAGAACAGCTTATATTTCAAATCAGGCGCATACCACACATTGGTAAGAAAATTGGGATGTCACTTACCATTAAATTTTTGTTTTAACATTTATTCGACCGCATCCATACGAAGAAGCTTTTCACCACCAGCTATAATCACAACCCTGGGAAATTTGAATTACTCGAAATTCACGAACACATCACCATTTGATGTTATTTGGTGTGATGCTCCTGAGTCCCCAATCCAGCTGCTATCGCCACTTCAGAATTCAGCACTAACAATGCAACTTCTTGTTTGCATTGAGGACAGTTTATTTTCTTGTGATTGATTTTTCCATGGAAACATGTAATTTTTTACATTAGATCCAGTTTTCCCATAATTTCTCTCCTTCCTTGTCTCTATTTTTCTTCTTTCTGTTTTGATCTGAGTTTTCTGACAGATAAGTAATCCATTTTGTCCACATGTAATGCTGAGTCATCTGAACCTTGTTGCAACCTGCTTTACTGCTCAAATCCATACAACCTTTCTGTCAGGAGCTTGATTGTCCATTCATCCAGCGGTATACCATCCCATACCATCTTCAGGGCCAAGTACTCCTTCAGCTCTCCTCCACAGCATGACCCAAACCACACAGGTAAAGGGCTTATATCCTGGAAGGGACAGAGCCCCGGGTCTTGTCTGGTCTGACAGGTATTCCTTCAGTTGTGTTATCGTAATTCAGAACAGCAACATCGTGCCAGAAATCCCATATTTCAGTATGCAGTGAAGCTCTTAATTTGCTTCAAGAAAGTATTTTGGCAGCAACTGATAAAAGACACAATAGTTTCTTTTTCATTCCACTCTAGGTGAAAGAACTCCACCCATAGTCGGTCTAGTCGATGTAATGAGGACTTCTCCCATGCTTCTTTGGCTGTTGTGCTCATTTTTACAAACACAAAGTTGGTTTCATCTAGGCTTTGAGTTATGACCAACAGTGCTTTTGAGTTACCCATGCTGAAGTCTTTTTTAGGTTGATGAAACTCTACATATCAAGCTTTCATTCTCTCTCAGAGGACTTTCTCTCCCGTTACAAAACAGAAAAGTTCATAGAGTCTTCAGCAATAGCATCATGGACATTTTCCATTTTGCCCAGTCTTTTTGACACCACAATTTGGAACTTCACCTATATAGTTTGACTTTTGTTTGAATCATGCAGAGTGACAATATGACCTGGAGCCACCAATGTGATTCTCTAATGCAAGATATAGCAGAGTACCAAGAATAGTGCAACAGTTAACATTGCAAATTATTGACTAAATTAACTTTGATAAATTAGAAAGTAAAACAAAAAGAAAAACATGCGACTAACTCTCAGTGAATGCACACATAGACTGGCGACAAAATAAGAAATGGTTGGCATTAGAACATAATACCCAATAACATAATGTGAACAAGTTAGACCTAAAATTAGTGAAATATTGTAAACCAACATTTTCATCGAAAGATGTGACGTATTTTCTGTAGGTAGCATTTTTGATGACACCAATCATACATTCCTACCCACTAAGCCTCATGAGGGGCAATAAATCTACAAGTAATTCATTGAGTAATAGAAATTATAAGCTGAAAGTGACTTCATGTTATTCATTAGGCAGGAAACACAATCAGTACAGACACCACACTGTTGCTACATTCTGAATGTAAACGCTCATAAGTTCAAATTGTTAGTAGAGTAGTAGTACAATAGTTAGATGAGAGACAGATGTATGCATTCTTCACTAAGTACTTGAACAACTCTTCTTATCAATAACATATGACCTGCATCACAGTATATTTTGAATACTTTAACATATAAATAGTATATATCTCATTCATCCACAAAGATTTTAACCTTTTTAACCCAGGGCTCCCACTCGTCCTACTTTTTCTACTTTTTGGTAAAATGTCCTACTTTTGTCCTACTTTCTTGGTTTTGCCATACTTTTCCTACTTTTTTATCAAATCCTATCGACAAAATTTGTGTAATTGATTTTAATTGAGCAGGAAATCATTGATATATTGCCAAATATTACAAATGTTGAAGAATGCAATTAATGATTCTGCCAAAGCAGAAATTTTATCATTTTTAAGGTTATTTGAGGGGGGGGGGGAATGTATGTGGACCATTTGGTTGATCAATTTTTCATTTGCTTAGTTTGAGGGTTCAACAAGTATAGTAGTCATTAAAAACTTCTGTCTGGATGGGAAAAATAATTTTGTATTTATTACTTCATGGTCTTGTACAGTAACTAACATTCATCATTCAAAATTACGGTGAAAATAGGTGAAACAACGGTTTGCTTTCAAAAAAGTTGGATACATAGGCCTATTCTAGGTTTGGTGATTCTGATGCTACCCAATAGCATTCAGTTGTCTTCTGTATTCGTCATGTTGGCATGAAGTGGCATAAACAATATTTACAATGCTCAGCAAAGCGCTAGAAATAGAAGTGCTTCATTTGTCAAAAATGATTACACTGGCATTGAACAGTAAAATGTGAACAAATCCCTTTAAAAATTATGGACAACGCAGTAAACCTATCAGGTTCACCTTGCCTTATTTATATCAGATCTTGTAATCTACACATTTTGCACACTGTGCTTTTGAAAGTGGTCTCGAAGGAGCGTCATTCTTAAAAAACGTATGTCTTCAAAATTTGCTGTGCATTGTCGAAAAGAGTCGACAAGCTCTGCACTTTGGAAGACTCCAAAAAATAATGCAATATAATTATGTGAGGAGAGACAGCAAAGAATTATCTGTGGTTGCTAGTACACTGTTTTGGCCAAAAATTGGTTTTGTAACCAAGTCATTTATCATTTTGCTTTGGCTTGAGTCAATCTTATAGGAAACTGAAATAGTGTTATGAAAAAAAAAGTTAATTGAAAAGTCAATTTCTTTTTTTAATTTGAATTTTTTTTTTCAGGGATTTTTTTTCTATTATGCTATGATCATGTTGTCTAAGGGGGTTACCCTCCCCCATCCTACTTTTTAGTCCTGCGTTTTCCTACTTTTTCTCATTTTTTTGAGTGGGAGCTCTGATTTTAACCCTATTTTGGTCTGGCTTATGGTGACAAATTTTGATTTAATATAAAACAGTGCTGTGCAGTATTGCAATTTGCTAGACCAGGAAACCATATTTGGCCTGATGCCAGCAACTATCCACTGTGGATTTCTTCTCTACATCACCTATCATATAGATATATATCCTAAACATACTGGAGAATAATTTTTCTGGTTGTTATGTCGATTCAAAAATTTGGAAAGAAAAGTTAATTGTGCCCTCTGGGAATCAAACCCAGATTCTCTTGTATACCACCAAATGCACTAACCTATACACCAGAGATACCTTTCCTTCCCATATAACATGCATTACTAACATTATGTGCTGAGTGGAAACATTGCAGCCTTCCTTAGCTGCAGCAGACTGACTTAACAGCACCACTAACTTTTCTTTTCAAAGGTTTGAATTGGCATAACAACCAGAAAAATCATTTTAAAGTATGTTTGTGGCTGACAAAACATCATCATTTCGCTATTCTGTCACCACCTTGGATGGAATTGCTGTAGTTGAGGGAGATAGTAATGTCTCCACTCAGCACATCATGCTAGTAATGTGTGCTGTATGGGAAGGACAGTTGTGTCTCTGGTTAGCACACTTGCCCAGATTCAAGAGGACCCAGGTTCGATTCCCAGAGGAGACAACTGACTTTTATTTCCAAAGGTTCGAATCAACATAACAACCAGAAAAATCCTTCTCAAGTGAAGAAATTTTATTTTCCTTAAATATACAGGGTGAGAAAACAAATGTGTCAATGGCATCTTGAACTCAACTGCTGCATTAAAAAAAAGGGGGGGGGGGGTTAAGACTTACAAAACAAAACATTTCAAACACATACAACTATAAGATGCAGATGATCTGGTGGTTGATGAATACACACACATGCATTTACAACAAATTCCATGTTTTGTTACTTGCTGATTGCCAGCAAGAGAACAAAGAGTTAAATATTAAAATAAATAATGACAATTTCAAACCATTACGCCAGGGGTCTATGGATATGTTACAGAACGACATTGACTAGAGTGAGAGAAAAAAAAAATAAGGGCATCAGTCAACGGGGGGGGGGGGAAGAAAACAAAATTCCTAAGTGAGAAAAAAATTGTGCATAAGGGGAAAATATGAATATACGGACATAGCATAGAGGGAAAATGATCCACTCCAACATTGTTGTCATTATTTCATATTCAGCTCTGATAATATACCTTGAAAAGTTTATTTTGAGTTGAAAAAATACTTGTTAGTGCCTTATATTTATTTATCTTTGTTGTGTGTGTGTTTTTACTTTTATTAGTTCAATTGTTTTATAGCAGACAGATCATGGAAACCTGATTTTTTAACATGTGTGAGGAATCTGAAAGTTTTCAGGGCAAGGAGTTTGACTTGAACACCTTTAAGTTGGAATGTGATATATTTTTTTATTAGGCTTTTTTAATTAGGAATATATTTGCACAAATGAAGAATCCTTCAATAAAACTTCCTATAAACTCCAATTTTTTAATTAGGTTTTTTTCAACATATTTTGAGGCATTTTAATGTAGAAAATTAAGAAATCTTGTGTCTTTTTTTTCTGTCATTTATAATATATGATAATATTGATGAAATAGCATGACAAAATATATTAATTTATTCCATTCATAATGGAGGAAAAACTTTTTCTGCTATCCTTCCAGTATACTAGTTTTGTGTGTGTAATGTGATATTTATTTCAAACTGCCTTGTTTTTTACCTATAAGCCTTAATACTCAGCTATTGTTTTTCATAAACATGGTGCATTTCTCTACCGTGTAGTGCATCAATTACTTCATCTCATGTGAAAAGGATGTAAGCTTCATTTATTCTTATTTTTCTCTTCAATTTTTTGCAACACTTGTAAAGTCATTTTCAATGTACAGTCATTGTAAAGAACCATAATGCATTGTTGGCTCTCATTACGTGCTGTAATTATATGTATTTATAAAACTGTTGTGTTGATATTAAAAGTTTACAGAGTACTTTTCAGTCACTAGTTTTTTCAAAAAAATGTTTTTACACAACCTCAAATTATGTACACAAGATTTCATATTGCAGAATTTTTTATAATAAACCTCAAACATTTAAGGATCTGTTCAAGTATTACGTAAGCAAATTTTTAGCCATTTTTAACCCCCTTCCTCCCTTGTCATCACTGCCCCCACCTCCTAACACATATTGTTGGGATCAGAAACGTATGCGGGAGGGAGACATAGGGTATTGTGCGCCTCCCCCTCCCCACGGAAGAAAGAAAAAAACTTTAATGCCAAAAATATTTAAAAAAAAAATTAAAATCTCGGAAGAAAATACCTTTATGTGTGTGTTATTATAATTGATTTCTGTTAATTTCAATGCTATTTGAAGGATAAGAACTCAAAATTTCTCTTTAAAAAATTCATTGCGACCCACACTTTAAGCCATATATGGTAAACCCTTGACTTGCAGACCAAATGTGGCCCTGAAGGTTATCTGATGTGGCTTGCCCCTCAAATCTAATTTGGCACATTTACAAATCGCTTAAATGACCCATGGCACAATTCCAGAGCATTTAAGTGGTCTGTTGCACATTTTCAGATCACTGAAGTAGGCCTCAAAGATCACCTAAGTAACCTGCGACACAGTTACAGAACACTTAAACGATCCGTGGCACATTTAGAGATCCCCTGAGTGACATGTGGCACAGTTTTAGAGCACTTAAGTGCCCTCAGTGCTGTTCTACATCACTCAAGTTACCCATGGAACATTTTCCAGATTACTGAAGTGATTCGTGGTATAATTACGGACCACTTGAGTGATGCGTGGCACAGTTCCAGAGCACTTAAGTGGCCCGGAAACATTTCCAGAGCACTTGAATGATCTGTGAAACATTTAGAGATCATTACAGTGGCTCTGTAAGGGACTTATCAATAGATAGGCTAGAATGTTAGTTGAGGTGCCCAATAACTATCGAAAATTTTTTTTCCGTTTTTGGTGTGCCGAATAAGAGATGCCATTAAGAATATTTCATATTTTTATAAAAGATGGTTGATGACGTAAGTATCATCCAACTCCCCCTTCCCCCTTGTCATCAAAAGTCAGCAAATCGGAAACCCCCATTGATGCTGATGTAATACTTGAATAACCCCTAAACAACAACATTTAAACTCGCAAAAATTATAAATGCAAGAAAGCATTCCAACTATATATCCACTGTGTGCACTTTTATAATATGCATTGTTACATACCATGATATAATGATTACTATGAATGAAAACCAGCTTGTGCTACCTTGATGGGTGACATAACAAACTGTTGCATTATTATGAAGGCTTATCTAGAAAATTTTTCATTAAGTTGCTCCTACTTTGAAAAATAATAACTGCTATGTACTGTATATGGAATAGGATCAGAGAGTACATATACCATAATTTCTTTCTTTACCAAATTTTTAATTTACAAACTAAAATACTAACTAAACTTTTCAAAAGTATTTTCAGTGATGTTCTTTGTTTCACTTTCACAGTTTAACTAACTTCAGATAAGACAAGATTAACATGATAAAGTAAAAATCCTGTATAATATAAGAAACCAGAGAAATGTATCGCTATAAAGGATTTATCCTTTATAGATTGAATATAAGATCGAGCATGCCCAACCCTAAGGTTGGGGCTGACAGGGCTCATGATAATTCTCATTTCTTGTTTCTTTACGCTATAAATTCAGTAAATAAGGGCCCGTGAGAGTCTGGTTCGGGAGGGCCTGCCAAAGATCCCATCCTAAGGAGCCCTGCTACAGGTGGTGGGGGCCATGAGGTCGAGTTACATTATTTTGACCACCTATTTTTGACATTGAGTGTGTTTGGGCTATAAAAAAGCAATAGTAGCAAGAAGTCGGATAGTGGCCAAGAAGTCGACTGTTGTCTTTTTTTAAAATCTGATAAATAGCATTTTTAACCAGTGACAGTAACAAATGTTACATTTAAGAATGCTTATATATATACATCTCATTTTATATTCACACCGAGACAACATAAAATGAGATGTATATATATAAGCATTCTTAAATGTAACATTTGTTACTGTCACTGGTTAAAAATGCTATTTATCAGATTTTAAAAAAAGACAACAGTCGACTTCTTGGCCAAGCACCACAATATGTCTGATTCTGAGAAGTTTATTGAATATTTGTGCTGGTGTCATTTGAGTGTACTGTAATCAGACAAATGGTATCACTGCGATTAATGGAAGTGGAGTGCGGATAATATACATCAACTTATGTTTATTGTCTTATCTGGGGCATATGTGATCTTCCAGAATGATAATATAGCATAATAGGTGACCTTAAATTATCTGAAAATTGTAGTGTTACACCAATTACAAATACTTTTCTGGTCTTTCAATTCTCCAGACTTGATCCCGATTGACCACATTTCGTCCCAACTCGATCATCATCGTTCTCTCTATAGATCTTCTGCCCTTTGTCAGCAGTTTTAAATTGACTGCAGTCTACTTGGATCTAGATAAATGAAGAGTTCGGCTGAACAGCGCGGTCGTTTTTTTTTTAAACTTCAGACGAGATGCAGTGAAAGTTATCACTTGATTAGGGCACTTTTTTTTTGCCTGGAAGTAACGTTGACCGTTATTCCGTCTTGGAATTTAACTAAAGAAAACAATGAACACACACAATGGTGGCATACACCATTCTTCTAATTATAGAACTCACGGTTGTAGTTGAGTAAAGTCAGGTACTAGAGACATATGTTGGTTTCTGCAGGAACTGACTTGAGGAACATTCGTGTAATGGAAACTATGAAACGTTATTTAGTCAAAAACCAATTTTGCAAAAATGTAATAGCCGAACCCTTCAAATGTAACAACCTTTTAGGATCCTGTTGTGTCACTTCCAAATCATCTTGCTGCTGCACGAACTGTATAGACACATGTGCTGCACACATAACCATTTTAGTGGGTATAAATTGTAACTGGTGGTCACTTTAATGTGACTCAACTGTGTATTAACACCATAAAAAGTGCATCAGGACCAGAAAGTAATATCGTTATATAGAATACAACGCCACAACAGACAAATGCCCAACGAGGTGGCTGCGAAAAAGATGCCCATAATAAATATGGATGTTATATATTTCACATGCACACACAAATATATTATACATATATACATGCATATTATCATATATATTATACATATATTCAAAAATTGTCACTATTATCCTCGATTGAAATTTCATTCAATGTCAAATATGCAGGGGTGGTCAACCTGCGGCAGTCTTCCCAAATAAATTTAACTGCTTAATCGAAGAAATTCTCACTAATTTCTGAACCATCTTTTTTCTTGTAGACTACCAAACCTTTATTCGGTATGGTAGGCCTTATTAACAATCAGGGCCGCAACTAGGGGGAGCAGGCGGGTCTTGTGCCCGGGCGCTGGACGGAAGGGGGCACTGAATGCACCCTTTAACTGCTTCTTCTATATTACATGTGGGCGCCAAAATGCGTTCTTGCCACGGCTGAAAAAGTATCTAGTTGCGGCCCTGTTAACAATAATTATGAGATAACTCTTTTATTCAACCTCTGTATTTAATTTTATTTAAACGAAAATACATTGAAGAAAAGTTATGAGATACGCAGGGATGTCCTAATAACCGTCTCGGTTCCCCGACAGTGATATACTAGGGTCCCTATATATAGCTCGAACTGACTCTCGAAAATAATAATACCAATCTGCCATTATCGCGACACTCCCTATGCACGCGAGGCCTTCGGGCGCATAGACATAATATTACACATTAGTGGTAATATCTACAGGGCCAACAGATTAGGGTCTGGTGATAATGTTTATTCAATCCGTTATCGTTTCGTTTTCTATATGAAACAGAGGCGTGATTGAAGAGCAAATTGGGGAAGAGGGCTAGGGTTTCTGGACGTCTCATATGCATAGGATTTAAGGGCGCCTCGTGGATTTGCATATTCGTTAATTATTGGGACGGGGGATGCAGTACCTTTATCCTCTAGTCCAGCAGTTCTCAAACTTTTTCCACCCGCGGCACCCTGTTTCCTATTCAATGATTATTCGCGAGCTCCACCGGCTCCCCAGAGCTTTTTAACAAAGAATATTTTCGAAAAATCTTCGTCAGGGTCACCGCACCGCCCCTGACACCACGCGCACCAGGGCGCCGCGGCGTACAGTTTGAGAAACCCTGCTCTAGTCAAATTCCGATGCCTTATGCGCAATATAGTGAGAACTTAAGATATAGCTTCTATTGCACATAGAAACGTCCTCTCCACTTGTCAATACAAGATTAATCGAAAGACTGGTTATTTGTGGAAATCAAGATTACAAGGAAGAAAATTCATCACTGCCCCCACGGGGACTCGAACCCCGGTCTCTCGCTTGCCGGACGAGTGCAAGTGGAGAGGACGTTTCTATATGCATATGGCCATCTGGTTGGCCTTTGTCATTCACGAGCTATTAGTTGACTGTTGACGCTGTCCATGTACGGTGCCTTTCAACATACACTCATTGCCATAAAAATTTGCGCACCCAGAAGTCGTCAAAATGAAACGAAATTTTACACATGTAAGTACTACGTTGATATAAGTAAGTGATTAGAAAATCCAAGAAAAAGGATCATTTATTGCAGAAAAAAGTACAGATGAACAGAAGTTTTAGTACTCTGTTGGACCCCCTCTAGCGCGAATGCACGATGCGATACGAGCGGGCATTGAGGCATACAAGTTCCGTATGATGTCCTGAGACATCTCGTTCCACAGTTGCTGTAAATGCGCCTCTAGTTCGACCAACCTCGTAGGGTGTCCAACTTGCCGTCCCAAATGATCCCAGATATGCTCGATTGGTGACAAATCTGGGGATAGAGCAGGCCAGGGAAGGGTGGTAATGTGGCGGAGGCAGTCTTGTGACATCCTTGCTGTGTGTGGCCTAGCATTGTCTTGTTGAAAAATGGCTCCTGGGAGCCCTGCCATGAGTGGCAACACATGTGGCTGAAGGATGTTATGGACGTACCGCTGGGCTGTCATTGTGCCATGGATCAATATTAGGGGTGACCGTGTATCGTAAGCAATGGCACCCCATACCATGGCACCAGCTGTGGGAGCGGTGTGTCGCTGTAAAGCGAAGGCAGGATTGAAGCGTTCACCACGGGGCCTCCACACACGAACACGATTGTCATCACTGCTCAAGTTGAATCTCGATTCGTCGCTGAAGACGACCTGGTTCCATTCCGTTGCAGTCCAATCCCGTCATGCTCGACACCACTCCAAACGAAGGCGTTGGTGGGTGGGTGTCATTGGCAGCACACGTAATGGGCGCCGTGATACCAGATGTCCTTCAGCCAGGCGCCTTGCAATGGTTCGGGAAGACACAGGGGCCCGTAGTGAAGCTGCTGCCTGTGTCTGGATAGCGGCCAATGAGGCAGTTGGCTCTACGCGTGCGTTTCGGATGATGTGACGGTCTTCTCGACGACTGGTCTGTCGAGGGCGTCCTGAACCTGGTCGCCGTGTAAATGACACCTCCTCACAGTAAAATCAGAACGGCCTAGTTGACGAGCTACTCGCCGAGCTGACCACCCAGCTTCCATCATCCCGATGATTCTTTCCCTATCGAACTCTGACAACTGCTCATATGGTCTTCGACAGTCCGCGTAACGGCATGTCTACCTCAGCATTTCCTTTGCAAACGATTAAATACACTCCGGCAAGCTCTGCTTACCTGTTTTATACTCCAAGGAGAACGAAGTTCAACGCCCTCTAGTGGCATTACGCAAAGCGCAATCACGCTGCATTTCTAATCATTTGCATATCTGCCCGACATGTACCTTCAGGCCAACTTTCGTTTTGATCCCACAATTATTTCTTGGTGCGCAAATTTTTATGGTAATGAGTGTATATATACGCTCCAAGGTTGAAATAGTCCCCGTGGGGGCAGTGACAAAGCCTCCTAGAAGTAGTATCTAGGAGGCTTTGGCAGTGATCAATTTTCTTCCTTGTAATCTTCATCTCCACAAATAACCAGTCTTTCGATGAATCTTGAATAGCTTCTATTGTTGATGCACCTATACGATTTGCATTAAACGTTGCAAGGCATGAGCGCTGTGTCCCGTGAAAGCAGGAGTTATGGCCTGAGCATTGAATTTTTGTTAAGTGGCGCGGCCTCAGTAAAGGGTGACAGTTAAGCCAGGGAGAATTTTAAACCACATTTTTTATGTTGTTTTGGAGGTGCTGGCAAGAGTCTTCAACAAATAACTGCAAATGCTCAAACTTGATCTTTCCATCACATCGTTTGTGACATCGTTTGATTTATTGACCAATTGAATTTATTTGTCTTAAAAACGTGGCAATTTTTGTATAAAATAAAAAGTAAATGTTGATCACTCACCAGACACCACCTGGAGCGATGGCCTTTAAGGCCATTTACCGAGACATCTCTCTTTACGGCACCTCACATGTTTCCCTCATGATCTCGCTTCACACACTAAGTGCCTTTCGCGATTAAGAAATTAAAGACGCATCGTCACAAAGGATCTCGAAGTGCCTAGCACTTCAACACTCTAAGGACTACACCCTCATCGAACTCACGAGAACGAGTGTGTGTGTTCTCTTCTAGAAACCTTGGTGTGTTCTGTTTGTCTCAAATCTCAACAGACTAAATCAGAGTTAAGTTTTAGTTCCAGTTTCTTTGTTCAGTTGAACAACTAATGTGATTGGTTAATAAGGCGCTTTTGCACTCATCACATATTAAGAAACCAAAGAATGAAAAGGAAAAGTTGTTTTGGATTTCCAAAGTGGTAAAATCCGGATTGGTTCGATAGCAGTGATTCACAAGATGAAACGTTGCATCTTTTCTAATGCCAGAGATATTTTGAAAAACAAGGATGTTATGGCGTGATGACTTTTTTTTTGTCATGATTATTCTTTATATTGGCGTCAATGTTATTGATGGATCCCAACAAGTTATATTTAATATAAATTAAATGAATGCTCCGCGATTCTCAGCGTGGGAAAGAATGTAGGAAGATGTTAATTAACATGTTAACTTCAAATTAATATTTGAAATGGGATTTTTTGATTTTTAGAATGAATACATTAAAGGGAAAATTGTAATCATGACAGACTATAAAAACATAATCTGAGAGTATGGTCATATACCGGCATATACCATCACGCCCGGTTACAGCGAGCCCAATTTTAGCGAGGTTCTGGATTTAAGAAGCAAAATAAATTATTTTGTTTGGTAAAATTAATTTAAAATTAAAATTAATTTAATTAACACTGAACTTGATCTAAACTTAAAACTCCATAGCCCAACCTGTTCTATAAACTCTGACTGCCCTTGTAGTAAAATACTTAAAGTAGAAGTAATTAAACACTTGGGTCTCCATATCAATCAAAATTTAAAATGGAAAACTCATGCTGATGAAATTTCAAAGAAACTTCGTTTCATTGTATATAAACTTTTTTATCTCAAACACAAAGTTACAACCAATTTCTTGAATGATTTGTATTATGCTTTGTTTTATTCTGCTATATATATATATATATATAAACTATATTATAATAATCTGGGGTGGAGACTATAAAACAAATTTGCAATCAATAGTGTCAATTCAAAATAGATGTTTTAGAACCATGAATAGAATTTGTCCTCAACATACTCCAATATACAGAACCTTAAACTTATTACCTTTGAGATATAATGTTATATACCGAATTCTTCTCACTTTATACCGGAATAAATCATTATAGCAAATAATAATGTACCTTTGCGACGACCAACTGAAATTTTCACTATACCGCACTGTCGAAAAGAAATTTTTCGGAAACATTTTTACTACTTGGCTCCTAAATTTTACAATGCATTAACTTTAGAAATACAAAATTTAAAAAAGTCATTTTCAAATTAATCTTATCAATAGACGATATTGACGTATATTTTTAATATACAATAGCTAAATTCTTATTACTTGTATGCCGGCGTGTGCCATAATTTTAACTCATCACCATCAGATAAGAAATTTATTTTAATGTATTATATATGAGAATTGCATTTGAATATAATTAATGTATTTGTAAATGTATATAATTAATGTATTTGTAAATGTATATAATTAATGTATTTGTAAATGTATATAATTAATGTATTTGTAAATGTATATAATTAATGTATTTGTAAATGTATATAATTAATGTATTTGTAAATAAGAATGTATATATATTTATAATTATTATTTATATTGATTGATGCTAAATCGATGGGATTACTAGCGAATTCGCAGATGATGTGAAGCTAATGGGGGTAATCGGGAATGAAAGCGATGGGGAGTTGCTCCAGACCAACTTAAACAGAATTGCAGCATGGGCAATTGAATTGAGCATGACGTTTAGCGTTGATAAGTGCATGGTCGCTCATTTTGGTTCGAACAACCCACGGTTCTCTTACGAGTTGAATGGTGTCACTATCCCGGATGCAACTAGGGTCACCGATTTGGGAATTCTCATTGACGAGCGGCTTAGGTTTTCTGAACATTGTTCAGCGGTGGTCAAAAAAGCGAATAGAATGCTTTGTCTCATTTTCAAAAAAGTCTCTCCGCGTTCTCCTAAAGTCATTCTTCCGCTTTTTCGAGGCTTAGTTCGTCCTGGACTGGAGTATGCTGTAAGGTTTTGGAGATCATACCTACAGAGGGACATAGACTTGGTTGAAGGGGTGCAGAGAAGAGCTACGCGTGTCCTTATTGGCACACAGGGCTTGAGTTATGAAGAGAGACTTTTTGAATATGTTTACATTGGATGAACGCAGGTGTAGAGGAGATATGATCGAAGTGTTCAGAATTTTCAATGGGATGGATAGGATGGACCATGAATTATTAGTACACCGCCAATCGACTGCTTTTACAAGGGGACACCAGTATCGATTGGTGAGGGACAATGCAAGGCTATGGTGTCGCAGGGAATTTTTCTCTAATAGGGTTGTTAATAAATGGAATAGCTTACCCCCGGAGGTAGTAAATTGTATCACAATTTACACGTTTAAAAAGAAATACGATAAACATGTTGGGGTAAATCGAGAAGCTCTATCCATACTTAGAATAAGACAACCATAAGTGTTATTTATGGGCATTGTATAATATTTTGTCATGTGTATATATTGTTTATAATTTGTGTTGATTGTATTTTTTATTGGGTTGCTGTATTTTTGAAATCTTTTTATCAGCCACCTCGTTGGGCATTTTGCCTGTTGTGGCGTTGTATTTGTATTTGTATAAATGTATTTTCTGAATACTGAAAGTGCTGAGTGTGTTTTCTTTAACACATTTGGCCCGGTTCTTTTATTTACAAATTGATCATAGAAAATTGTCTACGGTCGACTATACAGGCCACGGGCTCTTGTCGACTAATAATATGTTATATATTGTAATCTTGTGATATATCTTAAACTGCAAAAAAAAAAAAAATGCTAATTGTATAGCAAATCCATCACGAGTAGGTTTTTATCATTGTAGCTTGGGTTTAGCGAGGAATATTTAAAAGGGAAACTTGTAAAAATGAAAGGAAATGAACAGAGTCAAATACAAGGGAAACCACAACACTGCTCAAGATTTTTTTTTTCTTTTACTTCCGCTTTCATAATACAGGGTGTTCTGTTAATAGACGAACAAACTCAGAGGTTTGTTAGTAGACATCAAGAGGAACAAAAATTGAAATAGAACATGGTGTCGCAAACCACGTCGAGAGGGTGAAAATCGCGCAAAACGCATGCAGACTTCAACGTCACGCTGGAACGACAAAAAGTGCACTAATAACTACAAAAAGATTTAGGGCGCGGTAGCCCGGTCGATAAGATACTCGCCTAAAGTACCAAAGGATGTTTAGAGGTGTCGCGAGTTCGATACCCGGTTCGTCCTTGTCAGAAAACTTTCCTGACACAGGGGTACAACAAAAACGGTGACTTGACCGCAGCAAAAAATTGCTACCGCAGGGGGCCCCCCCCCATCGAGGGGTTAGCGTACCAACCTCTCGATGAGTATAAGAAACAAGCCTGCCGTTCGGAATCGGCAATAAATTGTAGGTCCCGGTCTAATTAGCCCTCGTGTGCAGAAAATGACCGTGGTGCGACAAAAATGATCAAAAAATGATCGAACAAAAAGATTTATTTGATTAATTATTACAAGAGTTGTTGGTCATTGCACAGGCTTTTTTCAGGACGTAAAAACGATTCCCGGACGCGCTTGAAGATACCAGGTATGCTTTTGATGTCTGCCGCAGCGACAACAATCCGTGCTATGAGATCCTCCGGTGTGTCCACAGACGTCGCATAAACGAGTGATTTAAGGTGACAATGGGAAAAAGTCACACGGATTGAGATCCGGTGGACGTGGAAGCCAAGCAACGGGTCCCGCGCGTTCAATCCACCTCCTTGGGTATGTAACATCGAGGTGATTACGCACCTACCGGGCCTCATCAGATATTACTGTTAGTACATCCACTGTACTAAGCGCCTATTGCTATCTGCTCGACCGTAAATCGGATGCATATCAGCGTATTCCTCGTTCTCGTAGTCAGCGATCACGATACTCATTGAAACAGATAACTAACTGCTACACGTGTTTACTACCGCAATAGCGCTAATTTACATCTTCAGCAGCACGTGATCCTACTCCAGCGCATGCGTTTCGCGACGCTGCTTATGTCAGGTATGGTGAGCAAACCCACGAACACATTCAGCGATCAACTCACATCCATCTTTCGTCTCCTCTGGACTTAGAGCCTGCATGTGTTTTTCGCGATTTTTACCCTCTGAACGTGGTTGGCGACACCAAGTTCCATTGCAATTTTTGTTCCTCTTGATGCCTACTAACAATCCTCTGAGTTTGTCGGTCCATTAATAGAACACCCTCTAAAAAGAATATAGAGAGAATATAGAGATAAGGTGACCATACGTCCCGTATATCCCGGGACAATCGTGTGTTTTTTTCTGTTTCTGTGGCCATCCCGACTTTTTTTGCAAAAATGTCCCATTTTTTCCGGTTTTATAAACGGTGTTTACTTGAATTCATTACTCCCATCAAAACTTTGATAGGTAATTTTCATAACTCATTAACTATGAGTTTGACAAGTTAACATTATTTTTTTAGCGTTAAAAAAATATTTATATTTTCTTTGGATATTACACGTATTGGTATAATACTTGGAGTGTCTTACTAACACACCAGTTCGAGTTCCAGAAATTGAGTTTTAGTTCTGCTTTTTCTGCTGGCACAAGGGAGGTCCTATTAGCTCTCTATTAACTTTACCTTTATCTAAATATCGTAGGGCAGTGGTTCTCAAACTTTTGTCAACCACGGTTCTCTTGAGTAGTTCATGGTTCATCTGCGGCTCCTCATGTTTAGTGGATATTTTCACTTATAAATGAACCACTTCAAAGCATCAATAGGCCCACAAATGAGCCTATCTTCAGCTCACCGCGACGCACACTTTGAGTAACACCGTCGTAGGGAAAGAGCATTTTGTTGCCAACAGCTCTAGTATATAATATTTAGGATTAAGATTGTGTTCCAGAAACTTTTCAAGCGTCGGAAAATGGTAAAACAGAACAAAACAAAAACCGTATATTCAGTTTCAAAGATGTGCTCCAAAAAGAGTTTGATTTCATTAAACTGTACGGCACGAAAAAATGAAGTTGAATCGATTTTTGAGGAACAAAATATTCGGAATTCTCGAATCCCCACAAACGAACTTTTCTGAAAATCTTTTTAAACTTGGGGAGAGGGGGATGTCCGAAACTGCTATTTGGGGGTGTTTTTGAAAATTTTGTGCCATAATTGGCAATTTCCTCGTAATTTGGCGATCGTCTGGCGATAATTGGCGATGTCTTGTATTTTCCCGTATTTGTGAACAGAATTTCCAATATTTTTCTCGAGGAAATATGGTCAGCGTATATAGAGATAATCAGGGCCGCAACTATAGTTTGTTTCAGGTTAACTTTGCAGTGGAGAGAAAGGTAGAGAGTGTATTCCTTCGCCGCAAAATATAGTTCCCATACATCGGAGGTTTCTGATGATCATTTATATAGAATATTTCAAATTATTTTTATGATTTTGAAAAAGATACTGAAAAAATACCCGTTTTGAACCAATGTATATTCGTTTAAAATTTTTAAATTAGAAAAATATTGGTTACCATTATCAAAAATCCATGGCGAGCTCAAGAGCATTTTGGCGCGATTTCCAAGAAATTTTCCCCGCCAATATCACTATCGTGCTTTTTTTTTTTTTTTTGATTGCTCAGAGAGAGAGAGAGAGTTATATATATATATATATATATTATATCGTCATTTTGTTGAATTTTTTCCGATACAATTTTTCATTCAGTTTTGCATGTAGTTATAGGCCTACACACCCAGACGAATATTCAATCAGGTTTTTTTTTCTCGCGAAAATAACCTCCAACGAATTCAGATATTCACTCATAGATTACAGGAAGTGTCCCTCTTTCACGACAGCGCCGATACCGTTGTCAGAGGATGTCTTTATGGGGGGTAGGTTACGGTTCCAGACCCCCCCCCCTTTTCTATATCTATTTCTTGCCGTGTTCGTAGGATAGGGGTGGTTTCTGAATTCCAATAGCCGATAGCGGAGGGTGTTGACATAAGTAATGTCTCTTTTTCACCCACACCAACTTCCTCCCCCACAGCAGAGTCTGTTCCTCCAGATGACCCTTCAGTGTCTCTCCAGATAAATATAAATAAGCGAGAGGGAGAGACCCACAATGGTTTAGGCTTGCAGTGTATTTTTTTCTTCTGTGACAGTTGTATCTTGCTTTTCACCAGAGATAGACTCGCTAAAACGTTCTCCGTTCTTTTTTGGCAATAATGCATAAAGCACGTTATTGAAAAAGGAGAGGAATTTTGGATTGCAGGTGGCCTGATGGAACACATGTTGGAGCAACAACAATTAATAAGTAATAGAGAATCAGATAGTTCTACAACGTCAAGTGAGGATTCCATAGAATGGGAATCCGTGAAAAATGACTAAAACTGTAGTGATAACAAGTGGCATCGACGTATATGCGTTCGGGTGGGTGAGCGGCGGAAATTTCGGCAAGAAAAGTGAGTAAAAGAATTCTAAATTTTTCCTTATCATTTTTATTATTATTATTTGGGGCTATTCCCAAATTCAAACGTGAAAACCGGGTTAATAGGAGTTACTAAGATACTTTTCAATTAAAAAAAATGATTTCAAAAACCACAACTTTGATTTCTGAAAGTATCGACAATGATTTTTTTTTTTTTCATTAGCTAATTTTTTCTACAAGCATTACGTTACACGTAAAAAATATTTTTTTCTGCGAGATTGGCGAGAATCAGCCATACCTTACCGAGGCCGCGCATCGATACATAGGTTAAGAGGCTTTCGTTGTCATAGCAACGAGTGATGCGGTTCCCTCGTAGCTTCCTCTTCACTGCAAAGTTAACCTGAAACGGACTATAGCTACTTTGTCAGCCGGGGCAAGCCCGCATTTTGGCACACCCTCGTAATGTAGAAGGAGCGGTTAAACCGTGAATTCTGGCCTCCCTTTAGTCTAGCTCGGGGGCACTAAATTTTCCCGAAAAGTTTTTTTTCAAAAACTTTTTTTTCGTGGCGTTTTTTTAAATTCAAATCAATTTCCTTCCACTTTGGAAAAAATAATTGTGAATCTGACATTCTATATCAAACTAGCGGTAATACCTGGCACTGCCCGGGTGTTTTCTTCATATGCTGGGCGCATTAAGAAAATGACAAATTATTGTTTGGGAACCAAGGTAACAAAAGTAGACATTCCAAAAGTCATTGTTGCTAGAGAATTTTTTGACCATATCATGCATTTGCCCAACTCTGATGAACTTTTAAAGTAGCCTATCGTTCAAGTTGAGGTCTGTTTCCTACACATACAAAACTTGGCAAAGATTGGTATGAAATTGTAGATTTGTACAGAGAACATACACACACAACACACAGAAAATAAATTTTATATACAAGGTATCTTGTAAGTGCTAATGCGACCTTTATCTCATCAACCGTCCGTCGTAGAGATATGATTCCAATTTCAAAAATGCTCAAAAAGTGTTAAAAAAGTACACGCTACTAGTTTCGAGAGTGAAAATAGTGTGTGGAAAAATAAAATATCTAAATTTTTATACAGTCCCCTTGTTCTCTAACTTCCAATTAGAAAGTTGTTGCGTTGTCTCTTCTGATCCCAAAAATTTTTTTTTTTACTGCAATATTCACTGAGATATTTGAATTTCAAAATCGGAGAGAAGTTATGAAAGAACAGCAATAAAACCAACGGACAACGTTCCTTTTCTTCATTTTTATGCTGCCTTTTCAAAACTTTTCCCCAATTTTGGAATTTAAATACCACGGTGAATATTTCAGTTTAAAAAACCATGAAATTATTTTTGTTCTTCTCAGGAGATACAGGGGAACAACTTTGTAATTGGAAGTTAGAAAACAAGGGGTCGTATAAAAATTTAGATTTTTTTTATTTTGTCACACACTGTATTTTCGCTCTCAAAACTGGTACAGGGTAATTTTTAAACGCCCTTTGAGCATTTTCAAAATTGAAACTATACCTCTACGATGGACGGTTGATGAGATAAAGGCCACATTAGCACTTACAGGACACCCTGTACATAGATGTCGAGTTTTTCGTTTTACAAGGTCATTGCTAGTGAAATTTGAACATTATTTTTATTTGTGAAAAAGAACTCTAGGCCATGGTAAGTTGTTTTAGTGCAAACCGCACTTTTTTATGTAAATTGGATGTTCGTTATAAATTTAATATTCTTTGAAGATGCGGTTTTCTGTACGTCATTTTATACTCGATAGGATAATGTATAGCCTCTGGAACAGTGTTTCCCAAAGTGGGCAATATCACTCCCTGGTGGGCGATGGAATGGTTCAGGGGGCGATAGATGATACTACTATAACATAGGATCCTATGGGTTTGCTTGAATCGTGGGGCGATGAGAGAAAAAACATTTCTGAAGGGGGCGATGGAAGAAAAAGTTTGGAAAACTATGCTCTGGAACAGTGGTTCTCAACCGATGCTCCGTGGAGCCCTTGGGGCTCCGTGTGCACTTCCCAGGGGCTCCGCAGCCACTCGAGGAAAATAAAATAAATCAATAAATTTGATAAATAAATAAAAAAAAGAGACCTAAAGGGATCCGCCATAAAAATGGTATACTAAACAGGACTTCAAAAAAGGTTGAGACTCGCTGCTATAGAAGATGCAACTAGAAGAAGTATATAAAGACGCCATAGAGGATAACTGAAATTCAAAGAAATCCTTCAACAAAAGAAGTTTCTAAAAAAGAAAAATAGATTTTCGTAGTTTTTCACGATTCGCCGTAGTTGAGTATTCTATGGTAGAAGTCAGTAGAAACTACGAAAATTCCGTAATAGTTGGCAAGTATGTACTCTACTGTCTAAGTGCATTACTGGCATTTTTCCTTTCCTGGTATTTGCTGCGCTCTTTATTTTTTGTAGGAAAAAATGTTTTAACTGCCGAAGAAAAAGTTAAAAATCATGAAGTTGCTAGAAAAGGAGCAAAAAGTAACAGTAACTTGGTTTACGAGTGTTTCGCAAGACGAAAAAAAATTGTCAACTAATTTTATTTATTTTTATTTATTTATACAATATTGATTGGCCGAGGCCTATACAAGAGGATGCGGAATTATATATGGCAAAAGTGTCGATTGATGGTACGAGAAAATTCTGAAATCGTAGTGCAATCTACAATATTTGATGGTAGGTTGTTCCAGTCGATAATAGTTCTTGGGAAAAAGCTAAATTTGTGACAATCTGAAGAGGCAAAGATGGGCTGTAATTTTTTGGAATGATTGAGTCTAACAGAGAAATGTGAAGGTTGGATTAGAATATTGGATGTGTTAATATTAAAAACCCCATGGAGGAGTTTGTAAAGAAAAGTTAAACGAGAGATAAGTCGAAGGGAGGAGAGCGGTTGGATATTGAGTTGTCGCTTGAGTTCCGTTATGGAGACAGATGAAGACCAACAGTTAAAAATGAAACGAGTGGACTTATTTTGGATAGATTCTAATTTGTCCATGTTGGTTTGGGTGTGGGGTTCCCAGGCTTCACAGGCATAGGAGAATTTTGTTTTGATAAACGAGTAATTTCTCACATTACCAGCAAAAATTTTAAAAGTTTCAACGGATTGTGACTCGATAAACATGAAAAATGTCTCGCAATACAAATACTTTATAACTAGAACTTATCTGTATATCTTACTATTCGTTATAGAATTTTATAAAGTTTTAAAGTTTGAAAAAAAATTAAATTTCAAAAATATATGATTTCAAAAAATTTTAAAAATATTTCTATTGGTCAGTTGCTAGATCGGAGATTCATTTTACTAGCACATGTCGAATAACTTGAGATGTAAAATTCTCGAGAATAATCTTTTGGAGAATATTCTCTGGTAGGACTACTATTATAAATAACTTGAGAATATTCTTATAAGTTCTTGATGAGAATATTCTCCTGTTATTTATAATATAGTTACATATAGTATACTTGAGAATATTCTCTGGAAGGACTACTTTCATAAATTAATGGGGGATATTCTTATAGAAAATAATAAGAATTATTCTGAAGTTATTAATAATAGTCCTAGCAGAGAGTATTCTCGAATATTCTCCTTGATAAGAATATTCTTCTGTTACCGAAATCTTTCCAGAAAGTATTATCAAGAATATATGTAATAACATGTATTATAATAAATAATCTCGATAAATAACTTGAGAATAACAATTATTTTCGATAAGAATATTCTCTAGTATAATTTATAATAGTAGTCCTTTGAGAGAATTATTCTCATGAATATTCTCTGTTCCCGTCAAGATGGGAACATTGAAGTTTGTAGACCACAATATTTAAAGCAAGAAAATTAAACCAACAGGGCTGAATTGCACAACTTTTAAAGAAATGTGAGTGATACTTAATTTAAGTGTATATGTGCATGGAAGAAAACAACAGTTCTGTATCTTAAAATGAAGGTGATTATATAAGAATAGCTTCCCCTTTATCAATCAACTTTGGTTTAATTTCTTTTGTTGTGAACTTATTTCTGAAAATTTATTTAATTTTGAAATATTTTTTTAAGGTTTTAATCTAAATGTTTCTAAAATCTTTATTACCAAACTTTTAAAAATTCTCATCATGACCTGGAGAATATTCTCGAACTAAGTTGTCATTGAGGGTGATTATACCAAAAATTGTTTTGTTGTAAATGTTTCAGACAATGAAAACTGATTTATATTTAACAATATAAACAAAATTATTAAAAAAATTTAAATTATTTAAAAGAAAAGTGAATATTCTCGATTATTCTCTAATTTTTACATCCAGGAGAATATTCTCAAAATATTCTCGCTCTCCGAGAATATTCTCACCTCACATCTCTACGAATAACAAACACATGTTTCTCTTTTGATTTCTCTATGCTCCTCAATCAGTTGAATTATGAATCTATTTGATTTTGCGCATTGCAACATTATATTGATTTTTGTTATTTATTTGTACTTATCTGAAAATCATGTACAATGTGCATTTAATATAATTGCACTCCATGCTGTTGCCAAAAATACTACAAATTATGCGGAAGTTTTGTTTCGACATTTGATTTTTTTTTTCGAACCCCTCTTTTCGTAAAACTGTGTGTGTGTTTTTCTAATATATCGTTTTTCTGTTTTAATTTGTTGATATTGTTCACTAATAAGCAATTGTGTTCCTTATTATTCATTACAAATTTGCAATGTATCATCCAATATGGGTCTCTACACCCCTTGGCTGATTTTTTTTTGTCTCATCTTGTACTTATGTAAAAAATTGAAACAATAAAAAAATTTCTGCAAAATTTCGGAATTTTTGGTGCAATAATTATTTTTTAATCTTACGGAAGAGCTCAGAAACTGCAATCAGGAAAATGGCGTTCAAAGCGTCTTGTATACATTTTCACCAGGGCAGGACTAATCGCCAAAAAATCGAGGCAACGCAACAATGTTTTATGCGCCACAAAATGTTTTACCTGAAGAAAAAGGTCCAAAAAATAATGCTTCTTTTGACTTTTTCAGGGCATAGTTCATGGCATCTTTCATGTTGGCAGATATGCTGCTATAAATTCCAAACATTTTTGGCTACTCTCAGCCTGCAAATTAGTAACTGCAAAGAAAATTTTTGGCGCCAATACCAATTTTTAGTCGCCGTGGTGACCTGGCGCCTGGCGTCCAGCCTTGATTTACACCTTAATTCATTACTTCTTTCTTTCATTTTAAAATAACCAACGAACCGATTGACAAGCAATTTTTTGCATTTGATTTGAAGTTGAATGAAATATTTTTCAAAGTCATCTTTTAAAAATAGATTTCAGGGGTCGTGACACCCCCCTTAAACCAATATAGAATAACTTGTGGATAGGAGTGCCACCAATACTATTTTGCAAATCCAATAAACCAGTGTTTCCCAAAGTGGGCAATATTGCCCCCTGGTGGGCGATGGAATGGTCAGGGAGGCGATAGAAGCTACGAGTATAACATAGGATCCTATGGATTCGCTTGAGTTGGGGGGCGATGACAGACAAAATTTCTCCGAACAAGGGGGCGATGGAACAAAACGTTTGGGGAATAAACGATTAGCACACAATCTGGACCAGAGATTCTCAACCTTTGGAAGAGCCTACGGCCTAGTTTAATTAATTTTATAAAGTGGAAGCCCATTTATACATACGCCTAACGGGATATAAATGGGCATAATGAAACAGTGAATCAATCACTACCCGGTTTGATTGATGTCAAGGCCCGATATCGGGCCGCGTCCCGGCGGTGGAAAAACTGAATTTAAAACTCTGTTGCTCGAATTTGGACTTATTTGAACCAGTAGAACGCCCTCCTCAATAGGATTGGGAAATTTTAATTCAATATCCAGTTTCCTGTATATAAAAGAATCAATGAAAACAATTTTTTACAGTTCCTGTTTCAAACTGAAAATTTACTATCTATTCTTGAGAAATAAATAGTCGATAAAATAAAACTAGAGAAGAGTATAAATGTCAACTTACACTTTTTTGAGAATTAGAAATAGGTTTTTCTTATTTGATTAGTACATAATTCATTAATGAATAAAAGTGAATGTGCTTTTTTTATCTAAATTTTTCATAAGGCTCCTTTACTAATTGTAAGTTTTAGCGCACAATACTGTTTTTGTATACAGCTTCTTAAAATAGTTATGACATTTTAAGAAACCGCACGTCATTTGAAAAATTTTGTAACTGGAAATATACTTCTAAACTAAACTCAACAGAAATTAGTCTGTATAAAAAATTAAAAAACCCTATTGTCACTGTGTGCATATTAGGGTTCCCGGGATCCCACACTTAAAATGCACCCGGGAGTTTTTCGGGAATCTTACCGTCTTTCCAGGAATTTCGTATAATAGGCTTACATTTTTTTTTTTGCAACATTGGAAAAATCACAAAATAGTTCGAATGAAATATATTCATGCTTGAAATGATTTCATTGTATATGCTCATATTATTCATGTCCAACAATCATAGCTTTAGTAAAGAATAGAGAGAAAAATACCTTATATTTATACAATTTACTTAATTGGCCGGACTTGATTTCCACAGCGACAAGTGGGACATTTACTCGGGGACTCACAATTTTATCTCCTGAATTGAAAAAGTATATACTCACTAGCAAATGTAAAAAATATATATTCATTACGGGGGGTGGAGTTCTACTTTTCCAGGGTCCTTTCTGTTTTTTATTGCCGAATAATACAGGGTGTTTCAAAAAGAATCATCCGATTTAAAAAAAATCGTAGCTCTTCAGCTTTTAATCCATTTTGATCGAGGTAGGTAGAAAGAGGGAAATCTCGAGTTTCACACGCAGCTGCCGACAGATAGCGCTAACGCTCTTCCTTCGGCCGCCACTTCAGTGTTTGTCAAGATTGGCTTTTCCCACAGTTAGAAACCGATTCGGATGACTTCATTTTCCAGCAGGACGGGGCACCACCACACTGGAGCTTGGACGTTCGAGAATTTTTGAACAATAGCATTCCTAAACGATGGATCGGCCGTACGGGACCTGACGATTCAGTTAAACATCACTAACCTCCAAGGTCACCGGACCTCACAGTGTGCGATTTCTTTTTGTGGGGGTTTATAAAAGACTATGTTTATATGCCTCGCCTTCCAGCTACATTAGCCGAAACTGAAGATACGCATAACAGCAGTCATGGAAGCAATGAATGCAAGCATGCCCGCGCAAAAGTTTGGGATGAATTTGACTACCGTATAGACATATGCCGTGCATCCCAAGGTGGACATATTGAGCACCTTTAATTTGGTAGGAAAAACTTTGTGATTAGCCATGTAATATAAAATTAATCTTAATGTCTATGTTCAATATTTTTCGTGATATACGCATTTCAAATCGGGTAATTCTTTTTGAAACACCCTGTATTACACTCCTTGATATTATTAATATTATCCTCAACTTTGTTATCTGAGAAGTAATTTCTTTTTCGGCTCTCTTTTACTTTCGTGAAGTTTGAAATTTTTGTATGTGGTACCCGATAAATTCACTTCCCTGATAACCGAAGTCCCACTATACTCCCGGCAAACATCGACGAAAAAAAAAAATTCTCAAGTCCAAAAACTCGGGTAGTACATCACCAAAAATTCATACCAAATTAAAATAAAAATTCATGTCATTATAATTTATATCAGCAAAAAGATTATGAACCAGTGTAATTATTTCTCGAGTTCTTTCAAGTCAGTTTTCCAAGCGTATTTGTCTCCCCCCTCCTTCTCAGATAATATTTTTCTCACCCCAGCCCCGCTTCAGACATTCCAGAAGATCTCATATTATATCTGTGACTTCTACCTCTCCCACATAGCCGTTTCATCATCGCTCTCAAAGGGCGATATTACCTACTTCGGGAAACGCTGTTTAAAGAGCTTTCGTGCATAGTTTCTCATCTTTGCTCATAATTTAGATGTAATCCAATGCAGGAGTGCAACTAGATGCTTGGTCAGCTGGGCAAGTGCTCCCTTGTAATGTTGAAGGAGAGGTAGAAAGGGAAAATTTGTGCCCTCTCCGGTCCGGCAAAAGACTCCCTCCCCCCTCTGCGGCCCTGATCCAATGTAAGCAAAATGGACATTTTCTACAGCACGTCTTTTTGTTATTAAACTGCGCACAAATCTAAGTGATGACAGAATAATTTGTGTTTTTTGAAACATTATTTCGCCGACAGGAAAAAGGTTGTAATGGCTTTGATAGATATGTAAAATAATTGTGTTTTGTTAAAATATTGATCTTTCTCTCGTAATACTATTATATTCGAATAAAATTTATGTTACATTTATAATTTACATTGTTTATTTATTCCTTATATTTGCAATCATTGCTATGTCACGTAAATTTTTCCAATTATTAAAATATTAACTATTAATATACAGGGTGCATATGTAACAGGGCTTATGGCATTTTGTGGTGAACCGTTGATCCTAGAGGCATACTTTCAATTAGAAAAAATATCTAAATAACGTGTAGTACTCAGATATGTCATTCATGTTGCAAGGGGTTGTGTAGTTATTAAAATTAAAATGTTAACTTTATATACAAACACGCTGTGCTCAAGAAACAAATCTCAATATTGTTGCCCTGTCTTTCCTGATGCCAACAAAAAGAATTCCACATTTTTAAGTACAATATTCATTGAGATATCCGAATTTGAAAAATGGAGCAAAGTTGGGAAAAAACATCGTCAAATGCGAAAAACCATTTTACCCGTGTTTAACACAGTTTCTTCCCAAATTTCCTCCATTTTTTGAATTCAAATATCTCAGTGAATATGGCACTTAGAAACATGGAATTTTCTCTTTTTTTTGGGTATCAAGAGAGACAGGTAAACAACTTTCTAGTTGGGTTTGGGGCATAAGGAGACTGTATACAATGTTTTTCATTTTATTTTAATAACTATACAACACACCTTGAAACATGAATGACATATCTGAGTAATACACGATATTTGGAAACTTTATCTAACTGGACGCATCCTCTAAGATCAATGGTTAGCCAGGAAAACGCCATGACCCCTGTTTGCTATGCACCCTGTATAATATTACATTATATAATATTACATATATAATATTACATATATAACATTACATATATAACATTACATATATAATATTACATTATACAGGGTGTCCTATGAGTCATTATTAGGCCTTTATCGCATTAACCGTTTGTCGTAGAAGTACAGTTCTAACTTAAAAAATGCTCAAAATGTGTTCAAAATCAGTATGCACCAGTTGTGAGAGTGAAAATGCAGTGTCATAAAATTTAAAAAAAACCAAATTTTTATACGGCTCCCCGTGCTCTAACTTCCGATTAGAAAGTCTTGTCCGGTCTCTCCAACAAAAAAATCCATATTTCTAAGTGCAATATTCGCGGAGATATTTGAATTCAAAAATGGGAAAGGGGGAAAAGAACAACATAAACGAGGGAAAGAAGCATTATCCGTTAGTTTATGCAGACCTACCTCTTTCCCGACTTTTTTTTTCGAGTTTGGAATTCAAATATCTCAGCAAATATTCTACTCAAAAACATGGAATATTTTTGTGGGTCTCAAGAGAGACAGGGCAAGAACTTTCTAATTGGAAGCTAGGGGGAAAGGGGACCGTATAAAAATTTAGATTTTTTTATTTTATGACACTATATTTTCCCTCTTGAAACTGGTACAGAGTAGTTTCTGAACAAATTTTGAGCGTTTTTTAAAATAGAACCACACCTCTACAGCGAACGCTTGATACTATAAAGACCCAATGAGGACTTACAGGACACCCTGTGTACACTGCTACATGCGCCAAAACCTCGCTTATAACATACACGTCGGTTATAACATAAGCTTCTCAAATCACCAGTGGGGGTATGTTGTAAGCGAACTCGATGTACTTGTATTTGTGGTTTTTTTTTCTGTCATTACTATTTTCTACACGTCATTTTTCCACTCCGTCCACATTTTGTTAACGTGGCGTAAAATTCCTCAAGTTACATTAATTTCAGTTTTTGCCCGTCTGTAGGTCAGTTTTTTAATTCTTTTTTCCCTTTTCCATTTATTTATAACTCTGAATCTTCCCGCTTTTTTTTTGCTCGAAATCAAGTTTAATTTTTTGAACGGAACCAATGTTCGGGAAAAGGCGGCGCTGTCAACAAAAATTGTTTTGCGCAAGCGTTCTAATGATTTTTTCTAACGGACGACGGTGGGAGCATTGCCAAAGCACCGAAGAGAAGCAGAACAGCATCCCGAATCCAGAAGGATCGTATCCTCTCGCTTAAAGTCACGAGACAATGGCGGAGGATGAACAGAAACTCTCTGATAAAGAGGCGGGAGATCCAACTGCCGTGGTTCCCAAATCCAACGACGTTATTTGTCTCAAACCGAAAATGGGTCTTGTCAACGGCATCACTGTGATTGTAGGTAGCATCATAGGTTCCGGTATATTCGTCAGCCCCAAAGGAGTCCTAAAGGGAACCGGTAGCGTAGGTTTATCTTTAGTGGTATGGGTTAGTTCTGGAATCTTTTCCATGGTAGGAGCTTATTGCTACGCGGAACTTGGCTGCATGATAACCAAAACGGGAGCTGATTACGCATATATCATGGAATCCTTTGGTCCTTTTGTCGCCTTTTTGCGTTTGTGGGTAGAGTGTATGATAGTGCGGCCGTGCTCACAGGCGATCGTGGCCCTGACGTTCTCGTTCTACGTGCTCCGGCCCATTTTCCCTGACTGTGACCCACCGGATCCAGCCGTACGATTTCTGGCTTGCTTATGTATTTGTGAGTATAATTGCTTTATTCTCACCAATATCATGTTGCCGTAGCTTTATAAAATTTTTATCAACCAGTTGCTCATTTTGCGAAATTTCAAACTTTGGTAATTATCAACCAAAATTCATCAATGTGTTACTATACGGGATGCTTGCTTTCAATTTGTTCGTTGGTTATAATTTTTTCCTTTTTTAACATAAAATCAAAAATTTCTTTTCCATCATTTTGAGGTCTGTGCATAAAGTGGGTTCAGTTCATTATTTTTATGTTGACTTTAAATAAAGAGGGAGAAATGTTTTGAGAGAGAGCATTACAGTATCGTCTAGTTCTTCTTTTCTAATCAAATTTTTTTCTCCAAGTTCTTTAGCAACATACAAAGGAGAGATTTCATGTTTACAAATTAAGTCCTGATTTTGTTCACTGTTGAATTTATAAGAAATATAAGTAGAATTGTTCCTTTTCTTTCAGTTTTCTTATAAACAACAGCCAAAACTATAATTGATCCTCAGCTTAAAAAAATAATGAAAAAAATAAAGATCAACCAAATGAACAAAAAAAAACAAAACAGCTACCTCGTTGGGCATTTCGCCTGTGGCCTTGTATTTGTATTTGTATTATATGCGTTATTTCAAAAATGTATATTCCCCATAGGCTAAAAGTTGAATCCGAGTTTGACGTCATTAAACTAGTCTGATAGTCGCATTTACATTTCAGTTTCAAGCTATTAAAATATTTAGTTGTGTAATGAATACCTCTTATTTTTACACGTAACTAAAAGTTACACTTTAGCTGTTGCGTTTCATGAAGACGCAGCAGTTTGCTTCACTGGAAAGTAATAAATAAAAGATGAAGCATTTCGAGATACTTTATGATACCCACTCTTCTCCAATTAGAATTAGAAAGATTATTTATGGAAGCATCAAGTGAATTAAATGCTGTAGTGTCCTTTTTATGTCCCTCTCCATTTAACTTAATTTTTTTTGCTTCTTCAATTTATTAAAAGATCACAATTCTGCCTCAAAATTACTATCATTACAGTATATCATTTTTGTATGCTATACATGTTCGTTATTTTATCACTATTATAAAGTGTATGTTACTAAAGGTCATGCTTCACTTTATAATTTAAACGTATCAAATCCAAAAGCATTTTTATTTTATTTTAATGACTCCTTTATCATTCCAAGTACAGTATATTTACAGCCAAAATTCGGTAACCACCACCATAATTTAGCAGATTTTATGAAGTCGAGGTCTGGAAGCTACCACGAACGAAAACAAGTCGCGTGTATGTGCAAGACTACTAAGCGGGCTTGCGCATACACGCGACTTGTTTTCGGTTGTAGTAGCTTCCAGTGGTCACCAGCTCTGGGGATTTTCGTGTCCAACTGGGATTTTAAAGCGGACCTTTTTTTACAAGCATTGTGACTGTAGACATCAGATATATTTGAATTTTCAGTTTTCAATATCAAAGAAAATATACCACTCAAACAACAAATTGTTACCACTCACAAGAAACCACTCAGTCAAATTTATATTTGTCGCGTTAATTGGTGCATTGCAAAACCTAACTGATCTTAGTTACTGGTGAAAATTTTTATTTTGCACAAGGATTCATATTTATGCAAGAAAGATATTTCACGGAGTCCACGAATTTCAAATATTTCGATAAGTCAACATATATTTATTAAATATAGCCTTGAAATATATTTCTGAATTTTCAGAAACTGAGAATTGCAGTAAAAATTCTTGCCTACGTTATAAAGAAATTGTGTCCTGTCGAAAAGCTAAAAAGTTTTTACCGATGCAAAATTTCTTACTTCGTGTCCTAAATGATTCAATTTTTAAGAAAAAAAATCATGTACCAACCTCGAAGATATTCGATTTATAGGAAAATTATTGATCTTGAAAAAAAGATTGTTGTTTTCACAATGTCTCAGTGAATGTTGTTGACAAAAATATCAAACTGTTATTTTAGTTTGATTACATTTTCTTGAAGTCTTCTCTTGTGAAGTGGATCTTACAAGCATTTATTAAACTTTGTTTCAATTACAAGAAGCGGTTTAAAAGTTTAAAAGAAAATCAAACATTTTTGTCGCAAAAAAAACCTATCCCACTTTTTAAAACATTTAAAGAGATGCTTAATGCTAGGTGCTTCTTCCAGAAACCACCTTTACGTCTGAAATTACGTAGAATGATAAATTCGAAAAATTGAGCAGACTTGTGAGTCTTATTACGACGTTGCTTGAACACTCCCTCCTTTAGAATCGCATATTTTTAAAAGCTTTGATATAAACTTTTAGCAGCCAATAAATTTTTGGCAAGAGCTCCCGCATATCCGTCCAACGGTCGGTGCGAGTTGTCTGAATCAAATGAGTGTTACCAACATGCATTCGATCAAACATACAGAACTTCGGTCGTCAAAGCTTTCATTAGTAACGTCTCGTCTATTCCAGAGGATCATTCAACTATTGACCCATATTTGAGTGATATGACGTCAAAACATCATGCCGTAAACGGATGTGACGAAAATATGCTATCATTTACGAACATGACATTTGCCGGTGTAGCAAGCATTAAACACTCATAGTTGTGCAGAACAGTCGAAATTTCAGAAGAGAGATATAATATTAGATATGCATTTGTGAAACATAATGAACACGTATATTTAACAAACTAATTCTATTTTGCACTATATTATGATGCAATGAGTATAAAACTGTCTCTAGATACAACGCTTCTTTCACTGTAAAATAGCTATAGCTGCGCAAAAGTTACCTATTTGAAATGTATGGGAAATAATATTTACAACACCGTGAACACAAAGTTCATACATTTTGTATCTTGAACGTTTCAATGACAATTCGAACTATTGAAGCGATAGATTCTGTATAAGTGACAATTGAAAAAGCCTTATATATAACTGATTTCTTGAAAATAAACCAACTTCTGTTAGTTACAATTTGATCTTATAAATTTCATTACACTTTTTTTAAATCGGAGAGTTTTAAGCAAAAACTATTTAAAATTTCGATCAATTTTTCTTGATATTTTCTCCCGCAAGGTTCACTGAATGTACTCATTCATTGTGAGATCATTCAACTCACGTAACTAATGTTGAACGCGCGCCAAAAGAGGTCCTGAACTTTTAATCAGACAATTTAATATTGAACTGTTTCAAAACTTCTAATTTCACTCATTAATATATTTTATTCAGTTTAATAAATATGTACATTTTAAAGATAAATGAATTGGAATGGTTAATTTTTTCATCAGATTCGTATTCTAGCCACTCTTCCCTTGTGAAAGTTTTTCCGCTTTTCAGCTTGTTGTAACGCAACAATGTGTTGAACAATCAAACTTTTGTTGTTTATTACCTTTAGTTTTCGTCTGCCAACAGAATGAGTTTTATCACTGGAATATTGAGCTGATTAATAAATTTCAGTGTCTTGAAACGTAACATAATCCAAATCATAACATTGCATTGTATGAACGGGCCATGTTATAAACCGGCCATATGTTAAAAATCTATATTCATCTAATTATATTCAACTAAATTTTCATGCAAAGTTGTTGAAGAATGATCGTTACGGTTAAAAAAAGTGATTTACAGTTAGTTCTCGAATGCATGTACTAAATTTAGTGACGTGAGGTAGAAGCACCTCTTTTAACCCACATGAGTAGGAGTTTCGATATCGATTTGGGTACAGCTTTTCACTATTTTTGCGCCATTCAACCCACGCATAAGCTTTTATACGATTGACGTGACAAAACACGACACCGTACAGGTGACCTTTAACCTCAAAATTCGTCAAATGACGTGAGAACTACGTCATCGCATTGAAGCGATCGAAATTTTTCGCCGTCCAACTCTCTCTTTTCTTTGCACCGTATAAAGTTGAGTTCCTAAAATTTCTAGGTTTTTTTTTTCTTTTTTTTGGCGTGTTTTGCGCTGTCGTCATCCCTACCTTCATCTTCCCTTGCATTTAGACGGTCGCGGAACTTTTATCGATTCGCGATATAAGAATCGTCCTTGGCTGAAGGACGTAGGTCATCGGCTTTCTCATTTACTGCTTTCCTGAAAAGCGGCGCATATATATCACACCGTTCTCTTCCACGCCCCATTCATCTCCCTTCAGCGTTCTCTCTTTTAAGGAGTACAACAGAAATGGGAATTCTCGACCTTTTAAGAAAGAATTCCCCAATTATTTCCGTGTCTTCAGCCGATGATACGGATTTCAATTTTCTCTCATATTGGTGCTTCTTTCCATAGGCAGTAGTTTATTATAGAAAATTAAGGAAAAGTGGAACGCGTTCTATTAGATGGAAAAATTTGCACATTGATTGGTTTTTCATTCGTGATTTTATCTCTAAAAAGGCAACATTTAAGTTTCAAAGTATTTTTATGACTTCTAAGCACTATTGAAATTAAACATCATTTTTAAAACAAAGCAATCAAAGGCACGGTTTTTGCAGCCTGACAGTCGAGTGGTTAGGAAATCAGTCTCTGCCTGTGCAGGTCTAGGTTCGGGCATGGATGTCTACTAACGATAACAAATTTCCCGGACAGATGGTGCAGATCTCTTCGAATACGTGGGGATCATGTTTAAAAAATATTTTTAATGCACTGTCGCTCGTGTACGACAAAATTATATGCTTAGAATTTGCGGTTGTTATTTTTTAGAACGTTCCGATACAAAATCTCCAACCCTTAGACTACTAACGGGACATACAGGCTGTCTCAAACTGGTTGCACAGCAGATATCCCTGCGCAATCGTTCACTTTAGAAACTTACTTTCAATCGCAAAAAGTTTTTAAATAACGGGGTTACTTAAAATCTTAAAATTAGTTTGAGGGCCGTATAAATAAAAAAATTAAGAAATTAACTTTTTATATACTATCCTCGCGGCTCAAAAACCCAATTAGAAAGTTGTTGCCCAGTTTCTCCTGAGGCCAAAAAAAATGAAAAAATTCCACGTTTCCAAGTGATTTGTTTTTATTGTTTTGATTTGTGTTCGCTGAAATATTTGAATTCAAAATCGGACAAAAATTGGGAAAGAACGGCGTAAATTCACGGATAACACCTCTTTCCATCGTTTATACTATTCTTGTTCATTTTTCTAGTAAATGGGGGTAAAAAAATTAATTCGTAGTCACATGTTTAACTCAGGGATAGAATTAAAAAATGTGTTCATCTCAAACAAAATTTTCAAGAATTGATGAAGATAGGCATATATTTTTTCTCTTACATTTTTGAACAATAAATTTTATTACACCTTCTTTTCGGATATTTAAAAAATCCAAGTTTTATTGCCAAGAAGTTTTATCTGCAGTTCATTCTCGGGTTTACTACCATGTAGCTGACCATTTTAATACTACTTTACCACACGTTGACTTTGGACATATCGCTGTACAGCAATTTACTGCCGTTAACGAGTTGGGTTGGAAACGAAAGCGCCATCTATCGGTGGTCACCTCAAGATCATTAAGAAAAATATCTTGTTACCTATATTCTTCCCCTACACCCTTCAAGGTGGTAGACGAGCAACTTGCCACCACGCCACTGGAGTTCCCTACTGGTTTTTGGACCCACTACATACAATGCTAGTTCAAGAAAAGCTCGTTTGTAATTTTTATTAAACTCGATTAGATAGTAAACAATGTTTTTGTACTTTTTGAACGTTGATGAATTCGATAATTAAACATAAACTGAGTTATCCCTTCATTTTTAATATTTCATGCTGGAATAAGTATCATTTTGGACAGTTTTGTCAAATTTTACTGAGGTATTTAGAAATTTCAATCAAATTACAAGTCTTAAAAATATTTTCTGTGACAGGTTTGTTGACTTTTGTCAATTGTTGGGATGTCAAATGGGCAACTCGTGTTCAAGATCTTTTCACTTATGGAAAGCTAGCAGCTCTAGCTATTATCATCGGCACTGGATTTTATGCTCTCAGTTACGGTAAGTGTAAGAAATATTCTAGGTAGTACAGAGGTAGCTTAAAAACTATTTTAATTACAACTTGCTTCAAATTTTAGGCCATGCTAATAATTCTGAACTACAAAAATGATGAACATAAATTCTGGAAATGTTCATTAACTCGATCAAAATTCATCTTTTTTTCTTTTCTTTGCAGTCTTCCGCAATTTTTTTAAAACTATCTTATTTTAATGGCTCTATTTTTCATAGTTTGTAAAGATCAACTAGAGAATTCGAGTCGCATGGAACAGGAAAAAGTTCCGGTAGTAAACAAATCGGAACTCCTTCTATTTTTTTTCAAATTTTGGACTATTTCCAAACGCTGACGATGTTTGTTTGTCCCACTTGTCTAGTGCCATCTGTGCTCAGTTGTTCCAAGTAATTTGAGAAAAAAAATTGTTTTGCAGTTTTGAATAATGGGCGCCCATGGACCAAAAAGTGTGTCAGCTAATGGAGAGTATCCATTATGGGTGGTTTCAGTAATATGAATATGAATGCAAAATTAAACCTGAAATTAATATACTCAAAATCAAAAATTCAAACGATTCTTTTTGTTTCCTGTATCACTGGAAATCAGCTGTTTCCTGTATCAGCTGCGCACACTGGATTATTCTTTTTATTTTAGATCTGCAGTAAACGAGATTTATATACAGGGTGTCTTGTAAGTGTTAATACAGCCTTTATCGCATCAACCATCCGTCGTAGAGATATGATTCGGGTTTGAAAAATGCTCAACAGGAGTTCAAAAATTACCCTGTACCATTTTTGAGAGTGAAAATAGTGTGTAACAAAATAAAAAAATCTAAATTTTTATACGATCCCCTGTGCTCTAACCAATTAGAAAGGTTTTGTCCTGTCTCTCCTGATGCCAACAAAAAAATCCATGTTTCTAAATGCAATATTCATAAAGATATTCGAATCCGAAAAACGGAGGAAATTTGGGAAAGAACAGCTTTAAGGAGCGGGTAAAACGGTTTTTCCGCATTTAACAATGTTCTTTTAAAAATTTCCTCCGTTTTTCGAAGTCGAATATCTTGACAATATTGCACTTGCACTTAGAAACATGGAATTTTTTTGTTGGCATCAGAAGAGATAGGACAACAACTTTCTAATTGGAAGTTAGAGCACATGGAGACCATATTGAAATGTAGATTTTTTCATTTTGTGACACTGTATTCTTACTCTCAAAACTGGTACAGGGTAATTTTTAAACTCCTGTTGAGCATTTTTCAAACCCGAATCATATCTCTACGACGGACGTTTGATGAGATAAAGCCCGTCACTTACAGGACACCTTGTATGTAACGAGATAAACGCAATGGAACACACATAAAAGTTATGCATTCAATACATATATAGATACATTTCGATATGGTTAGATCCCAATTCTCCAATTTAGGCATAATGTATTTATATCGACATTCTGGATGGTCTCTGAATTTTCAGTACCGTTATGATTTGCCCATGTAAAACAGATTATGATGTGATAAAATGAACCAATTAATATATTTTAGTCATCTAGCAAAGAATATGAAAATCATGAAATTATATTTTTTGTTTAAAAGAAACGCGTATTTTGTGCTTGCAATAAAAATTTATTCATGAATTTTAGGAAATGTCGAACATTTCAACTTTGATGATTCCGAAACCGATATTACAAAGATAGCACTCTCTTTCTACTCTGGATTATTTGCATATAATGGTTGGTGAGTGTTTTTTAATCGTTGCATTTCGGTTTTAATTATTCTAATTATCCTCTATTTAAAATATACCGCGGATTATACATTTAGAAAAATCATCTGAATTTATTAGTGCAGATTATAGACCCTTGTATTTACCTACAGATAATTTTCCTGAGGTTGTAATAAAATTGCATTTTTTTTTAAACTTTTTTTCAAAGATAACAGATTTCTTACAAGGGGAAGGAGTATAAGATTCTTTTTTAAAAGTCATGACAAGCAGCCCCTTCTATTCCTTAAGATTTAATAAGTGGTGATATACAGATTATTGCAGGAATGTTAATCCCAAGATCTAACATAGATCTTGTCTTGTTTTGTGTAAATTCAAATTGAAAGGTTAGCAGTGTTTTTATTTCATATATTATGTTATGAACTGAAGCTTACGCATAGCGATATTTCGTTCAACAAAACTTTTCCCCTTAACCCATTAACTGCCAAAATTTTTTTTTGAAATTTTTGGCCGGATAAGTTATATATATGCACAAAAAGTTGTAAACGTAAAGCACGTAAAATTCCAAAATCCCCAAATGGGGATCGTGGCAGCTAATGGGTTAAATTAAAGAAATTTGCAGGTGCGGATAATACCATATTGGGATATATCCAGAAGCTATTCATACGTGGATAAAGCCGGGATTACAGTATAAAAGTTTGATAAAAGATCTTTTGCAAAACATGAAAAATGCAACCAATAAGCGTATCGGTTACATTCGAGTGAATGCACCCGGCAAGATTATTGGTTTAATTTTCGCACAAATTTTATAAAACAACTTTTATCAAACTTTTATAATGTAATCCCGGCCTTGGGCAACCATAATATTTTATGAGCATCTTTTTTCAGCCACCTCGTTGGGCATTTTGCCTGTTGTGGCCTTTGTTATTTGAACACGCCCCACAGGTTATTTTTGAAACAGTTATTTTTGAGCACGTATTTCATTCATAAGCCAGGATTACACTACAAAAGTTTTCAAAAAGTTCTTTTATAAAACTGAAAAATGTAACCAATAAGTTTATTGGTTGTTTTTTTCAAGTTTTGTAAAAAATCTTTCATCAAACTTTTATAGTCTAATCCCAACCATAGTCATGTAATAGAGATGATAGGCAACGTTAAATTTTGATAGGTTTTCGTCTCATTTTTCTCTCAATCATAAATCTCGTGTTAGTTTGCATTCAACCCATTTGCATCCGAAGCGAAACTTAACGGCAACTTCATTAACACTTTTGGAGGGTATACAGATAGTGAAAAATACCAATCATCATCGAAAGAACCGAAACTGGTGAGGAATTTAAAAATATATTGAAGGTGAATTTGAGGGAGTGAAATATAAAAATTATCGTTGTGCATCAGTTTTACAATCTCCTGAAAAATATCGTTATAGTGAGATTTATCGTAGTAAAGTATATCGTTGTGTCGAGAAGAGTTTAACATTAGACTATAGGCAATTCCAAACAAGATACGCAAAAAATATCGTTGTAGAGGGAGTTATCATTATATCGAGTATCGTTGTACCGAGGTTTCACTGTATATGCATTCAAAATGCTATCAGTAATCAGAAAGCTCAGCCACTTCGCATATCATCGTTGTCTAGTAGACATGAAATTCAAAACACCCCCCCCCCCAAAACTTTTTGAAATTTAATTGTATTTCATGCAAGAGTTGTTATACACGGCAATGAGACTATACCTTTTTTCTCTCGCAATATTACAGAATTCTAGGTATCAAAAGCTCAAAATCAGACTTTACGTGTACATAAGAGAAATCTTGCATTTTTCAAATAAAATTTTGGAGCTGATTTTGACTTTTTAATCAGTTTCCAAATAATTTAACAAAAAAATCGAATAAATTTGAGCATGTTCATATTTTATATCGTTTGTATATGCGAATGCTTAATTATTTTGAAACAGAGATTTCTATGAGTTTTTAAAGTAACGTTATCATTTCAAAAATTGAATAGAACGCGTTGCTTTACGAGAAAAAATATACAAAAACACGCAGAAAAATACTTGCAAGTATTTTTAATGTGCTTTTTTATGAGATTACTGTCTCGTGTGTGTGTGTTACGGTAAATGTGATTAATCCGGTTACTATGCATGATCGCCGACCATTTTCGTAAGTTTGGTAATTTTCTTTAAATTTATTACTTTTACCATCGATTATGCATAATACGCAAGTGTCGTTTAGAACACAAATCGTACTAAATTCATCAAATTTGCTGGTTATTATGCGTAATCGCCATTTCGTATTGGCAAATATGATAAATCGATCCCATTGCTGTGATAAGATTTATTTTTAAATGATCATACTTGTGAGCCAGTCTGAACCGGATATAATGAACTCTGATTTAACGAATGTTTCCTTAGGACGGGATTACACTATAAAAGTTGTAGGAAAGTTCTTTTACAAAACTTGAAAAATGCAACTAATAAGCGCATCGGTTACATTCGAGCGAATATGTGTGTAACCAATAGATCTTACTGGTTGCATTTTTCATGTTTTGCAAAAGAACTTTTATCAAACTTTTATAGTGTAATCCCGGCCTTACATCGTCGAAATAACTCCTTTTTTGACGAATTCTGAAGTCGGACCTCGATATAACAAAGTAGTTTCAGCAATTTTACAATTTTACCCCGATATAATGAACTCTCATTTAACAAATTTCACGATCGTACCCAGATAGCACGTATCATTTTATCAAATTTCATTGCTTATAATTTTTTCTAACATTTATCAAATTTACCAATGATGCTTGGGTATTATGCATAGTCGCCAGTAAAAGTGATGAGTTACCAAGATGGTTGATAATTATACAAAATAACCGATTTACCACATTTACCGCAACATGTACATGACGACTCGCGGGGTTCTTTTAATTTACACACTATCAAGAACCATTGAAGAAATAATAAAATGCAGTATAAAGGCGAAAAAGAAAGTTTCTATATTGTTCAGGAACCATGGTTACTGAAATCAACATTTCTGGAGTCGTTATTGAAGTTGAAGAGAAATACCCATCTTTTTCAAGCCGTTATTTTGACGATAATCGACATTTGTTGATCTACGCCAACGTTTTAATGTAGTCTAACGTTCGAGTCGGGAACTTTTTGATACATAATATGGTTAATAAAAGTTGGTGCAGATTTGTGTAGAAAACATGTAAATATAGACGTCTAATTACCGTATTTCTTGTATTTATCTTAGCATGGACGTAAGCACTGAAGGTAAAGGAAAGCATGGGGTGGAGGGCGAATTTAAATTTAATTGTTGTATCGAGAAATGCTGTTACCTTGTTAAGCTATGAAATTTCAAGTTTCAAACTTGGGTGTGGTTACTGGTTGTCAACAAACCAGATATGTGAAAGCATTAATCATTATTCCCGTCGACACTACGTGCAATGCCCTTTTCGCTTCATTCACAAACTTATTCTTCTAAAAAAAGATGTTTCCAAACTTATTCGGCCTACCCACCGGGAAATTTACATTATCTTATCCTGGCAAACACGTAGTTATTATATTTTGCTAATGACTTCTGGGATCTTCCTCAGTCAAGCTCATTATGTGAACATGTGGTTCCTGGCTCTTTCTGTTCGGTAAACTGAAACAAAATCAGGAACTAAAAAAACCTGTTTTAACCGTCCAACGTTAACTTAACCTGTGTCTTGAGTGCAAATGGTTCAAGAAATTTTCGGGTACGTTATAATTTTTTTGACGTGAATACGTCTTTTAAATCATCTGACGATACTGGATGCATTCGCAAAAAATTGCGTGACAAAGTCCTTAAAACGCTCGTGTCTCAGGAAGCAGGGCCGTAACTGGGTGCTTGGTCAGCCGGTGCGAGCACGCATTTTGGCGCCCCCTTGTAATGTTGAAAGGAAGGTTAAATGCGTAGTCAGAAGGGTGAAATTTGCGCGCCATCTGATCCATCGGCCGGGGGAGCAGACCCACCTGCTCCCCCTTAGTTCCAGCCCTGTCAGGAAGTATTCAGAATACACCAGTGTTTTGATGTCTGCAGGTAGATCTCGTTAATACAAAAAAATCCAATAATACTACTTTGGTTTCAATACCTCTTGGCCTCGGCACCAGGCTTGCGGGCCGCTTTCGTAATGAAATTGTTTTACGCTATATCTCGAGAGTTTCACAACGCAAATACAGGGTGATTCAGAAAAGATGGGAAAAACTTTAAGAGGTGGTAGTACACACAAAAACAAACAAAAAAAATAGAAATAAATTTAAAAATAATAATAAAAATTAAAATTGAATTAAAAAAATAAATTATTATTATTATAACTACTATTATTTTTCAAGGAAACAGTTATTTTCCGGATATTATGCTGAGGTGAGCTCGGAAAGATATGTCGCTTGATATCTCTGGCTGAGAAAGAAGCCATCTATATCTCACTATTATTTTTGTTTGTTTGTTTTTGTGTGTACCCCCCCGTCTTAAAGTTTTTCCCATCTTTTCTGAATCATCCTGTAGAAGCTAATGGAGTCGTCCAATAGGCATTTTAAAAATAAATCCAATGATACTGATCTGGTTTTATTACCTTTTTCGGGGAGGGGGTCGGGTTCGCGTAGGTCGGGGTATGATTTTTCATAGAAATACATATGATTATTAGTTAATTGGGACCGAAATTTGAGAAAAGTACCTATTTTACTCCTTCTTACTAGGGCCGGAAATAGGGGGGGGGGCTGGGAGGGCAACTGCCCCGGGCTGAAAAAATCCTAGTTACTGCCCTGCTTCTTACCATGGCTGTACTACTCTATGGTACTCAACTATGACTTGATAAAATTTAACTCGCATTGCGACTGCAATCGTCTCCGGTAGAGAAAAAAGAATATATTCTCTAAAATCTGTGCAAATCAAAGTCACGCGTTTAACCCTTTGAATGTTTTGATAACACCTTGGTCCATCGAAAAAAAATTGAATTATCATTAATGAACATCGCAATGAACGAAAATTTTAAGACTGGATATAACGTTGGACTTCAAGTATAAAATTTTGACCATCCTTGTAAAAAGGGAACATACTATAACATACTTATATACAAGCCTTTGGGATTTCACTTCTAAATTTTGGCAGTTTTATTTCTGTAGACTATCAAAAATTAGTTTCATCAAATATGATGTTCTGATAGAATAAAACAATTTTTCACTCAACTATGACTTAATAATCTTTACTATTTTAGTAATAATCCCGTTATTATGTTTGAATTTCATAAATGAGCATTTTGCGCAGAAAATCGCGTAACAGTGAAATCGTGCAACTCGGGGTAACGTGTCGGAGTATTACTGTATTTGCTGGAAAGGTTACTTATACAATATTCAAGACTCGCTGATAGAGTATTTTAGCAGATATACGTTTTTTGACGGAACTCTTTCTATCGAATCAAACGAAACATTAAATGTATGTTTCCCTGATGTTTCTCCATAAGGCTTTGTCCTTCGCGTACTAACTTTAGAATTGCAAAGTATCACGCTGTTTGTCAAACGCATAACTTTTGCAAACCCGTTGAAATTCGTTACAAATTAGTCAAAAAGTTAACAATTTTTTACTTTTTTTCACAAACAGAATAGTGAAATTGATGTGAGCTAGACGGTGAATATCCCAAGAAATGTGGTTACACGTATTATATTTTAAATCATTCGAAAATATTTTCAAATTTATTTCAAGTTTTCAATACATATTTCTATTTTCCAGGAATTACTTGAATTTCGTTATTGAAGAATTAAAAGATCCCCACAAGTTGGTATAACTTTTAACAATTTCAAAACTGATTTTTTATCTTTTACTGGGATATATACAGGGTGTTTCAATTAAAAAGTTGTTACCCTGTATCTCCTGAGGCCAACAGAAAAAAATTCCATGTCTCTAAGTGCAATATTTACCAAGATATTTGAATTCAAAAATCGGAGAAAAGTTATGAAAGATCAGCAAAAACTAACGGATAAAGCTTCTTTCCCTCATTTATGCTGTCTTTCCCAAACTTTTCTCTGATTTTTGAATTCGAATATCTTAGCGAATATTGCACTTAAAACTTGGATTTTTTTTGTTGTCCTCAAGATAGACAGGGCAATAAATTTCTAATTGGAAGTTAGAGGACCGTATAAAAATTTAGGTTTTTTTTTTATTTTGTTACACACTGTATTTTCACTCTTAAAAATGGTGCATTTTCAACATGCATTTTGAACATTTTTTTTGAATTGAAACTATACTTCTACGACGGACGGTTAATGCGATAAAGGCTGCATTAGCACTTACAGGACACCCTGTATATCCCGTTAGTATTGAAAGGGTTAAACTCATTCAAATTAATTTAAGTTGATTTTTGTGGTGTCAGATTGTCAGGATCGATTTATTAAATGAAAAAAAACTAATGTAGGAACTTTTTGACATCAGTGAAAAATTTTCAGTCGCATGTAAATGTTATTGAAAGTATAATATTTGCTATAGTGAATAACAAAGTAAAACCTCTTAAGGAAACCCTCCAATTTTTTTTTTTCTGTGAATCTCATACTTGAAATTGATGGCAGAAATTAATTGAATAAACGGCTTTCATCCTTTGGAGATAAAAACTATTTTCCCTTGAATACACTTAGACTTGGAAATTTTTAACCCTTCAACTACCGACGGTACTTTAAAGTACCACTAATTTTTCAACCCCCGTAACATCCCTTAATAGGTTGTTGGGTGTTTCTAATTTGATATATAAAGGCTGTATAACTACTTTACGATTTCCAGATGACAGCACAAGTGTGGGGCAACTACTACCCCTGCCAGAAAGTGTTCGTTCACCCACGAAAATACTAGCAATGCTATGTTTAAAACGCAAAAACAAAGAAAAGAAAATTCTTTTTTTCGAGTGAAAATTTTCGTTAAAAGATCAATCATTCTTAATTCGAAATAAATGAAAAAAATCATAAATTTATTAGAATTTGACCATGAAAACAAATTTATAAACTTGTAACACCTTAGAAAAAATGTTCGATCACCTCAGTTTTGAGGAACAAAGTGATCGATTATGGGATCTAAAATAAGAAATTTAATATTTTGTAACTCCACCTTTGGCCCGGATGACGGATTTCATCCTTTGGAGAATAGAAGCAATAAGTTGTCCGCAGTACGACGGAGAAATTTCTTTTCAGCAGTCTCTAATTGCTTGCTTCAGTTCCATGACGTTATTAGGCCTTTTGGAGTCTACCCTCTTCTTCAACTGGTACCAGACATTCTAGATTGGGCTTATATCTGGACTTCTGGCAGACCAATCCGTCGTTGAAATGTTCGCACTTCTTAGATCCCTATCAACATTTTTACTGCGACGGCAAGATACATTGTCGTCTTGAAACGTAAAGACAGTTGAATCCCCAAAACAATTGTCAACACTGGGAATCAAAAAGTTTTAATGTCCATGTAGACTTCTGAGTTGATTGTACGCTTCACGATGCTCAGTTCCCCTAATCCCTTAGCTGTCATGCAACTCCCCACGATAAACGAGCGACGAAATTTAGTTCTTTTATAAATGCACTCATCTTTAAACTTTTCTCCTGTTCCTCTCCAGACGAATTTATTGTAGCCATCTCCAGTCCCCAAGCTAATTCTTGACTCGTCACTGAAAATGAATATTCCAATCATTCACGCCCCAGTGGACGTGGTTTCTACACCATAGCAACGGAGACCTCTTCTTCTGCCAAGTTAAATTAGGTTTAGGTGTTGATTTGCAGCAAACGTTTGCGTACGGTACGGTTGCAGACACGGACGTTGTACTTCACCCACTCTGCATTCAGCTGTTTCGAGGTGGCACGGCGATTTTTCTTGGCAATTGCGATCAGTTTTCTATCATCTCCCTTTCTGGTACAGGGAGATGATCGAAAAGGGCGACCAGATCCAGACAAATTTTCTGCACCCCGCCAGCCCTCAGATATTTCATCCAAAGGCAGCACACCGTACTTTGAGCACAGCTGAAGATGCTGGCAACCTCCCTTTGAGAAACATCACCTTTCAACGTAGAAACTACCCGTTTTTAAAATCATTAGAAAGATGTCTTCTGGAAGCCATCTCTTACACTTCAGAAAAAATTGTGACGATAAAAACCCGTTTGGTTCACTTTTTATACATTGTTTGGTTCACTTTTTATACATTGTTTGGTTCACTTTTTATACATTGTTTGGTTCACTTTTTATACATTGTTTGGTTCACTTTTTATACATTGTTTGGTTCACTTTTTATACATTGTTTGGTTCACTTTTTATACATTGTTTGGTTCACTTTTTACATTGTCTGGCTACTTCATTTGCATAATTCGAGTCAACACATTTGTTTGAAGCAGTGATCGATCACCTTTCACAAAGTGGGTGTTACAAGTTTATAAATTGATTTTCATTGTCCGAATTGTAATAAATTTATGATTTTTTCTATTTATTCCGAATTCAGAATGATTGATTTTAACAAAAGTTTCCAATCGAAAAAAACATTTTTTTTTTTTTTTGTGTTTTAAACGTAGCATTGGTAGTGTTTTTCGTGGGTGAATGAACATTTCTTGAAAGGGGTAGTAGTTTTTAAATATATTAATTAATAAAATATTCAGTTATATGTTTCATCCCTGTAAAAGTGTTTACTGCATTCCATTTTTGTGTATTGCAGTAAAATACTGCTTTTACAAAATGTTCCCTATCAAATGTATAAAACAAACTATAGCTTTTTTTGTTGTGGCGAAATAAATAAATATTCATTATTATGTATTATTCAACATATTTAAATTGACATTTTTAATTTTTATTGTAAGCGTATAGTGCTGACGGAACTTTCAAGTGTACCAGGTTAATTAATTCGTTGTGTACCAAATAATTTTTGAAAAACATATTTTGTTTTTTTTTTGTTTTTGGGCTTCAATTAGAACTAAATTGAACTACCAAAAAAGTTTACATGATAAGTATTTGATTTTTTCATAATGTAGCAGTGAAAGGGTTAAATATAATAAACTCACAGTTTTTTTATGAGTGGAACTTTCGACTGATTTGATGTCAAGCTTAACACAATGTGTTTAATTTTCAGAAATCTTCCAAGAGCCATTTTCATTTCCTGTATTCTTTGTACGGTGGTCTATACTTTGACTATTGTAGCCTTCCACAGTACGTTGTCTGTGCAAGAGGTGCTAGGTGCAGAAGCGGTAGCTGTTGTAAGTCACTATCATTGTTACGTGAACTAAGCGATTTGTTTTCTTCTTCTCTGTGTTTTTTTTTTTTTTTTTGCTGATGGATTTGTTTCACATTATTAAAAGAAAATTACCCATAATCTTGAAATTCTGTTTTGTTAGACTTTTGCCGACCGACTATATGGATCATTTGCATGGGTGGTTCCTGTCTTCGTCGCTATGTCTACGTTTGGTGGGGTGAATGGAATTCTTTTTACCTCTTCCAGGTTTGTCTCAATACTTATATCATGCTTATACCAATCGAATTTATCTTTCCACAAGCTCAGTAAATTTAAATTGTGACAATAAAAAACACTGCCTGGCAGTAAAAGATTTTCTATTAAATGCAATCTTATATAGTTTCCAAATGTAATCTCATTTTGTGCTTCAAAATATTTTCATATACAGGGGGCATAGGTAACAGGGCGCACGGTATTTTACTGGCGAACAGTTAATCCTAGAGGCATACTTCCAATAGAAAAAGAATCCAAATAACGGGCAGTACTCAGATATGTCGTTCGTGTTGCAAGGGATGTGGTGTTGTGTAGTTATTAAAATAAAAATGCTAACTTTTTATACGAACACCCTGTGCTCAAAAACACAATTAAAAAGTTGTTGCCCTGTCTCTCTTTATTCCAACAAAAAAAAATCCACGTTTCTAAGTGCAATATTCACTGAGATATTTAAATTCGAAAAACGGAGGAAGTTGGGAAAAAACAGCGTTAAACACTGGTGAACCGTTTTATCCGCCTTTAAAGCTGTTTCCCCCTTCCCCCAACTTTCTTCCGCTTTTTGAATTCAAATATCTCAGCAAATATTGTACTTAGAAATGTGGAATTTTTGTTTGCTTGTATCAGGGGAGACAAGGCATCAATTTTGTAATTGGGTTCTTGAGCACAGGATGTCTGTATAAAAAGTTTATATTATTATTTTAATAATTACACACCCCATGCAACATGAATGACATAAATTAAGCTCGGTGAAATTTTATTTTAAAAAATTCTCCAGCTTTTACATGATCTATAGTTTTGTTTCGGTTTGTTCCCAAATAAAAGTTTGGCGGAGGGTCATTTTCTTATACGATATAATATCTTTCAGACTCTTTTACGCTGGTGCCGAACAAGGTCAGATGCCAGAAATTTTGAACATGATACAAGTATCACATTTGACTCCATCACCCGCTGTCATGTTTGTGGTGAGTAAATTTCAAATATTCAAAAATTAGTTAAAAACATGAATGCTGTATAAATCAAAATCAGTCAGAAATATATTTTTAATGTACGGGGTGATTATAAAAAAACTATCCCGACATATGGGCCCCTAACTATCATACCATTCACAGAAACTGAATGAAATTTTGGCATAAGGTATTTTGAGGTTTGCGCTCAAGAATGATATGGAAAACAACAGTGTCACTCTAACAGTTACTGTTACAGTGAGAAAATTTCGAAAATATCAAATGGCAACACCAAGTTTTTTGTATTGTAATGCGATCTCCATACTGAAAAACACTAAATAGTGTTGGAATGGCACCTGTAGCACGAAAATCCCCGGAGCTAGGCAAGGAAAAAGTAAAAAGGACTTTGCCATGCACCAGAGCATTAATGTTCGTTTCATTCGTCACACCGTTTCTTCGGCTGAGATCCCAGCCTGATTAGTCCTCCACAAGGTCATGTGGAAGCACAATAAAATGCTTTATTTTATGGTGCTTCTCTGTCCTTATTGGTTGTCCTCACTTTTAGCCTATCTACCGCCGGTGATTTTCGTGCTACAGGTGCCATTCCAACGCTATTTAGTGTTTTTCAGTATGGAGATCACATTCCAATACAAAAAACTTGGTGTTGCCATTTGATATTTTCGAAATTTTCTCACTGTAACCGTAACTGTTAGAGTGACACTGTTGTTTTCCATATCACTCTTGAGCGCATACATCAAAATACCTTATGCCAAAATTTCATCAGTTTCTGTGAATGGTATGATAGTTAGGGGCCTATATGTCGGGATAGTTTTTTTTATAATCACCCTGTATTTAATCAAACTTGTGTTTTTAAACTTTCAAAAAAAATGATAATTATCTCAGGAAAAAAACCCATAATTCTGGCAATAAATCTGTATTCAAGTCTACTTATGCCAAAGTTGGATATATTTCTTCAATCATTAAAACAAAATTAATCCAAAAATATAGCACATGAAAAATTCATAAGTTAAATTTTTAAAAAAGTTGCAATATGATTTTATCTAAATTAGCTTTATATTGTATAGTTTCTCATTTTATAGCTGTTAGATTTACCGTAGAAGTAATAGTTTGCAGCTCATGAAAGGCTCTTGCTCGATGATAGCCGATACTGTTGTACATCTTAAAAAAGCATTTTCACCACATTATTTATCTGTGGCATGTGAATTTTGTTTTTGTACTTTCCAAAATTTCTCTAATCATAATTAACACTTTATTTTGCAGGCTCTCTTGTCGCTACTGTATCTTTGTTCTAGTGATATTTATGCTCTTATCAACTATGTTGGATTCGCGACGTGGCTAGCCATCGGATTAGCTGTTGCCTGCCTTCCATATCTACGCTGGGCGCAGCCTTCGCTTCCTAGACCTATTAAAGTATATAAGCTTGGAAGTTATACCGATTATATATTTATTACTTGAACAAGAATGTGTATATTCTTATTTAAAGAGTTTTATATATGAAACAATTCCTCGTGATAATAATAGCCATCGACCAATTTAAAAAAAAAGGAAGAAAATGGCGTTAAATTCCAACACTGAAATTTTCAAATTTCAAAAATTATAATAAAAAAATTCGTTTCCTGGGGGAAGGGAGAGTGTGGTCTTCATTTTTTTTTCTCAACTTACAATTAACCTATATTAGTGAATGAATACAAAAGATACACTATATAGTCAGTTATATACACTGTATAGCGTACACACAGTTGATTTCTTGACGATATAAATAATTGTTCACACCATCAAGAAATCAACTGTGTGTTCTCTTTTGTGGATAATTAAAAAAATCGTAGAAATGTATTTTAATTCAAAATATTTGATTTCAGGTAAACTTGTTCTTCCCTATCATATACATATTGGCATCGATATTTATAACAATAGTTCCGATGATAGCTGACCCCGTTGGAACAGGTATTGTTCTTTTTGCCTTTTTACTTATCTACAATTTTTCAACATGGATCGTCGTGTTTACATTTTCTATGCATGGATACTCGAAATCGAAATGCTAGTGATGCTTTATACACGATATACTCAATTTGAATTTGCTGAAACAATGATTTTTTTTTATATTTTTATAGCAAATTTCGTTTTCTTCTGTGCTTAAATTCAGCATCGTTCCAATTATAGTTTTATTTTTCAGGGTTCGGTGCTCTCATTATAGCTACAGGGGTCCCAGTGTATTTTCTGTTCATTTATTGGGAAAACAAACCCACTTGTATAAAGAATTTCATCAGTAAGACTTTAAAATACTATAGTCAATAAAAGTGATTAGTATTTTTTAAGTTAATTTTTATTTGACCGTATGTTTTATGTCGAAGGAAAGGTTAAAATCATAGTTGATTTTAATTTTGCTTCTAGGTTCATCCACGCGTGGTTTGCAGAAAATTTTGGTAGTTGTTGCTGCAGAAAAAGAAGAAAAAGTTTGAAAGAAGGCTTCCAAGGGTTTATATATGTCTTTTTGGCACTGGGTGCTTAGCATTGAATGGCTCTCACTCTTATGAGATAAATATTTCTTTTCCTAAATGTCTGGAATTTATCATATTGTTGTATTGTGTAACACGTGTTGTATATCGTCTTTCAGTCAATCGTATATACGCTGCATCGGCGTTAATGTTGTCCTCTTTCTCTGTTGACTGTGTTTTTTTGCAGAGTTCTGATCTTGCCTGATGATATTGTGCCATCGAGGAGAATTTATAAAATTAATTTTACTGCGAGACAAAAAAAGGGATTTGTTGTAAGTACATAATAAATTTCGGTTGAGAACGTTCATAATCTCTGGTGTTGTTATAATTCCCATGAGAGCGAAGTACTCAAAATCAATCGTGGTGAGTTATTATATTAGTAATTGTGAAACCGTTTGAATCATTGTTCCATGCACATTTTTGACTTTTTCGCACATAGCATACATTGGTGGACATTAAGGCTTTGTTTCAAGGAGACACGTTTCTAATCTTGGGAACAGACTACTGGGATATTTTTCTTATTGAAGGTTCCACCGTGGAAAAACTTTATTTAATCGGTTTCATAAGCAAATATAAAGCTTCGCAAATGGCTGCTTGAATGAGTGTGCAACTTGCTACTACGTGGTGCAATATGACTGATGATATCGAAAATAAAATGTTAAATTATTCGATGTGCATTTGCTCTAGCGACATAGTACAAGTTATTTTGAAATGTGCAGCATAGTTCTAAGCCTAAGCATAAAAGTATGTATAAATGTCTGAGTGTTTGAATGTCATGTGTACATTATAAAAGAAAAACGATGCTCGCTATGTATTATTATTTTTTCTCCAACACTTTATTCATTGCTGGCAGCAGAATATCTCAACAAAAGAACAAAATTTTTATTTTAATACGGGTCCAATACCCAGTCACTGGGATGCAAAAGTATTCCAACAGTTATTTGCATTTCGCAATGCAATACGAAATCTGAAATTTTACGCTGTCAATGTTGATTGGGTACTGCAAAAATTTTCGAGAAATATTTATGTTTTTTGCGAATACTTGTTTTTTTTATTTTAAAAACGTCAAAATATTGTTAGTGGACAAGGTATATTTTTTCATTTTCAAGATTTTAGGTATTTTACCGAGCTGTCGAGGGTATGTTTATTAAATATAGTCTTTTGCCATGATTGAACCTCGACATGCTTTAGTTTTTACTAAGATATTTATTTTTCTAATAGAAATAAAATGGAAAAGCAGTATAAAAAATTATTTTTGTGATGGGAATTCGTAAATGTTATTACACATAAAAATTATAATCGACTTCTCCCTAGTTAAAAAAAATTAACAATTTGATAGAGCGATATTTATAGAATGTACACATCCATAAGACTTTGTGTTCTATTGATACTGAGATAGATATTATTATTCCTAATCATTACTGTACGTTTTGTGATGGTGAAAAGATAGTTAAAAGTGGTCACAGAAAAGTATATTTTCCATCAGTTTTGCTGTTTTATTGTTATAGTTGTTTTTCTTTATCCCATTCCCACATTGTTATGGAAAATCATATCAACAGATTCCTTACCCGAGAGGATTTATAAAGAAATCGATACAATTTCTTCGATGATGAAATTGATTCTAAAAAGTTAATACGTTCTTCCTGAAACAGTAAAGCCACATTTGATGTTGCGAAAATTGATGAAAATATATTCAGAATTTTTATTCAGATGTCCATGTTGATGTTGAAATGTGGTCTTTCATAGACTAACATGTACTCTGTCTCAGTGTAATAAATATTGCGGATGCAGCTCGTGTTCAATGACTATACTTTATTTTTAATGATAATCAAGCCATGGATATGTTTTGCCATTTACACAAAACTACGACCTTGTTGGAAACGGTCTTCTTTTGTTAAACCCGAATAAGAATAGTTGCACATGGTTTTTCGAAACTAATCCATATATGAGTGTTTATACAAATTTTTAATCATTGCATCTAAGAACTGTCGGAAAAAAAAAAACAAAAGAATAACGTTAAGAAATAACTCTTTCCGACCTCGATTTTATCTCCTTCAAGTACAACTCTGCAGTTGTTAGGGTGATGCTGATGAATGAATTATACAGTGTATTAATCAAAATTATTTGCCTTGGCAATGATATATATGGATATTTTTCAATTTTTTTTTACTTTTCCTTTTTTCGACTCAGCCACCTCGTTAGGCATTTTGTCTATTGCATCATTTTGATGCATATTACTTGATACGTTGAAACGCTGAAGTTATTTCTTCGAAAGATACACATTTCTTATAATTGAATTGTAATTTAGAAACGAGACATTGATACGATGAAACATTCAGAAAAAAATAAGATAATTAGATTTTATTCATAATTTTCATAAAATATAGTAGTGATCACTGATTTTACACAAACAACAAAAAATGGATTTTGACATTTTGAATTAAGCTTCAAACAACGCCGAATTGAGATCGGTATTGCAGAGCAATTTTTAAAACAAATCTAAAACCTATTATTAAATGCTACGAACTGGTCACGTGAATACAAACATAAGCGAATGAGAAATCGTAAGACTTTGACATACTTATGGGATCTAAAGTTATTGCTGCACAGACAGATTTTTCTTTTTTGCTTCCCCCCATGATTTTAATTCAGCAGAAAAAAACCCCCCAAATATAAGTTAGTTTTTCATTTCAGGAACTCTAAGAATGCGAGAGAGATTGGCAGTGTATTTTATTTTTTTTATAGACCCTCTATCTCTCTACTGATACAAACATGTATACATTTCTGAACAGCCCCCTACCCCTTATCACAGTATACTCATTTGATTAGTCATCAATAATATATATACCTGAATTTAAACTTTTTGGATGAGTATTTTAATATCATTCAAGGTTTTATACGTATAAATGTGTACTTAATACTTCCTTTGGATGAAGATAAAAAGAAATTAGGTTGCGTAAAATAAATTATCATATAAATTACATATATGTATAAATTGGATACTATCAGAAAAATAATTAATATGTTTTAAATATTTTATTATCGTTCAAACGGGGGTTTTCAATGATTTCGGATTTAAAATCATTTTCAAACGAGGGAAATCGATCCCCATTTTTTGTCACGAGGATTCAAAAATATAAAAATTACGCCACTTGGAACTTTTTTAGTATATAGTTATACGCACTTGACAACTGGGACCAAATCTTGTTTTTCAATTCTTATCAGAACTTTTATTTTTCCAGATAGATTACATTCTTCCCTCCCCCCCGATGTTTTTTGTTCATTCAAGTTACATAAACCGCCTTTTGCATTACTTGAAACTCGATAGGTAATTCACATTAGTTTTAACTTTTTAAGCATTTTACGCAATTGGGAGATTAGAGTTAAATCAAACACAATCCTCATTTTTCAATCATTGAATTATGGAAGTGTTGAAACTTTTTTAGTAATGCAAAGTGCGTGGTTGCCGCTTTATTTTCACTACCGCACTCTTAACTAATTGATTATTATTCAATAAGCCCTCATTGTCTTGCGTATACAGGGGAAGATACAACCAAATTTCTTATTCCCATTCTACCCGTAGCCTTGAATGATTCTCTCTGACTGAAATGGTTTTACTATAGCATCACTTTATAACAAGAACTACTTCATCAGTTTTGAAAAATTTCATTGGGCAGCTGCTGATTCTCGTCTCTGCATCCGATGTAAATCATCTAAGGTCTTGATCGCAGCTTTTGTGTACCGCAATCCGAGTGTTGATGGCGAATCTCTCATGCGAGGTATGAATCCCTGATATCCAGGAATAGGATGTCTTTCATCTGACATATAGGTTGAAGGCTTTCTGTTACCCAAATAGTAAGCGTGTTCTTGACGGTAAGGGCGATCTGTGTCTAAAATATGATTTGTCTTTTCTGCTGCCACTAAAGCTTTTCTCATTTCCGAAGTTTCAAATGATACGTGATCCTCTTTCAGACACACGTTCTGAGTAGAAACAGGGTCATCGGTGGGTGAAGCGATTTCATTGTTCCTGTCAACGCCTTCTTGTCCGTCCTGTTCATGCAATGGTGGTGGTGATGGCGAATTATGTTGACTACCTTTCATTGGATATGTTCGAGGCCGTTGCGGTTTCTTTCTTTCCGATGCTTCGAGACACATGAGAGCAGCTTTGCTGTAACGGACACCGATAGCATTCGCCGATTCTCTCAAACGAGGAACGAAACCTTTATACCCAGGAATGTAAGTTCTGCTGTTACTTAGATATGTTGATGGTGGTCTGTTATATATTGCTTTCCAATCATCTTCCTGCTCTCCATCTTGTGCATTCTGAGGATGATGAGGATGAGGTCTGTGTCTCGGAGTGTGCAAAGGTCGCTGATCTAAAAGTTTTTTGGGAGATGTTCCAATATCCTCTTGTTTGGATATTTCTTTTACGTGTGCATGTGATGCGTGAAGAGATTCGAGACTTTTCTCCACAGCCTTGATGTATCGAACTCCTAAACTAGACGTTGACGTCCGAACGCGTGGCACAAACCCTTGATATCCTGGAATGGGATTATAGTTTCTAGTGTAAGTCGAAGGTGGCCTTGGATCAAAATATGGATCGTTCAATTGTTTCACTTCATTTTGCTGAACTGGTAACGTATGTCGGCTCATGATGTTCATCTTTGTCGATTTGGGTTGAAAATGAGCGAGAACAGATTCCATCTCTTTACGAAATGTTTTGCCGGGTGTAACATAATGCCTTCCTGGTAAATGACCTAACATAAAAAATACATATAAATGCTTTTATTATATATATATATATATATATATATATATATATATATATATATATATATATATATATATATATAATTAGAAGAAAATGAAAAATACAGAAATAAATGGAACAATGAGGAGGTCGTTCTCAAGGGGGAACCCCCACATCGTTCCAAACAGCAAAAATGTTTCTAATGATGGTAAGCCAAGAATAGGCATAGACTTGCCACTCAAGAGAACCAATCCTGACCCCCTTTCTGCGGATTTCCTTGATTTTAAAATTTGTTTCTCTAATGAAATAGCCTTTATTGGAATTTTTGATAAAAGAAAAGAATTTAAAAAAATTTGAAGTTTATTTTCTTTTTCTGATTTCAATTCTAATAGTAGTATTAGAATTCTGAAAAATATATTTTTTGCACAACTATCAAGAATTAAAAAAACATGCAATAATGTAAATGATTTTCTTAAAGCATTTTCTGACTTTTTAAATGTCTTGAGTGGCAACGGTTATCCGTCTTCCTTTATGGGTTTCAAACTTCACCCACGTTTTTCGACTTCTTAGTTTACGCCATGTGGCTCATTATTTGTGACATTAGTATTAAAAAGTTAAGTTTCAGGTAAGTTTTACATTTTTATTTTCTATTTTTTTCTATTTTTCAACTTTTAAACACACTTTTGTGGAGGTGTCCATTTAATATTGTGCTACTAATGTATTTTTCGTGTTTTTCTAGTTTTTTCAATTTTTGGATTTTCTCATATTTGCTTTTTGACGTCCAAAGCTTGTTTTTCGCAAAACTGTCGGGGGAACTGATGGTAAATTAATGCCTATTCTTGGCTTACCATCATTAGAAACATTTTTGCTGTTTGGAACAATGGGGGGGGGGTTCCCCTTGAGAACGACCTCCTCATTGTTCAATTTATTTTTTATTTATCATTTTTTCATTTTTCTTCTAATTTTATAATTTCTAGTTAGGTGTATACAGCTGCCTTGGGCGCTATACTCTGGCTTTTGAAATGTTTTAATTTTGAATTTTTGAATACATTTGGTTTTTAATTCAGTAGCTCTTTTGTATCTCTATGTTATATACATATATGTACAGGATGTTCTGTTAATGGTACGACAAACTGATAGGGGTGTTAGTAGGCATGAAGAGGAATAAAAGTTCAATGGAACATGGTGTCGCAAACCGCGTTGAGAAGGCGAAAAACGCATACAAGCTCGCTCTTGGTACAGAGGAGACGAAAGGTGGATGTCCGTTGATCGTTCGTGGGTTCGCTCACCATATCTGACGTAAGCAGCGTCGTGAAATGCATGCGCTGGGGTAGGATCACGCTCTGCGGACGACATAAATTAGCTCGAACGCCTGAATGGAGCAACGTACCTTGTTTTTCTGCAACACGTCCTCCCGGAATTGGTGCAAAATGTGCCGGCCGCAGTGCAGCGAGGCATGTTGTTCATGCATGATGGTGCCTCTCCACATTTTTCCCCCGACTTGCGTAATCACCTCGATGTTACATACCCAAGGAGGTGGATTGGACGCGCGGGACTTGTTGCTTGGCCTCCACGTTCGCTGGATCTCAATTCGTGTGACTTTTTCCTATGGGGTCACCTTAAATAACTCGTGTGGACACACCGGAGGACCTCATAGCGCGGATTGTCGTCGCTGCGGCAGACATCAAAAGCATACCTGGTATCTTCGAGCGTGTCCGGGAATAATTTTTACGTCGTTGTAGACTGACTATGCAATGATGTCAGCGGCCGCCACTTCCAACAACTAATGTAATAATTAATCAAATAAATCTTTTTGTAGTTATTATTGTACTTTTTGTCGTTCCAGCGTGACGTCGAAACCTGCATGCGCTTTTCGCGATTTTCACCTTCTCGACCTGGTTTGCGACACCATGTTCCATTGCAATTTTTGTTCCTCTTGATGCTTATTAACAATCCTCTGAGTTTGTCGGTCCATTAACAGAACACCCTGTATATATGAATATGAACTATACGAATTATACGAAATAAAACATTAAAACAAAAAGGCTGATGAATGTAAGATAAATTGAAAAAAATGTTATACTAAAAGGAAAGACCATAATATTGTAGAAACACAACTCTTGTAATTATGTCCAAGTAATTTACTATATAAAGTGAAATATATCAGCTTGGTACAACACTGAAGCACTTATAACTTTTGCTGTCATTGAAAATCGAAATCTACTTGATATTATCAAAGAGTGGTTAAGATTAAAATTTGAAAGAGAACTCAAAATTTATTACTTCACCTGCATAACCTGGAATTGTTTTCATGGTGGCTATGTCAACAGGAGACCATTGTGTTCCTGCGCTATGAGTTCTTGGGGGTTCTTGGTCACTCCATTGAGTAGCAGCACTGGTTCTACCTATGGCACTTACAACCTCTCCATTCTTAGTCCTCGTTAATTCCTCATCCCACTGCGTAGTTGCATTCTTGCGATTGAAAATGCCAGTTGATTCAGTTTCTTCCGTCATTTCGATTCGTATTGTTGAAAAAAATGTTTCTTGGGTGATGTTTCTCCAACGGTTTCAAGTATGAATACACTCTTGCAAACAAAGTGGTAATCATGAAACGTGCCACTGAAAAGATAAAACTCGTTTCTGTTTATCAGTCAGGCAAAATAAAACCATTTGAATATTGAAAAAAATGTAGAAAAAATGAAGAAAATTACAGTGTACAATGGTATATTAAAACATTGGTTAACACTTTACACCGTTGAAAAATAATTCAGAATATGAAATAAATTTTATGCTCGCACTATTTGTTCAAAAACTAGTTGGCCATATTAGAAATCACGTGGATTAACCAAAGTTGGAAGTTTAATTTACTTTCTCATTCGGAATTTATGCAAACAATGGAAAAAATTTGTATGAATAATAATAATAAAAAAATCGGCGAAGCGTATGTAATATCAAAACTATACGTATGTATATTATCAAGTTTATCAACATTTTTCTAACCAAAAATGTTTTGGCCAGTACAGTAGCAAACCAAAGTTCCTCTACTTTAGTGACATGCTCTCTACGATAGTTTCCTGTCCATGTTATCTTTCTCTCTCCCTCTCTGTAGAACACTCTTATTCATAAAAAACAGTTCAACAATTTCATTATTCATATGAAAACCACGTTTACTTACAGAAGATCAGCAAAACAATCACTGCTCATATCTAAATGTTATGAACGACCATTTCTCATAGCGATTTGCGTGTCACCATCTTATCCTTTAGGACAGCAATGCGACAACCTGATTAGCTGTCTAAACAGTATGCCAAAGAGGCTGTCGAATCAGATTTTGCTAAATAAATAATAGCAAATAATAATGACGCTAAATAAATTGATGGATTGAACATCCTGTCATGCTGCAATTATTCCAATACGATATAGCTCTTTTGATACTTTGATTCCGTAAATAATAATTAAGAAGTCGATATTATATATAATATGAAAGTTATGTTTATAATATTTTTATAAACATATCAATAAATATAATGAGTTGTATATTAAGTTTTGTGTATGTATATATGGCGGGAATGCTCTCTCACAGAATAAAAAACTTTTTTCTTTCCTTTTTTTAAAAAATACGTAAATTATGTAAATTCAGGATAAAACACAGTTGAATAAATTTTTCAAATGACACAACCACTTGATAATTCCCACATACATACATTATACATATACAGCCAAACTCGGTTATAAAGACCTCGGTAATAACGATACCTCGCGTCAATAATTGGCAGTCTGGACGGATTCTCATAGAGAATAATGTTTATGAATTTACCTTATAAAATCTATAAAAAGCAACCACTTGGGATATAATGACAAATTTTTGTCACTTTTGTTTCCGTTTCACATACACACATACACACACACAATGACGTTCTCCGAAAAAATTCCTTAGATTAGATCTAATCACATCCGAGGAATGTTTGTCTTTTGTTCTATTTACAACTAACGTTGGTAAAAAAGATTTATTGCATGTCTGACGTTCCGATTTACTCATTTACATAACCACTATACCAAACACTTCCATATTTCGCCAATTCCGACTATTTTTTTTAAAATAAAAATGTTCTGTTTTTTTTCAACGAAGCCTGCTTTAATTCCCAATCTTTACTAGAATCAGGAATGAAGGTAATTTGCATAATTTACACATTGGGTTATAGTGAATATAATTATAAATATTCATCTCACATATTTGCGAGAATCTTTTTTTTTCCGTGAAATATATTTTAGCAGAGACTTGCTGTAGCATTTTTTCCTCACCAAGGGTTATTTGTAAATAATGAATGTGTGGTAATTTCGCCATCATTTGGCAACATGTTTGACCAGAATCGACGATGTCTCATATTAATTATCCCGATTTCCCGTATTTTTTTCGATTAAATTGGTCACCCTAATAAAGAAATAAAACCCTCATGCAAAGTATTTGAGATTGCCTCTGAATATTTTTTGTCAAAAATAGATCTTAAAAACATCAACCTTGGCTAGAACGACAAAATTCCGTGGAATCTTTGATGCCGTTATAATTGAGTTTGAATGTATATGCACTATATCAATTATCAACAGAAACCCCTTCAAGATAATACTTAACCGAAATTCAATAATAAACAATTAATAAGAGTCAAAGTAATTAAGTAAAGTGTACATAAAATACATGAATAGAAAAAAATAAACTTAATTTTCACTGTTTTCCCCAGTAATAAATGTTCTTTAATGATATTTTATTATTTAGTTTTAATCTCGCGTGTAAGAATACAGAGACCTTGGCCACCACTTATCATTGCGTGCCTGAAACTATATAGATCAGAAGATGGAATCAAAGCACTGTATTGACGTGCTCCTTTTTTTATTTTTTCGCGAGAATTCTCATTTTAGCTGACAGTTTCATAATTATTAATTAATTATATTCATAATTATTACTGATAATATAAATTATACTGATCACCACTGATTTTGTTCCCAAAGATACTTCAGTCATTTTGGGATGATTTTGGAGTGCTGATTCCGAATCTCATTGCTTTTGTCCGTAGCCGGTCAATTTGTCGCCCTCGACTCGTCACACGTATATTTGTCGTGGTACAAATTTGTTGCAACTCCAATGCGTCGAGGTATAAGTTTGTAGCAGTGTCAATTCATCGTGATATCAATCGCAACGATGGTTCCTCGCGATTTTACATGCAGGACTATATAGTAAGGGCTGTTTTATTCCTTTGATGTTGCACTTGCTGACTTGGCTCATTCGCGGGGTCTCAAAAGTGCTGTGTGATGTCCGCCCCTGCTTTTTTTTTAGCAGACGACATCAGCATAATTGAGAGAGATTTCTCGTTTATGGTGTTGTCTTAGTCAGAGGCGGATTTAACCAGCACCTGCTAGAGATAGAAGGTCTCAGCACGCTGCTGGTGGCGTCAGCAAGTAGTCCATTTTCCCTCAGAATATACAGGGAAAAAATTCCCTGCTCGTGCCAGTGTCATCGTTGTGCAGAAAATAAATGATCGGGCTCAGAATTGGTGATATCTATGCCCCCATATCCAATCACCATGCAGTATTTGTGAGCTAACCAGGAAGATTCTACGCTAAACTAAGAAGAAATGAAATAGGATGTTGTGGTTCAAAATGTGGGAAACTTGCTAGATAGTGTGTCTTATATATAATGACGCTACAGATGAACTTGACAACCCGTGCGAAGGCCTTCTATCTCTAGGATGTGTCGATTTAATGGCAGACGCACTGGGCGAATGCCATGGGGCAACTTCTGAAGGGCCTCGAAATACCCAAACTTTACCCTTTTTTCTAATTTAAGGGGCCCAATATATTCTTCTGTATCAGGGGCGTCAACCAGATATGCGCATGTAATATTTTTATAATCTTTTTACAATATTGTAATTTAATTAAATTATTTGGTTTGAAATTATTAAGTGTTTGGAACTTGTGGGTCATCGTCTTGATCTTTACATAGGAAATTTAGATTTCTTAATCAATTTAGTTGAGTGCTCAGATCCATACCGTAAATTACCAAGGGTGTTACAGCACTCCACAGCACACCCGGCTCCAACACCACTGTCTTCCCAGGTTTTTATGTTGCAGTTGTATTGGTAATAATGAGGACAACACTTCTTAACGCTACACCTAATCAAATTCAAAACAGACAGGTTATTATCAATTATTGGAAAGTTCAGAAGATAATTGAAATTATCTGTCTCGAGTTGGCTTTCAATCAACCCAATAAAAATGGAATAACGAACGTGATTAAACTGAAATGAATCCGAGAAAAATATTCTCAGTAAAAGTTACCTTATAAGCAAATGCGAAATTTCTTATTTTAAATGTTTAAATGGTTGAACGAAGCAAGCCAATAAATATACAAATAACTAATGAAAATAATGGAAAAAATAATTTTCGAAATAATTCAATAAAATGGACACAGTACAGCGATTGTGCAAACTACCGTAATTAACAAGAAAGCAAATCGGGCGCACTTGGTTCTGTAGGCTAATGAGGTCACACGTGACGTCAGCTGGTACCAGCTCCAGTGCCTAATGAGAAAGCCCTTGTTATATATGGCCCTGTCTTATACACTATCTACCAATAAGTATTTGGACACCTATGCAAATGACGATGTCTGCGGTCCTGAGATACGTCACGCCCTCCGCCGGTATATATCGTGTAGGAAACAACATCGGCATTAGTCGCATGCAAGATGCCGCGCAGTTCGGAGCTCTCTGATTTCGAGAAAGGTATAATTATCGGGTATTTTTGAGCAATCAAATGCAAATACAAGGCCACAACAGGCAAAATGCCCAACGAGGTGGCTGAGAAAAAGACACCCGCCCATAACAAGTATGGATGTCATATATTTTAGGAATTTTCAAGCAATTGGTTACTTTTTGCCAAAAATGTTAATCTGTAGCCATGTTATTCAAAAAGCGATGAATCCTTGTCTTTTCTTCTTTTTTTTTTGTAAAAAATTTTTTTTCCTTTGTTCAGGATCGGAGGGTGAAACTATGGATGACATGCCAATCCAGGTGCAAGAAGGTCACTTGGTCATACGAAATCTTCGAGTTCAGTGCATTTTCATCATGCCTGAAGTCGGCGCCATGACTATGACTTTTATCAAGAATGGCAAACTTGGTTTTGCCCCTACCCCACCCCCCATTCCCTTCCCCTCATCACGGTAAAATAAAAATTAAGAAAAAATCGTTTGAAAATCTTTTTAATAGTGTTTTTGCATCAGGTTTTAAAGTAAAAAAGTTATTTTTTTAAATTTTTATCCATAAAATTCCAATTCTAGTCCTGCCCAAGTTGAATATTCAGAGAAAAAATCTAAGGAATTTCTTTCACACAGGAGTTTGATGAGAATATTTTCAACACCTATGGTTCTATTTTATTTTCAAAAATTTTATTAGAACAAACTTTCCAGAACAAAAGCGATTTAATTTGCAGCAACATTCCAATTCTGCTAAGAATGAATAGTAAAAAGAGAGAATTAGAGCAAAAAACTGCAGAAACCAGCAACATCTGCTTTATTGACGAGGCTACTTCGAATATTACTCCGTTTGGTAATTTTTTCAAATTTTTAAAAGACCCATTGCAAAATAGTTTAATAAGTAAACAAGTAAAGAGAAGATATTTGAAGAAACTAAAGTTATTATGATGTCATTGAAAAGTTATGTCATTATATAATGATGTCATTGAAAAGTTATGTCATTATATAATGATGTCATTGAAAAGTTATGTCATTATATAAGGATGACATTGAAAAGCCATGTCATTATGTAAGGATTTCATTGAAAAGCCATGTCATTATATAAGGATGCCATTGTTATGGTGTCATTGATTGTTTTGAAATGTCGTTTGAAAAGACATCCCATTCAGTGCAATTCTAGATCCCACTAGAAGGTTATTAATTTAGCATGAAGTTGGTGTGGTTTTTATTTGAATTTTGGGAGATAGTTTTGACTAAAACTCCTTCGAAATTTCTTAATCAGATTAACTGAATAATATTAGAAATGATAGCTTAAAAAAGAAATGAAATATAGAGAAAACTTATTGGGGCATATGTTTATATTTTTAGGTAAATATTTCTATGTTTTTTAGGTAATAAATACTTGCATATTTCTAAGGTTTTAATAAAAATTCCGAGCCCTAATAATAAGAGAAAATTTCGGTTAGGTTGTAGTGCCATCTATATTTGAAATGCTGCAGCTCATCTTGAGTTATTGACAAAAATACTGAAATATATATATTTTTAAAAGGTGTATATATATTTGTGTAAAGAATGAATATCCAACACATATTTACGAGGTCATTCTATTTCAATAAAAGAAAAACGCCCAAACGTGATTTGAATAGAAAACGCTTCACCTCGTCAAGGAGAGTCACGTTCTCTACATCTTCGTTCTCTATTTATGGCGAATTTTCGCAACAGACTAGGCATAAAGTTGAGAGGGTATTACATTTTAGAACGCGTTGAAAATTTATGGAAATGGGAAGCAAAATTACAACTATTCAAATGGGATTTACCGTAATTTCCGACGTATAATCTCGGCGGCGTGTAATCCGCAGATGCGAATCTCTCTCTTGCCACTTTGAAAATGAAATCATATTGAACCGAAGGAGCTTGTTGGTTGCATTTTCGCAGAAAAAATATGTCGATTTTTATACTCAAATCTATACGCCATCAATAAATCTTTAAAAAAAAATATTTTTTACAATCCAATTTTTGAAACGTTTATTTCTATTCCAACCTCTCAGGAAAAAATATAGCTGCAGATAACACGCAGCGGTATATTATCTAATGAATTCAAATGCTTTTTTAACGTGAATTACAGATATACTATATATATGCAGTAAAATAATTACCAATAAAATCGGATAAAATTTACTATCAAGATTTAAAATTTCATTTCTATGCAATATTGATTGCATCGGGAGGTGTAAATTGTTGTAACTAGTGATATTGTTATCTTCTCCAAAACCAATATATGTTAAGATCAAAGTTCGAAGCCTAGCCACTTCCCGAAGAGTCTAGACTTCGGATGTTAGTCGTAATACACATAAATTCAATTTTGAGAGCATACAGCATATGCATATGTGCGATAAAAATTATTTATCATGAATGTGATTGATGCAAACATTAACTAGTCCTCAAATTTACCGAAATCGTCGGTGGCAGTATATATAACCACAAATCATCAAATTAATCAGTTTTTCCCTAACATATATGCAAAAAAGATTCTTTTTTAAATTATTTTAATTATTCTCTCACGAGATATTATTATTATTATATCTATCATAAAGTATTATAAAGGCATTCATGATTTATTTGGGGCTTGAACATACAACTGTTCAGTCGGATTTATAAATTTGTAAAATCTTCTACTTATAAATATCAGGTACAGTATTCTCACTTTGAGAGAGAAAACAAAGTTTTTACAAAAAACTAATAAAATAGATCAATTTTCACTAATTAAAACAGAAACTTCTTTTTATGTAGATTTCACTGAAAAAATGTTAAATAAAATGAAAATACAAAACAATGCAATTGATTATTTGTAACAACAAAAAAGTCACTTTCAAGAATGTATAATTGCCAGACGCTAAAGAAAAATGATGAGATGTTTTATTGGAAATGACTTAAAATGTTACTTAGTACTGTGTAAAAATATTTGAATGAAATTATAAAGTTTGATAACTGTTTTTATTGATGATGGACTTTTTTTAAACGCCAGGTGGAAATAGTTTCAAGGTTATCGTGCTCAAAATGAAGTCGATGCAGTCATTGCCCCATGTGAATCGCAGAATAATTTTAAAAAATTTGTTTTCCGGGGGTCATTCATTGTGACATTCTTGAATTTTTTCAACATAGTTTGGGAAACCTTTGAAAAGTAATCTCACCAGACCGAGACTTCTAACAACAATTGAATCAGAAAGAAATTGAAAAGGAATGAAAGCCACAGAGGCAAAAGCACGGATTAAATTCTTCAATATAATTTCTGTTTTCTACGTATTCATAGTCTAAAGCCAGGTTTTCTTAAGACTAGGTTTTATATGCCGTGTGTAGTGTGAAAACGCTGAAAACCTACTCTTAAGAAAACTGGGCTTGAAAAAATCTCTCTCCTCTTTTCTCTATTCAAATAATGTGAAACCTCGATACAACAATATTCTGCGGGCCAAGGAAATATATCATTGCAGAGAGATTATCGTTACATTGAAAGGCAACATTCTTATCACGTGCTACCAAATTCATGCTTTTTTGGCATCTTTTCTAAATCTGCATTGTTAGTACCATCAGAAAACTCGCTTTAAAGTATTTATCCGTCAGGAAAAACTGTAATTAATTAGTTGACTAATGAAATTCATTCAGTTTCATTGTCCCTGTGAAGAAGTTTACTTTATTGCGCTTTTCTGTCTTACAGAGGCAATACCAACAGCTTTATCAACATTTTCGGTGATCATATGGTGCAAAACACTAATGCTATTAGACGCTCTTGGAAGAATGAAAATAAGTGGCGAGAAGTTAAAATTAAATTCAATACGATTTAGAGCTAAATATAAAAATAAAGCTATAAATATAAAATTGCAGTGGTTTCAAATTCTCTTAAAAATATCGTTATAGAGAGAGGGTTTTTTATTGAGAAAAATTCCCATCTAAAAAAAATCTAATATGCATAAAATTAACTTGGAAAAGCTGTTTTTCGGTATTCAAATTTTAAACACGAAAATAAAACACCTCTATCAAAGTTGGACATATGATTAGTTTAATAACATACCGAACGTGGATGTACAACAACTCGCAAGTTGGTTTTATTGTTATTTTCAATTCCAGTAACGATCATTTTTATATCCATATTTACAACATCATCCTTTAAAAATCAAAATTTGTCGGCTCGAAACAATAACTTTACTGATTGTTGTTACAAACTTTTCATTCATGAGTTATCATTTCTTGATATTCGAGTCAGCAATAACAGTATTTATTAAACGTCTCATTTAAGATATATTACGTATAAGAAATATTTTTCCAATCATTTATGTGTAACGGTGACTTTTTTATATATATTTGCAATTAGTACACTTCAAATAATTTTTTTAACCATTCTAAAATTTTAGTACTTTCGCTAAAACATAAAATACAAAACAATTAATTTCTAAAATTTTGTCTTCTTGGGAAGTACTTCATTGCACATTATATTTTTAATTATTAGTTCTATATAGTAAAGTTTTACTTTATTAACGAAATTCGAGCACATTGTCTGGCCATTTTTTTTTCTCTTTCGCACCATATCGATATTTATTTTTATGCGAGTTGATGTGAATCAAAATCAGGCCGCCGATTCTCATTTACTATAGTAATAATAGCTATCTCTCATGTATCGGCAAATAACAAAGTAACTCGCCCCACATGCAGCAGATTGATGTCAACGTTATTGATATCGCCCCAGCTCCCTTGAGATATGTTTTAGCTTCAATAACGAAAAAACGACCAATAACATAGATCAGTTCAGACGGCCTTCATTCACATTAAAGTTTTTATAACTATTTTTATATTTTCTCGAATTCATTGTCGAAACTAATCAATGACAAAAAAAACAAAAAAAAACTTGGGGTGGTATTGGAAAAATAAAGAAATAAAAACGGTGTTTTTAATAAAAGATCCGGACAAAATTCGTTTGCAACGATCATCCAAAAACGTGATTGGTAAGCTAATCGAAGTTCATGAAGTAAATGTCGCTGAATTTTCAAAATTTCCCAAACCATTCAAAATAAAAAAAATTTGTCTACTTTTATATTCGATATTCCGTACTTTAAAAAACTGTTTTACGCATATTCTAGAAAAAAAAGTTTGTCTTTTACGAAAGTCCTAAAGAGTATTGATATTATTAGTAAGGGGTCATTCAAGTATTACGTCATCATTGACGGGGGGGGGTTTCCAATTTGCTGACTTTTGATGACAAGGGGGGGAGGGGGGTTTGGATAATGCTTACGTCATCGACCACCCTTTAAGAAAATATGAGTTAGGATTCAGAGGGGCAGAGCTGATGACGAAATTTTGCTGACAAGGGGGGGGGGTCAAAAATGGCAAAAAATTTGCTTACATAATACTTGAACGGCCTCTAACTATTCTATTATGAAAAAAGAATTTCAAAATTCTTTATCCCAATTTGATACAGTCAGAATTCCAAGTGAGTGTCTGAAATTGAGAAAGATTAGAAAAAACGAGAAATGAGGCTCTCTGATTATCCAACTCTTGCCCGCTTATTTCTATCAGGTTACCAAGGATTAATGAAATACATCTATGGAACACACACTTTATATTGTTTGAAAATGTATTAGAATATGAAACGATATTCATCAAAAAGTAACGGTTATGTGTAACTGAACGCGCGCATCATAAAATGTCAAGATTTTGGGAAACACATGTTTAAAAAATGTTATTAGTTCTATTTTATCACATTATGTGTTACTATTTAATGGTAGTTTTCTTTGTAACTTGCGAAGAGTTTGTTATCCTAAACATAATGATTTTCCTCTTACTGTGACTAACGTGAAAATATTTTTATCACTGATTATTGCGCAATTGTAAATTTACTTTGTTTCATGGATCAATGTTACTTATTTTGCTATCCTCTTCATTGCTTCATCGAATGCATTCATGCAGTAGAGAGGTTAGGGCACCAGATTCCCCCTTTTGACAGTCCTGAGTGTGAATTTCAACTAGAGACATGCAAGTAATACTTTCCAGGAATGTCTTTAAACAGTATGTTTCCGTCTTAATTATCCACATGTGCATAAAATGAAGGAGGCAAAGTAGTGAAGCAAAAATAACCAAAATGTTCAACCAATTATACAATATTTTGACTCACTTTCTACTGCTAGAGCACTGATGTCAAATAAGACAGACTAAAAAACAGCTCTGATAATATTTCTTTGGATTTACAAACAAAGATATTTTAAATCATTAAAAAAAAAGTCAAAATTTTATAATTTTCTGTAAAATCACTTGAGTATAATTTTGGGGTTTTTTAAATTTCCCGGACGGATCACACGCATCTCTTGGGAAAGTATTTTTAAAAATGCAGTATACGAAGAAAACAAATTATAATTTCAAAAAATACGCATTATATTATTTAGACCAGAGTTTCTCAGAGTTTACGTCGTTTATCCGGGAGGGGGGTGTCACCAACTTCAGTCGAGGGAGTCATGGTGAGCTGTTGACATTGATATTTGCCTATTCAGTGCTTTGAAGCAATTCTTTTTTAGACTATTGTGGGGAGCTTTGTCGTGGTGAGGGACCCGCGGCTGGTAATAGTTTGAGCACCACTGATTTAGACATTTGTTAATTGACTGGGAAGTAAAATTTCTACTTGTGAATAGTTTGGAACCATAAAGTTTAAAAAAAATCTTCGTGTTGAAACATCATTCATAATAAGTGAAATATGCTAGACAGAAAAAACTACTTCACTTACCCCAAATCAATTACCGTAATTTCCTGTGTACAGACTACGCCAATGTACAGCCCGCATTTCAGGGTTATTACTTCTTCTTCTGCCAATTTCTTCGGCACATGGTGAGCGTGGATGGATAGAAATTAAATATTGGTAAGACATATGTCATTTCTACGGACTTCATACAGGCTGTCCCAAATTGTATGCACAGCGGATATCTCTGCAACCGTTGACTTTAGACACAAACTATTAATTACAAAAAGTTTTCAAATGATATGGGGGGTTACACAAAATGTCTAAAATTTTCCAAAGGGTCGTATACATAAAAAAATAGAAAAATAAACTTTTTATGTAAACTGTGTGTGCTAAAACTTTTAAGTGTGACTCTGAGAAATCATTTACAAAAATTTAATATTTTTAAGTGCAATATGAACGGAGATATTTGACTTTGAAGTTTTCGCTAGTGATTGAGGGTGTCAAATTCAAAGTTGTAAATATATATGTCAAATTCAAAGTGTGTCAAATTCAAAGTGTATATATATATATATATATATATATTTTTTTTTCGTGTCTTTCTAGTTTTTTCAATTTTTGTATTTTCTCATATTTGCCATTTCAACTTCCAAAGTTTGTTTTCGCAAAAATGTCTGGATAACTGATGGTAATTCTATGCTTTTCTTTGAGAGCGACCTTCTCATTGTTCCATTCATTGTATTTTTTCATTCTCTTCTTATTTTATAATTTCTAGTTATGTGTATACAGCTGTCTTGGGCGCCATACTCTGGCATTTGAAAAGTTTTATTTTTGAATTTTTCAACACTATATACATATATTTGAAAATTTTTTGTAATGGAAAGCATGTCTCTAATGCCAACGGTTGCAGAGATATCTGCTGTACAATTTGGGACAACCTGTATAGAAGAACGCTGACGCGCTTTGCTCCTGGGCCCATTAAGAATCTTATTTTCATTGGGGTTTTCTTAATTAAAAATACATGTGTATTAGGAAGGGATTCCCCTAAAAATCTTGAAATGGAGGCCTAATAAAGATCTCGGTCTAGAATCCCTGCTCCAGAATCATAGGCGGAGATAGACTTGGAAGTCTGGGGGGGGGGGCACGGTGATGATGATGCCCCCCACGCTCCCTCCCCCGTATCCTCGCCCATGTCCAGGATATGGGATCTTGAACCTTATTCTTAAACCTGTATCCGAGGGAAAGTTACGAAGAATGAGTAAAAAATTGAATAGCATTTTTTGATTGAAAATTTTATTCCTGTTAACGAATAAAAAATATCCTCCGTAGAACGGGAAAAAACTTTTTTTCTTAGATAGCCCGTGGATTTCATACAGGAAATTACGGTATCAGAAAATATCAATCTCATTTCCTCTCGTTGCACATAAAAAATGAAGTAAGTTGCAAAAAAAAAAAAATTACTTTATATCATATCCTTTATTTAATTTTTCTTAGTCGATGACAATTAATAGATATTGATATAAAATATTACCGATTGATAGGATTTTTTTCTTCATTTCACCGTTTAGGTAGCAAGAAAGTTAAATGAGAAAATTTATTCTTTCCCAAGCAATATCCCACACAAACGTTCAAATTTTTCCTACTCACACAATCATAATTAAAAAATCGCATTTTCAAAGAAAATCTCAATTACATAACTTGCTATCATCGCAGCTTGAAGACCTAACTGTGTAAAATTTCAGATTTTTCATCACAAGACTGTCGCGAAACAAGTGATAACAGTTCATATATGATTCAAATTGAAACCTTATTTGGAAAATTCTTGAATACACATAAAAATAAGGGAATTATACTGACTAAACGTATTAAAAGAATGTAAAAATGGTTATAATTCTGTGTGATGATAAGTTTCATTTGATTCATGTTTTCTCAGTTTCTCAGTAATAAACAAAAAGTGATGTGAACAAAAAAAAAAAATTAAATTTTAGTTGCATGACAAGAAAAAAATTAATGAATTTTATAAAAATACGAAAACCTACAAAGTAATTTTTTTTCAGATTTAAAACTGCGAGCAGTTGAATACTAACTGAATCGATGAAAATTTTTCACCTGGAATGTTGTTTGTTTTGCAAGTTTACTTTGTTTACAAGAAAGCCAACACAATCAAAAATAAACTCGCCAAACATACAGAATGTTATCCGAAAGTAATTCTCGTACATTCCAAGTAATAATAAATAGGGTTACTTACCTAATGATGTTTTAGTGTTTCATAACGTTCATGATGTTTCACTGTAGATGGTCGAAATGTTGTGTTGGCCGCGAAGCATTTCTGGCAGCAGCAGCACGAGGTTTGACGGCGTTTCTCTTTTTGCCTCGTGAAATTTTCCATGAGCTTCACTCTCTTTCTTTTCACCTCCTTCTGACTATATAGTTGAGTGCGCTTGGCTGGCCGAAGTGGCCTTCAACATCAACGTACCCACCCATCAAGTCCAGGTTTTGTCGCGATCCATATTTGGCAGAATTGCGCGCAGCAAAATACAATGGATACAAAAACTTTTTGATACCTAAACTTATTCAATTTACTCCAGAACTTGATCGAAGGTCGTCCTCGTGACTATTAGCATCCAGAAAGAGAAAATAAGTCGTATGATAACACGTGACTATTAATTTAAGCACGAAAGCGTAAAACGTGAGTGATCAAGTACAATAACACACACACAGAGAAGACATTTTTATAATATATTAAACGTTTTATATTATGCTGATATTTTTCCAGAGAAATTTGTTCACCCAACCATTTTTGGCCATTCCAAAGCGGGAGTACAAATGACAAATGAAAATGCGTATTAAAAAAATACAGTCACGGTTCATAGCTTAATATGTTAAAGGGAGGGGGGGGGGGCTACAACACGATTTTGTATTCTACGGTACTGGGGATCAATTATTACACTTACATTGTTAAACAAATTAACTTTATATCACCCCAAGAAAAAAAAATTTCCCAATTAGCAGCATTATGTATTTAAAGCAAGAGTGTGTGATTGGTGTAGTGAGCGTTACCACATAATTTTTAAAAGTTGAAAAACAATGTTCAGGTTCGTGGTTATCAAATTGTTATTAAAATTAGTAAAAAGTACTGTATTTTCATTTCAACATTACATTAGCCTCTTCTAATTTTGAAGATTGCTGGTATCATCATCAACACATATATATACAACAACAAGCCTAAAGAAATCAGTGGATGCCTTCTCCCCTTATCTCTTTTCCGGTACGTTCATTACTTCAATGGCTCTTTCTCGACACGACACCTTAAGTTAAATCCAGATTATGCTACGCGCTGTTCTTGAGTGATTTTCTTATCTCCCACATAATGTGGATAGGATGACGTGTTACGAGACAAGCAACCAAACAGCTGCATGCGAGAATTCATTTCGTTTCAGTACATCGAAAAGACTTGCGCCACAGTTCCAGAATCTTGCCCGGTGGAAAGCTGTGACCTGAAGTCTTAACTGGTTTGAATGTAGGTGGAAAAGAAAATAATCGAGCAAATAAAATAATGTAGACTCAGCTATACGCGCTACTTAATTGTTACTCTAAAAATATTTGAGCTGAACCATCTAAATTGAAAATATGTTTCACTTTCGGATATTTTTCAGCATCGAAAATAGCCGAGTTATAGTCAACGGCCAATCTTGCTTTCCTCTTCGAATCAACTATATTTTCCAGATGATTTTTGTATACTTAAACATATGTTTCCCACCAGTTTTTAGTCTCTAATTAGCACGCCCAAATTTAGAGCTGTCAGATGTGCGTGGATATATTTTTAATTTTTTTATTTTATTTCCAAAGTCGAGAAACAAAATTTCTCATCGACAATTGCTTATTACGGATTTTACTTCTTTCAAATATGTACAAACTGGAATGATAATTTGGTACTTATGTTCCGAAAGTTTATGCTAAATTGCATAAGAAAAGGTACAAAACTGTTCTTTGTCATTAACTATTCGAAGAAATGGAGATGGGTCAGTTGCACTGGAAGGTAGGCGTGGCTACCTAATTGTACTGCTTCACTCTGGCCATCTATGTCCGAACTGCACTGGACGTCCTCCTCCCAATTCCCTGCTGATACCAATTGGTGAGATTAATTTTTTCCCCCTCTCTTCACACTATTTTTCCTTCACACTTTATCAGACCATCATTCTTATACGACTGGCAGTGGTGCATAATCACAGGCGTGTTACAAAACTTTGCGGGTTTAAATTCCTTTGTTTTATGTCGAGATATTCCCTGGTCTCTTATTTATTTGATATTCAATTTCCTTATCATTTAACCTCATTTCCTTGGGTTGTTACTTCATCCATAATATGAAATAGTTCTCAAACATTGGTGTCTAGTGAGTTCTCTGTTCTGATATTTATCTCATTTTTCCCATCCGCTTTTCAAATTTCTTGTTTATCATCATCTTCACGATATGACCACTGTTTTTCAATGCATAAACACCAACTTGATATTGTTTGATAACTTCTCTACAATTCTAACTTGGAAATGGTTCCAACTGAGCACACGGAAATTGTTATAAATTAGAGTTTGAAATTCCATTTACATACGCGTGCGCTGGCTCGTATTTCAATAAAATAATTTTTTTTATTAAATTACCATCATTCATTAAGTTTAAAAAGAAATAGATCTTAAGTCGTTAACAAAAGAGTACCAGAAAACTGCATATAAGAAAACACGGATTTAACAGCGGGCACACCTGGCTCGCGTCCTGGACCCCGATTTCTGAAGGACCTCGCAAAACGTTAACTTTACACTTTTTCTAATTTAAGGGGTCCAATATTTTCTTCTACGCCTAGGGCTTGAACCGACCTTAATCCGCCTCTACCTATAAGCGCGTCGTTTCAAAATCCTTTCCAATTGGGGGCATTCAAATTTTGCGCAACACATTTCTGAGAGTGAAAGGTGAAAAAATGAGGTGTCAAAATGATTGGTATGATTCGTATTTTTAAAATTAAAAATTCAATATTTTGCATCACATTTCAATTTTCATTCCCCTAAATTTCTAGGTGGAAATTTTAGACGCTTTTAAAAAAACAGTACGGATTTCTGCTTTTACCGATCACAACATTCGTTCATTACAGCATCTGCCAAGTGATCCAAATGTTACAGAAAAGTAAACATTCAATAATTTGAAGAGCATATTCCATGCAGTTTCTACAGAAAAATATATAGACAGAATCTTTAAATAACACATAATTTTTTCTGTCAGAATAGTTATATTTTTACAAACAGGTTAGACTTTTTTAGCTGTAGACCATTACAGTGCTAATGTAATTATTTACAGTTAATGTAACTATTTCGACAATAAATTTTCCGTTATCATAAAAGTCCCACTGCTTGTAAAAAAACCAAGATATCCCCTGCATACAATACATGTTATACAGATAAGGTCAATTCAGACTTCATTTTTCCAGGTTTTTGTTGGCAGTATGTTATATCTGAATTATTTTCTGATTTAGGAGAGCATTTTAGGTATGTATATCCACAGTATATGTTTTAAGCGAGGTATGTAATAACAGAAGAAATATATATGGAAATGAAATGGGACGAAAATTGGGAATTACAAAACTGTATGTTTTACTGTATGTTTTTCCAGGGTATTTTATGTGTATTCGACTGTATATACATTACAAGCAAGTTCCAAAATTATGAATCCTAAATGAAGTATAGAAATTGAAAAATATATAAACAAACAATAAAATGTTAAATTTCAATCGTTTAAAAACTTCACTGCAACATTATCGTTGAGAATAGTGAGAAATCGTTTGTTGTTCGGGATCCATTTCTTCCGCAATTCGTTTTCAATGGTTTTATTAGAAAACTTGAGATATTTTTAAACTTTATAAATATTTTATTCGGATTTTTATACATAGTTTCAAACAACGTTCATGACACCGGAACAATATATTTTTTTATGTTCCACCATTCTTCCACCATGACATTATAACATTGTTTATTATTAACAGGGTCCAAGAGCTTTTCTACAAGGTGTGTTTGGGATTTATTTGCTTTTTTTACAAAAAAAATCATATTTGAATTATTTTCATGATTAAGTACGTAGATATTTTCTCATTATAAAATCGAAGCACCAATAGAAGGTGATTCTCTCATCCTTGATTTTTGGATAGGAAGAATGGTGCCGATGAGCCGTTGCCGCAATGATTACGCATCGTACGTATGTATGCGATGTTATTGTGGGTGGATGTCCATTCACATTGGTGGCAACGCTCTACCGAGCGTGAAAAAGAAATTTACTTGAGTGTCGGACAAAACGAGACTGACCCATTTTTGGCTCGAGGTCATCGTGTCAAAAAAAGCAAACAAAAAAGTTTTCCATTTTTGCGTGCGACTCCGCGAAGGCCACCCCTGTTTTGTTCCTTTTGCTGTTAAAAAACCTTTTTCCAAGACCGACTCCTAGATTTTTCGGTTTTCTTATAGCGTCTCCTTTTCCTATGTCACCGACAGTCGCGCGCGCTCGTGAAAAGTCACTTTATACAGCTGGAAAAAAGAAATTACACGGAATAATAAGCGGGCTCGTGATGAATATGATATTATATTTGAAACTTTTATTTCTAAATTTCTTTGCTCTTGAAGATGTCAAGAAAAAGCAACATGGAACCACGCAACAATTATACCACACAACATATCACCAAGTTTTAATTATCACACTTACACAGGGTGGTTATAATTAAACTGGCACTACTCAGACGTATGTAGCGCCCATCCTGATGAAAGTATTTCGATGAAATTTGGCATATATAAAGACATGGACCCTGGGGAAAAGAAAGATTCAATAACAAAAACAATTCAATTTTGACCACCAGGTGAGAAAGTGGTGCTTTTTTATCGCAGTTATCTTTTCCCATGGTCCAAATAACGTATATTCAGTCAACGCTGCTTAATGTAATCACATCGGGACCCGTGGTTTCTGATAACAATAACCAAATGATAGTTATATCCGAAAAAAGTCCCGTTAGCAAGCATAGTGCCCATACATTCCGTTTAGTTGAACGGCACGTATGACAAATGGGTATTGGTAAAAATGGACAAATTTTTTTCTTACCCACCAGGGCGAGACAAATGCCCAGGGCATGTAAAAATTCCGCTCGAGCAGGTATTTTTTTCGACCACGTATCCGACGAAGGCATGTAAAAAATCCAAAAAATAGGGAAACAATTTTTAGGGTTTATGGGAAATTTTGAGAGTTACTCAAACAAATGAGGAATATGCAAAAACATATACCTGCTTGTATATATATATTTCTCATTATTTAAATTCTTCAGTAAATATTTTCATCAATACATTTCAACACATTTGTTTTGAATGTAAGGGGGAAATTATTAGGAAAAGGGAAATTTCGCTAGCCCACAGTATAAAAGTTTTATGAAAGTTTTTTTAGAAAACTTGACAAATGCAACCAATGAGCTTATCGATTGCATTCGCTCGAGTGTAACCGATATGCTCATTGGTTGCATTTGTCAAGGTTAGTGTAACACCAGCCTTAAGGCTGAAACACGCTACGCTGACGTTGTGATTTCTGATTCGAGAAAATTTTGTGACGTAGATTTCCCACGTTACCGAATTTCTATGAATCAGAAGTCACAACGCCTCTGACATGACGTGAAATCACGTCACGTCAGTGTAGTGTGTTTCGGCTTCCCGACTAGGTGGTATCACTGGTCAAACTTGGGGGGGGGGAGTGTCCAAAATCGTTCCACGTGGGAAATTTCTTAGCGTTGTAGTAAATTTTGAGATTTCATCAAACAAAAGAATAATTTGAACTTTTTTTAATGTAGTGCAATGCTCTTAATTTTCTATATTATCTGCATATGTTCATCAATAAATAGCAAAAACAAAGAGGAAGATTTTTGCGATGAAGTAAGTAAATATCTCTAGAAGTGAAACTGACTAATGTTTTCTGGGGATGTAAAATATTGATTCTGGCATGTATTATTTCAAGAGACATGCCCGACCGGGCATGTAAATGTTTTTTAGATTTGTCCAACCCACATAATTTTGTTGCAAAATGTCCAATCGTTCCTTTTTTTAATGCAATTTTAAAACGGGACCTCTTTTTTTTTAGCTAAAATTTTGTATTTTTGTTAATCAGCCATTGTGAGGCGTTAGAAGGGAGCTGTCACGAAATACGATATTTTTTTTAATGTACACAGTTTTCTCAATATACTCATAGATCCCTTGAGAAAGTCTCTTGGGAAAAAAAACTAGAATATGGTCAACTGAAAGAAACTGATCAAGAACTCAAGGAAGTTGTTTCTTTTTCACCATACAATTTCCTTCACTATGAGAAGGCCATTGCAAAAGAAGCTCCACACATATATGAATCACAGCGAATACTAAGGTCTGATTACGACATTGAATACGGAAATGTTTGTCAACAAGGGAAGGGGGAGAGAACACCTTCTAGCCTCCCACATAGTCTAGCAGCCTGATAATGATAATTTACAGAAGAAAATTAAGTTTGGTTAAACTTTTGCTGCAGAATACGCAAAAAATACTTTTAATGGAAAAAAAACTGATAACATTATCCAAAGTCCCGATAACTATAAACGATTTTCTTCCATGATATGATATTGGTCCATTCCATTCCTTGCAAAAGTAATCACAACATCTGAATGATAATATTATCAGTGATTCTAATAAGTGGCGTCGACTGTAAAAAGTTTCAATGAAATACATCACCACAACGGGCGCTACATAGGTCGGAGCAGTGTCAGTATAATTCAACTCAACTTAATTATACACAGTTATTAATGACACACTCCGACCTATGTAGCGCATGTTGTGGTGGGCGTACTATTTCATTGAAACTTGGTATATACGTTATTTGGACCATAGGAAAAAGATAAATAAGAGCGCCACTTTTTCACCTGGTTGTCAAAAATTAACTATTTTTATTGAATCTTTCTTTTCTCCCATGGTCCATATGTCCTATATACAAAGTTTCATCAAAATACTTCCATCAGAATGAGCGGTACATATGTCTGAATAGTGCCAGTCTATATATAGCACCCTGTGTAAGAGACATTTCAATAGCTCAGTGATATAAAACTTTTGGGGGGCATCTGGAGAAAAGGAATGAAATGATGATCACGATTTACAAAAATGAAGTCGATTGATTGCACGACTCTTGCTTGAGTCATCGCAAAACAAATAAAGTTTTAGAGGAGGATTCAGAGGTTGTTCACAAATCGAACAGCAAAACAGCTAAATTAGAACTCGAACAAATAATGAGTTATCTGTATCACCCATGAGCGATTATGATTGATATTCCACTGTTTCGAAGAAAATTTTATCAATAAAATACCATAATTTACTTTTTTGAAAACACGTAATTAGTTTGACTCGTTAGTTTCGGCATATGAAATGTGTAACAAAATTATTAGAGAATTTCACTTACTAATAAGTCTTAAACGATAACATTAGAGGGGTAAAAACATACTTCTAATTATTCCGATTTATATTTTTTTTGCAAAGACCCCTAATTGGCAGCTGAAAGTCTCTCAAGCACCAAAAAATCGAAAAAAACTGAGAAATTTGAAATTTATCTCGCTTAATTTTCCTCATATGATGATGAAACTTGTTTTATTTGTCATATATATTTGCAAAGAGAATCTTTTTCCAGGTATGCCTATATAGAGCCTTGACGAAAATACAAAAAGTTAAACTTTGTAATTTTTTCAAAAATTTATGTGTCATACTTCAGTTTTGTATAGGTTCACCATAACATGAATATTCTTTCCTTTTAAATATTTTTGCAATAGAAAGTTTCTGTATACGATGATTGAGAAAAAAAGGCCCGAATAAGGATTTTCTAGACACGCTATACAGGGTGTTCTGTTAATGGACCGACAAACTCAGAAGATTGTTAGCAAGCATCAAGAGGAACAAAAATTGCGATGGAACATGGTGTCGCAAACCACGTCGACAGGGTGAAAATCGCATGCAGGTTTTGACGTCACGCTGGAACGACAAAAAGTACAATGATAACTACAAAAAGATTTATTTGATTAATTATTAGATGAGTTGTTGGAAGTGGCGGCCGCTGACGTCATTGCACAGTCTACAACGACGTAAAAACGATTCCGGACACGCTCGAAGATACCAGGTATGCTTTTGATGTCTGCCGCAGCGACGACAATCCGCGCTATGAGGTCCTCCGGTGTGTCCACACGAGTTATTTAAGGTGACCCCATAGGAAAAAGTCACACGAATTGAGATCCAGCGAACGTGGAGGCCAAGCAACAAGTCCCGCGCGTCCAATCCACCTCCTTGGGTATGTAACATAGATTTGCGTTTTTCGCTATTTTCATCCTCTCAACTTGGTTTGCGACACTATGTTCCATTGCAATTTTTGTTCCTCTTGATGCTTACTAACAACCCTCTGAGTTTGTCGGTCCATTAACAGAACACCCTGTATATTAAATTATGGCTTATATGCAATTCCATTTCTGTCTCTCATCTATGTTCAATTTTACTTTCTCTTTTGGACTAATGGGGCAGAAAGAAATTTTCGATTTCCTGTGTCCATACGCAACATCGTATATTTGGAAAGTGTTTATCTTTAAACGCTCGATTGTTGATTTTTTCCAAATCACACAATAAGACAATTGAGTACTTATGTTATGATCTTATCATCGGCATGATGACCCTTAAATACTTATATCGAGAAAGAGGAGCACATCAATCAGATTTATAGGGATGAAAAAACTCAACTATGTTTCGCTTTCAGTAACCGTAACAACGTATCAAGAAAGCAGTTTTGTTTGATAATATATGTGTGAGTTCTATTTTACTATTCCTTCTGTTTTTCTTCATCGACGGTAGAATGACAAAAGGTCTATTTTGCTATTTTGTCCTGTTCTCAATCTTGTAGATACCTTAACTGAATAGTGTCAGTTATTTTTCTTTGTCTCAAGGTATATCCACAAAAGTTTTACAATTTTTTTTTCAATTTTGCACATAAAGAAATGCGTTTTAGTTTTATCCCTATTCTATTGATCTCCACCCCCTGTATATGAAAAATATATAGTGAGAATTGACTGATATCCAAAGTTTAGATGGGTAATGCAAATACTGTCGTTGATTCGAGCGTCAAAAAACAAGCAGAGAGTGTTTCACGGGAAATTTATTCTTTGATCGATGTCAAAGGAGATGGAAGACTCGTTGATTTGCTTAAAGAAGCTGCAAAAATAAAGGATTTCACCGGAGTAAGTTGATTCATTATTATTAATTAATTAATGAACCTGTAATAATTGAATAAGTAAAGACATTCGAGACTTTTGAACAATAATAGTCCCACTATTCATTCATGAGTAAATATGAAAACCCATAATTTCTTACATAAATATATGGTAATATTCTATTTTAGAGTTTGTTACCGTTTAAAAATGATACCATGTGAGAAAATTTATCAATTTTATATATTTATAAATTAATCATTAATTTTCAGTTTCGATGCTTTTTGCCACGATAACATATCCGACTAGAGTTTGAATTCATAGTATTTGATGTATTTATCTCGGTCAAATTTCCATTAACTGAACAAACTGTTTTAGATTGACAATAAAATACGCGAATGGGTGACACCGTTCTTATACAACGGAGGCAGAGGAAGAAAAATACCCATCACCGAGCTTGTGCTAATTCGAAATAATGACAGACCAAAACATAAGCAACTTGCTGTGGTTGAAATCGACGAGCACCGAAAGAAGCAATCGAAAGGTAACAATTATTCCTTTCTCTATTCATGAATTAAAAATACAATTTAAAATTATGCATGATTTCGATCAATATATACAGTAATATCAAATGCTTATTAAATACACAATGTGTTGAATTCCAATGTGGTTTCTATTTAAGTATCGTTTCCAGTTCAACTAATTGCTGAACATTTACGAACTTACACAATGGCAATTTTCCATATCATAAATACTTGAAAGTTTTGAATTTTAGAGACACCAAAGTCATTGGAAACTATTGTTTTAAAAAGTCATACATGCAGAGTGATTATAATTGAAGTTCCCGTGTACTCTAAAAAAAAAACTAGTTTGTCTCAAAAACTGCTCATCCGAATACAGCTAAATTTTCAGGATATCTTAATAAGAGAGAGATTTATGCAATAAAAAAAATAGTTCAATTTTTGACTACCAGGTAAATAGGCACTTTTTTTTATTGCATTCTCTTTTTTTCTATGGTCCATATAGCGTATATACCAAGTTTCGATGGAATACCTCCATCAGAATGGGAGCTACATACGTCTGATGGAGGTATTCCATCGAAACTTGGTATATACGCTATATGGACCATGGAAAAAAGGAAAATTCAATAAAAAAAGTGCCTATTCACCTGATGTTCTAAAATTGAACTATTTCTTTATTGCATAAATCTCTCCCCCATGGTCTCCTTAAGATATCCTGAAAATTTGGCTGTATTCGCATGAGCAGTTTTTGAGAAAAACTACTCAGAGTACGGGAACTTTAATTATAATCATCCTGTATATAGTAAATTATCCGGATAAAATGATTGAAAATATAAAAATTTTATTCGTCTGTGAAGAAGTGTTTCTTTTTTCTAACTTTTTTTGTCCATGGCCCTTTTAGGAACATATTTCTTTCTCTGGCCCACCCTTTGTCTTTTTCAAGGTCCCCTACCCCTCATCCAAGAGCGAAGCCCTTCCTACTTATTGAATTGATTTCTTGTGAATTTTTAGTGAACAAATTTTTTTAATAAAGTCAATCTCCAAACATTCCTAAGCTAGAGACCATCCGGACAATCCTGAACTTCTCTGAAGTGAGAGTTTTATTCAGGGCCATCTCAACACATCTGATGGGCCGCCAGGCAAAGTAGTGTTTTTTGGTCCGGTGCTAAGCAGATGTAATAGTTTACATATTAACATACTCTCAAAAAGCATATTGCCAGATCTGATCACGTAAGCCCCTATTGGGGGGAAGGAATTCATAGCCAGCCGGACTATGCTGAAATGGGTCCATGTGTTAAGATAGCTTTTGTTTTATTGGTAAGTCACCTGATCACAAATCGTGATTGCAACAGATCATATAATTAGACATAATTACACGTTGTTTAAATGCCATGATTGTATTGAAATATGCGAAGGGGGAAGCTTTCGAATCGAGATAAGCCACTAAAGTTTTTTAAGGAAACACAAAATTGACATACTTTTTTTCTGCAGACAATCCTCAATATCGTGATGTTTGTTGGGATCTTACGAAGCGTGGCTCAGTTGGCGAAACAGCTTTACATCTGTGCTTCTTATCAGACGGACCTATCTACGTGGAACTGGCAAAACGTCTAGTGAAATTATTTCCTAAAATTGTAAATGACATATATCAGAGCGATGAATATTATGGTACGTATATATATCTTGTTTATTTTCGTTCAAACACTTTCAAAGACTAAATTATTAATTGACGCGACATTTTTAATTTACTAATTTCTTAGAAGTTAATTTTTTTTATACGCGAAAGAATCGGGAACCTAAGTTCAAAATGTTCCGATGCTTCGTTTCTGCAGGTTATTCTCGATGATGCACGTAAAATGGCGCTATACGTATAATCATATGCTGGAAATAAAACTGTCAGATATATCACCAAATTCGCCAGTCACCATCAGAGCATGATTTTTTCTATAATGAAATAACTGAACGAAATATAGTTCCAAACAAAGAAAAATGTTTACGACCTTTGTTTGTTCATGTTTTTAGCGTTTCCTGGTTACGCTCGTCAGTTCGTCTGTTATTCACAGCTGATATATAGGTACGAAAGTTATTTCAATAGCAAAACTTGATTTAAAATGCCAATAAAAAAAAGTTGTTTTTCATAAATATATTTACTGCGCGGAAAAAAACTACAGGTGCCATATGCTAAATAAATATTGTCGTATATCTCAATTGCTATTATTATCATTATTAAGGAAAGTCCTGGTACCAACCAACCACGTTCATAATAATGATCATTAGATAGCAATTTTTTTCAAGTGACACCCCCCCCCCCTAATAACCAATTCTCTACTGTAAACAATCAGCTGTCGATTATATCCCATTTGTATCCCCTTTTTTATTTAAATATTTTATTGCTCTTTATTTTTAATTGACATTTTTTTCTGTTAGACAAGCTCCGTTAAATCAGCAATAAATAAATTATAACAAAATACGGGATGACAATTGTTGCTTTGGATAATTTATTTTGGGAGAACGGCAATAGAACGGGATCTTTGTAAGTGTCTGCGAAAAAACACAAAAGCTAATCAACTGATGAGGTTCTCGAAGTGACTGCTCCGGAGATAACGAGATCACGACTAATTACATTCACTGACGTTCTGATCAACATTTTCCTTATAGGCATCAATGGCAAAACTAATTTCTCCAAATTCCCGTATTTAGTTGATGATCGTATACCGAGATTATTTTGATCGGTTTTTCAATGCTGGGGACAATATTCAATCCGGTTTCCAATGGAACATTACTGTATACAGTAATACCCTGGATATTTAAGAATTTTCCTGACTCGAATTTCCCGGCATGCCGAAAAATACGAGATAATACGGTAAAAAAAAATGGCCTACCAAATAATTTACCCATAATAACTACACTGTTTCCAAAAGTCTGTGTCCTTTTCGGAGTTTGGACATTTTCTCGAATTTCTAGAAAAATATACTGGGTAAATCGTTCTGAACTTTCAGTCATATATGTTAATACTCAACATTTCCAGTGAAAAGTTAGTCACGAGTGCATTTAGGGGGCCGATAACAAATTAAATAAGAAAAAAAAATGTTTTTGATCAACCCCGTATTAGAAAAAACAGCAAATGCCTTGCAAGTTTAAAAAAAATATTGTAGAAACTTTGTGAAATACATCTGTGAATTTTTCGCGAGAATAACACGTATATTCAAGAAAATATAAATGCTTTTTATAAAAATTCCAATTTTCATCGCATGAGTTTTGCTTAAAAATGCCAACCAATTTTCACACAACTTACAGAAAATATGACGCTATACATTAGACACACTGTAACATACTGAAAAGAAATTTAAAATGTGAAAAATCATTATTCAATGAGATATAAGTATTTATAGTAAATGATTATTATCTGCGCATGCGCGAGAAACATAAACTTTATTTTTCCTAATTTGATTGACAGATATATAGTGCAACTTATATATAAAAATTCTGAAAGATATACGTGATATTTTGAAACTTGCTGAAAGTAACCGAATGATCAGAGATTTTCCACAAATATTTGTGTACGATTATTTTCTGTTATTTGATTATTTCGAGATTAAGCCCACAGCGTACGCGAATGAGCGAAGACGCGTGTTTGATGCTATGTGAAAGAAGTAGCATAAATGTGGTAATGTGGCTATCCGATGCCCACGCCACGCATATACGATGACAAAATAAACAAACTGATATCAAAATGAAATAACAGCAAATAATCGTATACAAATTTGTGAAAAATCCCTTATTATTCGGTTACTTTCAGCAAGTTTCAAAAATTACAGCGCATAATATCACGTATATTTTCTGAATTTTCCGACGTTCAGTTAAAATTTTTATATAAGTTGTACTATTTATCTGGCTATCAAATTGTGGAAAATAAAGTTTATAATTTTCGTGCACATGCGCAGTTAATAATCATTTACTAAAATTACTTATATCTCAATAATATTTTTTCACATTATAAATTTCTTTGCAGTATGTCTCATGTACAGCGTCATATTTTCTGTAAATTGCGTGAAAATTGGTTGAAAACTCTGCATGTTATAATCAAATTTATATAGAAATGTTATAGGAATTTTTATAGAAAGCATATATATTTTCGTGAATATACGTGCTATTCTCGCAAAAATGCACAGAAGTTTGTACAATACATTTTTTAAAGTTGCAAGGCATTTGCTGCTTTTTCTGATGCAGGGTTGATCAAAAAACTTTTCTTATTTAATTTGTTATCGGTCCCCTAAATGCACTCGTGACTAAATTTTCACTGGAAATGGTGAGTATTAACATATATGACCGAAAATTCAGAACGATTTGCCTAGTATTTTTCTAAAAATTCGAGAAAATGTCCAAACTCCGAAAAGGACACAGACTTTTGGAAACATGGTGTATGTGTTATTATCATTATATTTATAATTTGACTTATATTTGTTATCAATATAGTTTCATTTATATTTATTATCATTTTCTTCTTATTCTACGTACTTTTCATAATCTGGTAGATTTAAAGGGTTAAAATTTAGTCTTGATTATTTGGTTTCTTCAGTTTAATGAACTTTTAATTCACCCTTCTATTGTATTATTTTTACTCTATACTGTAACATTATATTGATTTAAGTGCTATAAATTTACCTCTTTTAAAATTATTTTTCTTCAATTTTCATTTTTTATTTTCATGCCTTTATAGCATCTCATGATACATATAAGTAATTTGCAAGGCCAAAGTGATATTTTTCCAATGAATTTCATTGCTGAGGCGTGAAATGAGGAAAGAGAAATTATGAGCAAATCACAGCACTTGCATATTTTAGACTGTTTTATCGGTATTAGGTCGCTCACCGCACATCGATCTGTTTACCTTGAGAAGCAAGTTGCCATGAGAATAGACAATAAAGAGATACCAAAATAATTTTCTCGCATATTCTTTATCATAATATTCACAGCTAAGTTGCTCAAGTGCAGTGTTTCTTAAAGTGTGCATCGTGGATCCTAGGGGTGTCCCTAACCTTCGTCAGGGGCTACGCAGCTAGCTGGAGATATTGATTTGTGTACCTATTTATGCTTTGTAGTGGTTCTTTTATAAGAGAAAACATCTTTTAAACTATTCTAGGGAGTGGCAGCCTGCAGATGAACAATGAATTAGGCAAGAGAGCCACGGGTAACAAAAGTTTAAGAAGCACAACTCTAGTAGAAAAATTTTGGGAAAAAAGGATGGAAGTCACACACACACATTTTTTAACCTCTCATGGTTACATTCAAAACTTATATTTCTTACTGAAAATACCCAAAGGAAATAAACGTGTTAAAATACACTGTTACATACACGTCATTCCATATCCACAGTTTTTAGGGAGTTTTTTTGACATTTTTTGCGTACATGTACGGCATGTTTTTTATTCTGCTATTCTTAAAGTAAACTTCGGCATTTTTTAACTTGTTCTTAGGTTTTTGTTTCAAAAGTAATTTAAATTAATGTTTCAGGTGAAAGTGCTTTACACATGGCTATTGTAAATGAAGATCCGGTCATGGTGAAATTTCTGTTAGATCATGGAGCTAACTACGAAGAAAGAGCGACCGGTGTTTTTTTTAATCCTGAGGATCAAAAGTCTGGCAGGTCTGACAACATGGATCATGAATGGGTCGATTTACCCGTTCGTACAAACTACGAAGGGTGGGAAAAGTATTTTTATGTTCAAAAATACATATAATTCAAGATCTTCATTGCAATTCTCAAGATTCAGAAGTACGGGTGTTGCATGGGGTAATAAAATCCTCAACGATATTCAAGTGGAAGACGTGCAGGTCCTACATATTCTAAAAAATGTATGTGCAAGCAAAGCACCAGGACCAGATGATATCTATCCCAGGGTCGTCAGGGAATGTGCTAATGAATTGTTGGGGCCAGTCGCACAGATATACATGAGTAGTGTTGCTGAGGGTATCGGCCCAAGGGATTGGAAACGTGGTAATGTTGTTCCCATATTTAAAAAGGGTAGTAGAGAGAAAAGCTGTGTCCAATTATCGTCCAGTGAGTTTGACGAGCTCCCTCTCGAAAATTTAAGAAATCATTATTAAAAGGCAGTTGGCGCTGTGGATAGACGAGAATAATGTATTGTCGGATAATCAGCATGGGTTCAGGAAGGAAAAGTCATGTGTGACTAACCTCCTTTGCTTCTATAATCACGTGACGAAGGCTTTGGATAAGGGCAAAAATGTAGATGTTGTCTACCTTGATTTCCAGAAGGCATTCGATCGGGTCCAACATGGCAAACTCTTGAAGCGTTTACACGAGATTGGGATTGGGGCAACTTGCTGAATTGGATAGAATCGTGGTTAAGAGATAGGTCGCAACGAGTTATGGTGTACGGGGAATTCTCTGGTTGGACAGGCATCACAAGTGGAGTTCCTCAAGGAAGTGTCCTTGGCCGAATACTTTTTCAATTTTTGTCGATAAACTCGATCAGGGTATCGATGGGATTGCTAGCAAATTCACAGATGACGTGAAGCTAATAGGGGTAATTGGGAATCAAAGCAATAAGGAGTTGCTCCAGACCAACTTAAACAGGATTGCAGCATGGGAAAATCAATGGAGCATGACGTTTAGCGTTGGCAAGTGCATGGTTGCTCATTTTGGTTCGAACAACCCACGGTTCTCTTACAAGTTGAATGGTGTCACTATCCCGGATGCAACTAGGGTCGCCGATTTGGGAATTCTCATTGACGAGCGGCTTAGGTTTTCTCAACATTGTTTAGCAGTGGTCAAAAAAGCTAATAGAATGCTTGGTCTCATTTTCAAAAAGGTCTCTTCGCGTTCCCTTAAAGTCATTCTTCCGCTTTTCCGAGGCTTAGTTCGTCCTGGACTGGAGTATGCTGTAAGGTTTTGGAGACCATACATACAGAGGGACATAGACTTGGTTGAAGGGGTGCAGAGAAGAGCCACGCGTGTCTTTATTGGCACACGGGGCTTGAGTTATGAAGCGAGATTTCATTTTTTTAATATGTTTACATTGGATGGAGAGATATGACCGAAATGTTCAAAATTTTCAACGAGATGGATAGGTCGACTATGAATTATTAGTACACCGTCAATCGACTGCTTTTACAACGGGACACAAGTATCGATTGGTAGCCCGAGTGGTGTGGTGGTAAGATGCTCAACTATCACCGTGAAGATTGCTGTCACGGTCCGGTTTCAAATCCAAGGGAAGGAGGATATAGATATTTTCCCTAACGAACTTGAGGCGACCACCGATAGACATTACCTTCATTTCCAACCCATCTCATTAATGGCAGTAAATTGCAATATAGCGATATAGCCAGAGTTGGTGTTTGGTGAAGTAGTATCGATTGGTAAGGGACAATTCTTGGTTATGGTGTGGCAGGGAAGTTTTCCTTTAATATTGTTGTTAATAAATGGAATAGCTTACCCCTGGAGGTAGTAAATTCTAACACAATTGACACGTTTAAAAAGAAATACGATAAACATGTTGGGGTTAATCGAGAAGCTATCCATACTTAGAATCAGACAACCATAAGTATTCTTTATGGGCATTGTATAATATTTTATCATGTGTATATATTGTTTATAATTTTTATTAATTGCATTTTTAATTGGGTTGCTGTGTTTTTGAAATATATGACATCCATATTTTTATGAGCATCTTTTTCTCAGCCACCTCGTTGGGGATTTTGTCTGTTGTGGTGTTGTTTTTGTATTTGTATATGTTCAGTGTAATTTTGTAGACTCGCTTATGCAGGGTTGTAACTAAGATTTTTGCCGCCCCTACACCTTTGAAAATTATATAATTTTGTAACGGTGTTCTTTGTTCCCACCTGAAACTGCCACCCGGGGCAGTTGCCCCTTCTGTCCCCTCTGGTTACGGCCCTGGCTTATGTAAAAGTTTTGAAATTCTCGAATGTACAACAGTATAATGCTTACCAGCAGTTTTTATTAAAATTTTTTGAACGTACTTCTAATCAGGCAGAACAAAAACTCGAGCACAGTTAAGCGCAGAAAAGTTTATTGTATTTGAGAATTGAAAAATTCGAAAATGTGTTTTTTTAGAAGATTTGCGTGCACCAACCCCCTTAAGTCGGAGTAGAAAAAAATAAAGACATGTCCTGTATTTTACGGGACGTATTTTATGGTCACGCAGCTCATGCTGTAAGTTAGAGGTCCGTTAAATCATCTCTGATATTTTACAGGTCCTTGGGTTTAGAAAGTTTGAGAAACAACTAGAAATAACTAGAATTTATTCAGATGTTGGAAACAAGATGAGATTTTAAAAATTTCATTGTATAGGAAGCATTTTAGTAGGAGAGGAATGAAAAATAAGTCATGGTAATGATTTTATCATATAGAAGAATTTGTTAATTAAGAGTTCATTGCAAATATAATCGGTTTTATGTCTTTGTTTTCTGTGTCTCTTGTAGATACGTTTATTGGGGTGAATATCCACTACCTTTTGCAGCGTGTCGATCTCAAGAAGAATGCTACCGTTTACTGCTAGCAAAGGGGGCTCATCCAGATTTACGAGATACCAATGGAAATACAACTCTTCACATCATGGTCATTCAAGATAATATTGTAAATTAACTTTCAATATTATTTTTACGTTTATTTTCATCTTTTTTACAGGTGAAAATGTTTTCACACATAAACTTGTTTACCTGTGGGCAGCGTCAGTGTGTGGCATAACATATTTTCCAAAGTAGTTGGAAATCTTGTAACCCAAAATTGTTGCGAAACTGATATTTTATCGAAGGCGCGGTAGCCCAGGTCGATAAGACACTCGCCTAAAGTACCGAAGGATGTTTAGAGGTGTCGCGAGTTCGATACCCGGTTCGTCCTTGTCAGAAAACTTTCCTGACACAGGGGTACAACAAAAAAAAAACGGCGACTTGACTGCAGCAAAAAAATTGCTACCGCAGGGAGTCCCCCATCGAGGGGTTAGCGCACCAACCTCTCGACGAGTATAAAAAACAAGCCTGCCGTTCGGAATCGGCAATAAATTGTAGGTCCCGGTCTAATTAGCCCTCGTGTGCAGAAAATGATCGTGGTGCGACAAAAATGATCAAATGAACAACAGAAACGGCGACATGATCACAGAAAAAGATTGCTACCGCAAGGCAGTCCCACGTACGCCGAGGAGTTAGCGCACCAACCTCTCGGTGAGTATAAAAAAGCTGCCGTTCGGAATCGGCAATAAATTTTAGGTCTCGGTCTAATTAGCCCTCGTTTGCAGACAATGATCATATCGCGACAAAAAAAATGATGAAATGATGCTTAATCGATTAAAAAGTGTTACTTCCGATTTCAGTGTCACCTTGAATAATGCTTGACATAAGTTTTTCTTGGTTAAAACTCGGTTCGCCTACAAAAATCAATAATTCAGTTACCGTAAAATAGATTTCTGAAACATTTCTATTAGTTTGACAACACAAGTTCTTGAACATGACATCTGCACTTAAATCTTCCACACTCGTTAAAGCACAGACTATCGACCTGTAAAGGCAAACTGTCGATCCGCAAACTAAATTTATTCACCACATATGGAGTTACAGTGTTTCTGAAAATTAATTATGTGCTTTTTCCAAAATTCGGACCATTTTTATGACATATCATGGCTTATATATTTTTTAGAACATGTTTGACATGGTCCATGAACTCGGGGCTTCTATGGATGTGAAAAACAGACAAGAGTTAACACCTCTCACTCTGGCTGCTAAATTAGCAAGAAAAGAGGTACATATTTCATTCAATAACGTAATAAAGTATGTTATGTTAAGGCCGCTGTGGTGGTCGAGTGGTTATAGTGACGGACTCGCGATGCGAGGATCCGGGTTCGAACCCCACAGTGGTGGTCGGCTGAAGTTGGTTTTCTGTGGTTCCCAACTTCAAGGCGCAAATGCGAGCCGATCTCTCCGTTAAAAAGTCTCGCCGCAGAGAGCAACAGTCCTACAACGATAAATCATTCAATCATAACACTTCACTCATAGTTTGAAAAACTGGTGGCAGATGGCAGCACTACACATAACAAGCATTACAGAGAAACAAAAAAAAACTTCACGTCAGGTTTCGCTACACGTACACGCACATTCCCGCATGTACCGATTCGTTGGGGGTTCCGCGGGGGGGGGCTGGATATGTGTGGTGTAGCAGTAGTAGGTAGGGCCTCCAAAAAATGGCTCGGGGATCCATGATGTTCTTAAGTCAGCCACCTCGTTGGGCAATTTGCCTGTTGTGGCGTTGTATTTGTATTTGTTATATACATTTAGTTTTTTAACATTAAATATCTTGGGTAGCATGATCTGATACGCAGTGAAGACCTGGACAATGCTGCTCTGTCAGGTTCTTTTCCATGAAATTTTTATGGCATAGCATATCTATTTTCTAGCTTTTCTTTCAGTGTTCTAATAATACAGTAATTCATTTTACTCCAGAAATTAATCATAGTATGAGTATTTTGACACTTATTTTTTTCCGTATTTTGGATGTCTTGAATGAAATGTATTTAATAAAATTATAACAATAAAAAAATACGGTAACTGAAATTAAAATTTAATTAAATTATAACAATAAGCTACAATAACAATAAATACAAAACAATTAAGCAATAATTTCAAAATAATAAAACAATAAAAACAATTAATAACCGAAAAATCATTCGGTTTTCATTGAAGCTCTATTATTTTGGATAAAATTTCTTTTTTCTTTCAAACAATTTTCTGAACTACAGTATACACTGCTTTGTGATCACATCGGGTCTCGGAGTTTCTGATAACAATAACCGATTGATAACTAAAAATCCCAGTAAGATTACTATATGCCCCTCAAGGTCGAACGGGATGTAGGACAATGGGACAGCTTCGTTTTCCTTTCTCACATAACTGGTTTCATAATGTTGAATCATGACGTTATTTTTATTTTTTCATATTGTTCTGAAACGAGATTTTTGAATCTTCAGGCTGAAAATCTTTCTTTTTTTTATATTCAGAATTTATGAAGAGTTAGAATGAAACTGTCTGATGTGTATCACGAATTACTTGCCAAAGTCTTCCTGCCGAGAAATTAGTGAATGTAGAGAGTTGAAAGATAAGACAAGAATGAAAGATTTGTGCCGGGGCCTAGCCCTTATTCAGGGCCATTTGGCGGCTTACAAACGACATGAAAGGAAAGGCGAGATCGTAGATGTATGTGTTTGTGAAAAGTGCGTGTATGTTAGAAGAGTGAAAATTTTGACAAGCCCGGGAATTTAAAAATGTCTTGTTTCAGAAATTTAATTTTTTAGGAAAAACCACAAACATATCTGGGCGAGCTTGTTGGTATTATTGATTATTAAATAATTAAGGCAGGAAAAGTTCTCTGTTTGATGACGTCACATCAATTCGTCATAGTCTCACCATATTGGCTGAATGAATGAACGCCAGGGTCTCTGCCACCGGACTTATCCCGTTGCCGAGATCTCGTCCAGCCCAGCTTCGTGGCAGAGTCTGGAACAAAGTGAGTGTGTGTACACCTAACAGTCTGAGTGTGTAGCTAGTGTTGTGTATGATATTTCAGTGCTGCCATCTATTCTTCAAATTGTGAGTGACGTGTAATGATTGAATATTTGTAACGTTGTAGGCCTGTTGCTCTCTGTGGCGAGACTTTTTAACGGGGAGATCGGCTCGCATTCGCGCCTTGAAGTTGGGAACCACAGAAAACCAACTTCAGCCGACCACCACTGTGGGTTTCGAACCCGGATCCTCGCATCGCGAGTCCGTCACTATAACCACTCGACCACCACTCACCATATTGGCTGGTGAGTTAGGTCTAACAGCATTGGCTGAAAATAATCGATTATTAAAAATGTATATCAATGTCCATAGGCGAAAATAGACTTGAAAGTCTGGGGGGGGGCACATTATTGCTGGGGGGCACGATGATGATGATGATGATGTCAACTCATATATACACATATAAATTAGATCAGTCAACTCTAACTTGGACGCTGCCCCGCCCCCCGTATCTCCGCCCACGATAATAGATAATATCAGAAAGTTAGTGAGAGAAAGAGAGTAGGTGAAGAGTTATAAGATGAAAGTTAGTGATTTTTTTTAGTAGTTCGGAAAAAATAGATTGAGAGATTTTATTTGTTTTTTCGAGTTATAGAAAATAATTTCCCAGAAATAATTCTTTCTTTTATTTTTCCAAAGAATTTTTTGATAGAGAAAAGATGGTCAAGGGAAATTGAAGAAAAAGTATATTTATTAAAATTTTGAGAGATTTCCCAAAAGTCACGATGGGGATGTCACAAGTCAGGGATCATTCGACCAAGATGTTCCCTGCTTCCAGAAGGAATTTCTCCAGAAAAGTTTTGTTTTCTTTTTTTGAGTTCAGGTAGGTTCATGACGTCCTCCAAGCGAGTTTTGGCAGACTCAAACATGTCGTAAGTGGAATTATAACTGAGTCAGAAGTACATAGATAATCTAGATATTTCAGCTGCTGAGTTACGAGAGAGTTCATCGGCTTCTGCTGGATTTCATGAACAGGCGTGCTTTATTCCTGTTTCGGGGATCCAGGGCCATTTTCCATTTCTGAAGTTTCGAGTCGTAGAAGGGCTGGACTGAACTTAGGCTTTATCCGGAACTGCTGCCATTCTTCCAAGTTTTTCACCATAGGCGGTGATAGACCCCCCCCCCCCCCCGTATCTCCGCCCATGTTTTTCACGAAGTCGATAGATCGGGGACTTCGACTTGTCGCTTAATGTGGCTGAAAATTTTCCAAGTTTTCCGCGAAGTTGGTAGAGCTTGCGCTCAAGTCTGTAGTGTTGGATTTCGATTTTTTTCGTCGCATTTCGCTGATTTTTCCTAAAAAAAACTTAGTGAAATGCGTTGAAAAAGAAACTGACCAAGAACTGAAGAAAGGGACTCTTTTTTTTCTCACCTTACACATGCCTTCACTATAAGAGAGCAATTGCAAAAGCAGCGCTACACGTACATGGATCAAAGTGGATATTACCATCCGATTAGAATATTGTGAACTGAGTATGCAAACTTTTGTCAACAAAGGAGACTTCTGACCTCCTACATAGTCTTGCATGTACCAGAACCAGTCACGTTAATGAAAGATTTGTGGCAGGGCCTATCTCAATTATTAGTGACATCTGCTGGTTTACAAACTGGGCCCCGTTGGGTGACCCGTATGAAGGGAAAGACGAGTTCGTATTTTTATGTATTGGTGTGTAAGTGCATGTATGTGTGCAGGAGAGAAAAGTCCGGGCAAAACTACATTTCGCTCAAAAGTTAAATTTTCAGGAAAAACTCCAACATGTCTGGTCGAATTTGTTAGTATTATTAATTATTAAATTATTTCGGGCAGGAAAAGTGCTCTACTTCGGTGACGTCGATTCGTTTTCAACCAGTCTTGCATATTGATGACGATTTAGGGAAAAAATGAGGCTTTCTATACACGAAATCATTGTCTTTAGTTTAGTATACTAATGATAGATGGCGCAACGTTCAAATTGCCATGGCAGAGCTTTGAAACGAGTCGAGAAAATTCAAGAAAATAGACAGTATTTCTTTTATAGCGAAAAATCGATAACTATTAATACCGTCGATTGCCTGACAGAATAATCGGACTCACCCGATCTTCCTGCATCAGCCATTGTAAACGAAAGATTTTTGAGATGTGACTTTTACCTATCATTTTCAGAAATATAGACATGAAAGGCTGGGGTGGGGGCAAAGGTGAATTTATGGTTTTTTGCTGCTCTTCTATTATAGTCAGGCCGCCCTTAACAGACGCGTGGCCCAGTGCGGAAATAATTTCGGGGGGGGGGGGGTCTTTAGCCCGATTTCATATATTTTGTGGGGAGGAATCGGCATTCACAAATTCATGGATTATCACGGATTAGCCTATTCAGGAATACTTAAAAACATCCACTCAAAAAAATATAAACACAATCATGTAAATTAACGCAGAAATTAATGAAAATTTTGAATCAATGAAAATTAAAAATAAAAGAAAATTAAAAATAAAAGAAAATTAAAAATAAAAGAAAATTAAAAACTGATGAAAGAAATTATTTCAAAACTGAGAAAATTAGGACCTATGATCTGCGAACTAATGATAATTTAAAATTGATAAATTAAAAATGAGAAATAATTCCAGCATCCACCAATGAAAATTCAGGATTAGTAAAAGAAAAAATATCCCAAACTTGATGAAAATTCTGAATTAATGAAGGGAAAAAAGTTCAGGAAAGAAAAAAATTTCAGAATTGGTCAAAATTCAGTATTAATGAAAAAATAATCCAAGAATTAATAAAAATTCAGAATTAATCGAGAAGAAATCCCAGAATTGATGAAAATTCAGAATAAATGAAAGAAAAATCTCATAATTTATCAAATTTCAGAATTAATCAAAGAAAAAAATCTCAGAATTAATGAGAGAAAAAAATTTAGAATAGGTGAAAATGCAGAATTAATGAGAGAAGTAAATCTAGAATAGATGGAAATTAACAAAGTATGAAACAAATCCAGAATTGATGAAAGAATTAATTCCAAAAATGATGAAAATTCTAGAATGGAATCAGTTGAAGCTCAGAAACCTTATTTTCTACGAAAAATGTGTTTTTTGATATATTTATATTTTTCAATTCTACTACCGTGAGTGCGGAGCCCGGTGCCACCGCACCTGTCACGCACCCCTAAGGCCGATACTGATTCTAGTCAAATTTTTTACCATCATTCTTCAAATTTTCTGTCCTTAGCCCCTGCCCTGGAAATGCGCCTCTGTCTCCAAGTCACTTTTTTGGTCACTCCCATGCTTGAACACTTTCTTGGTTTTTTTAGTCACTCTTTTGGTTTTTCACTGACCTGTTTCCTCGCTGTCTAATTCTCTCCCATACTCACACTCGCCATCCTCTAGGCTACTATTTTGGTTGCTCACTGATCTAGTCGTACTATAAGTCACTATTTTAATTATTCACATGCTTGCACACGATCTAGGTCACTCTTTTCGTCACTCCCATGCTTGCATACATTCTTAGAAGCTCTTTTTGTCACTCACATGCTTGCATAATTTCTTGGTCACTATTTTGGGCATTTACTGACTTAGTTTCTCGCTCTCTAGGACACTCCTATGCTTACACGCTCTCTACGTCACTTTTATGGTCACTCACATGACCGCTTACTGTTCTGGTCACTCACGTGCTTACGCAAGGTCTAGGTCACTCTTTCGGACGCTCATCAACCTGGTCCTTCGATCTCTAGGTCAATCTAGGTAAATCTCGTTTTTTTAAACTCTTTTGGTCGCTCATATGCTTGAACACTTTCTTAGTCATTCTTTTGATCACTCACTCTCTAGACAAAGCGGGTTTATGGTTTTACCGCCCGGACCTATAAAAGTTTTGCTGCCCTTCTCTCATTCTATTAATTTTTTTGACCATTCATTCTTTAAATTTGTTGCCCCTTCGAACTTGCCTCCCTGTAAATACGCTTCTGGGGAGGGGGGCACGATGATGGTGATGATGTAAACTTTTCATCGGGGCTAGACAAATCCCAGGCACTAGGTCACCATGGCAACTAAAAAATTGGTATCGGTGTGCCTATAATTTTCTTTGTTTATTTATTAAATTGCAAGCCGAGAGCAACACAAAATGTTTGGAATTTATAGCAGCATATCTGCCAATATGAAAGAGGGTTACTATGCCCTTAAAAAGTCAAAAGAAATATCATTTTGGAACTTTATTCGAGTAAAAATTTCTTCTGTGTCACCTTGATTTTTTGTGATTTGTACAGCGCTGCTTTACGTCATCGCCGTCATCATGCCCCTTCCCCCAGCTTCATGATGATGATGATGATGACACCAATTCATGTACAGGGTGCATAGGTAACAGGGCGAATAGTATTTTACTGGTGAGCTGTTTATTTTAGAAACATACTACATACTTCCAAATTTCATTGTTTTCGAAACACTAATACAATTTTGCATTGAAAAATATTTTTTTCCTTTTACAGTGCGCGTTCCATTTTTGAGGATAACAATAATTTTCAAAAATATGTATGTTTTCAACACTTTGTATGATCACTAATCTTCAAAGTGTGAGGAGATCATACTATGAACAGGATATAATTATTTTAATTTGCAACTTTTACGATATATTTTTTGTGGCATATTATAAACATGAAATTATTGTGCTTGTACACGTGTGTAAATTATTACTATATACGATAACAGAATGGTATGAAGGTTTCTGTGGCATAAATATAAATTTAATATTATAAATTATTTTTGACCTTCTGGAAGGACGAACAGGGCACCAAAAATTCACACATTGTTAAAAAATATACAGGAATGCGGAAAAATACCCATACAAAGAATTGCAGAATTATTTTTTTCTTGATAAAAATGCAAATTTCTGGAATGATTTCTTTTTAGAGGAAAATTCCAAAATCAATGAAAATTCAGAATTTCAGAATGGAATGAAAATTCAGAATTTCGGAACGGAATGAAAATTTATAATGTATAAAAAAACTATTACCGTAAGTGCGCCCCCCCCCCCCACCAAAAAAAAATATATGCGGATGTACTCTCGATTGTTGGAGTGATTGGTATACATTCTGATATGGGAATCTGTTGGGGTGTCAAAGCCAGAAGTGCTACGAATGCATGGCCTCAGTCCCGTAGCCAAAAATTTCGTTCGGAGGCGGACCACTCTAATTTCGGGGGGAATAAAGTGATAGAACAATGGACTTGGCCATCTTTATCCCTTTTTTCGGTCTTTTTCTCACATTTTTGACCCCCTTCCCCCCCCCCCCCGTTTGCTAGAAACACCCACCTACCAATTTGCATACTTACCAGTTGTATCCAGATATCGTTATCATGAGGCTCCGGACCGTGATCGGCAACACCCCCTAAATTCTTCTTTAGGGAGTGTGGGTGTTTTCTCGGGTGGGGCCCATGCGTTAAGATGACACAGTTCTGACGTCCATGGATATCTATCTGAATGACTATCTGGCCGACGCATGCGCCATCTTTACCCTTTTTTGTGGTGTATCCAATGGCCATAGGTGAGATTAGAAGATAATCTTCTTCAGTGACGTCACGAGCTTCGCGCGGAGACCTTCTGCTATAGATGGTGTTGACCAAGGTCGGGTGGCTGATGTCCCATCAAAATAAATTAATTTCTCATGTAACGTATTTTATTTTATTTTTTTTAGTGAAGGGTTCTTTCTGAGGAGGTATATGGTCTCGTTGAATTTTATAATGTTAATGGTGCTTGCTTTCGGCGGTTAAAAAAGCTTGCGACTTCCGCCGGAATGGTTGTTTTGTTTACATATCCTTTTTCCAACATGTATAATCTTGACTAGCGTGATGGGGGGGGGGGGGGGCTGTGCCCAGCTTGCCCGTTTGTTTACGTTTTGTTGTCATTCCAAAAAAAAAACCCTTTATTTTCGGAACTATGTTGTTTATGTAAATGTTGTGATGTCAGAGTTTTTGTCTATAGACGAAGTGTTTCCAGCTGAAGATTGGTCCGAGAAAAAGACCGATTTGAGGTGTATAAATACACTTCTCTCGTTCTCACTAAGCACTTTTACCTCGACTACTACTTCGCTAGCTAGTGTAATCCCGGCCTTAGGCCGGGATTACACTATAAAATTTTGATAAAAGATCTTTTATAAAACTGAAAAAATTCAACCAATAAGCGCATCGATTACATTCGAGAAAATTCAACCGGTGATCTTATTGGTTGAATTTCTCGTGTTTTATCAAAGAGCTTTTACAAAACTTTTATAGTGTAATCCCGGCCTAAGGCAGAATTATGATGTAAATATTTCTAAGCCCTTTTTTTCCCTTCTTGAGAAATCGGTGATAATATCTCCTGAATTTTTTTTTTTTGGAACATCTGTAAAGTTTTTGAATTTTTCTTTCATAGTTTTCAAAAAGACAGACCTTAGATTTTTAGACTTTTTTTCAAAATCTTTTGAAAACATTTCAAATATATTCTCCCATCAACTGCTTGTTAGATTTTCATAAACCTGCTTCAAAAGCAACCACTGAATCTTAACATGTCCGATATTACAGTACTCACAGGTACCTTATTATTGGTGAACCGCAGTCATTGAGTACATGGAAGCTAGAGGATCTAGATCAAACCACAAAAGGGTGACTCTAGGCTGTGTAACCCATGCGGACGCAAGGCTCACCGAAATAGGGATGAAAGAGAAAAATAATTACACAAACATTGCAAAAAACTTAAGAAAAATTTTGAGTGAACTGGACTGAATCTTTCGCAGAGAAAACCGTGATTTTTGATGTATTCCATCAGGCTGGGAACAAAGCAGCGAGTTTTCGGGATTATTTTACTGGTGCAGCTTATACGCCAGAGGGGCGCCGAAACTGTCCCACACGGGTACTAATCATTAACGATAAGATAACGCTCCTGAATTCATTATCGCTCATACTCGCCCTATTCATTTCATCTTCCCTGAAACCATGCAATTGATCCTCTAATGACTCATAAAGATTTGTACATTTTTAACTCACGTCCTTATTCTGTAGAACTTTGCTTACTCTTGATGAGTGGGTGTCACTCGGACAAACCCCAAGGATTTCATGATAATTAGATCTGTTTACAATTTGCGAGAGTTAGCATACAAATTGGTGGGCAGGTATTTTTAGCTAGGTAGGGAGGCTTCAGAAAAATCAGTATGCCCAAGGGTCCTATGATGCTGTTAAGAAGGCCCAAACTTATTTTATGGAAATTGCATGAAATCTCATTCCAAAAACTCAGCATTAATGTGATCTCTATTTTGAAATACTATTAGCTTTCTGCATACGTGCCATTCGTTTGAAAGTCTTCAACTATGCAATCAATCGAAAATTCTATGATTTTTTGCCGGATGCTTGGTGCTGGAAAAAAATTGTGCATAAAAAAAGTTTGATAATTTTTTGCGGTTCCCCATTTTTTTTCTCATGCCCTAACCAGGTACTTATTTTGCTTAATGGTTAAGCCTGCCCTGATTCTCCCAATTCTCTAGAACTCCATCATAACTGTTCGCTTTATAGATCGTTCACCACGCACAGTTTCTGTTGAATGAACTGCAGTCTGCTTTTTCTTGGATCTATATTAAATATAACAACCTCCCAACATCTTGCTGCTGCCTGGGACTACGCGAAACTCTTTTTCTGGATATAAGCTGATGCTCATATTAATGAGTCTCGACTGTGTATTATCTGGAATAAGAGGATTGCGATCGTCATGTTACTTAATAAAATGTTTCTTTCTAGTGATATGAATGCATAATAAAAATATCAAAGTATATTATTAAATTCATACAACGATATTAATTCCACACAAGACTTTGGTTTTTTACTAAAGCGTATAAAAGCCTTGATAACGTAGGACATGAGTACAAATGGAAACGTCCAGGTGTATTTTTGAGAATTTATAAAAGTTGTATTGAAGTTCTCTTTTTACCTCGATTTTTTTTTAACTGCGACTTAAAATTACAGAGATGTATTTGTTTATGTGTTCTACGGCAATGTTTCCTGGCTAACGCAGTATCTTGGACACCATGGCCAAGTTCACGAGAGTCTAATTACTTTGTTTACGTTCTCTAATCTCGAAATTTAAATTACTTTTTCAACATTTTTTATTTAGATTTTTCTTTTCGTATTCAGAGTTGCTCTTAGGTTGAGAAGCATCCTGCTAAAATAGTAAATCAGTGTAGGGAGGATAAGAAAAAAAAGGAATGTATTTTTTGTGTATAATCATTAACTCCTTAACATCAACAATGTGTAGCAGCACCATCTAGTAATCACTAATGACACAAGGAAAACAAGCCTAAGTTCTGGCAAAATGACAATCCGATTTGTCATTCTGTCAGCCTGGGTCGACAACGAATCCTCAAGCACGAGAACTACACGTGCTCTCCATTACACAGCGAGAAGTAACCTCAAAAGATTCTCGAGAATCACAGCAACAGCTGGAGAGGGTACATACCTTTCCTTCGCATTTTTTCACGCAATAGTTTTCTCGAAAAAATCTTGGAAACACAAAGAATCAAAACAAAATAACCACAAGGTATTTAAAAAACTTTTAAATAAGATACGCGCGACCAAATAGCTTAAGCCTACTAAAATCACGTGAACGTAGTAACAACTAGAAGGACTAAAACCATTTCCAAGAAAATAAAGACATTGCACATGCGGTCGGTCTTCCGTTTATATTACGCTTCTGGAAAAAACAACAGAAAACGTTCTTACTTTCACTAAAATAACAATCAACGTGAAAAATATACAGCTGTTATGGCTCATGAATTTTCATATTTCGTTTTCACGTTCAGTAGAAGCTGTGTGTAAAATCCACGGTTATGAGTAGAGTGTATTAGTAAGTCAGTGCAGATCAAAAATTCTAACACGCAGTCTTAGAACGATAAGTACCGTGAATATAAATAACGTCCCCGAGTGGGCAACGCAATTCTTTCTAGACACTAATCACGATTCTTGCATATACTGTACTTAGCCATGCATTATATTTGGAATAAAGCTATTCAACTTCGATTCGCTATTAAAAAATTCTATAAGAAAAATGAGTTTTACATAGGTAACACACAAAAATACTTGTATGTTCAACTAGAACGAAGCAAAATGATGAACGAGAATGCAATGCCATAAAGAATATCTAATTAACAAAAATTATAAAATATAGGCGGAGATGGACTTGAAAATCTGGAGGTACGATAATTGCTGGGGGGGGGGTATGATGATGATGATGTCAATTCATATATACGCAAATACATTAGATCAATCGACTTTACCTTTGACGCCCGTATCTCTGCCAGTTTAATAAAAGTGCGTCATATGAATGTATATATTATATGTACAGTATATGTCACTGCCAAAGCTCGAAGTGCAGCAAATTCGCGACGGGGCCGGCTACTTCGCGAATTGGCCAAAGTCTCAATTGCAGAAATGGTTCGGACTTTCGCCGACCATTTCGTGAAGTGGCCGGAGATCCCTGGCCAAAGCTCGACGTGCTGATGTAAGACGGCCCGGTAGGAGCCAAATACATTTTTTTAATCACAAACGTGTTATATATGTCTATATATAGCAGCTGTATTGGATCAGCTTCATGTGACGAGAAAAAAAAAGTCAAATTTGAGAGAAAAAAACTATAAAAATAATTATATAAGCATATAGTTTTTCTGCCAATTTTTGGAGGAAAAAATGATTACTGTATCGTGACTGCGGTTTTATGGGCTGCCATAGCTAACGCGCACATAATTATCACGAAAAAACACTCCAACGTGACGATGATCCCGAATCATGTCTTATGTTATCGGACTTTGGCCAGGAATCACCGGCCACTTCACGAACTGGCCAGTCAATGTCCAAATTTCGGACATTGGCCGGGTCAATATTCAACGAAATTGGCTAATTCGTGCAGTGTCCGGCCCCGTCATGAATTGGCCAATTTCGAGCTTTGGCAGTTACATATATAATATACATAGCATATATAAAAATTTAGCATAAAAATGTAACGCGTGTTTCATAATATCAGTAGGCCTGTTGACTATGGAAGTCCTCCTAAGGAATGAAATCTTCCGTGTCATGAGCATCTGTTTTTCTGGTGTTTCCTACATTACCGTTCGCATTAAAACTAAAAATTACATTCTCATTTTAGATGTTTTTCCATATTCTAAATGTTCAACGAGACATCTATTGGGAACTCGGTGATATAACTTGTGCCGCTTATCCTCTAGAAGAAATTGACACTATCAACAACGAGAATGGCGAAATTAATAAGCTTTCGGTCCTTAATCTCGTAGCGTATGGAGTAAGTATTCTAATACAGCTTATATATCCAACTGACTTGAAAATTTACAAATACGTTAGTTTTCTATAATATATTTATGTTCAGGAATTTAGGGATTTCACGTTGATAATTTAAAAAATTTGAATGAAAAAAAAAAACTCGTGACTCGTAAATGTATTTGCCGGTTGCCTGTATAGGTTTCACTAATCTTATTAACAAAAATAATAAAATATGCATTCTGTACATAAAATATGAGCACAAGTAAGTAAGTACACGAAAGTATCGTCCATTTTATGAGACTTCAAACGATAAGTTCTGAGATCTATTTTGAGATTCTGCAGTTTTTTGCTGTATCAACAAATCTGGAAAAAAATGTTTTTTTCGCTTCATCCATTTGGAACATTTCCTTCGTAGTTTTGGGAGATGGTGTAATGCTAAAGACGAGCGTGAGTTATGTTATTGTCTTCAATGTCCCTGAACGACGTCTGTGCACAACTGCTTTCTCGTAAATGTTAGTAACCTACAGAAATGAAGGTTGATAAACAACTGTTACCAAACGGACGTTTCTTTTCTATTTTGTCACCTCTTATTCTCTTCTTTAGTAACGCTTTCTATGAAAGTACAAATTACAGCCCTCTTTCAATTCTAACGTGGTTAAAATTCTAGCACAAAAACTTTATTCAAACACGCACAGAACCGAGACATTGGTCATTATTTTCACTTTACGCACTGCCAAGCTCTTTATATTTATAGGATTTATTACTATTAACATTAAAGGTTATTCAAGACAAAAACAAATTACTGTTGCGATAAAAGCTACAAAACTAATTCAACGTGTTTTCTTAGTTTTTCGAGTTGTTAATCAGATTTACTTGATGTAACAGGAGAAAGTAAATCATCTGGATATGTTGGATGGTCTACTGGTTGACCTTTTAAATGCAAAGTGGAATACATTTGTTAAATTTAGGTAAGAAAATAGAGTTATATACTTTTCTTTATTTTGCTAAAAATATGATCAGTAACTAGGTATTTTGATGCTTTCTCGTAAAGGTTTTGATGCTTACTCAGCATTTTAGCAATAATCTTACTTAAATGTTTCGTTTTCAGATTCTACCGTCAATTTGCAATGTTTTTTATGTACTTCCTCGTGTCCGCATGCTGTTTCGTTCAAAGACCTGGTCCAATTAAAAATTATTCACAAAATCTTGTTCTTCAGCACTCGGAACAATCATCAGATACATCATTACAAAATACATCTGAACATGGCAACATGAGTTTTCACCAACGAAATGCTTGTTATCTACTTTACGGAAGCAGCAACATCACTTATTCTGATCAGGCAATTTTCCATTTATACTTTTTTTCCTTACTCGATTTTTCGTTGTTTGTATCATTTCGTACTAAGTATTCCTAATAATGACATGAATAGCAATAATTGATTTTTAAATTTCGCTTCTGCACATTGATATTTTTTCAAGGAAAAATCGGAATATTTATAAAGAAATGTGAAAAATTAATTGAAAACTTTTCAATGTTCATGAAAAAACTGAATAAATTTTAATGTAAACGGGGAAATTAATTTCATGTAAAAGTGGGAATGAGGATCACTTCTTACTATTAGTGTTAAAATCTTGCACCTGTTTTTTCATTTAAATCGATAAACAAACTTACATTTATCATAAAATTTGTCTCAAAGTCATTAAAATTAGATTTTTAAACGATTTATATGTTAAATATTCCTCTTTGCACTTTTTATAAACTTTGCTTAAGATGTAACCTTTCAATGACAGATGCTGGTGATTGATAAAATAAACTTTATCAATTTCTAGGTTAAATGAAAGAATAATTAATTAAGTTTATGGAATAATGATATGCAGAAATTCCGTTTTGTTTTCATTGTTACACCTTTTTTCCTCGGTGAACGTCAAGTTAAAAATATTCGCGTAAAAATGCGCACCTCTTACATTATTTCCAGTTGTAATGACACTTCCAGTAGCTTGACTAAAATAAACGAGTTGAGAAATGAAAGCGATATTGAGCAGGGTAAAACTCGCACTGTATCATTTTTCTCGCACAAATTCGAAACAGTGTTGTCTTCAAATGAGCGGGTGCTTGCCAAGTCTTCATTGCCAAAAAGAAATAATACCTGAGAAATATCTGGACTGAAATTCCCAAAAAATCTTTTAAATTCATCATGGTTATTGAGATTAAAAACCAAAACAAAAAGTAGAAAGATTTCAACTCGACGAAAGTTACTATCTTATGTTTTAGATGTAAATAATATTGATTTTCACATGTGAACGGGTATCGGTTCGAATCAGAAAAGCTCCGTAAAGCTTGTCCAAATTAAATTAAAAGAAAGATAATAAACTACTGCTTTTGCAGAGAAATTTGGTTTTCTGTTTCTTTTAACAGAACATGTTAACAATATCAAATGCAGGAATAAAACATTACACTAATGCTAAAGTTATGAAATCTATATTAGACTGCATAAACTTCTTTGCTGATTGTTGAAATATTCGAATACAGTAATTTGTAAAAAGAAAATATCCAAACGGAAGTATATACATTCCAAGGATTGTTCACAGAAATTTTATGCAACAAATTTCCCGGAGAACGAATGAAAGCTCTTCGGTTCATTCTAGAATTTAAAGTAAAAATACTAAAAATGTATCTAAAATATTGCCGATATCTCGTTAAATTTTTATCCAAATTTAACAAGGTGAATTGTATAGTAAGAAAATGCAAGTTTTAATTATTGGCATTGTTGTTTTGTTTTTGTTTTTTTTTTTCGATTAGAGGCCATATCAAAATTAGGGTATTTATATTTTCAAAACTATGATATTTTTTTACGTAGGTGCCACCATCACAGCTGAATCCCCTTCTGTAGATCATTTTCCATACTTTATTATAATTTTACAATCAGTCATGGAATTCTCATTCTTTTTCGATAGTCTTCTATCTACTACCGTGTTTATTGTATATGCAGGGTTCTCTCAATATTCCTGGGTGAAACATGATGATTCGTATCATTAATTAAATGCATAATATATTCTAACTTCTTTCTACTACTTTTTCGGAAACAGATATTGTTGCTGTAATTATTAGATTTTATAGAGATGATGTTAAACTCTATTCATACATGCTATGTAAAATCATCTCTACATTGTATCCACTTGCCTTATATAGCTAGTTTTTCACCATGTCTTTGAATACTGTGTCTTCAGCTTAATTGGAGTAACTAATGAAAAAAAATAATTGTAAATGGTTTCCAAGCAATTATAATTTTAAAAGAATTAATATAATATTAAATTCTCGTAGATGCTTTATTTGCCTATGGGGCCAAGCCCATGCAAGGGTGGCATACAAAGATAAAATGTACACAATTACCGTAATAGGTTAAAAATCATTAGTATACAACTCATAAAAAACAACATCAAAATAATAAATTCAGAAACTTCACAATATCGTTACAAAAATGAAACGGCTTTCCAATTTGATTTTCAGAGAGATGCGATATTTTAAAAATAAAGGTTTGTCTAATGGGATTGCGGAAAACATGATTTAAAAAAACACAGCTCTTTGTAAATTAAAAAATGGACACATACTGTATATTCAAAAATAATATGGAATATGTCGAAAGAATGATTAAAGTTATAGTTACAGTTATAGGGCAATCCTCGTTAGGACTTAATATGTTATATCCGCTTGTGTAACACGTAAAAAACAACTATCCGTCCTTATTTTTGAAACATCAAGGGTTTCCATTACCATAGGTATATTAAAAAATCAGATAATTTTCCGATGTAAACCTGAAAAATACAGTATTTCGTTATGGTGAGTGCATCTAGTTGATTTCAGAATTGATGAAAGATTTTTTTTTAATTGTTAGGTCTATGCATTTTGAAATAATTATAGGAAAATATTTCTTGAGTACCTCCGACGTGACCTGCAAATTCCAAACGAATGAGAGTCCAGTTGTACAGAGCGAATTCAAAATAATCAAAGCCCCGGTTGCGACCATTATGCAGTGGAGGGGAGCGTTTTCAAAGGGCATTGTGTAACAAATCTTGCGGATTCTGTTATCTGGAAGCATTAGAATTTTGTACCAGATTAAGAGTGTAGTTTCTAGAAGAGAAATTGATATTAAGCGTCTGATGGATTCAAGTGTAAAAGAATGTAGCCGAGACAATATCTGGATGTTGCGAATAACTTACGGAGAAGCAAGTCTTGAACTTTTTCAATGTGTAACCAGTGATCCAATGATCAGATTGGCGCAGTATAATTTATAACCGACGTTTCCAGAGGATTAAACAATCTTAATGCCACGGGAACAGATAATAAATAGCAGCCACATTTTAGCTTTGGACACAACACGATCAGTGTTTTTCCAGAAAGAATCCGAGCATGAAAAAAATAACACCTAAATAGTTGTATTTATTCACGATTTCTAGATTTTCGCTTTCCTACTTAAAATTATCTTCAAGAGCCAGTTTTCCGCCAACCCTGAAAATTATCATTTTAGCTTTGTTCAAATTTCCTCGTAACTTGACTTCCCTAAAGTACAGCTCAAGTAAGTTAATTTTTTTCTGGAGATATATATACTGCATTTTTTGCCATAACACAATACCATCCACGTAAAGTAGGCTGTATAGTTCATTTTTTTCATTTTTATGATCAGTTGAAAGACCTGACTTTGAAACTAAACATATTATCAAGGTCTGCTATGAACAAGGCAAAAATGGGAGGGGGGCACGGATTCCCTTACGAAACACCGTTTGTTAAGCCCCAGTCCCACGATTCTTGGTACGCGAAGCAGGGTAAGATAATTAAAGTAAAAGACAATAAAAAGTCTTTGTTGGACATAAACCGCAAAAACCACAGTCGGCGTGAAGGAAATCCCGTACTTGTTCGGAACACACGCCGACTGTGGTTTTTGCGGTTTTATGTCCAACAAAGACTTTTTATTATCTTTTACTTTAATTGCCTTACCCTGCGTCGTGGGACAGACCTTTAATATCTATTGAGCTTGTAAGGCCTTATTTGTTCTTATTTTAGCTTTAGCATTGCGATAAAGACCACAGAATATAGTCAGAAACTTAGAGCTCACATCAAGTGAATAGAGTTTACTCCATACATCATTTATCATCCTTCATTCTACAATGAACGGTTACAAGGAGTCAAATGCCTGAGGTAGGTCAACAAAGCATGTGTAGAGTTTACCCTTTTGCTAGTGTGTGCAACTGGATAAGGGAGTTTTTGGGATGGATAAAGTAAAGCTTTTAAAAGAATTTGTAACTCAAAATCGTGAAAAGTTTTGGTTCAAGTTCTATTAGTTTACAGTCTCGGGCTATCACAGGAAGAAAAAACCTAGAGAAAAGCATTGCACATATGATTTTTCGTCGAGTTCTTAATTGCTGCCTAGTTTTGTTCGTTTATTCATCGATAGCTATTTTACTAAGGATAAAAAGAGCTGCAATGTGTAGGTCTTGAGATAGAGATTTAGTGACAGCCTGCAACCGGGAATATGAAAGATCGCCTGCGTAACGACAAGCGGTTATACGCTCCAGCTCTCACGCGTAACAACTCTATAGCAGTAGAGTTGGTTTGTACCCTGGAAAGAGATCTTTTCAACCTGGTACGTCATTTTAACTCGATGCAAATGAGAAAACTGGGGACTTTCATCCCTTTTCCGGCCCTTTGTTATGCTTCTTCTTTTTTTATTCCAATTCAGTTGTTTGTCAGATGAATGTCACTACAGAGAATGAAATTTGCTCGAGGCTAGTTGAGTTATTGAGCTCGTATCTTTTCGGGTTTTTCTGGTATGTAGAGTTCGTTAAACAGCTGTCTAAACTCTTGATGTAGAAATCACGTCTGAACTTGAAACAATCAATCTACGTAACAGAAGCTTATAGTGCTTCAGATGGTATTATCCCGACATGCATTATCCAAGATGACGTGGGAATTTCAAAAAATGTTTGACGGAAACTATTCGAGAATTTATTACACATGTCTTAAGTGATAATAATGTCCAACGTTTTAGTTGAACAATTATAAAAAATAATAAAGCAGGATTTTTAGCTATAATATCATAGCCCTAAGATAATCAACTCATTTTCAAGCGGAAAACTAAATATTAGTAGAACTTTAGGAAATATTTTCTCACAAACATCTATGTTTTAGAAAATCTGAGGAGCTAATGCGTATCCTTGGAACATTCTTTTTCATACGGAACATGTAATTCTTTCGCGACGATCATAGTTAACTGGACTAGCGTCTTGAAATGTTCTGCCTGTGAGTTCTTCTATATTCGTTACACTTGAAGAAGCCTAACACCCGAGAGAGTGAAACTTCCAGTAAAAACTCTTGAACACGCCGACCGACTTCTTTTCAACCAATTGCTTTTTAATATTTCATGTATCTGCATGTGTGTCTACAGTTAAAGTTAGCGTTCTGAGCTGTCTACAGCCTTAACTACCCATCAGGAAATTATGGAACTTTGGGAACGTTTTAATTAAGGGATGAGGAGAATTTTCAAAGTTTCTTTAAAGACCGAAGATGTCCATGTAGCTATTGGTATAATAACAATCATGAAAAAAAGTAAACTAAAGCAACTTCTTGTAAATTCAGCATTATATTTTTTAGTGAAGTAATGAAAATGTGTGGATTAGTTGTGTTGGAAATGTTTAGATACCTTACAGTGAAGCGCAAGCATTTTGGTTACATGTTTGCAAAAAATTAGCATGTGCACTACAATTTGGAGAGAAACACCCTTTAGTTGTGAATGTCGAAACTCATTTTTATTGCTCTTAATTTTTTCCCATCACTTCATTGGTTTCCAAACTTTCATAACTTTCTCAAGAATAGTTACGGCTATAGGCAACTAAAAACAGGTAAACTTTAATTATTTTTGATACTCTTCATATATTTTACTTTTAAGAAAAACAATACTGTATATAAACAGTACTCTATATAGTATATACACTCAGTGCCCAAAAAATTAGGAACACCCGTCACTCAAACTTCGACTCGTCCGTGCAGTACGTGCACTGACGTAATAAACCAGAATTACTAAAAAGATTTCTCCTGGTCAGAAGCACCAGTTAACGTTCCTTATTTGCCTGTTCATGGAGGAAACAAGAGATTTAAGTGGCATGATTGTGGGCACCAGAAGGAGAGGTTCCAGTATATCAGAAGCCGCTAATCTTCTTGGCTTTTCTCGGCAGCTGAGCCGAAAAAATTTCGAGCGGAAAGCGGAATAGTGGGCGGAAATCGCTTGTGAACGAAAGAGATGTCAGACGACTGACACGCATTGTGTGCAGCAACAGAAGAGCTATAACGCAATACAACTCAGGACCATCGCAAAGCATATCCGTACGCTGTACAAAACGGATCTTAAAAGGATTGGTTTTAATAGCTGGTGACAAACAAGACTCCTTTTGATTTCGCTGCAAAACGGCTTTTGTGGACTAGAAAAAGCCAAAATTGAACACTTGATGAATGGAAGAAGATTGGTCTGACGAGTCAAGTTTTCTTCTCCAAGCAGCACGAAGCCGTGGATCCGTCATGCCACATGACAACTGTTCAACTTGGTGGCGGTGGAATTATGGTCTGGGGAGCATTTTACTGGTATTCTCTTGGTCCTTTATTTCCATTGTAAGCATCCGTCAATGTCAGCTCCTAACTCCACATCGTTGCTGACCACGTGCACCCGTTTATGGCCATAATGCTTCCTGATGATGATGGCTATTTCCAGCAGGACAATGCACCCTCCCACTGGGCTGGAACTATCTCAGATTGAAACATGATTCAGAGTATCAATTGCTTCAGTGTCCCTCCCCCCCTCCAGGGTTTTCCTAATTTTTTGGCCACTGGGTGTATTTTTGTACATTCGCATTATTTATATTTCTGCGAAAGAAGCTGCACTTGTGTGCAACACACAATCAAACTCATTTGCTCGTTTCAGATTCGATGGTGTTTTGAAATTTTGACTGCTATGGGAGGTTTCATTTACTTGATGGACGCTTTTCGTGAAGCTCGTTTCCTTGGCTTTTATACTTTCATAGAAAACTTAGTAAGTCAGTCAATCCAACACCATCTATATCAGATTCTGCTATAGATGGTGTTAGTCAATCGCCTTTCGTTAAAATACCGATGAAGCATAACAGACTCCCAATAAAGTGAGTCTCCAAAGATTAGCATAGTAAACTTAACCTTTTCACAAGCCGTTTTTTGTAACCCTGGTTTACGAGGATCAACAAGATATATTTCACAAGTGAAGCTCATTTCAAATTTCAAAGTTGTTTTCTTTTTAATTATTGCCCTAGAGAAAGTTCTCACAAAAATTTATCACATGTATATATTTTTCCCAAAAGTGTAAAATATTCCCACATTAGAAACTTATTGCATATAATATTCAGTTTCTGAACGAATATTATTATGAAAGACTTGTGATATTATAATAACAACCTTCTATTTTGTAAGAAAAATAGAATACAAAATTTCCCGAGACATATTGATGATATACATGTGAGGGGATTAACGTCAGAGTGGTATAAGAGAGTCATATTTTCAGCAATTCTGAATCTTCTTCAAGTCCAGAAATGCAATCTAGAAGTGCCAAACTGTTAAAAGAAAACTGAACTGAGTTACAGTTTCAATAGTTCACAGTTCACCACCAAATTGTGAAATCACAAATTTTTAACATGGGAAACCTATGACAAAAATTCTAGTAAAACCACCTTTTTCCCAAAATGAGGATTAATTGACTTACACCACTTTGACTTTGACCTCTCATGTTAACGACACATTCAATTTTTCTCATTTTTTTTAATTTTTACTTTTGTTTTCATATTTTTATTCTAAATAATGATTAAAATTTTAATTTTTAACCTTCATGTTGAATAATGTTTTGGACTCAAATTTTAATAACCTTGTATGTATGAGTCGATTTTTTTTATTTATTTCAGCTTCATTTGAAGATGAATTTAATTTACACACACGTGTTGTTTCAATTTTTTTTTTAAATATCATTTTCTACGCGACTAATAAACATGTGTCCTATGTAAACACATTTTCAAAAATTCGTGGAAACGCCGAATGGTTCAAGATCACGCAAAGATAGAACTCTGTAAAAAGCAGAACGCGTGTCCGGATTGAGATGAAAGAAGAAAACGAGAACACACGCACACACACACAGGCCCATACGTTCTTTATTTACAGAAAAAGAGCTGGCATATGTATAAATATGAGAGATAAGAGCCACCCAAACAGTAGATGCATTAGTTAAACTTTATCTCTCTCGCGAAGTTTTTTTTCTTTCCCAAGAGGTTAAAGCTCTGAAACTGTTGTGAAATATTTATAAACAATTTTTTTTTGATATGGTCATCCACATAAATTCTCCGAAATAAAAAGCTAAAGAATTGTCCTCGGTGAAAAAACTGGTATTATTGTCATCCAGTTTCCTAGAAAATGAATACCTGAAAAGTATAATGCTTAAACAACAGAAAATGCAACCACGTTTCTCATTTTAAAAAGAATATGAAGTTTTTCATATGGCTAAACATTATTTATATTGTACTTCTAGTCGTCTTATTTTTTCCTGAATTTGTTTTCTCTACGTGTGCTCCGCGATAAATAACAAATGTTCCTCTCCAATCACATCCTAAATATGTTCTCGATGATGCGTAATTTTAGAAAAAGTTTGTTCTTCTAATTAAGAAGCATAATTAGTTCAACTTTGAATTATTTTTTAGCTTCAAGTTTAATTTCTTCAAACATAATTAAAGACATTTTGATAAGTGATGCTGTTTCGTTGATTTTGAACAATAGGCTAGCGACCAATTTTTCGAACTTTTGATTCGGTAACTCTATCTTCTGAATTTGATTTAATTTACTGTGCGTGATTTAACTTGTTTTGAACCTGGAAAATATAACTTTAAAAGATTCACTGGTCATCTATAAATGTTTAATTTTGTGCAAACGTTTATTTTTTTTTTTTCAGATGACAGTTCCATCGCGTGTACTTTTTTTGTTTTCGTGTATTGTGTTGATGGTTTCTGTTCCTTTTCGGTTCACGTGCAAGCATGAAGCGGAAGATGTGGCTGCAGTCATTGTGATGCTTTCTACGGCTCCTTATTTCCTATTTTTCTGCAGGTCAGTGCAATTCAGACTCGTCGGATATTGCTAGAGGGAAATGCAAAAAAACATTTATTCAAATTCATAAACTTATTACCAAAGATCAGACAGATCTATAGCACTAAGTTATCATACGGGATTCCTTTGTAGCAAAAAGACTATCCAAATTATACTCGATTTAAATTCAAGTTTGGGGCGTCCATAATTAAAAGACCCTATTTTAAAGTAGCGTAGAGGTGAAACCAGAGTCATCAGAAAAGTGTGAAATTTTGTGGAGGACTTCATGAGGTGATGGGACATTGTTTCAGGGAAAAAATTAGTTGCACATGTCGCTATCAGAGGGTGTGATTGAATACCAGTATAAACATGTGAATTTATGTGATGTCGCGCAACAGCTGTTATAAAACCTAGAAAAATTCGCAGCGATCTTGTTTCTCAATGTGTTTGCTGCTCACAGTGACGATAAGTTTACGAGATCGCGCTTTCTTGGTTAAATTGTTTTACCAAAACAGCAATTCCGCAGTAACTGCTCTACGGAAATATCAGACTTGGAGGAGGATTCGAAAAAGTCCAATGAATGTTAAAAACCTTCGGAGTATGATAACAAGAAATTTGCAACCACAGGATCGTTGGCTGTTCGTCCCTGGAAAAGGAAAAAAACCCGTTTCTCTATAGACGCAGCATAGGAGGTTCCGCTTCAGGTGGGAGAGAACAGAACTTCAAATTCTCATGGTAGCAGCACTAGTGTCAGGCGTGCAGCACAGGTGTCGGATAGGTCACGTTGTTGCGTTTCATTCACCAAAAGTGACGGTATCATGTGGATTTACTGCATCATTCATTCTCAGCCCCTACTTCTACCAGGAGTTACGTTCTACAGGTACAGTCACATGTTCGATCACCGGGAAGCGATATGCATTGCTGTTACAGAACGAAATTGTTCCGGCTCTGCGAGCACGTAACTGCCTTGCAGACACAGTCCTTATGCAAGACGGAGCTCCTCCACACATTGCAGTGTGTGTTAAGAATGTTCTTAAAACACATTTTACAGAAGAACGTGTCATCAGCCGGCACTTCCCTAATCTATGGTCTCTCCGATCCCTCGACCTTAATCCATGTGATTTTTGGCTTTGGGGGCATTTGAAACGTCTGGTTACGTCGGGACAATCCAAGAACTTTACCTGACCTTAAAGGCAGCATTTCGCACCACGTGCTGAACATTACCCCGCACTCACTTCGGTCAGTTGTGGAACATGACATCTTGTGATTTCATACGTTATCTGAAAATGATGGCCAAATTTCACACTTTTCTGATGACTGGTTTCGCCTGTAGGCTACTTTAAAATAGGGTCTTTTAATTATGGACGCCCTGTACATGGCAGTATTGCATGATCAATAGGCACTATACTAGTTGTGATTTCTTGAATATTCCAATTTTCTATAAATCCCAACTGTTCAGGGACTTATTAATGAGTTCAGGGGTCTAGAGCCGGAACTATGTTTGTGGCCCCTTTCGAATTCTGTAAAACACCGAATCCTATGAATCGAAGTGTCAATAAGAAAATAAAATGTGATATCAAAGTAAGAAGTTAACAAACTGAAAATTCTGAATGAGACTTGGGGGGGGGGGGGGGGCTAAAAACTTCTTCAACTGTTCTATCGATAAGTGTTGTTATAAACCTGCTAGTTAATTTTCACAGAATTCGTGAATTTTTACGTAATTTTTTCGGTAAACCCTGTATAATCTCGGAAAATCTCACTCATTTGGGAAATCTCACAACTTTACTTGCTGTCAAATGATTGTTGTTTCACAATTTCTTTTTTACTTTAATTTGGTCATTTTATTTTATTTTTTAAGAAAAACTCAAGTTGAAATTGACTGACTGATATATATCTTAAGAAATGAGCGTGAAAAAAAAATCATTTTTTTCATTAAAAGTGTGATGCTGGTGAACTCTTCTAAAGTTTAAAATCATTCCATTATTTTCAGCTATTTGAAAATGATTTACTATAAATGCACTATTAATAATGATTTACTATAAATGCACTATTAATAATGATTTACTATAAATGCACTATTAATAATGATTCACTATAAATGCCCCTAACTATCATACCATTCACAGAAACTGAATGAAATTTTGGCATAAGGTATTTTGAGGTATGCGCTCAAGAATGATATGGAAAACAACAGTGTCACTCTAACAGTTACGGTTACAGTGAGAAAATTTCGAAAATATCAAATCGCAACACCAAGTTTTTTGTATTGGAATGTGATCTCCATTGTGAAAAACCCTAAATAGCGTTCGAACGGCAACTGTAGCATGAAAATCACCGGCGGTAGATAGGCTAAAAGTGAGGACAAACAATAAGGACAGAGAAGCAGCATAAAATAAAGCATTTTATTGTGTTTCAGAAATTTTCCACATGACCTTGTGGAGGACTAATCAGGCTGGGATCTCAGCCGAAGAAACGGTGTGACGAATGAAACGAACATTAATGCTTTGGTGCACGGCAAAGTCTTTTTTCCTTGCCTAGCTCCGGGGATTTTCGTGCTACAGGTGCCATTCCAACGCTATTTAGTGTTTTTCAGTATGGAGATCGCATTCCAATACAAAAAACTTGGTGTTGCCATTTGATATTTTCGAAATCTTCTCACTAACCGTAACTGTTAGAGTGACACTGTTGTTTTCCATATCATTCTTGAGCGCATACCTCAAAATACCTTATGCCAAAAATTTCATTAAGTTTCTGTGAATGGTATGATAGTTAGGGGCCCATATGTCGGTATAGTTTTTTTATAATCACCCCGTACATGCTGATATAGAATAAGTAATAAATATTGAAACGCATGTCCGGATGACATCGGCCCAACGCAATCGCACAAAGGGAATGATACTTGAGCAACTGTTTTCGGATATTACTCGTTGATAACTGATACGTTGAGTGAGAAGAATATAATCATTTATCGTTTTGCGAGATCATCTTTCTCTACTTTCCAAGAAACCAATCAAAACCACTCAGGAATGTCACGTGAATTTCTGTTTTTATGGTACCTTACGTCTACAGTCATTACTAGAGAATAGAAGCCTTTGAATTAAGGAGCTTAGCTCTAGAGAGAGAGAGATGAGCCTGCGTCACAAACAAGTAGGAAAAACAACACTGCCTTTCAAGGCTGAATGAAGTTGGTTGCATTAACACAGTAGCTAATAACATAATATTAGCCTTTGTTGCACTTTAACAGTTTTCTGGAAGATCACTTTCCTTAGTATGGAAAGAAGTAGAGAAGACATATATTACGCATTTCCATATATTATCTTTCCCTAAATTTTTTTCAATGTTTTTAATGTACTTAGTTGTCACTTAATTATTCTCTAATACATAGAAACTTTTTGATTCTTTGTGGAAATACGTAGAAATTTTATTAGCCTAATCGATTAAAAACATTTAATCACATTCACGATAATAAATCATTGAGTGCCAAGACATGAGATCTAAGGTGCCTCGCAATTTTTTACAGAGTTCGTTGTAAGTGTACACGATTCTCAATAAAGCTAAAACTAAAGAAAACGGCATCAAAAGAAAGGAGTTAAATACAAAAGGAAATTTCAAGAAATCTACTTTAAAGAATGGGGAAACCTCATCAAAAAAATATGTATAAAATAAATTATGCAAATAAATGAGATAATCGAATAAAATGTAAACTTTCGTAGAAGAATATAGGAAACCAACATGATTTTCAAAATAATTTCATTGTGCAAAATCCAAAACTAACAGTCTAATTTTCATAAATAAATTTTCATAAAGAGTACATTAAACTGAACATATGATGAAAATGGCTCGAAAATAGCTTCTACGTGGGATAATTTTGCAATTTCTTACGAAACGAAAGTTAATGACACTAACATTTCTATCCATCACAACACATTTTTAGCAAGACAGTTTCTGGCTTCTGTTCTGACAGTTCTTCATTTACCGGGAAAAACAAAAAAATTCGGCATTTGCGCAATGTTGAAACACGATTTATTTAGACGATTTTCCATGTGTTCATAATGTAAATTTTTACTGTTTACTATTTTTGAAAATCGACACATCTCCATACATTTCTATTTATCATGAAACATTTTATTTTTGCATTTTTCTTACAGGGGATTCAAAATTGTCGGTCCGTTTGTTGTAATGATCTATAAAATGATAGTAACAGATCTTCTTTGCTTCGTCATAATATATACCGTGTTCGTTCTTGGCTTCTCTCAAGGCAAGTGAAAGTTAGTGGTATTCAATTTTTCTATCACTCTGGTAATTGTGTTAAAATTGTCTTTATTAAATTATTCACACTTAGCTAATTTTTTTTTCATCACCCACAGCTTACTATGTCATCTTCTTGTCGTACAAAGGAGAAAAACAGAGCTATTTTGATGACCCTCTTCAGAGTATACTTGCCATGTTTGTTATGTCTTTATCCGAATTCGGAGATATGTATGACCAGTTTCAGTATACGGATCATGTCATTGCAGCAAAGGCAAGTCTTCCAGGATTTTGGCACATATAAGCTTCTAAATTCATCTTAAGAAACAAAAGAAATAGTGTATGTGGAAGAAAACAAAGTATGCCGGATAAAAATTCAAAATATATACTTCATTATTACAATTGTATATACGTATATAATACACATATACAATATAAAAACATTCATCTAAAAAATATTGCTAGGTTTGCCGTGAGATGAAATAAAATGTTGAAAATCAATGCGCCAATGCTAAGCGTTCCGCTCAAAAGAAATTTTCTAAGGCTAGAAGATTTTTACTGCAATTTGAAGCATTTGTGATTAATTATTTTCATTTGAAAATTTTCTGCGGGGATTCCATTAAACAGCAAAACTTACTGAGTGTGTATTATTAGCGAAACCAGGGTGAATAAACATGTCTTGAAAAAAAAAAGTGTTTTTGAAATTACGGTTCTTTACATCGTAATATTCATGAAAACAAACATTATTTAATGCAACCTTTTATATATATATACAGGGTGATTATAAAAAAACTATCCCGACATATGGGCCCCTAACTATCATACCATTCGCAGAAACTGAATGAAATTTTGGCATAAGGTATTTTGATGTATGCGCTCAAGAATGATATGGAAAACAACAGTGTCACTCTAACAGTTACGGTTACAGTGAGAAAATTTCGAAAATATCAAATGGCAACACCAAGTTTTTTGTATTTGAATGTGATCTCCATTGTGAAAAACCCTAAATAGCGTTCGAACGGCAACTGTAGCATGAAAATCACCGGCGGTAGATAGGCTAAAAGTGAGGACAACCAATAAGGACAGAGAAGCAGCATAAAATAAAGCATTTTATTGTGTTTCACAAATTTTCCACATGACCTTGTGGAGGACTAATCAGGCTGGGATCTCAGCCGAAGAAACGGTGTGACGAATGAAACGAACATTAATGCTCTGGTGCACGGCAAAGTCCTTTTTCCTTGCCTAGCTCCGGGGATTTTCGTGCTACAGGTGCCATTCCAACGCTATTTAGTGTTTTTCAGTATGGAGATCGCATTCCAATACAAAAAAACTTGGTGTTGCCATTTGATATTTTCGAAATTTTCTCACTGTAACCGTAACTGTTAGAGTGACACTGTTGTTTTCCATATCATTCTTGAGCGCATACCTCAAAATACCTTATGCCAAAATTTCATTCAGTTTCTGTGAATGGTATGATAGTTAGGGGCCCATATGTCGGGATAGTTTTTTTATAATCACCCCGTATATAAATTATTAAGAACTTCCAAAATTTATGTTTAAGGGCCGTTCAAGTATTACGTAAGCAAATTTTTAGCCATTTTTGACCCCCCCCCCTGTCAGCAAAAGTCAGCAAACGCTGACCCTCGATCTCCCCCCCCCCCCCATCGATGATGACGTAATACTTGAACGGCCCCTTAGCCTTGTGTTGTAATTTTCATGGCTTGAAATGAATAAAAAGAAGAATGTAATTTCCAAGTTCCTTGACTACAAAATAAATTTCATAAGCATTTAAATGAACTAAGAATGATTGAAAATGAAGTGATTTTTTTATTTTTTGATTGCGTGTTGACCTCAATTTTCACAAGACTTATAATGATAATTCTCAAAGAAAAAACGTTAAGAAAATCAAAAGAAATAATGATTTTTTCCAACTGAGAAGTGAATTTTACAGTATTTCCCATAGGGAAAAACCGCAGAAAACTTGATATTGCCTCATAAATTGCCTGAAGTCCTAGAATTTTATAATAAGGATTCATTTACTTCAAATTTTAATAAAATATTTGTATATGTCTAAGTAACTTTTGAATTTCGGGACTTTTTCTCGTAAGTTTCTGATGATTTATGAATTTGTTGAAAATAGTGGCAATAAAAAATCTTTGAGCAGTAGAGAAAAAGTAGACAAACATATTTTATATATTCAATGAGATTTTTTTTCATTTTTCAATATGTTATATAAAATAAGAATTTGATCTTCATTTGAATGCAAACAGGTATACATAAAACCATAATATGTCATTAATTTATCACTTTAATTTAAATAAAAACGAAATAAAAGAATTTTTTCAATTATTAGATCATTTTTCTTGGTATACAGTACTATCAAATAATCACAACGATAAGAAAAACGGATGGCAGGTGAGCACATTCCCTCTTTCGGCATTTGTTTACATTTATTTATCTCTTAAAGACGTAGTAACAACATTTTTTGTGATAAAAGTGTAGGCATACAATGCGTAGTAAAAAAAATATTGCAAACCTAAATTTCAGGGTAGTTTCTTCAACATTGCGTGTTGAATATTTTACATGATCGTGATTATAAATCTGATATACTGTATTAATAAGGAAAACTTTTAAAAGAATGAAGGAAAAATAATTTCTTCTAATTATATACTGTTACTGACACACACACTATTCAGTTTTACATATTCATGTACCGTAATTTCTCACGTATAATCTACACATGTAAATTTCATTCACCAACAATGAAATCAATAAAGAATGGAAGGGGTTCTTTTTTTTGTTAGAAAAAAGTCGATTCTTTTTACTGGCTAGAATTTTTGAAACAAATAATTTCGGAGTTGGTGAAAAAAATAATTTGTAAATAATAATTCGTATTTTCTGAAAGAAATTAATTCACAATCAATAAAAGAGTAATTGCATAAAAATTATTGAAAGAAATGATTTCAAGATACATACCGAGAAGGAAAATAATTAAAATTATTAATTTTTTTTTTAAATACAAGGCGTCCATAATTAAAAGACCCTGTTTTAAAGTAGCTTACAGGCGATACCAGTCATCAGAAAATGAAATTTTGTGGAGGACTTCAGAAGTGATGGGAATTTGTTTCGGGGGGGGGGGGGGAAGAGAATTAGATACACATGTCGCCAACAGAGGACGTTTTATTAAGAAATGACACATTTAGGCAAACGTTTACAATTTCAACAATTGTTAAACACTTTTACAATTGTTACTGCAACAAAACATGTTCCACATGATGGCCATCATTTTCAGATACCATGTGAAATCGCAAGATGGCATGTTCCACAACTGATAGAAGTGTGTGTGGTGAAATGCTCAGCATGTGACGTGAAATGCTGCCTTCAAGTTAGGTGAAGTTCTTCGATTGTAACGACTTACCAGACGTTTCAAATGCTCCCAAAGCCAAAAATCGCATCGATTTAGGTACGAGGCCATAGATTAGGGAAGTGCCAGCTGATGACACGTTCTTCTGTAAAATGTGTTTTAAGAACCAATGCCGTCTTAAAGCATGGGCCCACCGGGGCACGGCCCGGGGGCCTCAAGAGAAAAGGGGGCCTCACAAAAATGAGATCTGGTTGAAATTTTCAAAAATTTGCCTGGTAGGACCTCAGAAAAATCACTTGACGCGGGGACCCATGATGCTCATAAGACGGCTCTGTTAAGAACATTCTTAACACACACTGCAATGTGTGGAGGAGCTCTATCTTGCATAAAGATTGTGTCTGTAAGGCCGTGACGTGCTTGCAGACACGGAACTATTTCGTTCTGTAACAGCAATGCATATCGTTTCCCTGTGATCGAACATGTCACTGGACCTGTAGAACGTAACTCCTCGTAGAAGTAGAGACCGAGAATAAATGATGCAGCAAATCCACACCATACCGTCACTTTTGGGGAATGCAACGCAACCTCTAAGATAGCGTGCGGATTTTCTGGTTCCCAAATTCGGTAGTTGTGATTATTGACTGCACCATCCAAGTGAAAATGCGCTTCGTCTGTCCAGAGGATATTACAAGGCCATTCTGAATCGACCTCAACGCCAGCTGGAAACTGCAGTGAGAACCGGAGTCGAGCGTCATAATCATGTGGAAGCAACCGCTGCACAAATGAAAGTTTGTACGGATAATATCGGAGGATATTCCGCATCTTATGGACAGTTCAACGTGGCCTATCCATAGCCTGTGCTGAATTCCTGACACGAGAATTTGAAGCTCTGTCCTCTTCCACCTGAAGCCAAACCTCCTGTATTGCGTCTATAGAAACGGGTTTTCTTCCTCTTCCGGGACAAACAGCCAACGATCCTGTGGTTTCAAATTTCGTTATCATACTCCAAAGGTTCCTAACATTCATTGGACCTTTTCGACTCCTCTTCCAAGTCCGATATTTCCGTAGAGCAGTTACTGAGGAATTGCTCTTTTGGTAAAACAATTTGACCAAGAAAGCGCGATCTCGTAAACTTATCGTGATTGTGAGCAGCAAACACATTGAGAAACAAGACTTCCGCGAATGTTTCTAGGTTTTATAACAGCTGCTGCGTGACATCACATAAATTTACATGTTTACTACAGGTATTCAAAGTGAAACGTCCTCTGGTGGCGACATGTGCAACTAATCCCCCCCCCCCCCGAAACAAATTCCTATCACTTCATGAAGTCCTCTACAACATTCCACACTTTTCTGATCACTGGTTTCGCCTGTATGCTACTTTAAAGTAGGGTCTTTTAAAAAACCGTTCGTTAGATTCCTTAACTTTTTTCCGAAATCAGAAAAATATGTGTGAAGCATCACTAAGGGTCATAACAAAAAAATAAATAAAACCTGGAGGAAATTAATTCTATGATCCAGTTACATCGGGGGGTTTTCAACGTAAGGACCGTGGGACACATTTGACCCTCGGAGCTTTTTGCCGTTGCCCGTTGATCATTTTCAGAAAATGGTTGAAAACATTCAAAACAATTTATTCTGAAATTAATGAAAGAAATAATTTTAAAATTCATGAAAGAAATAACTTCAAAATGCATGAAGGAAATAATTTCAGAATTAATGAAAAAAATAATTTCAGAATTAATGAAAAAAATAATTTCAGAATTAATGAAAAAAATAATTTCAGAATTAATGAAAAAAATAATTTCAGAATTAATGAAAAAAATAATTTCAGAATAAATAAAGAAATACTTCCAGAACAAATTGGTGGAAATTCATAATCCGGAGAGAAATAATTTTTGAACTTTTGAAACAATTTTTGAACTTTTGAAACAATTTTTGAAACGAATAATTTCAGAATTAGTGGAAAAATAATAATTTTTAAATCCATGACAAAAATAGTTTCGTATTTTCTGAAAGAAATTATTTAACAATCAATAAAAGAGTAATTGCATAATTATTGAAAGGAATTATCTCAAGATATATACCGATAAGGAAAATAATTTTTTAATTACCGAAATAAATAATTAAAGAATCTTTTGAAGGGATTTTAGATTATAATTAATATCAGAATTAATCAATCTTATCAACTTTTTCAGAATTAGTGAAAAAAATTATTTCAGAACTAATCAAAATTGATAACTAATAAAAGAAATAATTTGAGAATAGGTGAGTCTTCAATTATTTTTTCCCTGTTTAACTCGGGGCCTCATTGGCCCCTTCTATTAAGATGTTTCATAAATGAGTTGGTGGCCCGCGGGCTTTGTGGGAAATTTAAATTTGGCCCACCGGGTGTGAAGGTTGAAGATTCCTGAGTTACATCATCTATTATATTAGTCGAAAAATAAGCTAAAATAAATGAGGTGTGATGATTATGAACACACACACGAGTTGTGAAAATAAGATGCGCTCAAAACATGTTGCAAGTTCGTGATACGGGCAAAACTGTTAAAAGATCAAACACTTTTCTACTTCCATGAACAAGCATTTGATCTATCGCATGTGTGTTTTTTTCTAAAATTTGTCATAACATGAAAATATTTTTTCGATCTTGTGTGGTTAGTTTCAAGCACTTCATTTCATAACTTTTATCCCATTGATAATACTGTTTCCATTAAACATTTATTGCAGCTGAAACACAGTACTAAGACTATTTTTTATTGCATTTATGCTCCATTCGTGTTTTTCTACGTGGAGGTTATATAAAAACGTTTTTGTTTTATATTTTTTTAAGGTTTACCATAAAATCACTGTTTTAATACGATACACTAAAATAGAGTCTGCCATCACAGATATATTTTCTTTGGAAAATCGAAGGTGTAAGACACAGATGTTTTTAAGAGCTTTAAAGAGATAGACAGGATCATGAGCTATTTGGGCACCGTCGATCCAGTGCTTTGACAAGGGACCATTAACGGCATAAACGGCCAAATTCGACAACGTGCCTATCGAAACTAAAGTCTCGCACCATTTTCGGTTCGTTAGTAATGATTGCAGGCTGCGATGTCGTAGTTATTCACAGATAGAGTTGTGACTAGACAACATGAAATAGCTTAATTACACCGTTGCAGTTTGCCACAATGTCAAAAAAATACTCACTGCAAGACAAATCGAAAAGTTATCCAGCTTTAAATGATAACCATATGTGGACTGGGTTTTTTTTTTCATTTTCTATGTATTTTAGTTTTACATGTACAATTTCTAGTTGATGCTTAATATAAGTGACAACATATTACTGTACATATCAACATATTTTAAAACCATACAAAATTTATATCCAATTCAATAAATATTTTAATTCTCAGGTTCTTTTCATCATATACATGATACTAGTGGCAATTCTTCTGATCAACATGTTGATAGCGATGATGGGAAAAACGTACCAAGATATTGCAGAAAGGCGTAATGAATGGATGCGTCAGGTATAATTACACTGTGTATTTCAAATGTATTTAAATCATTTTTTCTTGAAACTTATTTTTTATTTCTTTTGTCTGACTATAGCACATTTTATAATATCACAGCAGCACAAAGATAAAAAACTTCCATATGTTCTCAAGATAGTCATTTTGTGCATGTGGCGTAGTAAATGTTTTAGGATAAAAAAAATGCTAATAATAAAATAAATGCTGGTATAATAAGATAATCCACGTTTATTAGAATTATAATAACTAAATTTTTTTTCTTGAATATTTTTGATGAATTAAAATTTCGGTTGCCCTGATCTATTATAAGAACACCAAAAAATACTGTATAAAAAGTAATTTGTGTTCGTTTTTCAGAAATTCCGAATCAATGTCTGCTTGTGCATGCATTTCTAAATATGAAAGCGTTAAAGGCTGAAGTATCTATCGGGGGTATTGCGAATAAACTGAAAAAAATGACAAATCAATATTATCACTTTTCACGTGACTGCCCAATTCGGCATTTTCGGAAATTAAAAAAGTAAAGTGGTAGAATTTTCAAATTTACGAAAAAGTATAAGATTGACGAAAAAAATATCTAGAATCTTATACATTTCGCTTTAATTTAATCGCAAAAGAAATACAAAAATTTCGCTGTATGATCAAATTGACTCCTCCCCCATCTTGGGAATGCGAAGGTTAGACAACATAAATTATATATTGATAAATAAAAGAGAACCCGAACACATATATATACAATAAGGAACTATGTAGTATGGTGAAAATTCAATGTTGACTAATTTTTGCTACATTAACAAATGAATGTGATAGTAATAAAAATATTTCGAATTATTCTTTAGATTCTTCACTGCTAGAGACCTGTTTCTTTTATCTTATAAAACTAGACATGAAATGTTTTTTAATTAATTTTTCTGAGAAATGATCATTTGTATGAAGATTATCTTTATTATGCATTTATGCATTGCAGAAATCGTGAAAATGAACATTCAAGTTGATTTATTCTACTCTTTAAAAAAATGATGATTAACGAAAAATTTCTGCAGTTTATATTTTAAGTAACAAAGGAGAAGAATCTCTTTTGAATTTTTTATAATAATTTTGAATATGCAAGGTTTTAATATGCTGAACACACCAACTGAAACATATTTAGTGGGATCAAGAACATAAATGGCAATCGTCATACTGTATAAAGATTATCTAACGTGTGGGATAATCAGTGTGCTTTTCTCCGAGAAATACTGAATAAGATTTATATTTATTTACTTGCGTTCATGAATTAATAACGATTATTCTCGAATTAAAAATCACTCTAATCTCGATGACCTGAAGCACACAAATCAGATACACGTTATTTTAATTGTCATACAGTAAAAAGATTTTCTGACGTCTAGGATTAATATAATTAGTGGGTTTTTCTCCAAGAAATGTGTGTGGATAAGTAAAATTGATCGTATGTCAGAAGTTCTTAACCTATGATTCGTAAGAATTCACTTACAGTCCGGTTATAAACGCACTTAATGGCCTCTGGTTTTAACAATTTCGGAAACCAAACAGACCCATGAGTAGACTAGTTGATCATTTTATTGATTTTTGGTCACGGCGGAAAAAGGTTTCGAATCCCTGTCTTAGAGTATACTGTAAAACTGCACTGTAGTAACTTGAATGTTCGAAGAAATCAGGCTTGCACGTTGAGAAATGTATTTTGTTTTTGTAAAACTCTTTCAGTGGGCTCGAATTGTTTTGGTTGTAGAAAGAGGAGTTACCCCTTCAGAATGCTTAGAGCAACAAAGAAATTATTCTCAAATTACTGCAGATGGACGAAAAACGCTTGTTCTACGATTGCAACACAACGTAAGTGAATCTAATCATTTTATCTTGATTCGATCGAACATAGATAATTAACAATAAATTATGGCACAAAATATGGTTTTGATGATCTGAATTTTATTTCTGAATTTAAATCCATCAAATCATTGAAATTTATGAAAAATGGTACAAAGATGACCCACAATTTGTCTAACGAAATTTAGTCTGAACTTCGTGTCATTTCAAACTTTGGTGTTTCTAATGTTTTAACAAATGAAAATCACACCTAAGTCAAAACCACATGAATGTCTTACATAGTTGCTACTAGTAATATATGTTTTCGTCTCCATTAGTGGGTTGAATATATTTATCATCTCTTTCTTACCGCTTTGTCATTTACTTCGACTTTATACACACGTGTGTTCATGGTGAACCAACATTTTTAATTGATAATGCACAAAGCGTCCAATCTTTTCATTGAGGATGTGATTAGAATTTCTTTTGATCTTTCTTTAATCTTTTTATTGATTATGATTAGAACATAATATTGACTGCGGCATAAAAATATATAGATATAATGTAGGCCTATTTGTATGGAGACTTTCTTCAATAAAAAAATATATGTATTTTTTTTTTCTTAGGAAGAAGAAAAAGAAGAGCTGCGCAAAATACGGGAACAGAAAGAGTCGAACGCAGTGAATAAGAGAAGATTCCAAAATTATTGCTCTTCTTGAATCAACAAGATTTAAATAGAAATTCAGCGGCAAATTGTCGGCATCGAAAATATGAGATTATATATGTGTAGTAATTATCTTTTCGCCAAATGTAAATCACTCATAATTATTCTAGAATCAACGCAATTGGTAAATACAATATTTACCAGTGAAGAAAATATGAAGTCATACTCGAAACTTATCTAGTAGAAATAAGGCTACAAGGGTTCGTTAAAATGCGATTCTTTCACAACATCCGCAGATTGCTTCAAGATATGAACACTCATTTAGACTTAGTTGAAAACTGCCGACACGCTTAATATAGATTTCAAGGGGAAAGAGAACACTTACAAGTGTGTGCGTCCAAGCACGTATTCCAACTCACAAATATCCCGTCCAACAACTCCCGGCTCTCATTTGTCGCTCTGTTGGCATTTAAATAGATTGATGCGAGATGACCGAATATTCTTCCAATCGAATATTCTTCCAATTATCATTAACAGAATGATAACTTTGAAAATATGAAAAATAAATTGATCCTAAATTACTTGTTTAAAGGTATTTTACAGATTTTCAAGAACCCCTCCCCACAATGATTTTCCATTCTACCCTTTAACTATGGAAATTTTTCCAAACAATTTTGCTGAGGTAATTTTCAACATTTACTTTTATTTATTACTTAAAAATAAAGCTAAACTACTAAATTATAAACTACTAAAAAATAAACTACTGGCAATTATGTTATTTTCTGAATGACGTATTTTGCTGTTATTGTTAGAAAAATTCAGCAGCTGCAGTATCAAATATAACTACCTTTCAACACACTACACAGATTTCCGACCACTTTCCTTATTTTCACGGCCAAAGCAGCATCACCGTTCTCATTGGCATTGTTTGATCAAACCAAATGTTCTCTCGGGCATAAGATAGTGGAAAAGACTGAAATTAACTTGTGATGCTCCCGAATCAACTCCCTCATAACCATGCACGTGCTTTAATTGTTTTTCTTTCTCTCGGCCGAAGCAAGTTTCAAAAAATTTTTAAATTTGAGGTTGTATAATCGATTTTGCGGATGCAATGCAAAAAACTAATTATTTCGATTAGTGGCAGTAGACGTAAGAATTCCAGGCCCAATTTAGCAAGTATACCCATTTTACATAATCGGAGGCAGTGCCGACAGCATCTCTTTCTTTTTTGCAAACTATATTTCCTCACATGTAATAATTTCAAGTTGCCTTCTGCATCTGTACCTTCCCTCGACTAAAATTATTCAATCATTTTATAACATTATAATTCACAATTTATTTAATTAAAAATAAACGGGCTACGTAATATCATTGAAAATGTTACATACTTCTATACGCAAATTATACATCAATTATTATCAAAAAGACGTACGTTAAATACTCTTTATACTCATAAATAGCATGATTTCCATTTCACTATGACATTCACTCTAGTAATAGTTTGTTTGATAGTAAATCCGAGGAAATAAGAAAAATTTTATTGATCGTAGTAAAGAGGAAACTGAGAAAAAGGATGAAATATTGTCATTGAATTTTGTATACGATCTACACGTAATCGGCATTGCGTTCTTGACATCCAATTCATGATGATTCATCACTATCAATTTTTAGAGAGGAACAAAAAATGTGGTACATGGTGGGCAAAAAGTCCGTAAAAACTTTAAAAATAAATAAAAACCGGAAAAATAACCGAAATAAAAAAATGGTTTGCAGGGTTAGCATCGCTAGGTCACGGGAATTTTTTTAAGACAGCAAAAAAATAACTCAAAAACGTCCGATAGGTGGCGCTGTTACGAGCAACTTCGTTGGAAATATGCAAATGAGACGGTTATAAGAACTTGCGCTCCTAATCCACAACCAGCTCACCGTTGTAAACCTTGTATGTGGACCTGGTGCACTCTGCCGTTGTTGGATTTGTGACTCGCCTGCAATGTGTTATCCCCAGTGGTGGTGTTCATGTGGAACACATACTGCTGTAATAAACGATTTGGAGTCATTCTGTTCGTTATTTGCGTATCTTTTCTTCGACTTGTGTACGTCAGTGCCACCTATCGGCTGTTTTTTTTTCTTGTCAAAAAATTCCCGTGACCTAGCGATGCTAACCCTGCAAACCATTTTTTATTTCGGTTATTTTACCGGTTTGCACGGACTTTTTGCCCACCCTGTATTAATATGTAACGCTATCAATATTTAATGGTATGTATTTGAAACAATAGTGCGTTCTGTTTTGGTGATTTTTTTCAACATCGATAAATTAATGTTCGCTATTCATGTCTCTTAGTGTGGGTGAAATCAATCAATAATTCGAATACAACAAGTTCCTTCTCTGAAGAATTTTTTTAACGTATAGTAGAGAGAAAGAGAATGTTGGGTATTTTCATGTTGGTTACCATGGTAACATGAACGTCGCCTTTTCTCCATCTTTTGTATTATTGATAGCTCACTGATTTTGCAATGGTCACTTTCATCCATGTTCATATTTCGATTCAAGGCCAACTCGAGAGCATCATGTGCCTCCCGGAACAAGTGATTTTTTTTTGAGGCCCTACCTGCCGAATTTTCGGAAATTTCAACCGGTTCTCATTTCTATAAGTTCCCCTTCTTTCCTTGAGGTCCCCGGGCCATGCTCGGATGGGCTCATGCGTTAAGACGGCACTGTTTTAATTTTTGAATAAAATAATTAGAGAGATAGGAGAAAGTTCTGTGTGTACGATGCTTTCGATGTGAGAGAGCGAAAAAAGGTGTCGAAGGAGTTGTGCAAAAAAAACCTACTCTTGAGAACAGCAGGCCAAGGCCATCTTCTCACGTAGAATGAGTAAGTGGGTGCGGCGTCAGTAAAAAAACTCAGGTTCTCTTCACCTAATGAACTAAACTTTTAATTTCTCTTTTGCATTGTTTCAAGTCGAAATCTCTTCCCCAAATTCTCGGTTGAGCTTGCAATAAGTTTTTAATATAGTTTAAAAAATAATAATATTCTAATTTAATTTAGAGACAGATAGGCACAGATAATAAAAATTGTCAAAATAACACGCAATTGAGAAATTCAATATACTTTTTCATTTTAAAAATACAAATATAATATCAAACCTTTGCGTAGAATTCTAACCTCTTCATTTTTAAGAAAATGCACGTACGCACCAACGATGACCAAATAAATGAAATAAACAACACAAGGATTTTTTTGAAACGTTTCAGGTGGAAATTTTATTTTTTATCTTCCAGAGGGGGAAAAAAATTAATGATCACGTATAAACATCAAATTGATTCAAATAAATTTCTTTTTACGAAAATGGAAGAAAAGAAAAATATTGACTATTTCGAGGATAAATAAATAAGAAAAATGTTTGAATCATAGAAAAGAGATGTGCAGTCTATCATGTGATTAGTTCACGATTTGAAAGAATGGATAAAAAAAAGTGTTCCGAAATGTCTCTGCTCCATCGTTGGAAAAGTACTTGAATACGTGAAAAGCGCGTGCGTGTCATGTTTCACGAATGCACATGGTTGCTGGCAGCTACCAGGTAGAGATCAATCGTTTCTCAGTCACGTCGCGCACGTAGACACTGTTCTTGTACGATGACCTAAAGAAAGGATGAAAAAAATCGCCAACGTCTTTCACCAAACATTTTGTTTTCGTTTCTAAACACAATACTTTTTTCATCCCACAGGTATTTTAGGGTTACTCTCTCTCTCTCTCCTATAGAGATGGATTAAGCAGAAAACTTCTTCCCACGTTTATGATCCTAGACCAGGCATCTTCAACTCGATGCTCTCTGAAGCGCCCGTAATGTTCTATATGCTGTGTTCGATTTCGTGCTCGCTAGCACTTGATCAACGTCCCAATTGTACAAATTTTCCAACACCTTGTACAAATTGCATTCAAGGATAGAAATCATTTTGATTTCATGCATTCGCTGGTCAAACTTGCCGTAGGGTTCTCTTCTTTTGATGATGCGTACAGGCAATGCTGGTGACTAGAAAAAGGATGAAGACCTCTTCCCTAGACCAAGGGTGCTCAACCTTTTGGAGACTGCGGGCCACTTCATTGGTTTTAAAACGTATCGCAGGTCACTTGAGTGATCTGGAAATATGCCGCAGGCCATGTGAGAATTTGCCACGGACAGGGCGGCTCGGGAAAAAATCTCTACCCAAATGGGCCTATTTTTGGCGCCCTATGCCCACGTTTTTTTTGGTTGGCAAAGCTTTTTATCACCCTACCAACTCGGATTTGACGCCCTTTCTAGAGCTCCAACCTCTGGTCTGGGAATGTAGCGCGGGTCACTTAAGTGGTCTGGGAATGTAGCGCGGGTCACTTAAGTGGTCTGGGAATGTAGCGCGGGTCACTTAAGTGGTCTGGGAATGTAGCGCGGGTCACTTAAGTGGTCTGGGAATGTAGCGCGGGTCACTTAAGTGGTCTGGGAATGTAGCGCGTGTCACTGTGGTCTGGGAATGTACCGCGGGTCACTTGAGTGATCTGGTTATGTACCGTACCGCTTAGTTTTATTTTTACAAAATTAGATTTGAGGTCGCGAGCCACATCAGATGACTTCGAGGGCCACATTTGGCCCGCGGGTCATGGGATGAGCCTGTATGTCATCACGTATGTCATCATGTTATCACAACTGAAACTAGGTTCAAGGAAAGGGAATTCAAGGAAAACAACGTGGATTTTTGTTTTACGCCCTGATCAGGAGTCCTATATCAGGTAGGTTATAATGGAACAGGGTTATAATGAGAAATCCTATATTCATTTTCTTGCAAATTTAAGGTATGAAAAAAATTTAAATGATAAGATTGAGTCCCAGGCCACTAGGCTGGATCCCTGTCAGCCTTCTATCTTGGTGACAGAGGTGGATTTATGGATTTGCTGCCTGCTATTCAAATTTTATCTTCCCCGTCCCGTTCTAATTTGATGTTTTTGACCACCAATTACTAAAATTTTCCGCCCTCGGTTATAGCCCGCTTAGTGTCCCTGTAAATACGCCTTTGCTTGGTGGAGGGGGCATGGCCTATATTCATTTAAACCAGTGTTTCCCGAAATGAGCAATACTGCCCCTTGAAGGTAATGGGGGGGGGGGGACAGTAGCAGCTGCTGATAGATTATGGGATTTTATGGGTTGGCTCAGCAAGTGAGGGCGATATGAAAAAAAAATTCTTAAGGGGTTAACGAGTCTAAGAAGTTCGGAAGAGTGATTGTTATGAAACTGAGAAATGCAATGACGCTTCGGCCGGGATTACACTATAAAAGTTTGATAAAAGATATTTTACTAAACTTGAACAAAACAACGAATTAGCCTATTGGTTACATTGATACGGTTATTGGTTGCATTTTTCAAGTTTTATAAAAGAAGTTTTATCAAACGTTTATAGTGTAATCCCGACCTTCGGTAAATCTGAGGGTGAAATTCTTTCACGTTCGTTCACTCACTGGCAATTTATGATGAAATAGAATTTTTCAATGCTCACAAAGTGGGCGAGAGGAATACATGGCTCCAGCCCTGTGAGAAGGTCAATTAAGGCCGGGATTACACTATAAAAGTTTGATAAAAGATCTTTTAAAAAAAACTTGAAAAACAACCAATAAGCCTATTGATTACATTCACTTTGCAAAATTAATTGCAAACGGTTTCGTTATGTGCATAAACATTCACTTTGTTCTTTCAATATTATTAAAATACACGTGAATTGAATATCGAAATATGTAAATATTGCATGAGGAAACACGAGAAAAAAACGCCTTCACATAATTGCAAAAAAAATAAAATATTCTATTTTTTGGAAGTAATATATATTTTCTTCCTTGGTGTAGAGCTGACGAATGAATTTTTTTATTCTTTCGAAACATTAAACAGTCACCGATGGATTATTGGGAAATCTGGTGTTGAAATGTTAGACACAATGAAAGGGGCGCCAAAAAAAGTGCACCTATCAACACGTGTTAATGTAATGAATTCGTCGCGAGCAGACTCAGCGCAGACACTCTAATTGCTTGAACTACTTTCCAATTATTTCCCTCATCCGGTGTTGAAAGATCTTCCGGATAGGAATTTTCATTGCGTTATACCGTGCACCAAAATCGTTTGCCATCACTAGAGCCCGGATTACATGCACTAAAAAAGTTGCGAAATATGCTCTAAAATTATGCAAATATGTACTTCAAAATGCCAAAATATTCACTTAAAAATGTCAAAATGTGCGCTTAAATGCCAAAATATGTCCTTAAAATTCCAAAATATGTGACCCCAGAATATTCACTAAAAAATGCTGAAATTCCAAAATATGCACAAAAAAATGAGAAAATAGGCACCATGCATAAAAAATTCAAGATGCATAAAAAAGCAAATGTGTTTTTAAAATGCAACTTTTATATTTCTTAGTGCACATATGCATTCGTTCACAGAAAAAAAATATCCCCACGTATGTATACAACGCATATGCAAATAATTATTACATATTTTTTATTCTGGCATTCTCAATTTCCAGTTTGTTGTAGCTCAGCAACGAAAATACCTTCTCCTCCTCCTAACCAGATGATGGACCGCCGCTCTGTCTCTATAAAGAGTTTTAGCAGGTGGTCGAAGACCTGGGCGATGCTGGAAGCTGTGCATGTATGTGTTGTAGACCTAACGTGAAGTCGGTTTCTGTGTAATGATTGTCATGTGTAGAGCTGCCATGTGCCGTCAATTTTCCTACCTATGAGGGAAGTGTATTGCTTGAATAATTGTATCGTTGTAGGCCTGTTGCTCTCTGTGGCGAGACTTTTAACGAGGAATTCGGCTCGCATTCGCGCCTCGAAGTTGGAAACTACAGAAAACCAACTTCAGCCGACCAACTCTGTGGCAACGTAACAAAAATACCAGTAAAAAAAGAATTCTGACACTATTTCTAAAAAAAAATTTAATGTCTTGACATATCTCTAGAAATAGCCTTTCAACAAAACGATTAATATTCGTAAAATATGTACTTTACAAATAGGCTATCTATTAATTCGCTAAATCCTACCTTCGGAAAAAAACCGATCTTATGAAAATATTATGAGCAATATTTATTTGATGAATTATAAAAAAAAAACAGAGTGAGAGCTCAAATAAACCTTCAAAAATATGCACTTATTCTAAAAATTCTTTGATTTTATGCATTTATATGCATTAATCCATATAATCCGGGCTCTAGCCATCACTAACCGTTCAACATTTAAATAAAATACTTTCACTGTGAGGAATACAATGTGGTCATAAAATAACTTTGCTGATACACACGTCCGTGGCAGCCGCAAAAGGGTATTTCCGAGTATGCACTCAAGAACGAAAAGAAAAACAAAACTCTAACCCTCGCGGTTACGGTTACAGTGACAAATTTTGAAAAATTCAAAACATTCAGACAACATTCTATTTTATGCATTACAAAATGATTGGTGCAGTAAAAAAACCATGAATGGCGCTAAAACGGTACCTGTAGCATCATCATAAACCCCGGCTCAAGACGCAGACAAAGAAAGAAGAAGCACCAAGGGGGTGGTGTGCAAACCACTCGGTCGGGCATCTCGGTCAGAGTCCCGAAGTCTTTATACTCTGAATACTTTGAAACATCTATATCTCGAACTTCATTAACATTAGGTGATTTTTGCAGCCGCTAGGGCTTGTATACTGGCAGAGTTATTTTGTGACCACCCTGTATGTGTTTAATTTAAGAAAAAGACAATATCACTTTATAATTATTTGGTTATGAGATTAATTTCTGATGAAGTTTATAATGTTCAGGGAAATTTATTTTTTCTAAAGCGATCGGAAATTTTGGAAAATTTTTAATTTGGAAACACACAACACATCAACGATTTTACTTTCGCGCATTCTTTTTGCTATAATTCGATGCGTACGGAATAATATAGTTTATTATTTTTTCTAGATAATAACTTATCTTGTTCTAATTAACTCTCGTTTTATTTTTTGAAAGTACACTATGGCCTTTGAGCCGTTGAAGGACAACGTAGTTTTTATTTCACGATAAATGTGATGATTATAATAATAATTTACGATAACTAGAATATTTTGAAGTCATCTTGCGGGATTGATCTTGAGAGCCATTATAAGTGATATTTTATTACAGACAATATTTTAAATGAAAATATGTTTTTATTAGGTTTTGAGAGTTCTTTGCTAGAGCTTCACAGACAATTCTTCTTTCTTCCTGAATTCTCAAATAAAAATGCTGCCCATGAATAGACGCGTGTTTTTAGACTCATCAAAAGACTGAATAAACAACACATCGGATAGACATAAATAGTGCTTTGAGAACGTCTAGAAGTAGTGCTATGCGAACATCTGCAAGGCTGGATTAACCATTAAGCAAAATAAGCACGTGCTTAGGGCATCAGGAGAATGGGGGCACAACAAAAATGATCCAATCATTGTTTTTAAATGTATAATTCTTCATCTCCTTTTATATGTACAATCCTACATTGTTTTTAAATATAATTTTTTTTTCCAGCGTTAACCATCCAGTACAAATCCTAAAATTTTAGGAACATGCACAATTGAAGGTTTTTAATCGAAAGGAGGGTGGAAGGGGGGGGGGGCTGTTCCCAGGGCACTGGACTAGGAAGGGCGTCGAGTTTACTCTCTTTCTGTTAAAAATCACGAGGAGGGGGATGCCAAAATGGATACAGACCCCCCCCCCCGCTCTAAGTGATGTTAAGTAAATTTTTGTTTCTAGTTACGGCCCTGAGGGTGACACATAAGCAGCGAAACTGAGTTAATTGCGAACAACAATTCGCGTTAATGCTCAGTTTTCGGATTGATATTTCGCTCTATTTCCATAAAGTAATCCCAGAGCTGTATAAACAGCATCATAGGCCCCGGGTAAAACAAATTTTTCTGAGCCTTCCCCCCTAACCCAACTGTAAATACCTGTCTCTCCCCAATTTGCATAGTCACTCTCCCCAAAATTTTAACCAGATCAAATTGCTACGGGGCTTTCAAGACACTTGAGGCTCCCGAGCCGTGGCATCGTAAGCTTTGGGCAAAAAAAAATTTCATTTCGTCGAAACCCCTCACCCCCTACCCCATCTTAAAATACCTGCTTGCCAAATAGCCTACTTACACACAAATATTGTGAACAGATATAATTGTCATACGGTGCCATGCTTTAAGATTAAAAGTAAAAGGGACCGGGGGGGGGGGGAGACGTCAAAATTACTTGAGTGCTTAGTGCCCCTTCATTTGGGTTAATCCGGCTCTGAACATCTGTTTCGGTCGGCAAAATACGTATTGTTTATTATGTGTATTCTATCTGCCTCCGAAACTAAAACTGTTTAATTATATATATGCATTTTTGTTTTCATATATTGAAAGACATAATGAGAACCAAAAATATAGATGCATCTATCAGAAAAAAGGAAGTAACCAGCATGCTGCCTGTTAAACATATGTATATATATATATATATATATATAACCAACTGAATAAATATTTATTTAGTCAAATTCGGCTTTTTTTTTTTTTTTTGAAATAAATTATGCTTGACAAATTTTTTAGAACAACGAACAAAAGTATCAATGAAATGCAAGAAAATCTTGAACAAAAAAAATTACATTCCCAAATATTAATCAATAGTGATGATGAATTGAAGATATGATGATGCTGTTAAAATCCAGTGCAATATTTCAGCTTTGAGTAGTATAATGAGTTATCTTATATCCAGCTTATCTATAGTATACAGCACTGTATTTTAATAATGGGCAATTAACTCGTGGGTTGTCTGAGAAAAAATAAATTTTTTGGGGTGTGGTTTGCTGAATCGTATTTTATGCAAGACTTGCTTCCTTAATTTTACCTCCCAATGGGAAATGAATTTATCGAGAATGGTTTTTATACAAGAAAGAGAGCATCGATTAAGTAAGAAATGATTGATGATTAGTAAAATCAAATGATATTCACACAGCCGTCTCAGAAGTGAAGTGGAATACATGAGCGCAAACCAATCACAAAGTGATGCTGCCTTGAAATCTTACAAATAATTTATACTTGAGTCCCCTAACCGATTTTCTGCGATTCGGATGGAATATCTGCGATAAAAAATGCACAAAATCATTTTTTCAACATAGATAAATTCACGAATAGGAAAAACTCTTTATCATGCGATATTCTTCATTGGGGGAGGAAGGGAGGGCAGTTGTAAGCTTGGCCCGAGTCAGGTCCGGCCGTCCATGTACGGTCCCTTTCAGTATACATGAGCTCCAAGCACCAGTAGCAGTCAGTCAGGTCCCTTTCAGTATACATGAGCTCCAAGGAAAGATTGAGAGGTTCGTTGCCTTCGTAGTCTAGTCGTTCACCCGGAAAGTGAAAGGACGTGGGTTCGATTCCCCGTAAAGGCAGTTGAATTTTCTCTCTTTCCAAAAAAATTCATCTTCGCAGCAGCCAGTTGTTAAAACCATGGAGGAGGGGAGTGTATGTAAAAGACTGATTTTGGTCTTTTCTCTGATATATGTCGACTTTTGCATTTGTTTTTCGTTAATTAATTTGGAAATGCTTTTGAAGTTTTCAAATTTATTATCCACGAGGTTCTTCGCGGCCGAGAAGTTAGCAAACCAGCTCTCGATTCAACATGCAACAGACCTAATGGCGATGTTTGTGCCTTGTATAAGTATTATAGTTTCGTGTCCTTGCAGCCCTCAAATCGAAATCGTCGGATAACGAGAAGACATAACCTCTATATCCAGCAGCAGACTGGACATTACACTGTAAATGTATGGTTAAATAAAATCCCTTTTATAAAACTTGAAAAATCCAACCAATAAAGCTCATAGGTTACATTCGAGAAAATGCAACCGATAATCTTATTGGTTGAATTTTTTCAAATTTTATAAAAGTACATTTAGAAAAATTTTGTAGTGTAAGGCCGGGATTACACTATAAAAGTTTCAAAAAGTTCATTTATAAAACTTGAAAAATACCACCAGATTATTGGTTACATTCTAGAAATGCAACTAATGATCTTATTGGTAGCATTCGAGCAAATGCACCCAGTGATCTCATTGGTTGAATTTTTCGAGTTTTATCAAAGAGCTTTTACAAAACTTTTATAGTGTAGTCCCAGCCTAATACCGTCCTAAGGCCGAGATTACACATGTAAAAGTTTCATAAAAGTTCATTTATAAAACTTGAAAAAATGCAACGAATAAAGTAGTCGGTTACATTTGAGCGAATGTAACCAATATTAAGGAAACAATTATTTTCCGGATATTATGCTGAGGTGAGCTCGGAAAGAAAAGTCATCACGTCTCCGCCGGGACTCGAACCCAGGCCCTCTTGCACACCGGGCAAGCATGCTACCATCTACACCACTGGAGACACATGAATCTGCCTTCCTAATTTCACGCACTGTGTCGTGAGGCGCTGGGTTCGAGTCCGGGCGGAGGATAGTCCCCTGCTCACCTCAGCATAATATCCGGAAAATAATTGTTTCCTTGATATCTCTGGCTGAGAAAAAAGCCATCTATATCTCTCTGTAACCAATATTATTTATTAGTTGTTTTTTTTAAAGTTTTACAAAAGATCTTTTTTCAAGCTTGAAAAA